>NC_138885.1:11574222-12188057 GCF_965194825.1 Balaenoptera physalus
CTTCACAAACATAAGTTTTTATTTGCTATGTGGAATAAAGACTGGGGAAGGGAGACACAAAAGTTAGAGACACCAGTTAAGAGGGTATTGTATTACAAAGGTACAAAATAATAGGAGAGGGCAATTACAGAGGTAATTAGGAGAGAAAGCCAATTCAGGAAATTGTTTTTCTTTCTAACTGATAGAATTCCAAGAATTGTGTTTTTTTTTTTTTAAACATCTTTATTGGAGTATAATTGCTTTACAATGTTGTGTTAGTTTCTTCTGTATAACAGAGTGAATCAGCTATATGTACACATGTAATCCCATATCCCCTCCCTCTTGCGTTTCCCACTTACCCTCCCGATCCTACCCCTCTAGGTGGTCACAAGGCACCAGTTGATCTCCCTGTGCTATGCAGCTCCTTCCCACTGGCTAGCTATTTTACATTTGGTAGTGTATATATGTCAATGTTACTCTCTCACTTCGTCCCAGGTTACCCTTCCCCCTCCCCATGCCTTCAAGCCCATTCTCTACATCTGCGTCTTTATTCCTGTCCTGCACTTAGGTTCATCAGAGCCAATTTTTTTTTAGATTCCATATATATGTGTTACCATACAGTATTTTTTTTTCTCTATCTGACTTACTTCCCTCTGTATGACAGACACTAGGTCCATCCACTTCACTACAAGTAACTCAATTTCATTTCTTTTGATGGCTGAGTAATATTCCATTGTATATATGTGCCACCTCTTCTTTATCCATTCATCTGTCGATGGACATTTAGGGTGTTTTCATGTCCTGGTTATTGTAAACAGAGCTGCAATGAACATTGTGGTACATGACCCTTTTGAATTATGGTTTTCTTAGGGTATATGCCCAGTAGTGGGATTGCTGGGTCATATGGTAGATCTATTTTTAGTTTTTTAAGGAACCTCCATACTGTTCTCCATAGTGGCTGTATCAATTTACATTCCCACCAACAGTGCAAGAGGGTTCCTTTTTCTCCACACCCTCTCCAGCACTTACTGTTTGTAGATTTTTTGATGATGGCCATTCTGACTGGTGTGAGGTGACACCTCATTGTAGTTTTGATGTGCATTTCTCTAATGATTAGTGATGTTGAGCATCCTTTAATGTGTTTGTTGGCAATCTGTAAATCTTCTTTTGAGAAATGTCTATTTAGGTCTTCTGCCCATTTTTGGTTTGGGTTGTTTGTTTTTTTGGTATTGAGCTGCATGAGTTGCTTATATGTTTTGGAGATTAATCCTTTGTCAGTTGCTTCATTTGCAAATATTTTCTCCCATTCTGAGGGTTGTCTTTTTGTCTTGTTTATGGTTTCCTTTGCTGTGCAAAAGCTTTGAAGTTTCATTAGGTGCCATTTGTTTATTTTTGTTTTTATTTCCATTTCTCTAGGAGGTGGGTCAAAAAGGATCTTGCTGTGATTTATGTCATAGAGTGCTCTGCCTATGTTTTCCTCTAAGAGTTTGATGGTGTCTGGCCTTACATTTAGGTCCTTAATCCATTTTGAGTTTATTTTTGTGTATGGTGTTAGGGAGTGTTCTAATTTCATTCTTTTACATGTAGCTGTCCAGTTTTCCCAGCACCACTTACTGAAGAGGCTGTCTTTTCTCCACTGTATATTCTTGTCTCCTTTGTCAAAGATAAGGTGACCATATGTGCGTGGGTTTATCTCTGGCCTTTCTATCCTGTTCGATTGATCTGTAATTCCATTTTTGTGCCAGTACCATACTGTCTTGATTACTGTAGCTTTGTAGTATAGTCTGAAGTCCAGGAGCCTGATTTCTCCATCTCCGTTTTTCTTTCTCAAGATTGCTTTGGCTATTCGGGTTCTTTTGTGTTTCCATACAAACTGTGAAATTTTTTATTCTAGTTCTGTGAAAGATGCCACTGGTAGTTTGATAGGGATTGCACTGAATCTGTAGTTTGCTTTGGGTATTGTAATCATCTTCACAATGTTGATTCTTCCAATCCAAGAATATGGTATATCTCTCCATCTGTTTGTATCGTCTTTAATTTCTTTCATCAGTGTCTTATATTTTTCTGCATACAGGTTTTTTGTCTCCTTAGGTAGGTTTATTCCTAGGTTTTTTTCTTTGTGTTACAGTGGTAAAGAGGAATGTTTCCTTAATTTTTCTTTCATTTTTTTCATCATTATTGTATAGGAATGCAAGAGATTTCTGTACATTAATTTTGCATCCTGCTACTTTACCAAATTCATTGATTAGCTCTAGTAGTTTTCTGGTAGCATCTTTAGGGCTCTCTATGTATAGTATCATGTCATCTGCAAACAATGACAGTTTTACTCCTTTCCGATTTGGATTCCTTTTATTTCTTTTTCTTCTCTGATTGCTGTGGCTAAAACTTCCAAAACTATGTTGAATAATAGCAGTGAGAGTGGGCAACCTTGTCTTGTTCCTGATCTTAGAGGTAATGGTTTAAGTTTTTCACCCTTGAGAACAATATTAGCTGTGGGTTTGTCATATATGGCCTTGATTATGTTGAGGTAGGTTCCCGCTATGCCTACTTTCTGGAGAGTTTTTATCATAAATGGGTGTTGAATTTTGTCAAAAGTTTCTGCACTATTGAGATGATCATATAGTTTTTATCCTTCAATTTGTTAATATGGTATATCACATTGATTGATTTGCTTATATTGAAGAATCCTTGCATTCCTGGAATAAACCCCACTTGAACATGGTGTATGACCCTTTTAATGTGCTTGGATTCTCTTTGCTAGTATTTTGTTGAGGATTTTTGCATCTATGTTCATCATTGATATTGGCCTGTAGTTTTCTTTTTTTGTGACATCTTTGTCTGGTTTTGGTATCAGGATGATGGTGGTCTTGTAGAAATAGTTTGGGAGTGTTCCTCCCTCTGCTATATTTTGGAAGAGTTTGAGAAGGATAGGTGTTAGCTCCTCTTTAAATGTTTGATAGAATATGCCTGTGAAGCCATCTGGTCCTGGGCTTTTGTTTGTTGCAAGATTTTTAATCACAGTCTTAATTTCATTGCTTGTGATTGTTCTGTTTATATTTTCTATTTCTTCCTCGTTCAGTCTCAGCAGTTTGTGCTTTTCCAAGAATTTGTCCATTTCTTCCAGGTTGTCGGATTTATTGGCATATAGTTGCTTGTAGTAATCTCTCATGATCCTTTGTATTTCTTCAATGTCAGTTGTTACTTCTGCTTTTTCATTTCTAATTCTGTGGATTTGAGTCTTCTCCCTTTTTTTCTTGATGAGTCTGGCTAATGGTTTATCAATTTTGTTTATCTTCTCAAAGAACCAGAGTTTAGTTTTTTCATCTTTGCTGTTGTTTCCTTCATTTCTTTTTCATTTATTTCTCATCTGATCTTTATGATTTCTTTCCTTCTGCTATCTTTGGGTTTTCTTTTGTTGTTGTTGTTCTTTTTTTCTCTAATTGCTTTAGGTGTAAAGTTAGGTTGTTTATTTGAGATGTTTCTTGTTCCTTGAGCTAGGATTGTATTGCTATAAATTTCCCTCTTAGAACTGCTTTTGCTGCATCCCATAGGTTTTGGATCATCGTGTTTTCACTGTCATTTGTGTCTAGGTATTTTTTGATTTCCTCTTTGATTTCTTCAGTTACCTCTTGGTTAGTTAGTAGTGTATTGTTTAGCCTTCATGTGTTTGTATTTTTTACAGATTTTTTTTCCTGTAATTGATATCTAGTCTCATAGCATTGTGATTGGAAAAGGTACTTGATATGATTTCAGTTTCCTTAAATTTATCAAAGCTTGATTTGTGACCCAAGATATGGTCTATCCTGGAGAATGTTCCATGAGCACTTGAGAAGAAAGTGTATTCTGTTGTTTTTGGATGGAATGTCCTATAAATATAAATTAAGTCCATCTTGTTTAATGTGTCACTTACTGCTTGTGTTTCCTTATTTATTTTCATTTTGGATGATCTGTCCATTGGTGAAAGTGGGGTGTTAAAGTCCCCTACTATGATTGTGTTATTGTCGATTTACCCTTTTATGGCTGTTAGCATTTGCCTTATGTATTGTGGTGCTCCTATGGTGGGTGCATAAATATTTACAATTGTTATATCTTCTTCTTGAATTGATCCCTTGATCATTATTTAGTGTCCTTCTTTGTCTCTTGTAATAGTCTTTATTTTAATGTCTATTTTGTCTGATATGAGAATTGCTACTCCAGCTTTCTTTTGATTTCCATTTGCATGGAATATCTTTTTCCATCCCCTCACTTTCAGTCTGTATGTGTCCCTATGTCTGAAGTGGGTCTGTTGTAGACAGCATATATATGGGTCTTGTTTTTGTATCCATTCAGCCAGTCTATGTCTTTTGGTTGGAGCATTTAATCCATTTACATATAAGATAATTATTGATAAGTATGTTCCTATTACCATTTTATTAATTGCTTTGGGTTTGTTTTCATAGGTCTTTTTCTTCTCTTCTCTTTCCTGCCTAGAGAATTTCTTTTATCATTTGTTGTAAAGCTGCATCTTAAATAAAAATAAACGGTCAATTCTAACCAGAAAAAAAGAGGATTTCTTCGTGAAAAAGATAATAATTATGAGTCAAAATCATGACCTGGAATTGGCCACATCTGGAATCTAGTAAACTATGCAATTTTTTAATATTCTCCTAATTAGCTAAACTTTGAATCCAGGCTTCAGGACTCGCTTTCTTCCCGAGCAGCATAATTAAGTTGTGAAACCTTTCTGCTTTTCTTGGTTTTCCTCTGAAATCAAAGCATTATTCTGACCTCAGTTGGTGATGGGGAGTCCCTGCCCTCTTGTTTCTCCTGTGTCTACCTTATTTCTTCTGTGGATTCCCACCTGGATCCTACTATCTGTGGAAAATGGTGACTGATGTTCATTGCCCAAGATGTTCTCACTCTTCAGTTTCCCAATGCTGGGATCATACAACAACTTGAATTCCTTTAAATGTCCTACTTTGACATAGAATTGAAAGAGCTGACTCTATACACCCTGTCCAGCCTCCCCACAACATACCTGGGTTTTGATTACTAGTAAATGTTAAACTAAGTATGGAATTCAGAACTGTGACTTCCAGAGTAATGTTCCTTCTCTACTTTTCTTGTAACTTCTGATGACTTTTTAGTTATCACCTTTTAATTCCTCTTCCTTTCTCTATTGCTCTGTCCTCTGTATATAATATATGATATGGTTAAAACATTTATTACAGTATGCATAATATATTGTATATATGAATATGCGTAAATAAATATCTGTATACACTTAAACACACCTATTTTATTTTTAAGTGAATCCACACATGTATTAGTCAGGGCTCTCCAGAGAAACAGAATCACTTATATTTAATTATTTACATATTTTTTTTTTCAAAATTGGACCCTTTATTTTTGGATTGTCACCAAAGTCATTTTGGCTTGGAGACACATTGTGAAGTTTCAGAGGAAAAGTGGGTCAGTAGGAGACAGGAGAATGTCTATCAGCTGCACCAACCATTTCCTTGTAGGGAGGAAAATCAGCCACACAAGGAATAAAATTGGTTTTGGTGTGCTGGATAAAGAAAAGGAAGGAGTGGTCCTCAGAGAACCTGGGGATCATTCTTACATGTGGCATCATCATGATGACAGCAGTGGTGGCCATGACCTCCATGCCTTCCTCATTGACCTCCACGAAGGACCTGTGCAGGACCTTGGGCAGATGCAGGTCTCTCTTGGATGATACTCCAAGAGAGTTGCCCTGGCTGCTCCAAGGCATCCGTCATTCCCAGACTGCAAAGAGCACCCTGTCTGTCCTATTTCTCCAGCAGTTTAAATCTAAGGAGGAAACCTTCCACCTCTTCTTCATCCATCATGTCTAGTTTTGTCCATTCTATGAATTTCTCATAAGTAAGTTATTTTCCCACCCTTTTCCAACTGGTCTTTTCATCTGGAAGCATGATGAACATATTCAGCTTCTTGCCAATATGGGGAAGCACCAAAATTTTGGTGACTAGTTCTCCTATATAGGTCTTTTTAAAGGTATATTCCTTAAACATCATTTGCACAGGCTTGTCTTCATTCTTGCTGACTTTCCATTGTCTTTCTTTGGTCTGCACTTCGTTAAGTTGATGAGCCCAGTTTCCTTTGAATTAGATGGCATTCACAGGAATCAGATTAGTCACTGAATTAACTGAATTTGGAGACAGCAACTCTATAATTTTACCTTTTAACTTTTGGCTACCCAGGTGTTTATGTGGTTTCTGGACTCCTCTGAAATGTTGCTCAAGTTGACTCTTCCATCTCTGCTTGGTAGAATTTGCAACAGGAAACTCTGAAAGATGAGAGGAAATCACAGGACTTTTCTTCAAGGAGACTGTTGGCTGTTCTAAGCAAGTACAGTGTGCCAGTTCTGTTAACCTTGATGAGGAGTAACTGGAAACCCTGGTGAGCATCTTCACCTCTGACTCTGCTTTTACTTAAAGAAATGCCTGGGACACCTGGGCTGTGGTTTTTCCACTTGCTCCCATGAAAACCATGACCAGGGAAGAGAAGATGCTCATGGGGTAGAAAAACATGTTTCTCAATATCTGTACGAGTCAGAAGTATATTATAATATACTTATGTATAACATAATTACATACATATACATTTACATATATATATGTGTGTGTCTGTATATATATATATATATATACACACACACACACACATATATATATATATATTTCCTTTGGAATAAGGAATTGACTCATATGATTATGGAAACTGAGAAGCCTCAAGATCTGCAGTCACCAAGCTAGAGAACTAGGAGAGCTGATGGTGTAGCTCCAGTCTGAAAGCCAACAGGCTGGAGACCCCACAAGAGAGGATCCAATGTTTCAGTTCCAGGGCAAAGCCAGGAAATGACTGATTTCCTAGTGAAGGCATTCAGGCAGGAGGAGTTTTTCTTACTCAGACTTTTTGTCCTATTCAGGTCTTGTTACTTAGTAAGAGGCTCACTCATAGCGGAAAGGGCAATCTCCTTTACTTAGTGCACTGATTGAAATGCTAATCTCATCCGGAAACACCTTCACAGACACATCCAGAATAATGTTTGACCAATTGTCTGGGCACCCTGTGGCCCAGTCAAGTTGACATATAAAATTAGCCATCACAACACATAACTAAATACAATTAATCTTTGTATTCAAATATTCACCAAGAATATCATTACCTTTATTTAAAAAAAATCTTTATAAGCAGATATTACCATTTGAACTAGAAACCTGCATACATTGCAGAGAAGAAAAGCCTCCACCTCCTGTTCATGTTCCAGGATAAGATGCTTATTTTACATGATTGAAAATTGAAAAAGAGATTCTGGAAGTGGGTCAGTGGAAAATCAGAAAGCCTCCTGAAGGTAAACTCATTTAAAAGTGGGCTAATCACCCATTACTGTAAATTTTTGAATGTTGGATGCTTACGTTTTGCCCATTTCAGTAAGTTTTTTTTTTTTTGCATTCATTTTCTTTTCAAGTAAGAGAAGAGAAAAGAAACATTTAAATCTGTAAGAAAATTACATGGTGCATTCATAGTTCTGAGTTTCTGGGCCAAACTGAAGTGTTTTTCAGCTATGCCATTAAATAAGCATTAAACGCATTTTATGAATTGAAAAAAAAAAAAAAAAGTGGGCTAATCATGGTCTTCTGGGTCCTCCACCCGCCCCCCTGAAACAAGGTTTACCACTGTAATGAGTTTGAGCTTTTCTCCAAATACATTTTTTTTTATCAAGAAGAAAAATATTCTATCTTCAGGTGTTTCTCTGAGTGTCATTGTTTCATATTCTATTTTAATTATCCACTAGATACACTAAAGTATATTAAAATAAAAGTGAAACGAAGTTCCTTTTAAATCAACATGTGGAACAACTCCAGAAATGATTTATAATACATTCATTCATTCTGGGAAGACTTTGCCACATATGGATCTGCCACATGGGATTTTTTTTCCCTCAAACTGTCAACTTTGTTACTAAACCACTGAGACTACAGTTTTTGTCTGAAGCCAAATCTCTCATTCTTTTCTCTTTTCTGCAGACCTCTCACTGGCTTCAAAGAGGAGATACAAGGAAGAAGGGCTTTCTTTAGTTCTGGGAACTGGGGCAGAGGTGCTTTTTCAGCATTTAACAATACAAAGAAGGAGAAGAAAAGATGATCATAGCTAACTTTACTGTAGCAACTTATTGCAGGGGGCAAATTGCTACATCAAACAGGAGCTAGATGCTTTCAGGCATTGCTTCTGTACTAATCCTCTCTCTTGAGCACAGATAAGGGAAAAGAGATGCATGGCTGTCATTTTATTCTCTGCTATTATGTAATAGAGACCTTCATCCAAGACAAATGGGATTTTATTAGGTAAAAACTAAGTACAAATGTGAATCATCTATTCTGGTCTTGTGGAAAGGCTCCTTTTATACTTATTCTAAGCCTTACTTTTATACTTACTCATTAATTCTGTTGAACTAATGCAACAATCACTTTCTCTGAGCACTATTAAAATATTATTAGAGTCACAAATTTACTCATGGTCTTATCTTCTGAGAGTTTCAAAGTAATGAAACCTAGGACTAGTACAGAGATTATAAAGAGGGGGCAATTTTCTTTCCTCTTGCACATGGGAAATGTTCAATAAATGTTAGCTGTCATCATTGCTATTATGAATATTAATTGTTATTTGCCCTCTCATTCCCCCATTGAGACCTGTCGGCTATCCCAATGCCACCACCAAAACACACACACCTGCATACTGGCAGAACAACAGCCCACCATTCACATTTACACTCAGAGAAATCCAACTGAAAGATTCCACACTGACCCATTCACAAGGGGGTTCATGTACATCCCTGTACCTGAAGACAAGAAGAATGCCATCCTCGCCCACTCCCCAACCATAAGAATACAAGACTAAGAGGGAAAAAAGGGCAAACTTTCTATTTTGTTCCATACTGCCAAGAGGTCCCTGTATGATGCAAAGGAATAAGCCCAGATTTTTAAAGTCAAAGAGACCTGAGTTTGAATCTCAGCTTCCTGCTTTACTAAATCTGTGATCTGAGTTTAATATACTTGTCTATAAAATGGAACTAGTGAGAACCTACATCATAAAATATTTCCTGTCCCAACTCATGTCTCAGGGACTTAAAATCAGTAATTATGAAAGGGTCCAGGCTCTGCTAAAAATTTCCATCGATTTTCTTATAATTAAAAGTCAGGAGATCGGGCTAGAAAATCCTCTTCCAAGGTACCTTATGGCACTATGAAATTATGTTATACATAGATTCCTGAAGGTCCTAGTTATATGATAGTCCTTAGTTAGCCTTTGGGAATTACCACGATCTTGACATCAATCGTTTTTTCCCAATTTCCCCAGTGATGAAATTTTTTTGCTTTAATTTAATATATTTGTAGGTTGCCAAAGCTCTGTAGGCTTAAGCTTCGGTCTTTTAAGCTTGGTTCTTATGAATTTAAGTGCCCTCACCTCATGAGTTACAGCCAAGATAAGCATTCTGCTAGATGCTGTCTATACTTATTCCAACTATCAATATATGCTTAAGAACTGGGGGATAAACATAGAATGGGTTTACAGACCTGTTCTGAGACTATCTCAGTTCAAACCTCCATCAATCCTGCCATTTGCAGTAACATGGATGGACCTAGAGAAGATCATACTGAGTGAAGTAAGTCAGACAGAGAAAGACAAATACCACATGATATCACTAATATGTGGAATCTAATAGATGACACAAATGAACTTATATACAAAACAGAAACAGACTCACCAACATAGAAAATAAAGTTATGGTTACCAGGGGGAAGGGGGATGGGAAGAGGGATAAATTAGGAGTTTGGTACTAACACATGCACACTACTATATATAAAATAGATAACCAACAAGGACCTACTCTATAGCAGAGGGAACTCTACTCAATATTTTGTAATAACCTGTAAAGGAAAAGAATCTGAAAAAGAATATATATATGTATAACTGAATCACTTTGCTGTACACCTGAAACTAACACAACATTGTAAATCAAGTATACTTAAAAACAAACAAACAAACGTGAAAACTCCATCAATCTTGAGTGGCGAGCCATGCTGCCCTTATGGTTTCTGGAGGTTAATGTGAGCTCTGAAAATAGAGGTGGGCAAATTTTGAAAAGTAAAACAAGTATCAGTCTTTCTCTTTATAGTACTGAGCAAGTTGGTTTTATTATTTTAAACTAAACACCCTGGCAACACTTTCCTAAGGTTCTGAAATTAGGTATTTTTATTTTCATTAAATTGTGTACGACTTAAACAAACAAAAAAGCAGCTGAAGATAAGAAGAAACAGACTGTGCATTTCAGCTCCCAGGAAGACAATAAACTGAAATCCATCTCAGTATTAGTTAGTCAAAGACTTCACGATTTTCCAAAAGAGGGAGAAGGAAGACAATTCTTTCAAAAACACAACTAAGTGCTGTGCTCAGACCACTTGACTTCCTGTTTCATTATTGCTGCTCTTGCAACAATACTAGGCAGCATGGGACACAATGTATGTCTCATCTCCAGCCTCCACTTCCCACCCCCGCAGGCCTTTCAAAGACCCTACCCAAGGTCTCTGCCACTGGATACCCAGAATAGCCCAATCTAGAACTTACCTTATTTTCAAAAATGTAGCCATTGTTTTGTGTATACTTCAAGTTGAATAATAGATATGATCTGTCTTCATGTTTGCTGATCTATCATCACGTTAGATCCTTTAACACTGATCACACGTACTTTAAAGCTCCTATGATGGTTCCAAAATTTAGGTGACATCTGGGTCTGCCTTGTTTTCTCTTCATTTCTTTTCTTGTCATTTTTATGGAATTCTGGATACTGTCTTCAGATGAATAGTAAAGACCGAGGTAAATAATTTTCTCATCCATCTTCTCTCTATGTGGGGAATTGAATCTCTTTATTCAGTATTTTAGCTGGCTTTGGGACTTGTTTTTGCTACCTTCAGGGCACCATAGATTTCAAACATCTACAGGATTGGGATGCAAGTATGTAATGCTTAGAGTGGGACCTGGGGCTCCATAATATATTTTTTTGAGAATTATATTACCATCCTCAGCTGTCGACTGCCCTTGCGCACCTGCCCCGTGGGTGCTCCCTTCACTCTACTGCCCCTGTACTAGCACTAGCCTACTTCTGCTTATAACTTTGCATCAAGTTATACAGAGGGAGTGTTCTTGCTTGGTTCCACAGTTCCAATCTCAGTCTTAGAGAGGTCTTGTGATCTTGGACTACAGGAGTTAAGAATTTTTCAGTGTTTCTTCCCCTTTATTGCAGCCAAAGTCTGCCTAGTGTTTGGGAAGGCGGGTTGGTTTTGAAGAGAAAGAGTTTCCTGACCTTCACCCAGTAGTATTTATAATTGGTAGTTGACTTACCTTTGTGTCATGCAGAATCATGTACTCCATAGATTTTCTCATACCCACGTCCAGTGACGGAGAGATTTTTTTTTTTCCTCTTTTAGTCGTCTATCTTTGTTTGGACCTTGGGAGCTGGAAGGTTTCCTCCCCCTTCCCCACCAGCTTAAGTCTTTTGCTTAATATAAGAGAAGGACATGGGGAATAGTGGGATTTGGGTTCTGTAAGTCACTAGAGGGCTCTCAGCAGGTCTTCCATTCTGCCCTCAAACATTCTCTTGAATAGCCAGTAGAGGCCGATGTAAAATAGTTCATGTGTGAATATAGACACCCCTTGGGTTCAGTGTTCTCAGTTATTCTAACCTGTCGTGCCAGCCCATATTAAACAGGGAAACAATTTGGTGTCCCATATCTCCTTGTATAGATCTAGCACTCTTTAGAATTTTTTTTTTAATCAGTCATCAATTTTATACACATCAGTGTATACATGTCAATCCCAAGCTCCCAATTCAGCACACCATCATCCCCACCCCACCACGGTTTTCCACCCTTGGTGTCCATACGCTTGTTCTCTACATCTGTGTCTCAACTTCTGCCCTGCAAACCAGTTCATCTGTACCATTTTTCTAGGTTCCACATACATGCATTAATATACGATATTTGTTTTTCTCTTTCTGACTTACTTCACTCTGTATGACAGTCTCTAGATGCATCCACGTCTCAACAAATGACTCAATTTCGTTCCTTTTTATGGCTGAGTAATATTCCATTGTATATATGTATCACAACTTCTTTATCCATTCATCTGTCAATGGGCATTTAGGTTGCTTCGATGACCTGTCTATTGTAAATAGTGCTGCAATGAACATTGGGGTGCATGTGTCTTTTTGAATTACGGTTTTCTCTGGGTATATGCCCAGTAGTGGGATTGCTGGATCATATGGTAATTCTATGTTTAGTTTTTTAAGGAACCTCCATATTATTCTCCATAGTGGCTGTATCAATTTACATTCCCACCAACAGTGCAAGAGGGTTCCCTTTTCTCCACACCCTCTCCAGCATTTGTTGTTTGTAGATTTTCTGATGATGCCCATTCTAACTGGTGTGAGGTGATACCTCATTGTAGTTTTTATTTGCATTTCTCTAATAATTAGTGACGCTGAGCAGCTTTTCATGTGCTTCTTGGCCATCTGTATGTCTTCTTTGGAGAAATGTCTATTTAGGTCTTCTGCCCAGTTTTGGCTTGGGTTGTTTGTTTCTTTAATATTGAGCTGCATGAGCTGTTTATATATTTTGGAGATTAATCCTTTGTCCGCAGATTCGTTTGCAAATATTTTCTCCCACTCTGAAGGTTGTCTTTTCGTCTTGTTTATGGTTTCCTTTGCTGTGCAAAAGCTTTGAAGTTTCATTAGGTCCCATTTGTTTATTTTTGATTTTATTTCCATTACTCTAGGAGGTGGATCAAAAAAGATCTTGCTGTGATTTATGTCAAAGAGTGTTCTTCCTATGTTTTCCTCTAAGAGTTTTATAGTGTCTGGTCTTATATTTAGGTCTCGAATCCATTTTCAGTTTATTTTTGTGTATGGTGTTAGGGAATATTCTAATTTCATTCTTTTACATGTAGCTGTCCAGTTTTCCCAGCACCACTTATTGAAGAGACTGTCTTTTCTCCATTGTCTATCTTTGCCTCCTTTGTCATAGATTAGTTGACCATAGGTGTGTGGGTTTATCTCTGGGCTTTCTATCTTGTTCCATTGATCTATGTTTCCGTTTTTGTGCCAGTACCATATTGTCTTGATTACTGTAGCTTTGTAGTGTAGTCTGAAGTCAGGGAGTCTGATTCCTCCCGCTCCGTTTTTTTCCCTCAAGACTGCTTTGGCTATTCGGGGTCTTTTGCGTCTCCATACAAATTTTAAGATGATTTGTTCTAGCTCCGTAAAAAAATGCCATTGGTAATTTGATAGGGATTGCATTGAATCTGTAGATTGCTTTGGGTAGTATAGTTATTTTCACAATATTGATTCTTCCAATCCAAGAACATGGTATATCTCTCCATCTGTTGGTATCATCTTTAATTTCTTTCATCAGTGTCTTATAGTTTTCTGTATACAGGTCTTTTGTCTCCCTCGGTAGGTTTATTCCTAGGTATTTTATTCTTTTTGTTGCAATGGTAAATGGGAGTGTTTCCATAATTTCTCTTTCAGATTTTTCATCATTAGTGTATAGGAATGCAAGAGATTTCTGTGCATTAATTTTGTATCCTGCAACTTTACCAAATTCATTGATTAGCTCTAGTAGTTTTCTGGTGGCATTTTTAGGATTCTCTATGTATAGTATCATGTCATCTGCAAACAGTGACAGTTTTACTTCTTCTTTTCCAATTTGTATTCCTTTTATTTCTTTTTCTTCTCTGATTGCTGTGGCTAGGATTTCCTAAACTATGTTGAATAATAGTGGTGAGAGGGGACATCCTTGTCTCGTTCCTGATCTTAGAGGAAATGCTTTCAGTTTTTCACCATTGAGAATGATGTTTGCTGTGAGTTTGTCATATATGGCCTTTATTATGTTGAGGTAGGTTCCCCCTATGCCCACTTTCAGGAGAGTTTTTATCATAAATGGGTGTTGAATTTTGTCAAAAGCTTTTTCTGCATCTATTGAGATGATCATATGGTTTTTATTCTTCAATTTGTTAATATGGTTTATCACATTGATTGATTTGCGTATACTGAAGAATCCTTGCATCCCTGGGATAAATCCCACTTGATCGTGGTGTATGATCCTTTTAATGTGTTGTTGGATTCTGTTTCCTAGTATTTTGTTGAGGATTTTTGCATCTATATTCATCAGTGATATTGGTCTGTAATTTTCTTTTTTTTTTTTAAACATCTTTATTGAAGTATAATTGCTTCACAATCAATTTTCTTTTTTTGTAGTATCTTTGTCTGGTTTTGGTATCAGGGTGATGGTGGCCTCATAGAATGAGTTTGGGAGTGTTCCTTCCTCTGCAATTTTTTGGAAGAGTTTGAGAAAGATGGGTGATAGCTCTTCTCTAAATGTTTGATAGAATTAACCTGTAAAGCCATCTGGTCCTGGACTTTTGTTTGTTGGAAGATTTTTAGTCAGAGTTTCAATTTCATTACTTGTGATTGGTCTGTTCATATTTTCTGTTTCTTCCTGGTTCAGTCTTGGAAGGTTATTCCTTTCTAAGAATTTGTCCATTTCTTCCAGGTTGTCCATTTTATTGGCATAGTGTTGCTTTAGAATTTAAATCAATTTGTTGCCCTGTAGACTCAACTCTCTAATGGACTTAAGGAAAATTGTAATTTTTTTAATGGATAGGGTAGGAGCAATGTTCTCTTGTGGATTCCTACATTGTAAGCAGAAGTGGAGCTCTATATTGAAGTACTCTAATGTAAATTTCAGAAAATAAAATAGGTAAACTTTTAATTTCTAAAATATCTATGCTATTTATTTATCTTTGGATTTATTTTTCAGATTAGTTGATGCCTTTTGCAATCAAAGACATTAGAGGCACAGACATGACTGGCATTTTTCTAAGTTAAAGAAATTGAGTGCTTAAATTCTGCTCATCTCCTTGAACTTGTTTTCAAATACTCTTCATGTCCATAACTTGTCATAGAAGTTCTTAAAGGGAATACTTTTCTGATGTGGATTCCTATTTTTAACTTTTTCTTATTGTGGTAAAAATACATAGGCTGAGGTTTACCCACTTAATAAAATTTTAAATGTACAGCACATTATTGTTAACTATACATACAGTATTGTACCGTGGACCTCTAGAACTTTTCATCTTGCATCATTGAAATGCATCTCCCCATTTCCGTCACCCCACAGCCCCGGGAAGCCACCATTCTACTTTCTGCTTTTAACGATTTTGACTATTTTAGAGACCTCATATAACTGAATCATGCAATATTTGTCCTTCTCCTACTTGCTAATTTCATTTAGCATAATGTCCTCAACATGGGTGAGACTTGAAGACATTATTTCAAACTTTTGATCACAATCCATAGTCCTAACAGTACCACAATATTCATCTATTTTACACGAGAGAAAATTGGCTGTTAAAACCAAGTATTACTTACGGTATTAAAAGTTGAATAAAACCACAAAATAAAATAAGAAAAATGCCTTCTTGTTTCTTCAGTCAAGACTTTGTTGTTGCTGCTGTTACGTAAATCTTCCTCTTTCATCTCGTATCAAGTAATCCCTACAATATAGTGAACAATGACACAATAGGGAAATTAACACAACTGAAAATAGTTCTTAAGCATCTTAACAAGGATAAAGCCACATAGAAATTGTAGGCAATTGCAACAATAGTTAAATTGGTGGTCGAAAAGAAAACTGAGTCAGAGAACAGAATACAGAGAGAGGAAAATCCAAACTTCTAAACTCCTGAAATTGGTAGCATCAAAATGCACCCCAACTGGAAGTAATTATAGTTAAAATTCATTGGTCTGACATAATCACCTGTTTCACATCATTATTTCTTCCAAATAAGCAAGTAGAGCAGATATTAGTTTGATGCAATGTAATATGAACAAGATTTGAAGTCATCAACCACGATTTAAATCTTGTACTCAGTCGTTCCATGACTTTGGATCACTTAGTTACTCACTTTGTTATTCTTGGTTTTTTCATCTGTAAACTAGGTGCTAGTATCTAATTCCCAGGGTGTAAAGATTAAAGAAATGTATATAGATGTATAATGTATATAGCACAGTTCCAATCACATAGAAAGTATCAATTTTCTTTGTCTAATCTTATAAAAGCTTTCACAGGGCTTTGCAGTACTTTATCCTTCTGCCTTCTTTTAAAACCAAGAGGCACTTGGCATTGGTTCACCTTGGAATGACTCAGCGTCATCAGATAAATTCTCCCTGCTTTTAAGTCCTCTATCAATTACTGTCAGTGTAATTCAAGGGACAATTAATCACTTACTACTTATGAAATCTCTTCTCTTGCTGTCTGTATGGCTAATCAGCTGCCTGATTTTCAAATTAACTGTTGGTGACTTTCTCTACCTCTTAATTTGTAAGCACCTTGAAAGCTGAGACTGCCTTTAAGTTTTTCTCTTTCCAATAAAGTTTTAGCAAATACAGAAATTTGCTAAAAATTGGAAAGTTGTCATGTTTTTGAAATAAAGCATACTTGTACAAATCTATATTTAATAAGACATTCAAGGGTCCCATTTATTTATATGGTTTGCCCCTGCACTGAATATTCTCATTGAACTATGAGTTTATAGTATTTAACATTTTCTGTCATTGTGTGTACGTTAATGTGTCTGTTTAAAGTAGTCCCTCTCCACTCAGCTTCAGGACTTCTAAATTGCTCTCTACTGTAACAAATCAATTTACATATCAGTGAATTTCCTTTATTACAACTTGAAGCTAACAAATTCTGCCTGGTGACCCAAAGAGTCTGCCAACCAAACAGGTAGATATGCTCTGTGGAAATAGTTTTTCTTAGTACCACATAGGACTTACATTATAGATTCATTTTCTGTATGAGATTTACATCATTGTTTTTCAAAACGTAGTACTTTATTGAATCATTCAGAAGGATCGTTAAAAGTACAGATTCCTCAGACATACTTAAATATTCTGATTAATGGAATAATATATAATAGTAATTATATAGTTGTAACTGCCAACTGAGAAACCACAGACAACTCAAAGTTTGATAATTTTTATGGACTGAGTGTTTATGGTGACAACCTACATTCCCCTCCCCACCCCTCATATATTTCCTGCTTCTTCCTCTTGATTGCAAATTTTAGTGAGATCTTCCTTGCATGAATGATAACATGTCAATTGTGAAGTTTTAATTAGAGAGATTAAAGGAAAGGTTAAAAAAAGAAGATGACACATAAATAACAACAGTTAAGGTTCTTGTTACTTCTCTCTATGGGGCACTAATTCATTTATTTGTTTATTTTTTTAAAAAATTACTTATTGTGTTTGTAGATTTACACTTATTTTTCACTCATAATACATATATATATATTTGTTGATTTCTTTGTCAGGCCCTATGTCATGCTCTTCTCTACAGGTTTTCCTAACTTTTTTCTGTCCTTAATATATTTTGGGTAAACATATATATACATGTACCTGCAAACACACACACACACACACACACACACACACACACACACACACACAGCGCACAGCATTTGAAGTCCATGCTGTATACACATTTTAAACCAAAGATTTTATTTTATACATCTCTATAACGCCATTCAAATCTCACAAAAATTCTCATTTCAGATGGGAATTCAGTGTGGAAACTGAGATAAGTAAAATAAAGTTACCCAATGTCACTCAGCTAGGATTTATCAGAACAAAAATTTAACACAGGATTACCTTTGCCCTAATCTATGCTATTAACTTTTAACTCCTCAGAAAAACCTAAGACTTCTAGAATTTCTCCTCTACATATTATGAGCAACTCCTAAATAATAATTTATATTACCCATGGCATCAATAAACAAAAAATAAATTGATGCATGTTGGTAAGAGACTATAATGCTATCTGGTTTCTGACAGCTACACTCCTGTGTATTGGAAGGAGCAGGAATTAAATTGTTAAAAAACTAAAAGTCTATTGCTAGAGTATTTTTTATATATAAAAATAAAATGTAATAGTAAATAAATATTTATATTTAATATATACTCCAATCACTGATCTTGTACTTTCTTGCCACTTCTCACAGAAAGTACTTTATGAGTACTAATAATGGTGGTGATCTTTTTTGTAGAGAAACAATTCCCTTCGAATCTGGTTTATAGGCAACAGAGGTTAAGTAGATGGAGAAAGAAACTTAGAGGAAATCTTAGAGTCATATGCTTTGACAGTCAAGTGGAATACAGTACATTAACACAAATTATGTCCTAACATGATCGAATTATGACAAATTCAAAAAATTCAAATCCGTATAGGCACACACACATTCAGAGAGAGAGAGACAGAGACAGAGACCGAGACAGAGAGAGCGGGATGCCTAGCTATATAAAAGAAAATTCAAAGATGATGTAACATTACAATTTATATGTATGTCAGTGTCTTCATGCTCCCATATCTGTTCTCTTTGCCCTTGCATGAAATAAACTCCCTCTAACATTTGTGTGATTAACTCTTGCCCATCCTTCAACAAACAGTTCAACAGCTCAGTGTTCACCTTTTTCAAGAGGATTTTCAAAATCCCTAAGTTTCTTTTCCTATGAGTTTGGAGCAGTGGATATGTTTGCAACCATCATGTAATTACTAATTAGGACAGTTGCCTGATACAGACCATCTATGCATCAGATACTGTCTACCATACCCTGACTAATACTAGAGTCAGAATTATCTTAGAATTATCTCTGTGCTTCTCATCTTCATGACTGTAAGTTCCCAGAGGATAGGGACTTTCTGATTTTACTAAGAATAGTGCACAAAATGGGTAATCCTAAAGATTTGTTCGAAATAGACTAACATAAGGAAACTAACATGTTTGTAGACTTGAATTTTGAAGTATTTCCTGTATATATCCCATGTGTTCTGGTGGTTGATTATACACACACAACTACAAAACAAAACAAAACAAAACAACAACACATGTCCATTTCCCTGTACAAATTTAAACTATTTCCAAACTAGTTCCAATAAAAATAGAAATTGACCTAATAAGCCTGGAGAGAAATTAGTCCTTCTACTTATTAGCGCTCCTCCTTACTAAGTTTTGTTCTATTTTTTTTAAGACGGCAAAAATTTTCAAATTTTTGTCCAATAAAATCCCCCAAATGTGGAGAGGTATTTTTTGGTATATTTTGTGAAATTAACTAACATATCCGAAAGAGCAGTTAACCAATGGAAGGAACAGAAATATGGTCAGAGTTTTGCAGCATCTCATCACTTGGTAAAATACCTGCCAATTCTATACATCATTAGCCATACATGTTGTTTGCTCTCCTTTGGTTAAGTGAAACACAGCCCAAAACAAAACTTCAAATATTTTTTCCTTTTCTTTGCTTTGTTTTGTTTGTGCTAAAAGTGTGCCTCTTTTGAAACATTATGATGCAAGATGATAGTTTGTGGAAAATCAACCCTCCCTGGACGTGGAGAATCTAAACTTTGGATTATTGTCCTGTGGTGCAAGGTACCATTTCTATTTTTCTGTATGGGCTGTTTTTGTGCATTTATGTTATTATTTTTATTGTTAATTCTTGAACCTAAACTGTGAGGACCTTCAATAGATGTGGATGCTGTGTACTCATGAATTAGAGTTAAACTCTCCTGTAGTATGGCACTTATTCCTTACCCTTATGGAAAATTCTCAAATCTTCCTTCTAGTTAAATACAGTACTTACACATTTAATACCTGTCTATTGAAAATAAAGGACAGAAACATATTCTTACAAACAGAGTGCCTGCCATCTGGTATCTAACATTCTAGAAGAAAGCAGAGAATGCCATATCTGAAGACTTAATTTTTTTCCATGCTATCTTACTTGCAGCTGAGAAGTTCAGAGAATCCATGAATCATGACATTTTCTGGCCTAAATGGGTATACAAGATCATCTAAATCCAGTTTTTCCCTAATAATTTTGGCTCCAATACCCTTCTCACTGTAGTTTATTCTATTTATAAATATCTTATGGATTTAACAATAAAATTATTATTGTGTGATACAGAAATAATTGGACAAGTTTTTTGAACTCGCCTTTATTTTCTTTATATTTTCATCTTTAAAATGGAAATGAAATAGTGCCTATCTCATGATATTGTTAAGTGTATTCATTTTATTAAATTTTAAAGCATTTTAAATAGTGCCTGTCACAAAAATTTATAGAAATAAATAAATAACATTTAAGCTGAGTATATTAATAAAAAATTTTTCTATAGAATTCACTTAAATAAAATTCTTAATATTATTATTGCAAAGGAAAACTGTATAATTTTTAATTATAAGTACTACTTTGAGTTGTTTATTTTTCCATGAGCGTGTATTGTCAGGAAATACATTTAAGCATTAATCGCTGTTTTGTTATGCAGATCGAAACTTATGTTAAACTATAGATTGAACTTTAGTCAAACAGGCAAAAAGTGCTCTTGACTTTTTGAGTTCTTTTTTGACTTTCTGAGTTCTTTTTATAAATAATAAAAATAAATTTATTCATAAATAATAAAAAATAAACATTTTCTTAATTTTATATTTAAATTAAAAATTTTATATTTATATTTAATATTTCTTTTATTTAATAAAAATAAATAATTTATTTGCTTAGAAATAACATAGGTTTGATAAATGTATTCTCACTAAAAAATAATTAGCCATAATTATCTTTATATCTTCACCACCTAGCACAGGTTTTTGTAGTACTAGAGATATCCTGAGTTAGTTAGTAAATTAGTTTGATCAAATAAATGAGTCTAAGGTACCTTTAGAATATCTTGAGGCAAGTTTGCACAATTATCAACTTTATGCTCATCTTTAATTTTGTGCATTTGTATTACTAATATTTTCCATCTCTAACCACTGAACTCTAGTGGATTTTAAAGCAAAATGCACAACTAAGGATAAAAACAATTTATAGAATAAAAAAACAAACAAAAAATGACCCCAAAAGATAAACTGCATTACCAGCTCTATGATAATAAATAGACATATTTAGTAAATGGAATGAAACGAAATCCCAAGGTGTTGAATAAACATGTGAATGAATAAATGTTCGATGCCCAAAGTTTAATTGCCTCCATCTGTGTATATGAAGTTCATGTTCTCTCATCAGAGGTATATTAATGCCAGGCTCCATTCTCATCAATACCCATCTTTGGAGCACCTACCACTGTGCATGGAAGTGATCTCTGGGAGGGGCTCCAAAGCAAAAACAGCACTGTGTAGTGTTCCAGTCTTCTGTGGTCACCATCACATTCCGTAGTGTTGTTGAAGAGATGGACTCTGCTTGTAATGTAATTTGAAATTTTGGCACACAGCGATTTAAAATATAACTGCATGGCTGAGTTTAGCTATAGATTTTAAACAGGTTACCACGCTGTTTTTAGTTGGTGAACCCCCTCCTCCCAGCTCTTTTCTACCTGCTTACTCAGCATTAGCAATGAAACTAAGATAAAAGTTGGGGAAAGGGAATTAAGGCAGGCTTGAGAGATCCTTTAATTATTTGATTAATCCAAGGAAATGGATTTAAGTGATTTTCTGCCTGACTAGGAACTAGAGAAGGGAAGAAGTGAGCTATCCTCCTTGTGCAGCCAAGGACCCTGTTACAGATTGAACTGTGTGCCCTCCAAATCTGTATATTGAAGTCCTAACTCCAATGTGACTATATTTAAAGATAGGGCCTTGAGAGAGCTAATTAAGGTTAAATGAGGTCATATGGGTGGGGTCAGAATCTGATGGGATTGGTGTCCTTATAAGTAGAGGAAGAGACACCAGAGATAGACGTCTCTCCGCTTATACACAGAGGAAAGGCCATGTTAAGACATCCCAAAAGGTGGCCGTCTGCAATTCAGGAAGG
The DNA here is from genome assembly GCF_965194825.1 of Balaenoptera physalus. Classification (NCBI taxonomy): domain Eukaryota; kingdom Metazoa; phylum Chordata; class Mammalia; order Artiodactyla; family Balaenopteridae; genus Balaenoptera; species Balaenoptera physalus. The sequence continues at coordinate 11,596,145 of NC_138885.1, forward strand.
TATTTGAAGAAACAACCCTGATGTCACCCTGATGTTGAACTTCCAGCTTCCAGAACTGTAAGAAATACATTTCTGTTGTTTAAGCCTCCAACTCTGTGGTATTCTCAGCCTGAGTTGATGAATATAGTTCCCAAGAAGAGAGGTTAGAAGTGATCCCAGGCACAACTCTTTAGAATGGCCAAACGCCAGCCCAGGAGAGATTAGATGTGAGGCTTCTCTCCTCTTGCATGGATGGTGGGGAGTGGGTGGGGTGCGGTTGTGAATCTTACCCCTGACAGAAGTTTTACCTTCTATATTACATTGTGAATGGTTCCAGCGGGAGATTGTAAAACCTCTCCAGGATATTAACCAATCTAAAACAGACTTCCTAGTCGGCTAATCCCATGGGTTCAGTTAGAGTATAGTCTAGTGGTTTGTTTGCTGACTAAATCTCAAAGTTTGCCAAAGGCCATGTCAGATTAGGATATTTGTGAGTTAGATCTTTACTAGGGCATCTATAAATTTATATTCTTCTTCTCCTCCTTTTTCTTTGTCTTCTTTTTCTAGTGAACCCATTTATATAACTGGAAAATAAATTCACTTGCTTGTAGAAAGAGAGCTATCTTGGTTCAGTTCTGTGTCCATCCATCTTTATATTTTAGAGGCCTCTGGAGTTGCTTTAAACTGAAGTTTAGACTGAATATGGCAAGTTTTCAAGAAATAATGAGGCCTTTATCAGGAAATGCAGATAAAATTAAAATTGGAAAAAACTGGGCCAAAGTTTTTCTGGGGAAGTTTTGAGCAGGACAGTTACACTGTATTATATATTTCTAATATAAAGAAACCATGGTATCATGGAGAAATCCAGGCAAGGAAAAGGGCAAGAAGTGCAGAAAGGAAATTAGTTATTAGAAGAGGGTTACCTGAAGTACTAGAGTTATCCTGAAAGTTATTACTTTAATTTAGACTAATATGGTTTATATAGAGAGATAACCAATCTAGTCATTACCTTGACCTCACTGTCTGATGTGTGACAAAAACTCCTTGAGATACAAAAATGAATTTTAATATGGCATATCAGAATGTATGTTTCAGACCCACTTGGTTTTAAATCTTTCTTCTGATCAATTAGGGACTTATGGGGACCTAAAGCCCTATCTGTCATTTGTATCTTGCAGTATGGAAAGAAGCATTTTTTCCAATTGTCATGAATCTGCAGACAATTGTTCTTTGAGAGATTATAGTTGTTCCATCTCACAGTTCCAATAAATTGAGACAAGTTATAACTAGAATATGATAGAGAATTCTATTGAGAGCAGGCAAAGAAACTACAAAAAGAATGTATTTATTTGTCCTACTTTCAATGTGTTCAAAAGTAGCTGGAAGAGGGCAAGGTTTCTGTTGTTGTTCAGACAGTGGCAAGTGAAGGTAGCAAAGTAGTCACAGGAATTAGTCGAGAGGCAGAGTTTGTGATGAGGAATCAAGTATTGATTTCAATCCATAGGAGTAGGTATTTTGGAATCAGTAACAGTGGCTGCCTCAGGGAATCAGGTTGGAAGAAGCACAGTGGGTGTTCTGAAAACGCCATGAATTAGCCACAAGGAAACCAAATCCAAATAACTGGATGCTCATCACCTGAGAATGTTTTCGTTTCAGATGTCACGTAGACGGTAGTATCAATGGCTGGGCTACCAGAAAAAAAGAATTAGAAAACATGACAGTGAGAAAAATCAGCTTTTCTTGCATCAAATTAGTAGTAATAACTAAAGAAGAGAAATCTTAGGAAGATAGTCTATCAAACTGATAAAGATGATAATGCCATGGATGGACCTAGAGGGCATCATACTAAGCAAAGTAAGTCAGAAAGAGAAAGACACCTTATATGTGGAAGCTAAAATATGACACAAGTGAACTTATCTATGAAACAGAAACAGATTCATAACATAGAGAACAGACTGGTGGTTGACAAGGTGTGGGGGAGGGTTGGGGAACGGTTGGAGTGGGAGGTTGAGGTCAGCAGATGCAAACTATTACATAGAGAATGGATAAACAACAAGGTTCTACTGTAGAGCACAGGGAACTATATTCAATATCCTGTGATAAACCATAATGGAAAAGAATATGAAAAAAGAACATATATATATGTACAACTGAGTCACTTTTCTGTACAGTGGAAATTAACACAACATTGTAAATCAACTATACTTCAATAAAATTTTTAAAAAGATGATAATGCCAAACTGAAAAATGACAAACTCAGATTACAAAACTATTGTGAAAGCACCTGTGTAACTGAAATAGTAGGTGATTATATCCTAAGAACTGCAATCAAAATGAAAGCAAATATTGAGTTCCTTTCACATCTTTAATCTTGAAATATTAATAATTAATCTGCACTCATTTTTACCTAAGAGACCCACTGTCTTTTGTGCCCTCTACACAGTTCACAAACTCAGAGTTGTGGTCAGACATGGACAGCTATTTTTGTTTAAATGAACCATCCTCAACCTCCAAGTGTGAATAAAATGTGTACTGTAACCATTCCTTATTGTTTAAGTATGACATGTCTTTTTTTCTCACAATCTAGATAAATAATTATAACTGATTTCTTCCTGAAGTTTCTAAGGGTATTAAAAGTATTACTTATAGATGTGTTATAGGTATTTTATATATATTTAATAAATGGCTTCCAATAAGACAAATATTTAGGAGCTCAGCTAACCAGGACTTTAATGACCCTTCACATGTGTTGACTTCACAGGAGTCTGTATATACCAATCTCATCTTCAAAGCTGTGCTCTAGTCCTGAGCACTTCATAAAGAATTTTGTTGCTGTTAAGGCCTGCAAACAGCTGTTTATTTTTTCCCAAAATCTCACTACCCTTAGGATAAATTCTACAGTCAAAAATTTGCTTTCTCACTCTAGAATGGCCATGTGAGAAGTTCAGCAAACCCACCTCCCAGTGAAACAAGCCTTTGATTGGTAAAAATTACAGTACAAATTAAAAGTATCTGAAAGTTTTCCTAGGAAACACATAGAAAATGAAGAAATGTTTAATCAAGAAAATCTACCAAATATTTGTAAGAACAGTAAGAATGTGTGTGTGGGGCGTGTGTGTATGACTTAAGCCATGATCTGCTCTGGTACCGGCCGCCATACCCAACTCAGTGTGAAGGAAGCTCTACTCTAGGTGACTATGGCCAAAGCCGTGGGGACCCTCTTCTCCCAGCACCTAGTCTAAAGCCATGGTTTTACTCCAGGAGGTGTATGCAGCCAGAATCTCTTATCCTCCTCAGCAGTATACTGCAATACAGAAAGTCCCCTACACGCGAAAAAGTTCCATTCTGAGAGCACGTTCGTTAAGTCCAGCAAAGTTAGCCTGGGTACCCAACTAACACAATCAGCTAAATAGTACTGTATTGTAATAGGTCTAGGATATTTTTCACACAAATAATACATGAAAGACACGCAAACACAAAAAATAAAGAAAACATTTTTAATCTTACAGTACAGTACCTTGAAAAGTACAGTAGTACCAGCTACATCACCACTGCTTTTACGCTTGCTTCAGGACATCCTGGGCTTGAAAAAAAGGATACTGTACTACTGTACACTATACAGTCCTGTACAGTAAAATACACAAAAGCACAACCACGTGTAGAGGATGCACGTACGTGACAATGTATGCCAGACATGTGAACTAACTTACGTGATTGGACATGCGGATGCACATTTGCATCTTTGAAGGCTCACAACTTGAAGGTTCGTATGTGAGGGACTTTAGCTCTAGTCCAGGTAGGTGGGACCAAAAGGATCTGAGTTTCCTCGCCCACCAAACACCCATTCACGAGGCAAAAGCTATAACCCAGGTACAGCAGGTTGAGAATACTGGGAATTCATTCACTTTGCCCCAGCTTGCTTGTACTTTGTAGTTCCATGATGACAGGACCAAATCAAGAAGACCAGGGGCTACCATCACCATGCAACACTGCACCCATAGAGTAGCATGCACATCTGGGAGAAACAGACTGTTGTCCCCAGCTCCAAGACCAGTGCAATGGCATAGATATTCTGCCCTGGGATGGGACATACTGGAAGAACAGAAATTTCTGCAGCTCTCCCTAAAGGGGCTGACTTTATTTGGAATAGAGCTTGCAAAGTTTATGCCTAAGGAACATCTTGGCGGTAAGCAAAGAAGAGAAGGTTAGTAGCTCCATGATAGTATTAGCAACAAGCAACATATAAAAAAACTGGCTCAAAGTTATGCAGAGAGATCTACAAAAAGAGACAGCTAAGAAGTCCCCTCCTGAGACTGAGAAAGTCTTAGAGATAGGCAACACCCTGCTCATGCAAAATGGCCACTTCAATTAGGATTAGATTGTGGAGCAATTTGCTCCCAGGGTGTTGTCAAAAACAATAGAACAGTCAACCAGCAAGGAGTGGAGAGGAATAGCTGGGTGTGATACCAAAAGAGGCAGACCAGCTAAAAGCTTAACTGGGAGTTCAGAGAGAGACCATGAGAGAGCTTGACTAAGACCACACTCATCCCTGATGGTCAGAGGACTGTACACAAGCCCACCAGAAGCCACACACTGTGGGGGAAATAGGCTTCACGGATCTGCTGCAGCCAAGTTCCTAAACAAAACAATAACAACAGGCCCGTGGAGATGGGGGTGAGGACTGGGATGTGGTATCCAGAGTGGCTACAATCCATTATCTAAAATGTCCAGTTTTCAACAAAAATAAAGACACATGCAAATAATAAGAAAGTGTGATACATATACAGGAAAAAATATACATGTAATAGAAACTTCCTTTGACGGTGTCAAATGTAGGACTTAGCAAAGACATGAAAGCAACTCTTAGAACCATATTCAAAGAATTAAAGGAAGCTGTGTTTGAGGAATTAAATGAAGATGATGACAATGTCTCATGAAAAGGAAAATAGCAACAGAGATAGAAATCACAAAGGGAACCAGGTGGAAATTCTTCAGTTGAAAAGTATAATAACCAAAATGGAAAATTCACAAGGGGGGCTCAATAGCAGATTTGAGGTGGAAGAAGACAGAGCCTGCAAATTTGAAGACAGATCGAGAATAGGCAATCTGAGAGAAAAGCAAATGAAGAAAAATGAACAGAGCCTCAGAGAATGTGAAAACCACCAGTGCACCCGCATGTGCATAATGCGGGTACAGAAAGAGAGGAGAGAGGCAAAGAAGTCAAAAATATATTTGAAGATGTAATGGCTGAAAAGTTCTGACATTTTACAAAAATAACCAATCTGCACATCCAAGGAGCTCTATGAACGCCAAAGAGATCTACACCTAGACACATTATAGTTAACACATTGAAGGACAAACAGAAAGTCTTGAAAGTAGCAAGATTAAAATCACTCATCGTGTATATAGAAACCCTGATAAGACTAACAGCTGACATCTCATCATAATTATATTTTTTTCCCATATAAAATGGGGATAAGTAATTCTAATAATAAATTATTTATTTGAAATTATAAGGCAATGGCACATAAAGGTATACTTCTAGATAACAAAGTACAAAGTTGCTTGATAACAACTCCCACAGTGCTTTTTTTACCTTCACTAAATGACACACACATATAATTTTAATACATAAGCCACAGGTCTTAATTTATAAGTGCTTTTATTCTTGAATTCATGTAGAAAACAGAATATGGTAGCAAAAATATTTGTAACACAGGTTTGCATATGGTGAGTGCTGAGTATTGTATGAATTGGTATAGACTATATTATTTTACTTACCTCACGGAAGACTTTGCACACAAAACTGAGTTTCATGGCTACCAAGATGCTATTGAAATAATGGAATACTAATTAAAAATTTATAAATTTATGTATGTGAAATTTAATGAGAAAGTAGTCCCTCATCTGATGAGAGATTTCAACAAAGTTGTATTTTTTTCTGTCCTTTCTTTTTTTATTGGAGTATAATTGCTTTACAATGTTGTGTTAGTTTCTGCTGTACAATGAAGTGAATCAGCTATATGTATACAGGTATCCTCTCCCTCTTAGACCTCCCTCCCACCCTCCCCATCCCACCCATCTAGGTCATCACAGAGCACTGAGCTGAGCTCCCTGTGCTATACAGCAGGTTCCCACTTGCTATCTATTTTACACAGGGTAGTGTATATATGTCAGACGTAATCTCCCAATTCGTCCCACTGTCCCCTTCCTCCACTGTGTCCACATGTCCATTCTCTACATCTACATCTCTATTCCTGTCCTGGAACTAGGTTCATCTGTACCATTTTTCCAGATTCCACATACATGTGTTAATACACAATATTTGTTTTTCTCTTTCTGGATAACTTCACTCTGTATGACAGACTCTAGGTCCATCCACACCTCTACAAATGACCCAATTTTGTTCCTTTTTATGGCTGAGTAATATTCCATTGTATATATGTACCACATCTTCTTTATCCATTCATCTGTTGATGGACACTTAGGTTGTTTCCATGTCCTGACTATTGTAAATAGAGCTGCAATGAACATTGGGGTACATGTGTTTTTTTGAATTATAGTTTTCTCAGGGTATATGCCCAGGAGTGGGATTGCTGGGTCATATGGTAGTTCTATTTTTAGTTTTTTAAGGAACCTACATCCTGTTCTCTATAGTGGCTGTATCAATTTACATTCCCACCAACAGGGCAAGAGGGTTCCCTTTTCTCCACACGTTCTCCAGCATTTATTGTTTGTAGATTTTTTGATGATGGCCATTCTGACTGTTGTGAGGTGATACCTAATTGTACTCTTTTTAAAAATAAATTTATTTATTTATTTATTTATTTTTGGCTGTGTTGGGTCTTTGTTGCTGCGTGCAGGCTTTCTCTAGTTGTGGCGAGCAGGGGCTACTCTTCATTGCGGTGCATAGGCTTCTCATTACAGTGGCTTCACTTGTTGCGGAGCACAGGCTCTAGGCATGCAGGCTTCAGTAGTTGTGGAACATGGTCTCAGTAGTTGTGGCTCACGGGTCTACAGCACAGTCTCAGTAGTTGTGGTGCCCAGGTTTAGTTGCTCCGGGACAGGTGGGATCTTCCCGGACCAGGGTTCGATCCTGTGTGCCCTGAATTGGCAGGTGGATTCTTATCCACTGCGCCACCAGGGAAGTCCAAACTCATTGTACTTTTGATTTTCATTTCTCTAATAATTAGTGATATTGAGCATCTTTTCATGTGCGTCTTGGTCATCTATCTGTATGTCTTCTTTGGAGAAATGTCTATTTAGGTCTTTGGCCCATTTTTTGATTGGGATGTTTGGTTTTTTTTGATATTGAGCTGCATGAGTTGTTTGTATATTTTGGAGATTAATCCTTTGTCCATTGCTACGTTTGTGAATATTTTCTCCCATTCTGAGGGTTGTCTTTTCCTCTTTTTTATAGTTTCCTTTGCTGTGCAAAAGCTTTTAAGTTTCATTAGATCCCATTTGTTTATTTTTGTTTTTATTTCCACTACTCTAGGAGGTGGATCAAAAAAGATCTTGCTGTGATTTATGTCAAAGAGTGTTCTTATGTTTTCCTCTAAGAGTTTTATAGTGTCTGGTCTTACACTTAGGTCTTTAATCTATTTGGAGTTTATTTTTTTGTATGGTGTTAGGGAGTATTCTAATTTCATTCTTTTACATGTAGCTGTCCAGTTTTCCCAGCACCAATTATTGAAGGAACTGTCTTTTCTCCCTTGTATATTTTTGCCTCCTTTATGAAAAATAAGGTGACCATATGTGTGTGGGTTTATCTCTGGGCTTTCTATCCTGTTCCATTGATATATATTTCTGTTTTTGTGCCAATACCATACTGTCTTGATTACTGTAGCTTTGTAGTATAGCCTGAAGTCAGGGAGCCTGATTTCTCAAGATTGCTTTGGCTATTCGGGGTCTTTTGTTTTTCCATGCAAATTGTAAAATCTTTTGTTCTAATTCTGTGAAAAATGCCCTTGGTAATTTGATAAGGACTGCGTTCAATCTGTAGATTACTTTGGGTAGTATAGTCAGTTTCACAAAATTGATTCTTCCCATCCAAGAACATGGTATATCTCTCCATCTGTTTGTGTTATCTTTTTCATCAATGTTTTTTGTTTTTTTGTTTTTTTAACATCTTTATTGGCGTATAATTGTTTTATAATGGTGTGTTAGTTTCTGCTTTATAACAAAGTGAATCAGCTATATATATACATATATCCCCATATCTCCTCCCTCTTGTGTCTCCCTTCCACCCTCCCTATCCCACCCCTCTAGGTGGTCACAAAGCACCGAGCTGATCTCCCTGTGCTATACAGCTGCTTCATCAGTGTTTTATAGTTTTCTGAGTACAGGTCTTTTTCTTCTGTAGGTAGGTTTATTCCTAGGTATTTTATTCTTTTTGTTGCAATGGTAAATGGGATTGTTTCCTTAGTTTCTCTTTCCAGTCTTTGGTTGTTTGTTAGTGTATAGGAATGCAAGAGATTTCTGAGCATTAATGTTGTATCCTGCAACTTTACTAGACATTGATTAGCTCTAGTAGTATTCTGGTGGCATCTTTAGGATTTTCTATGTATAGTGTCATGTCATCTGCAAAGAGTGACAGTTTTACTTCTTCTTTTCCAATTTGGATTCCTTTTATTTCTTTTTCTTCTCTGACTGCCATGACTAGGACTTCCAAAACTATGTTGAGTAATAGTGGTGAGAGTGGACATCCTTGTCTTGTTCCTGATCTTAGAGGAAATGTTTTTCATCATTGAGAATGATGCATGCTGTGGGTTTGTCATATATGGCCTTTATTATTTTGAGGTATGTTCCCTCTATGCCTACTTTCTGGGAGTTTTTATCATAAATGGGTGTTGAAATTTGTCAAAAGCTTTTTCTGCATCTATTGAGATGATCATATGGTTTTTTTCTTTAATTTTTTAATAGGTGTATCACATTTATTGATTTGCATATATTGAAGAATACTTGCATCCCTGGGATAAATCCCACTTGATCATGGTGTATGATCCTTTTAATGTGTTGTTGGATTCTGTTTGCTAGTATTTTGTGGAGGATTTCTATGTCTGTGTTATCAGTGATATCAGTTTGTAATTTTCTTTTTTTGTGTGTGATATCTTTGTCTGGTTTTTGTACCAGGGTGATGGTGGCCTCATAGAACAAGTTTGGGAGTGTTCCTCCCTCTGCAAATTTTTGGAAGAGTTTGAGAAGGATAGCTATTAGGTCTTCTCTAAATGTTTGATAGAATTCACCTGTGAAGCCATCTGGTCCTGGACTTTTATTTTTTGGAAGATTTTTAATCACAGTTTCAATATCATTACGTGTGATTGGACTGTTCATATTTTCTATTTCTTCCTGGTTCAATCTTGGAGATTTGTACCTTTCCAAGGATTTGTCCATTTCTTCCAGGTTGTCCATTTTATTGGCATATAGTTGTTTGTAGTAATCTCTCATGATCCTTTGTATTTCTGCAGTGTCAGTTGTTACTTCTCCTTTTTCATTTCTAATTTTATTGATTTGAGCCCTCTCCCTTTTTTTCTTGATGAGTCTGGCTAAAGGTTTATCCATTTTGTTTATCCTTTCAAAGAACAAACTTTTAGCTTTATTGATCTTTGCTGTTGTTTTCTTTGTTTCTGTTTCATTTATTTATGTTCTGATCTTTATGATTTCTTTCCTTCTGCTAACTTTGTTTTGTTTGCTTGTTTTTGTTCTTCTTTCTCTAGTTGCTTTATGTGTAAGTTTAGATTGTTTATTTGAGATTTTTCTTGTCTCTTGAGGTGAGATTGAATTGCTATAACGTTCCCTCTTAGAAATGTTTTTGTTGTGTCCCATGGGTTTTGGGTTGTAGTGTTTTCATTGCCATTTGTTTCTAGGTATGTTTTTATTTCCTCTTTGATTTCTTCAGTGATCTCTTAGTCATTCAGCAGTGCACTGTTTAGCCTCCATGTGTTTGTGTGTTTTACAGTTTTTTTCCTGTGATTGATTTCTAATCTTATAGCATTGTGCTCAGAAAAGATGCTGGATATGATTTCAATTTTCTTCTATTTTCCAAGACTTGATTTGTGGCCCACGATGTGACCTATCTTGGAGAATGTTCCCTGTGCAATTGAGAAGAAAGTGTATTCTGCCGCTTTCAGGTGGAATGTCCTTTAAATATCATTTAAGTCTATCTAGTCTAATGTGCCATTTAAGGCTTGTGTTTCCTTATTAATTTTCTGTGTGGGTGATCTGTCCATTGGTGTAAGTGGGGTGTTAAGGTCCCCCACTATTACTGTGTTACTGTCAATTTCCCCTTTATGGCTGTTAGAATTTGCCTTATGTATTGAGGTGCTCCTATGTTGGGTGCATAAATACTTATAATTGTTATATCTCCTTCTTGGATTGATCCCTTGATCATTATATAGTGTCCATCCTGATCCCTTGTAACTGTCTTTATTTTAAAGTCTATTTTTTCTGATATGAGTATTGCAACTCCAGCTTTATTTTGATTTTCATTTGCATGGAATATCTTTTTCCATCCCTTCACTTTCAGTCTGTATGTGTCCCTAGGTCTGAAGTGGGTCTCTTGTAGACAGCATATATCCAGATCTTGTTTTTGAATCCATTTAGCCAGTTTGTGTCTTTTGGTTGGAGCATTTAATTCATTTACATTCAAGGAATGTTCCTATTACCATTTTCTTAATTGTTTTGGGTTTGTTTTTGTGGGTCTTTTTTCCTTCAGTTTAATTTTTGTTAGTTTGATTAATATGTGCCTGGGTGTGTTTCTCCTTGGGTTTATCCTGTATGGGACTCTCTGGGCTTCCTGGACTTGGGTGGCTATTTCCTTTCCCATTATAGTCAAAGTTTTCAACTATAATCTTTTCAAATATTTTCTCAGACCCTTTCTCTTTCTCTTCTTCTTCTGGGACCCTTATAATTTGAATGTTAGTATGTTTAATGTTGTCTCAGAAGTCTCTCAGACTGTCCTCAATTCGTTTCATTCTTTATTCTTTATTCTGCTCCTCGGCAGTTATTTCCACCATTCTATCCTCCAGCTCACTTATTTGTCCTTCTGCTTCAGTTATTCTGCTATTGACTTGTTTTACTGTATTTTTCATTTCAGTTATTGTGTTGTTCATCACTGTTTGTTTGTTCATTAGTTCTTCTAGGTCCTTGTTAAACATTTCTTGTATTTTCTCGATCTGTGCTTCCATTCTATTTCCGAGATCTTGGATCATCTTTACTATCATTACTCTGAATTCTTTTTCAAGTAGGTGGCTATTTCATCTTCATTTATCTGGTCTTGTAGGTTTTTACCTTGCTCTTTGATCTGTCACATATTTTTTGTCATCTCATTTTTTTTTTTGATGGGAGGCTGTGTTCCTGTCTTACTGGTTGTTTGGCCTGAGGCATCCAGCACTGGAGTTTACAGGCAGTTGGGTAGAACTGGGTCTTGGTGCCAAGATGAGGACCTCTGGGAGACCTCACTCTGATTAATATTCCCTGGGGTCTAAGGTTCTCTGTCAGTCCAGCAGTTTGGACTTGGTGCTCCTTCCACAGGAGCTCAGACCTGACCCCTGACCTGGGAACCAAGATTCCACAAGCCTCACAGCATGGCAAAAAAAAAAAAAAAAGGTCAGAAAAGGCCTTGGCTGTTGGGCGCAGGGCTAGGCGTGAGCAGGACTAAGGTCGGCAGGGCTTAAGCAGGGGGTGAGGCCTAGACTCAGTACCAGTGCAGCTGGAAGAGGTTCTCGGGGGGTAGCAGGTGTGGGGCTTAGGCTCAGCATGGTCAGAGGTGGCCTCAGAGGGCAGAGGTTTAGGCCTGGGACCCCAGCAGATGGGGGAAATGTTTTCCCCATTCTCCTCTGAACTTCCAATACCTCGAAGGTTTCTCCCCAACCCTGCTGATTCCCTTGCTGTGAGTGTGCCCCTCTGGGTTTGGGAAACCCTCCCCTCCCCCAGCTTCCCCTCAGGGGTACAAGTCCTGTCCCACCTCCACTCCTCCTCCTCCCCTCCCTCCCCCCCACATCCTACCCTGTCATGAGGGGTTCCTCCTATCCCCTTAGGTGTCCAAGGTCCCCCACCAGTGCCTGGAGGTTACCGTAGTTGTGAGGAGATGCAAACTCCTCATCTTCCTACTCCGTCATCTTGACACCGCCGCCCCACCTCTGAGATTTCAACAAAGTTTTGAAGCAAAAGTCCCAACTTGATAATGGACTATATCTGAGGAGGTAACTGATCCATCCCACCTAAATTGAAATAAGTGTTGTGGGTTTTTGGAATCCCAAATTAGATACAGCCTTTTTCTGGCAATTCCAAGATCCCTGCACACATATCCACTAATACAAAGCTATAAGCTCTATGCGTTCTGTCGTATCCACAATTCCTATATGTAGGACTCCTATTCCCTCATTCTAAAATCTAAGTAGACCTATATAAAGGATACAAACTATTAGGTATAAAATAAGCTACATATTATACAACATGGGGAATATAGCATATTTTATAATAACTATAAATGGAGTATAACCTTTAAAAATTGTGAATCACTATATCGTACACCTGTAACTGTAACTTATATAATACTATACATCAACTCTAGTTCAATAAAATAAATTAAATAAATAAATTAAATATAAGTGGACATACAATGTTCGAAGTACATTTGAAGGAAATCATTAACGTGAAAAGGCTAAGATAAGAGGACACAAAATTGAGGGAGTATAAGAGTTTAAAATACATGACTCTGCAAGGGATTTTTAGGGAGGTGAAACTATTCTCTATGGTACCATTGTGGATATCCGACATTATGCATTTGTCAGTACCCATTGCACTGCATGGCACAGAATGAAATCTCTGTCAAAACTTTAGCTGAACATGGGATTAAAAAGCAGAGACTTTCATGAACACACACAACAAGTAATAGTCTTTGTAAAAATAGTTAGAAAAAAAAAATAAAGAAAATAGGCAGACTATGAGAGAAAACGAGAGACTGAAGAATTGGGAATGAATCCAACATATGAGTTTAAAGGGGAAGAAGATAGATAGGAAATACACAGAGGAAATAATTAACATGTAGATATAATAATTCCTAGTGGTTAAAATAACTCATATATAGATATAATAATATATATGTCACTATACATAATTCTTTCTCAACTGGGAAGTGATATGATCCTTTAGATTAAAAGGGCTGAATACCACTGAGGATAAGTTATTTCTTAATGATCCACAATTAGACATATTGCTATGAAATTTAACACTGTAAAATAATGTCCTAAAAAACTTCTAGAATGGTAGAGAAATATGAACTACTTTTTATAAGATGTCTTATCAATAACATTGGAAGCTGAATTTTATAAGAAAATTTTATAAGAAGGAATTGCTAAAGTTTCTGAGTAAAAAATAAAGGAATAAAGATAATATTTAGAGTTAATGAAAAGTTTCTGTCCCCACCGCCCGTGAACCACCAGCAGATCGGGTCTACAAAATTCTGAGGAAAAATAATTTTGATCATGAACTTCAGCTTAAGCATTCCTAAAATATGTATTCAAAATGTTGCCACTGCAAAGAATGAATACATTTCTGTTTCATACACACTTTCTTAGGAGGATACTTGAAGATGTAGCTAACTAAGATAACTGTCACAAAAGTGAAACACGTGGATTATAATAACAGATTTTAGTGAGGAAATCTCAGGATAGCCACTGTCAATAATCCTGGCAAGTATTTTATTTGGTCTGAATTAGGATACAAATTCAGAGGCCTGAGTGAAGCATGGTTTTCAGGATAAAAATGGAATGGTTTCAGTAAAGTAGATAACCTCAGTAATGTAAGATATTCATGATATGATGAATAAAGAAAAACTAACAAAGAGAAAGAAAGTTAAAAAAAAAAAACTCAGGGGCAAACTAACTAATAAGCAAAAGAAAGGCACAAGAAAGTTGTTTGCTCAATAAAGTAAACCAAGCTATATCATATTTTGAATATTTGATGGAGTGAAAGGACAGTCTAAAACACTTGCAATTGTCTCCCCTGATTGTCACAGGGGTTGTGCATTGGATTTATAATAGAAGTAGTGCATTCCTAGGATTCTGGCTTTATCATGAACATTCTTGCTATAAAACTAACAATAAATCATCACATAGTGATTTTCATGTTACAAACAAAATATAGAAAAAAGGGCAGAAAAAAAAAAAAGAAAAAAGAAAAAAGGGCAGAAAATGTAATTATGATTCCAGAGCTTAATATAAATAATTTCATTAAAAATGCAGATGATAAATTCAACAAGTTGAAGCAGAAAATGAGAAGGCTTTAAACAGGTCAGGATGTTAATATATCAATTCATAAAGGAAGAAGCTGAGACATTATAAAACTGATAGAATAGGAAACATAAACTTTAGTATATATGTGTGCAATCTGCATGAGTGTGTTTGTGTGTGTTATATAATGAAGCCAAAAGAAGAAGAAAAGGTAGAGATACAGTGAAAAATTTGGAAACTGAGGAAAAGGAGATGAGGACATCTTAGCAAGTTATAGTTTCAACTTTCATAAGAAAATACAGAGGTAATTGCTAAAATTCATGAATAAACCAATAAAGACATAAAAATATTATTTCCGGTTAATTAAAAGTATCTGCCTCCATTGTCCATGAGCTCCCAGAAGCTGGATGCCAGGCTCTTGTAGGAGACTTTAATGAGCCCCATTTGAATACATCCTTTCTTCTAATGGCCAAGGAAAATGACAAGCAAGCTTATCTTCTAAAGGGATGGAGGCCCTCAACACCCTGAGGGGCGGTGGAAGAAATATCCTTGACACTAACAGGTAAGAGGAAGTGGAATAAATTGGTCCCTGCTGTGTTTGTGTTCTGTGACTAATACAAATGCTTCTCAAACATAGTCCTCTTCCTTTGCTAGTGCAGAAATATCATGTTGCCCATCTTTGAAGAGAAAATGGAGAATAAGTATTTAGAATCTTGCCCAGCAATTTGACAGAATGCTTGGATGTTTTGTTGAATGTAATAATTGTTTGTAATTTTTATGTTTTTAATTTCATTTTTCTAGTTCTACATTGTATAACAGTATTGGTCTGAAATGTATTGAGGGGAAAAGGTCTCATCATTCACCCTAGGCAGCTAGAAAAGCACTGCTTTGCAGCATTTAGCCACCATCTATCTTTGGTTTGTTTCAGGTTCAATTCACCAGTGTCTAGCAAGATGGCTGCCATTCGTGTAATTGTGACTCAAGTAATATTTCTGAGTGAATGAATGAAGGAAGAAATGCCTCAAACACGAAAAAATTAAGAAGTATTTATTGAGTGTTCAAAAATAAAAACTGGCCGCCTCTGGAGAGCAGGTCTGGGAGGGCAGACAGACGAGCAAGGGGATGCCTTTCGTTGTAGTCTTTTATGTGGCTTAATTTTTACCACTAAAATGTGAGCAGAAATAAGGCTTTTAAATGGAGAAGAGAACTCATGTGAAGGACTGGTAATTTCCATAGAGTTTAGACATCATCATAAAAAATTAATTGAAAAAGAAAATCCTAATTTGTATTTTAGACATGTTTTGTTCTCTTTCCATATAGAAAATAGACAGTAGCTCTCAGTAAAATGCCAGGGTTGATGTGTGTGTGTGTGTGTGTGTGTGTGTGTGTGTGTGTGTGTGTAACTTTTTTCCTCAGTCCACTAACATAATAATATAATCCTGGGATAAGCAAGATACATCTGTCATAACTATGAACATCTCAAGGTCAGGTGCCATGCTTTTGTTCTTTCGTTATACTCTATGATGACTAACATTTCAAAAACCACTGGGATGAAGTGAGAGAGTAGCATGGACATATATACACTACCAAATGTAAAATCGATAGCTAGTGGGAAGCTGTTACATAGCACAGGGAAATCAGTTTGATGCTTTGTGACAATCTAGAGAAGTAAGATAGGGAGGGTGGGGGAGAGGCTCAAGAGGGAGGGGATATGGAGATATATGTATACATATAGCTGATTCACTTTTCTATACATCAGAAACTAACACATCGTAAAGCAATTATACTCCAAAAAAAGTATATATATAAAAAAAGAAAAATTTTCTTCAAAGCTCAGTTGTGAACAAATCCAGAAGAGAAAATAGCCACCTTCCTTCCTCTCTCTGTTAACATGAAGCCCTCCAACATCAGCTACAATGATTTTGTATTTTTAAAGACAGAAGGATTTCCCTTTCTCTAAAGAACATGAAAGCAGGCAATTTAAGAGTCACCTTGTTTGATCAGAATCCTTCACATGAAGGATTGAATGAAGTAGTGAAGAGCATTCATTTGTTGTCTGCTGTTGTTGCTAGCCTTGTGGTTTGGGTAGAAATGTAGCAAATGCCTAGTATGCGTAGGACTCCATGGAACTCACTCAAATGAAGAAAAAAAAACAATGAAAGCACCTGTTTTTGAACCTAGTTTCAACTATGACTAATAAGATGAGAATCATTAGAAGCAGCATTAACCACCATAGGAGTAAAGGAAAAAGCCAATTATCTTGCAGTGAGAGATGAACACCGTTGTAAATAGACCTTAGAAAATGTAAATTACAAGATGTTGAACATGAGCCTCTTCAGGCTCATTCCAATTGGTAAAATGGTAATTTTACTCTCGTTCCCCTTTTATGACACTCAAGAAAAAATTGCTTCCATGTGCAGAATTATTGTATTATACATATACGCAACATGAAGAAATGTTAATTCTTCAGGGAAATTTTCCCTTAGGCTTTCAATCTGATTTTGAAATGGATGGAGTGAATGCCAGTATTTCATTATTGAAACCCCCCTAGGAAGGTATTTTGACTTGCCTTGTAAATTGTGAATGTCATGTTGATGTTCTTCTTATTACTCTACTAGAGGATGGTATTGACTCCTTGTGAAAATCAGGCATGTGGAGAAATAAACTACAAAATGTCTGTCCTTAATCTTCTTTCTTCTCAGTGTTAAGAAGCAAGGAGGAAGTCATATATTCACACTATGTTTGCAACTATGGCTACTTACCCTAACTCCTGACATTTCAAAATACTTAAGTACCATACAGCTAGATAATAAGATAAAATTTTAGTAATGCCTACTGAACTTTAAAAACTATCTACATGTCCTTTACTATGGTTGATCATTCCTATAATCCATAAGTTATATTGTACAAAGAGTTTTCATTTATCATTGGAAGACTGGAGAAATCAAGCAAATTGCCCCAAACCACTCAGTCAATAAGGAGTAGAAATATGGACTTTGGAACTTGCCTTCTGTCCCCAAACCATAGCTTCTTCACAAGAGAAATCAGGACACACCCCTGAAAGGTAAGCCTTCCTTGCAAATGTCATTCATAGGAAAGTTATGCATTCATATCGCAGAGTTAGTTGGCTGTGGTTGTTTTCTCTTGCTGCAGTGAGTTTTCAAGTTTATGTGTTGGCAATGCTTCCGTCATTTGTATTTTTAAAGGATCACGTGTTACTCTTGCCCCCAGTCTTAAGGAGTATAATATTTCAAGCCTCAGGGCTTGCTTCAAACACCTCTTCTTTCCCCAAGATCTCCAGCTGAACTTCAAGTCAATGCTTTTCTCCTCACTACTTACAGATTCAGTCCAATTCCAGTTCCTTATGTTGTACTTGGCAGGAGTTACCATCAATCTCAGCTCTACCTTCCAGATGGGAAAGACTTCACACTTTCTTTACATTTTGGATACCATGTCAAAGTGAGAGACACCAGCACCTTGATATCTTAGCATCTGAAACATAATCAGCAATAGACATCTTTTCCTCTGTCATTGTCAGTAGTTCTCAGAGAGTCGTACCCAGGCTAGCAGCATTAGTTGGAAAATTGTTAGAAATATAAATTCTTGGGTCTGTCTCCAGACTTCAGAAACTCCAGAGGTGGGGCTTGGTAAGCTGTATTTTAACAAGACCCCAGGTGATTCTGGCACATAAAAAGTTTGACAACCAATTTCCTCTTTTATTCTGTATTGGCTCAATCTATGGGACTGGGTTTGAACTTTTATCCCTACTCATAGTTTTCTCTTGACCCAACTAAGCAACCTGTGGTAATGGTTAAAAAATAAACAACTTTGAATTCAGATAAATATAATTTTAACGTTCCTCAAATATTGCTCTATTGTCTCTTGCTTTTCAGCATGTGTTCTGAAAAGTCAGATTCACAATATATACATATATGGACTAATGCACAAACATACACAAATAATGAGATTTAGATTTACAGTCATTTTATTGATGATGGCCAGTTGATAGTTTTACTCTGAAAAATAACCATTTAAAAACTTAAAAAATATTGTACCATGGAAAACAATCTGAGCATTTTGGCACTAAGAATGTTCAACAAAGGTGAATTAAATTCTATAATTTTCTCTGCTGCTATTCATGGACTTCTATTACCTTGACAGAACCGTGACTTGTAAAAATAACCTTGATCCTACTTAGCAAATACCTAAAATATTTACTATTTAAGATGTGCCTGCTGCCTGTTTATTGGAATGAAACTACACAGGCAAAAATGGAGACAGGTGAACTAGAAAGGAATCTTATATCTAGCCATATGATTGATTAGATATAATACAAAGGATGGGATCCATTCATTCTGCAAATTAGAAAAAATAAGACTGCAATTGAAATGGTAGTAAGCATGATTTGGGTCACATTTATTTTGGGCCATGCGGCATGTGGGATCTTAGTTCCCCAACCAGGGATTGAACACGGGACCTCGTCAGTGACAGTGCGGAGTCCTAACCACTGTACCTCCAGGGAATTCCCTATTTGAGGAAGAACTGACATCGTTTCTTCACCATAATGTTGGGAAATGAGAGAACATGCCAGAGCAAATTAGATGTTATCCAGTTATGCCCCTCATTTTACAAATAAGGAAACTGAGACCGAGAAAGGGGAATAAATTGTACTCTTGATTACATAGCAGGAGAGTGGTAGAGTCTTCAGCTCCTTCAGGAAGACACTTTTGGATTGTAGGAGATACATATGCATCGCAAAGGGAAAAAATAAAGGATTTGCAATTGCTCTTTTAGTAAATGCTCTAAGAAGGAGAGGTCTGGGGGCTAGAACAAACAGTAAGTTCTATGGCAGCTTTGAGCTCTCTAGGGCAGGTGTTTTGTAAGGGACTGGGGCCATCCTAGGGACACTGCCTTATGCTCTTAGAAGCCTTGCTGGAGTTTGGTCACCTCTTAGCGCCGATGTTTGGACAAAGTCATTATGTGTCAAGAGTTGGGCAGTTCTCAGCCCCAAATTAGAAACAACCTAAATATCCAGCAACAGGGGAATGGATACATAAACCCCTCAGCAATAAAGATGAATCAAGTTGTAATACACATGACAACATGATTAAACCTCAAAACCACAAGGCTCTGCAAAATAGTAGTGAGGTGGATGGACCTAGAGTCTGTCATACAGAGTGAAGTAAGTCAGAAAGAGGAAAACAAATACCGTATGCTAACACATATATATGGAACCTAAAAAAAAAAGAAAAAGGTTCTGAAGAACCTAGGGGTAGGACAGGAATAAAGACACAGACATAGAGAATGGACTTGAGGACACAGGGAGGGAGAAGGGTAAGCTGGGATGAAGTGAGAGAGTGGCATGGACATATATACACTACCAAATGTAAAATAGCTAGTGGGAAGCAGCTGCATAGCACAGGGAGATCAGCTCGATACTTTGTGACCACCTAGAGGGGTGGGATAGGGAGGGTGGGAGGGAGACACTAGAGGGAGGAGATATGGGGATATATGTATATGTATAGCTGATTCACTTTTTTATAAAGCAGAAAATAACACACCATTGTAAAGCAATTATACTCCAATAAAGATGTTAAAAAAAAATAAAGCTGTACACTGGAGTGCATCCTGTGTGCTTCTATTCACATGAACAGGTGAAAAAAAAAATTGGTGATAAAAAAAATCAGAAAAATAGTTTCTCTCCAGATGAAAAGGGGATTTTTTTGTGGTGTCTCTCCTGGTCTTCCATTTGTAACGCTTCTCACATCGATCTATGATTGTCATTAACTAACTTTCCCTGTGAGCTCCTTGTGTCTTACTTACCTTCCAAACACCAGGAATTTTCTCAAGCTCTGGTGCAATGGTTGTTGACAACTTAGTGTTTATGGGGCTAAACTAAAACCTGGTCTCATTGAGTTTGATGGTAGCATTTCCAGGGAAGAAGTTCCAGTTTATCCTTCTCTCTTCCCTGAGCAAATAGCAAAGAGGGCTTGAGAAATCATCATACTTGCAATATATTTTATTATCTTCTCAAGTCTGTTATCCATTTGGAATTATCTCAGAGGGCATATCTATGTCACAATATAAACTTTCTAGCTAGAAGAAAAAGAAAATAACACAAAATACCCCTCATTTAATTACTGCAATAAACGGAAAAAGCATAAAATTCAAGACTGGAAAAAGCTGAAACAATGAATGATCCCCTAGCAATTCTGCTGCCTAGCCACATAGCCTTGGAAAGAAGATTTAAATTTTTTAAATAAAAGATATGTTTGTATAAAAGATTAGAAAAGATAAGATGGGATGCCAGTCTATTTCAGTAAAGCACTAATGTATATAATAAAGTCTTTGATAGCCATAGAAAAATACCTCTTAAAAAATGACTCTCAGAAGTTTTCACAGGATGATATGTTAGGTGCTATCACAATGAGGAAATGAAAGAGAAAAAAAAAGATACTGCTTTACATTCTCAGTTACAATTTATTTAGAAAGAAATGTTGATTTGTCACCTTCTTTCAAGTGATGCAAAAGATGAATGTTCATTAGGTAAGAAGATACATAGAAAGGCCAGAAATAGCTATTTAAAGGACCTAAGAGGAGAAAATATGACAGGACACTGCACATATGAATGGGAATATAAAACACACCATTTGTTTCATAGTTTTAACAATCTGGCCAAGGCAAAGGTTTCCAGGCCATTGGTTAGGCAAATGTTATCATTTTACTCCTTTCCTTTTTCACACCTGTCTGAAGATTCAGATCAAGAACACACAATTATTGCAAAATGATATGAAAAATAGTGTGACTAATGAAAAATCATAAATGTATACTTGTATGTGAAGAGTGCAGCAAAACCTATTCACTTTACTGTTACCATTTGGTGTTATTTATTTTTAAGTTTTCTTTTTCCTTTCTCTTTAGATGCTATTTCTAAACAATGTAAGTGAATAAATACCAAAATGCACAGTATATCAATATAATTTGTGCCTTTCCTCTGAATTAACAGTTTGAGCTCATCCTCTTCCCCAGTTGATCTCATATGAGTAAATGTTATCATGTGAGCAAATGATTTTAAATTCTAAGTTCAAAATCATTAAGAATACCAGCTCTGGATTTTTCTCCTACCCAGTTCTCACTTGCTGGGTTGGATCCTGGCCTCTTATGATTGACAGGCAGACACAGAACACGGTCACAGGCACCCTCCTCTCACTTGCTTTTGTGTAACATTGGGCTGGATCTTTTGAAATGGATGGGTAAGCTCTTGATCGTATATACCTTTCAATGCTTTGCCTTGGTTGGAATTCAAGAAGCCTGCAGAACTTCTTAGAAAAGAATATAAGTGTTCCTGGAGTGCTTCAAAAACATCAATTCCAAAGGTCTAAATCAGCAACAACTATGACAACAACCAAAATGTATCATTTTCTATTGGAGGGAGAAACCCAGCTAAAAATGCATATTCCCTCAGATGGTCCACTGACTTCTTACACATGTAGGAGCCCCTTAAAAGCAAGAAATCAGAAGGAGACCCTGATAACCAGTAGACTGGAAGAAACAGACATAGGTAAGGATATCAGAGTCCAGTTGTGATCTAGGTAGTTTCATATCTCTCTGACAGATAAATGTAACAGATATTTAAAGTAATGCAATCTACCATAAGATATAATGTAATTTTGCAGTCAACAGTATTTTACTATTGTAGCTATTCTGTTATAAATTTTTATCGGTTAAAACCACTGACAACTGTCCTTAATAAAAAGACCTAGTTGTACAGACCTGCATTTAATAGCAGACAAAAAGTCATGACATAATATAGATTATATCTATCAAACATTGTGTAAAGCTGATATCCCTTGGTCTGTGAATGGCTGTGTATCCACGTGTAAGAACAAGAGCTTCCGAGAATAACTGAAAATGGTTGTAACAATGACCTGAAATCTAAGCAGAGGGCTGGCACTTCCTTAGCTGCACCTTCCCTCGCCTCCAGCATTCCGTGCTATACTCCTACTTTGCTCTCACCAACTGTCCATGCTTTACCTGGCACAGATGTGTGTGAATTCCAGTTGCCATAGTTTAGTTAAATAACATTAGTCCCCAGTTACACAATTCAAATTCCAGTTACCCTAGCACTTGAACAGTGAGTAATTACATGAAGTGTAAACTTTGCAGCTAACTCTTCAGTTCACAGATTACAGACGCACATGGCAATCAATGACAAATCACGTCACAATTTTTAGAAAAACTGAGAATCAATGTGCTTTATTTCTTTATAAATAGTACTTGCCTTCTTCTAGCCATATAGCTTAGGATATGGAATAAGAATCTTCTCTATGCAAATAGTTATATACTTTCTATGTTTGTTGAAGCTTCCAGCATTTCATCCTTTGTTCTTTAATTTTGTGAAATAAGTCTGCGAGTGCTTTCAGTGTGCAGGTTTTTGGCACCATCACCTTTTTTTGAGACATCTTCATGCTTTTCATCACATTTATGTTGATAAATACACCTTCACTGAAGTCCTGTAGTTGAATCTGTCGAGTCTCACAAATGGCAGCAGTGTCAACATTTCTGTGGTCAGCTACTTCATCTATAATAAATTATACGTTTGATTTGAATTTCACTTCTCGTACTATCACATTTTGTTTCTTCTTTGGCTGCAATTTCATCTTCCTGGTCAACTTTCTCTTTCAATTATGTATTTTTGTATAATGTCACATGAGGTTATCACTGAGAGACAAGGAGGTTACACATGACACCGTTTCTGGTTCATGCATGAACTGAATAGTAGGTGTGCAGTGACCAATCACCACAGACATTAAAAGATGTGACGTGGGGACTTCCCTGGCCGTCCAGTGGTTAAGACCCCTTGCTTCCACTGTAGGGGGCACGGGTTCAATTTGTGTATTCATAATTAACACCAACTGCCCACAGGTGTTCCTGTGTTATTTTCTTTCTTAAGGCCCAAATTCGCATTAAATACATAACAAACTTGGAATTTAGAAATTAGTTTAGCACATTACTGTTTCTGAAGGACATTATATTAACTCTTGGTTTTGGCAGGGTGAAAGTCTTTGATAACTTTGGGGAAAACAACTTTGATAGAGTTGTGGGGATGAAAGCATGCTTGTACTGTAAGGAAGTTTCTTGTTTACATATTGTAGATAGAGCACATTTATCTACAATCATGGTCTCTCAAAACATCACTAATGGCAGTAAAGAGTTTAAAAAAAAATAACCACATGAAGACAAAAAGAAATGAAGAAGAAACAGCAGTTTTGAAACAACAATTTACTAAAAAACAAATGAATATATGGTAAAAGATGTAACAGATACACAAGAAGATGTACAAATAGACAATAAGCACATGAAAAGAGGTTTAAAGTCACTAATTATTAGGAAAATGCATATCAAAAATCAGTGAGATGCCATGCCGCACCCATTAGGGTGACTATTACCAAACAAAAAATAAACAAATAAAAAAACAGAAATAAATGTTAGCAAGGCTGAGGAGAAAGCAGAAACCCTGTGCATTACTAGTAGGAATATCAAAATGGATGTCATTTTTCAAAAAATCAAATACTAAATTACTCTATAATCCAGCAACTCCACTTCTGGATATATACCCCCCAAAAACTAAAAGAACAGACTCACAGATATTTGTATAGCCATATTTATAGCAGCATTATTTCTAAGCACTAAGCACTCATGAATAGATGAATGGATAAACAAAAATTTGACACATGCTACAGCACTCGTGAACCTTGAAGATAGCCTGCTAAGTGAAATAAAACCAGTCAGAATAGAACAAATATTTCATGATTTCACTTATAAGAGGTACCTAGAGTAGAGAAATTCATAGAGACAGAGAGTAGAATGGTTGTTTCCAGCCTCTGGGGAAAGAGGAAATGGGAAATTGTTTGTATTTAACAGGTCCAGAGGTAATCAAGTGTGAGGTTCCAACACACATAAGTTTAATACGTAAAAACTAAAACAACAACAAAATTACCTCCAATGCATTATTTTCATGAAAGTTATTAGAGAATTACTGTACAAAAAATTTTTTTAAAGAGTAAACCAATAAAATGGAAGACATGAGATGATGGAAGCAGGAAATCCATCACCAGAAGCAAGGAGAAAAATGTGTAGGAGGGCAGTGAAGGCAAATTTCAGCAAGACTGCTGTGGACAAGAAACAAAGGGCACCCTGTGTAGCTGAAAAAGACCAGAAGTTATGGGATGTACTTCTTCAGAAAGGTAATGTGAACAGACTATTGAAAGTCTTTTGAGGAGATTCTGATAATTTGGCAAAGAAATAACATTGAGTTTGTGAATGCAGAAAACTAAAGAACAAAACAACATTAAAAAAATACATGTGAAGTAAAGCAAGTGTAATTATAGTTTACTATCATGCTCAGTGATAAATAGAATATAATAGACAGGAAATGCTAAACTTGGAGTATTTACTTTACTACCAAAATAGCAATATAACACTTAGCGGGTATGGAGATGCAAACTTTATGCATAACAAGGTGGAAGAAAAAATATAGCTTTTCCTATTGGGAAGGAAACATCAATACAACTTAACAAATTAACAACAGCAACATCAGCATGATGTCTTTAGAGACACAAAGATAAATACGATAATAATTGGAGAAAAGATAGGGAATGTTGGCCCTGTGCATTCCGGTGGATGGAAAGGATATTGGAAGCTTGTGGATTTTCTCATGTGAGGCTTTTGTTTTCTCAGAGAAAGAGATTCTTCAGCTGAAAGGAGGGACTGAGGAAAAAGATGGTGATAAATTAAGCCAAAGGAGAGAGTTTGAAATAACCATCTGGGAAACAGAGAGGGATGGATGACCTTGTGTAACAATAATAAACATTTGTATACCCACTTTTGTTTTACACAACCCTCTTTTTATAGTATATCTCTGATAGGGAAGAACAAACCTGACTCCATATTAGATCTGTTCCTTATCTTGTGGTTAGTCATGCTGGCTCTGTACCTTTTGTAAAAGAATGTTACCTGTAGCCTGAAATATACAGAGTAGCCCATTCTCAGGGCTCTGACCTTTAAGGGTATAACACTTTTCCATTCACATAGAGATTAAAAAGTTGCAGAACAGAGAATAACAGTTGTCTTGTTGGAGGTTTACAGCAACATGGTGACCTGACCTGCATGCACAGCTGCAAGAACAAAGGATTCCGACACTAAGAAGTTTGCAACAACCAGCCACACCCCTCCCTCACCTTCCCTTTAAAAGTGCTTTGCTGAAACCCTTCGAAGAGTACAGGGACTTTGGGGGCATGAGCCACCTGTCACCTTGCATGGCCCTGAAATATACCTTTCTCTGCTCCAAACTCCAATGTTTCCATTTGCTTGGCCTCATTGTGAGTTGACCACATGAACTTGCATTTGGTAACATACCTAGGTGTGTCACTTAACCTGGAATAAAGTAAAATGATTTGTATTTAATCTTCTTTTTGCCATAATGTCAAGTTACCAAACATGTCTCTATTCCCTCCTGCTCATATTGTTTGCCTGGCATTCAGTTTTACATATAAAATGTTTGACCAAAAGAAATTGCACACAAATGGTTGTCTAACTGCCTTTCACATTCAAAGACTCTTGAAATGAATGGTTCTGTGAAGTCCAAGTTGCCTCACCAGTTCTCAAACCCAGACAATCCGGGGCCATCCTCCACATCTGCCATGGTTGGCGTGACTTTCTCTTTGGCTGGCAGTATTTCCAAATGGGATTCTGACTTCTTTCTTTCTTTTTGGCTGTGTTGGGTCTTCGTTTCTGTGCGAGGGCTTTCTCTAGTTGTGGCAAGCAGGGGCCACTCCACTGCAGTGCGTGGGCCTTTCACTGTCGCGGCCTCTCTTATTGCAGGGCACAGGCTCCAGGTGCGCAGGCTCAGTAAGTGTGGCGCACGGGCCTAGTTGCTCCGCGGCATGTGGGATCCTCCCAGACCAGGGCTCGAACCCGTGTCCCCTGCATTGGCAGGAAGATTCTCAACCACTGCGCCACCAGGGAAGCCCGGGATTCTGACTTCTTGATGATCTCCTGTCTTGATGGCTGTCTGCCTCTAATTTGCACAAGTCCAGACTCTTCCACAAAATTTAGCCTGTAAATATGTCATCCGTTTTTTAAAAATAATTAATTTATGACATTTATAAAGGCAAAGATAAGGCCTCGTAAGACATTTCTTTTTTAGCCTCCAAGTTACTGAGCCCAGATTTCCCAATAAATCTAGGACTGACTAATAAACACGGTCATATTGACCTCTCCTCTCCTTATAAAAGTGTTTGTTTATAAATTGTTGTTGCTAAGGGCAGAAGAAAAGCCCAAACTCAGTTACAAGAGAAAAAAAAAATTCTCCTTTTAAAATCACGTACCATAAAACTTCTATTTAGCTATTCACAGCAAGGAACTCAGTAAAAATTATTTAAAGCACATTAATTCAAATCAGCATAGCCTACCTCTGTGAGAAAGTTGTTGCATAAAGGGAACAGTTCCTCTAATTAAATCTAAAAACTACAGCTGTGAATCTATAAATTTTTATCTATGCTAGCACTAGCTGTAAAAGTGATTCTAAATTAAAATATTAACTTTTCCCCCTTACACACAATAAAAGACTTAAAACTTCCATTAAATGAATAAGATTATTTTGGCCTAAGTGGATGTGCTGACTTTGGCAGACTTTTCCTACCTCAGAATAAAATGTTTACTATTTGTCATAATGCCCTGTGCTTACTTTTTTTTTTTTTTTGCCACAGTTTTGGTAGCATGACCTAACTATAGAGGAACTCACCATTTTGATTTTTTCTTTCTTTCCTTCTTACTTTTTTTTCCCCTTAATCAGTTGTTCCTGATCGGCCAGTTGCAATAAACAACATCTGGTCTATTGCTGGGTGAGTAGTTAAATCTCCTCTTTCCAGGATAGGAAAATCTGTTTTGAGATCCTAAAGGATGGACTTCACACATGTTCAAATATGCATGTCCAAAACCTTGGCTGCTACATCTCTGCTAAAAAGAGAGAAGAATGTTCCCCTCGAAGGATTGGTTTCCAGGAAGTCATCAAACATAATGGTAAATTTCTAGTTTTGAACCTTTGAAAATGAACAGATAATTAGGAGTTACCACTCACTGAGGTGGTTCTGTTCCTATAAATTTCAGTTTGCTTGACCCATGTTGTCATTTTTGTGAACAGCTTGTCCCAATACTCACAAATCAGGGTATATGTGGAGAGTATTTGAAGATCTTTGCAGACTTTAGTGTGACTTGTCAAAATGATCCCACCTGCGTTAACATCTAACATTTTGACCTTAGCTGATTCTAGAGCTTCTATAGTCTGTACAGAAAATTGGAAATCCTGCTGGTGGTGTCCTAAGATACTGTTTGTGTCGGGGTGTGGTGAGGGTATACATATGTGCACCCATGTTCCATTGACTCCTAGAAATGTTTCCCAATAGCACACATTCTCACCTTGAATTGATCAGTGGTTGACGATCAGGGAGATATTCCGTAGATTACTTTGAATTCACAGTTGTTTGAAAACAGAGGCATGGCAATCTAAAAATATTTTCTAGAGCTTCTCTGATCCTGCCTTTTACTTTGACACAGGATTAGGAGGCAAACCATGTATGTGAAAGTTTGTTTTTCTGATTAATAATAACAGTATTAGATATTTCATCTTGACAAACATTTATTACGTAGCTTTATCAAGTTCTGGTCCTGAAGTAACTTAACTGTAGTACAGCATCCCTAATTAACCTCATCTCTCAGCAGTCGTCACTCCTTTATTCCTCTTTTCTAGAGTCATAGAAAATATATATTTTACTCTAAATATTGCATATTTTTTTTACAAATGCTCATATGACAGCAATGTTTTCATAATGTGAAATTTCCCATTGTAAGATGTATTTTTCACATATGTATATTTGTATAAAGGGCTTGATTTACACTTTTTGTCCTGGAGTTACCAGGAATGAAGTTTAATTTTTTTAATTTATTTTAACTGAAGCATAGTTAATTTACAATGTTGTGTTATTTTTAAGTGTACAGCAAAGTGATTCAGTCATACACATACACATTTATATTTTTTTAAATCTGCAGTCCCTCTTACTAGCAATGGATACGTTTATTGAATCATTCATCTTCCACTAAAATGTTGCTAAATTATTGATGAGCTTTATAACTGATAACACTTTGGAATCAAGACTATTCAGTACTTTTGTTTCTGCTTTATATGTCCTACTTCATCATACTGGTGGAGGAATAATAGTGAATTAATGAGGACACAGGTTTTGAAATCAGAGACAGCTTTGGTGGAATCCAGGTGCTGTGTCCCTGGGCACTTTCTTAAATCCACATGTAACCTGTGAATACTAGTTAACTAATTCAGAACATTGTTTGGAACATTGAAAGATGTTGTGTGCAGGCATGATAATTCCCCTTCCCTTTCCTCAGAGGATAAATTAGTCAATCCCTTTAAGGCTCAGAACATCTTTAATATTTGTCTTATGTTCAGTACTGTGAGTGTCTAACAGTGACCTTATTAACTACAATATAATCAAAATCATTCCATGATTGCTTAAGCCTCAAACACATCTGAAAATACTGCAGGAAAACAATGGAGGAAATGTGAATGGCCTCTAAGAAATTAAATAAGATCTAATCAATTCTTATACGAGCACTAACCCAGTTTACCAGCAGATGTACTAATATTCTTATTTAAGGCACCGTACTGGCAACATTGTTGCCTTTTTATTATGTATCTCTAGTTCATTTTGTATAATAACTGGCAACCCTCAGCCTTACCTATCTCAGCTGTAGCCTCCCCTATAACAGTAAATAATGATGTGTAGAAGAGGCTATAGCTGAGATAGGGAAGGGTGATGGCGGCCAGTCAAAAAGACAGGAAAACAAACATTTTGTTCTGTCTTTTTATTGAGCTATAGAATACATGAGAAACTGTTATCTGGAGCCCCTAAATACTGGAATAAGCCATCTTAAATAGCTTAGTTACCCCTAAGGTATCCCAGCATGACAATCCGCAGCAAGAATAGAAATTGCAGTGATCTCTGTCTTATCAAGAAGAGGTTATGTGGGGTTTCAAATACTCATTCAAGAAGCAAAAAAGGTGTGAAGTATGCCTGAGAAAGACTTCTATTTCAAAATGTTTAAAATAAATTTTGTGCTCTTCAAGTTTCAGCCATCTGGAAAATTCCTTTATGTGGACTGTCTTAGTCTTTGGTGAGGCCATATGAACAAGGTACTGTTTTGCTTACCTGATGAAGAAAAATGAGTTAATTTCTTCAGAAAATTGCTCTGACCATATGGGCATGAACAATGGTTGAGAGAAACATTTGGATATTATAGTTTGGTTCTGGCTTTTGGAATCCCAGGCTTTGCCGTTCAAGGATCTAGCTTTGGCTAAATTCCTTAAGATTTCAAAGCTTCCTCTGTATAATGAAAGTCATAATACTTAATTCATAAGATATATTTTATATGAGGGTAAATGATTGAAACATACAATGCACTTAGCACAGAGAGGTGCACTTTTTAAACTCTCATTAAATGGTGGTTGTGGTGTTAGTATTCATCACCCTCTTCATAATGCAATTCCCAAGAAGCAAAAATATAGTTTTATACGAACCAGTAAAAATATAAAGAGATCTAATTTATTTGCCCCCAGTTTACCTGGTTTCACTCCTTCCGTATTGTCCTGTTACCATAAGGAAATTACAGAAAGCAGAACAGGAATAAGAGATCTGATGATGTTGGAATAGGGCATTGCTTCCTGAATTCTGAGTTTTCCTGTAGGTCTGTATGTGCCAAATGCCTGAAGGAGTAAGGACATTAATCTACCAGACCCAGCAAGGGAACTTGGTTTTTTTCCAATTCTGGATCAAATCTTGGAGGTGCTAAAGAAATTCAAAATTGTTTTATTATTGTTTTATAACATGTTATTGTCAGGAATGATACATATTGAACTAACGTGACTATCTAGCCCCTGAAATTTAGCTCCATCCACTCCAGGCTTCCTGGGATCCAGGATGTTATAAAGTATGGAAATGTGCTTAAATGCCTAAACTTTTTGAGACAACATGGTATGAAGGAACATGCACTGGCATTTGAATGAGGTTTCTGTTGTTGTTGTTTATTTGTTTTTAATTAAGTTTCTTCAACCTAGTATTTCGTGGTAACCGGAGTGTGGTGATCCTTGGCTCCTGTATTCATGCCCATGTTGAATGGGTGATGTGAAGGTGTGTGATTTTCAAAGCTGGGTAATAACAGGTACTGTGGCTTCCACTGTGCATTCTTGGGTTTCTCGCTCCAAGGGACTCTGGCTGCATGCCGTGTACACACTCAACCCTGTGGAGCAACCCATATGGTGAGCGGCTGAGGCCTCCTGTCAACAACCAGCGTCTCTTGCCAGGCATGTGAGTGAACCACCTGAGAATTGGATCTGACAGCCCCAGTCAGACCTCAGATGACTGAAGCCACAGGAGACATCTGTCTGCAACTT
The DNA here is from genome assembly GCF_965194825.1 of Balaenoptera physalus. Lineage (NCBI taxonomy): Eukaryota > Metazoa > Chordata > Mammalia > Artiodactyla > Balaenopteridae > Balaenoptera > Balaenoptera physalus. Next base: position 11,626,886 of record NC_138885.1, read on the forward strand.
CACAAGAAAGCCCTGCTCCAGAACTGTCTAACCAAGCCACTCCTGAGTTTTTGAACTAAAGATAGTGTGAGAGATAGTACATTAATTACTGTTGTTTAAAGCCACTACTTTTTCTCAGTGATTTGCTACACATTAGATAATTATATAAATGAATACAAGCTCTGGGATCTTTGGCAAGTAGTTTTCTTCCTTCCTCCCTCCCTCCCTCTCTCTCTCTCTTTTCTTTCTTTCTTTCTTTCTTTCTTTCTTTCTTTCTTTCTTTTTCTTTCTTTCTTTCTTTCTTTCTTTCTTTCTTTTTTCTTTCTTTCTTTCTTTCTTTCTTTCTTTCTTTCTTTCTTTCTTTCTTTCTTTCTTTCTTTCTCTCTCTCTCTCTCTCTTTCTCTCTCTCTCTCTTTCTTTCTTTCTTTCTTTCTTTCTTTCTTTCTTTCTTTCTTTCTTTCTTTCTTTCTTTCTTTCTTTCTTTCTTTCTTCCTTCCTTCCTTCCTTCCTTCCTTCCTTCCTTCCTTCCTTCCTTCCTTCCTTCTCAGTGTCCTTATCTGCAAAATTAGCAAGGTAACACCTGCATCACAAGTACTGTTTTATTTTGTTTTGTTTCTGGTTCAGATTAAATATCCCAGTCTATCTGTAGGATCTGATACATGACAGTAAGTACTCAACAGATGCAAGTTGTTCTCACTTCCCTCATTTATGGGAAATGCATTGTCTTTTCTAAAATACCTTGTACTTGTAAGAAGAGATATTGAACTTTAGTTCAAGTTCCCAGAGAGTAAGATAAATATATGTGTAGTGTAAGCCTGTGAGGTGCTATAGCCGAATAGGATTCTAAAACACCTGAAATGTCAGATATCTCCCCAGGGCAATGAAAAACCATTTGTACAAATATCAAGGGCTAGTTGCAATCTAGGAAGGGAGCAGTGTCAACCTTCATATCATATCTTTGCATGTTTGAAGACAAAAAAGTCAGAAAAACCAGGAATTAGAGTGAAGAGTGATTATCTGCACTAATACTGTGTCCAGTATAAAGTATAAAACTATCTGTCTTACACCAAGAGACACTTTAAGGTAAGCGATCAAGGTAAAGACATGACTAAGCTTCAGAGATCTGGATGTTCTGCTCTAACATTTACTGTAAGCCTTTGCCATTCTGCTTATTGCTTCTTATTTGTAAGGTGGTTGCCACCCCATCAGTTGCTCTGTTTTATGCTAACCGGAAATAAGGAGTGGAGAGGATCAAGGAATAAAGAGAAGACACTTCAGGTATTACCACTGATACCAATTTTCTGGCTACATCACATTGACCAGAACTGTATTACATGGTTCCCATAGGTGCATTGGCCACTGAGGAAATGGGTTCTTGAGCTCAATACAAATGTGTACATATTAGAGCTTTGCTAGCATGGAAGAAGTGGAAGTAGGTGTCAGATTAGGCAGTCAGCTATGTCTACCACACTTGTCAAGTGGAAAAAAGTACGGATACTGAGTTCTTATTATCTGTAGTAGTTATATTCTACAGTCACCCCACTGAATTAATGAAACTGAAGCATTGTTCCTAGAGGAAACATAGGGGTATGTTCCCCAGGCCTCTGCCCACAACATTCTCATCAACCAATCAACACAACTTTGTTTATGTCTATTTCTTTTAAAAGGAAACTTATTTAACATATATTGTGATCAATTAACATTGAACTCACTCTCAGTAGCACTAAAATACATGCCTGAATGAAGCTTATCTAACACATATATTTTCTCCGAAAGGCACATCACAGCTTTCTTGTGCTTAGGAATAGTAGACAACAGTCCAGCACTGGGTTTGCAGGCCATTTTAAATGGCGAAATCACCAAGAAGAAGTGGGAAAATGTGAAAAATGTGGCGCTACATATACTTTGAAAAGGACCTTGTTTATAGTAGGAGAGGTAAAATAAGAAGTTAAAGCTTTCACCTTGTTTGACCTCAGCTGGGAACATGTCCATAGGGCAATTCGAATTTTTGCTGCTCTGCACGTGTATGGGAATGCCCACAAAAGCACCATGAGTACTGATTTTAGGGGTTTTTTCTCATATATATATTTCTAATTGGGATATAGTTGCTTTACAATGTTGTGCTAGCTACTGCTACACAGTGAAGTGAACCAGCCATATGTATACACATAACCCCTCCCTTTCGGATTTCCCTCCCATCCAGGTCACCACAGAGCACTGAGTAGAGGTCCCCGTGCTCTACAGCAGGTCCTCATTAGATATCTATTTCATACCCAGTGGCGTATATATGTCAATCCCAATCTCCCAGTTCATCCCACCCTGCCTTCCCCCACTGGAGTCTACACGTTTGTTCTCTACATCTATGTCTCCATTCCTGCTTTGCAGCTGGGTTCATCTGTACCATTTTTCTAGATTCCACATATATGCATTAATATACGATATTTGGTTTTCTTTTTCTGGCTTACTTCACTCCGTATGACAATCTCTAAGTCCATCCATGTCCCTACAAAAGACCCAATTTCATTCCTTTTACAACTGAGTAATATTCCATTGTATAATTGTACCACATCTTCTTTATCCATTCATCTGTTGATGGACATGTAGGTTGCTTCCATGCCCTGGCTATTGTAAATAGAGCTGCAATGAAAATTGGAGTGAATGTGTCTTTTTGAATTATGGTTTTCTCTGGGTATATGCCCAGTAGTGGGATTGCTGGGTCATATGGTAGTTCTATTTTCAGTTTTTTGAGGAACCTCCATACTGTTCTCCATAGTGGCTGCACCAATTTACATTCCCACCAACATTGTAGGAGGGTTTACTTTTCTCCACACCTTCTCCAGCAATTATTGTTTGTAGATTTTTTGATGATGGCCATTCTGACTGGTGTGAGGTGATAACTCATTGTAGCTTTGATCTGCATTTCTCTAATAATTAGTGATGTTGAGCATCTTTTCATGTGCCTCTTGGCCATCTATATGACTTTTTGGAGAAACGTCTATGTAGATCTGCCACCCCATATAATTCAGTCGTTATGACCAATACTCTACAGCTTTAGCCAAGTCATGTCATCAATCTGAGAGAAGAGTCAAAAGTAGAGCTTGTAGCTAAATACAGGATGCAAAGCACACATGACCAATCTGCTTACTTTCTTATTGATCTATATTTCTTTTTTTGTGCCAGTACCATACTGTCTTGATTACTGTAGCTTTGTAGTGTAGTGTGAAGTCAGGGAGCTTGATTCCTCCAGCTTCGTTTTTCTTTCTCAAGGTTGCTTTGGCTATTAGGGGTCTTTTGTGTTTCCTTATAAATTGTGAAATTTTTTGTTCTAATTCTATGAAAAATGCCATTGGTAATTAGATAGGGATTGTGTTGAATCTGGAGATTGCTTTAGGTGGTATAGTCATTTTCACAATATTGAGTCTTCCAATCCAAGAACATGGTGTATCTCTCCATCTGTTTTTTGTCATCTTTGATTTCGTTCATCAGTATCGTATAGTTTTCTGAGTAGAGGTCTTTTGCCTCCTTAGGTAGGTAATTCCTAGGTATTTTATTCTTTTTGTTGCAATGGTGAATGGGGTTGTTTCTTAATTTCTCTTTCTGATCTTTCATTGTTAGTGCATAGGAATGCAAGTTTTCTGTGTTATATTTTGTATCCTGCAACTTTACCAAATTTATTGATTAGCTCTAGTAGATTTCTGGTGGCATCTTTAAGAGTTTCTATGTATAGTATCATGTCATCTGCAAACAGTGACAGTTTTACTTCTTCTTTTCCAATTTGTTTTCCTTTTATTTCTTTTTCTTCTCTGATTGCCATGGCTAGGACTTCCAAAATTATGTTGACTAACATTGGGGAGAGTGGACACCCTTGTCTTGTTCCTGATCTTAAAGGAAGTGCTTTCAGTTTTTCATCATTGAGAATGATGTTTGCTGTGGGTTTGTCATATATGATCTTTATTATGTTGAGGAAGGTTCCCTCTATGCCCACTTTCTGGAGAGTGTTTATCATAAATGGGTGTTGATTTTTGTCAAAATCTTTTTCTGCATCTATTGAGATGATCGTATGGTTTTATACTTCAGTATGTTAATATGGTGTATCACATTGATTGATTTACATTTATTGAAGAATCCTTGCATCCTGGGATAAATCCCATTTGGTCATGGTGTATAATCCTTTTAATGTGTTTTGGGATTCTGTTTGTTGAGGATTTTTGCATCTATATTCATCAGTGATATTGGTCTGTAATTTTCTTTTTTTGTGATATCTTTGTCTGGTTTTGGCATCAGGGTGATGGTGGCCTTGTAGAATGAGCTTGGGAGTGTTCTGCCTCTGAAGTTTTTGGAAGAGTTTGAGAAGGATAGGTGTTAACTCTTCTCTAAATGTTTGATAGAATTCGCCTGTGAAGCCATCTGGTCCTGGACTTTGGTTAGTTGGAAGATTTTTAATCACAGATTCAATTTCCTTACTTGGGTTTACTCTGTTCATATTTTCTATTTCTTCCTGGTTCAGTCTTGGAAGGTTGTACCTTACTAAGAATTTGTCCATTTCTTCCTGATAGCCCAATTTATTGGCATATAGTTGCTTGTAGTAGTCTCTTATGATCCTTTGTATTCCTGAAATGTCAGTTGTAACTTCTCCTTTTTCATTTCTAATTTTATTGATTTGAGTCTTCTCCCTTTTTTTCTTGATGAGTCTGGCTAAAGGTTTATCCATTTTGTTTATCTTCTCAAAGAACCAGCTTTTAGTTTTATTGATCTTTGCTATTACTTTCTTCATTTCTATTTCATTTACTTCTGCTCTGATCTTTATGATTTATTTCCTTCTACTAACTTTGGGTTTTGTTTGTTCTTCTTTCTCTAATTGCTTTAGGTGTAAGTTTAAGTTGTTTATTTGAGATTTTTCTTGTTTCTTGAGATAGGATTGTATTGCTATAAACTTCCCTCTGAGAACTGCTTTTGCTGCATCCCATAGGTTTTGGGTCATTGTGTATTTGTTGTCATATGTTTCTAGGTATTTTCTGATTTCCTCTTTGATTTCTTCAGTGATCTCTTAGTTATTTAGTAGCATATTGTTTAGCCTCCACGTGCTTGTGTTTTTTATAGTTTTTTTTCCTGTAATTGATTTCTAGTCTCATAGCGTTGTGGTCAGAAAAGATGCTTCATATGACTTCAATTTTCTTAAAATTACAAAGGCTTGATTTATGACCCAAGATATGATCTATCTTGGAGAATATTCCATGTGCACTTGAGAAGAAAGCATATCCTGATGCTTTCAGATGGAATGTCCTATAAATATCAATTAAGTCTATCTGGTCTAATGTGTCATTTAAGGCTTGTGTTTCCTTACTAATTTTCTGTCTGGATGATCTGTCCGTTGCTGTAAGTGGGGTGTTAAAGTACCCCACTATTATTGTGTTACTGTCAATTTCCCCTTTATGGCTGCTAGCATTTGCCTTATGTATTGAGGTGCTCCTATGTTGGGTGCATAAATACTTATAATTGTTATATCTTCTTCTTGGATGGATCCCTTGATCATTATGTAGTGTCTTTCCTTGTCTCTTGTAACAGTCTTTATTTTAAAGTCTATTTTTTCTGATATGAGTATTGCTACTCCAGCTTTCTTTTGATTTCCATTTGCATGGAATATCTTTTTCCATCCCCTCACTTTCAGTCTGTATGTGTCCCTAGGTCTGAAGTGGGTCTCTTGTAGACAGCATATATATGGGTCTTGTTTTTGTATCCATTCAGCCAGCCTGTGTCTTTTGTTTGGAGCATTTAATCCATTTACATTCAAGGTAATTATCTATATGTATGTTCCCTTTACCATTTTCTTAATTATTTTGGGTTTATTTTTGTAGGTCTTGTTCTTCTCTTGTGTTTTCCACCTAGAGAAGTTCCTTTAGCATTTGTTGTAAAGCTGGCTTGGTGGTGCTGAATTCTCTTAGCTTGTGCTTGTCTGTGAAGCTTTTGATGTCTCCATCTCCATCGAATCTGAATGAGATCCTTGCTGGGTAGAGTAATCTTGGTTGTAATTTTTCCCTTTCATCACTTTAATTATATCTTCTGGCCTGCAGAGTTCCTGCTCAAAAATCAGCTGTTAACCTTATGGGGATTCCCTGGTATGTTCTTTGTTGCTTTTCCCTTGCTGTTTTTCATAATTTTTCTTTGAATTTAATTTTTGTTAGTTTGATTAATACATATCTCATCATGTTTCTCCTATGGTTTATCCTGTATGGGACTCTCTGAGCTTCCTGGACTTGAGTGGCTATTTCCTTTCCCATGTTAAGGAAGTTTTCAGCTATAATCTCTTCAAATATTTTCTCAGGCCCTTTCTCTTCCTCTTCTTCTGGGACCCTATAATGTGAATATTGGTGCATTGAATGTTGTCCCAGAGGTCTCTGAGACTGTCCTCATTTCTCTTCATTCTTTTTTCTTTATTCTGCTCCATGACAGTTATTTCTACCATTCTATCTTCCAGCTCACTTATCTGTTTTTCGGCTTCAGTTATTCTGCTATTGATTCCTTCTAGTATATTTTTCATTTTAGTTATTGCATTGCTCATCACTGTTTGTTTGTTCTTTATTTCTTCTAGGTCCTTGTTAAACATTTCTTGTATTTTCTCGGTCCATGCCTCCATACTGTTTCCGAGATCTTAGATCATCTTTACTATCATTACTCTGAATTCTTTTCCATGTAGACTGCCTATTTCCTCTTCATTTATTTGGTCTTTTGTGTTTTTGCCTAGATCCTTCATCTGCAGCGTATTTCTCTGTCATCTCATTTTGCTTATCTTACTGTGTTTGAGGTCTCCTTTCTGCCGGCTGCAGGTTCATAGTTCATCTTGCTTCTGGTGTCTGCCCCCTGGTGGGTGAGGTTGATCCAGTGGCTTGTGCAGGTTTCCTAGTTGGAGGGACTGGTTCCTGCACTCTTGTTGGTGGAGCTGAGTCTTGTTCCTCTGATGGGCAGGGCCATGTCAGGTGGTGTGTTTTGGGGTGTCTGTGATCCCTTAGGGTTTTAGACAGCCTGTCTGCTGATGGGTGTGTCTGTGTTCCTAGCTTGTTAGTTGTTTGGAGCAAGGCAGGCAGCACTGGAGCCTGCAGGCAGCTGGGTGGAGCTGGTCTTGTTGTCGAGATGGAAACCTCTGGGAGAGCTCTCACCAACTAATATTCCCTGGAGTAGGGATTCTCTGGTGGTCCAGTGTCCTGGACTTTGCACTCCCACCCCAGAGGCTTGGGCTCAACTCCTGGCTGGGGAACCAAGACTCTGCAGGCCTCCCAACACATAGAAAAAGAAAAAAGAACTGGGGGGGCGGGGCATACAGACAAACAAAACCCAAGACAAATAGCAAAGACCCAAACAAACAAACAGCAACAACAACAATAAAAAAAGGAAAAAAAACAAACAGACAAACAAAACCCAAGACAAATGGTAAAAGCAAAATCAAACAAACCAAAACTAAAACAAACACACACACAAAAAAAATTAGAGAAAAGAAAGAAAAAAAAAAAAACAAGAACAAAGAAAACAAAAAACAAGAGAAATACAAACCAACACAAGAACCCAAAAGAAAAACAAACAATAAAAACAAAAGTAACAAAAACAAAAAACCAACCAAAGGCAGAAAGCAAATTTTTAAAATGCAAAGAAAACATAAAACAAACATACAAAAACAATCAAAAAAAAGAGAAAAATGGTAAACACAAAACAGAGGAATTAAAAAAAAACAAATAGAAAAACCCAAAACAACAAAAAAGTAAAGTAAAAATAGAAAAATAGAAAATATATTAAAAATAAAAAAGAATAAATAAATAAATAATAACAGAACAAAATGAAATAAAAAAATAATAGTAATAATATTTTCCTGGGGCCTCAGCTGTCAGTGTGCTTGCCCCCACAGTGAGCCACAGCAAACCCCTGCTTCTCCAGGAGGCCCTCCAATACCTCTAGGTAGGTCTCTGGATCCACTGTGGGCATGGTGGGGGAAGCTCAGATTCTGACCTGGCCCACCTCTCACATGTGCTTGCTCCTGAAGTCCACAGCTGTAAAGGCTGGACCAGTCCCAGTTATGGGAACACTCATTGTCCATACAGATATTCCACAAATGCAGTGCTTACCAGGCTGATCATGGGGATTTTATCTGCAGCTTTAGCAGCTGCAAGGAGAGACTTCTGTTCCTCTTCCTGAATCGTCACACCCCAGGGGCTCAGCTTTGGTTTTGACCCCACCTCTGCATATGGGCCATCCTCAGGCATCTGTTCCCTGCCCAGGCCAGAAGGGGCAAAAGCAGCATCTGAGGGCTACATTTGGGGTGTGCATGATGTGCTTGTGCCTGCAGAGAGCGGCAGGAAGTTGCAACAGCCTGGGGTGCACTGTGCACTCTACCAGGGAAGTTGGCCCCAGATCACGGGACTCGCGGCCATGGCGGCCATGCAGTCTCCCAGGAAGGTGTGGGCAGTGACCTGTGCTCGCTCACAGGACCCTTGTTGGCAGCAGCAGCAGTGGTAGCAGTCCATGCCCACCTCTGGGGTCCAAGATAGCAGCCACGGCTCACACCTGCCCCTCGAGCTCATGTAGGCAGTGCCCTGCTGCCTGTGAGTACGCAAAGAAGCTCCTAATATGGGCCATTCCTCTCCTCGTGCACCTCCCAACAATGGTCTCTTGCCTCCCTGGTGGGCCCAGACTCCCTCAGCTGTGATGCACTACACCCTGGCGTCCTCAAGCTGTCTTCATGCAGCCAGCCCCAGTCCTCTCCCCAGGGTCTGACCTCCAAAGCCTGAGCCTCAGCACCCAGCCCCCACCTGCCCCAGCGGGCGAGTGGGCAAGCATCTCAGGCTGGGGAGTGCTGGTTGGCACCCACCCTCTGTGTAGGTCTCTCTCCTCTTTGCCCTCTGCACTCCTGCCACTTTCCTCTCCTCTGAGACTCCAAAGTCCACCCCTGCCACATCCCCACCAGTGAGGGGACTTCCTAGTGTGCGGAAACCTTTCTTCCTTCACAGCTCCCTCCCAGTGGCACAGGTCCCATCCTGATCCCTTTATCTGTCTCTCTTTTCTTTTTCTTTTTTCTTTTGCCCTACCTAGTTATGTGGAGATTTTCTTGCCCTTTTGGAAGTCTGAGGTCTTCTGCCAACATGCAGTAGATGTTCTGTGAGAATCGTTCCACATGTTTTGATGTATCTGTGTCGAGAAGGTGAGCTCTTCGTCCTACTCCTCTGCCATTTTGATCCCTCCTGATTTTAGGGTTATAAATAACCTTTAGTGAGTGAGTGAATTCATACATATGGAATATATGAATAATGAAGATCAACTGTATTCATTTGGTGCCAGTTCTGTTGGGAAAGAGGAAGGGCATCTGAGAGGCACAACAACCAACTTAGAAGTATGCAGTGGAGCCGGGCACTTAACATGTAATTTCTAATACCAGAAATGTGGAAGGGTGTTCCACAAAAGAGGAAAGCCACAACAATTGCATGACTATGTTATTTCTCTATGAATGCTCTAATTTCATGTTTGATGAAGAGGAAAAATATAACACTGGTTCACACGAGGGTTTCAGATAATTTTGAAATAAACATGTTATATACTGTCTTTTGTCTTTCAAATGATGCTGTGGCTATCATTTTTTTTACAATTCTATTCACTGAGGCTAGACGGGGGTGGGGGCGGGGATATGTCCTGTAAAATTAATGCATGATCTGTCCAAACATCCTTCAAGTTATCTGTCAATGTTGTTGGAGCCTAACTTTGATGAGCACTGAAGAAAGAAATGCAGATTTCACTGTTGTTGATTAAGGAGACAAACATCGTTCTTGCTTTGTTTAAACAGCTAGAACATGGGACTGGGAGTAAAGACATACTCAAATTCATGAGGTATGCTTGCATTGGGTGGATGCCTCTATAATTACCCCTAAATCTCACTTCAGTGCCAGGCTTGAGAATGGTTTCTTGGGAATCTATCATACACCCAGTCCTCGGTTAAGTGTTTGTATACAGTATAGTAGATCTATGACATAATAGATACCCCTTGCACTTAAAGAAGTTAATTATTTTGAGGGTGTGCAAATGATTTATAAACAAAAAAAGATCAGAGGACAATCGTACAGAGTCTACATTGACATGCTAGGTTGTATGCAGGATGAGCCTGATGAGAAATTGTTTATGAAGGAGCTGAGTCTTGATTTTTGGCCTTAAAAAGAAACAGAGAGTATTATTGGCTTAAAAATAAATCCAAGGTATTCTTTTATTAAAAAATATACACTTCCTGCACACTGTGTGTCAATTACTCCTGGAGGCATAGGGGATGCAAGTGTGAACAAAACAAAACTCATGGATAAAATAAAATAATCCGGTATATTGAGCAACTAATGTATGCAAAGCTACTGCAAGATCCTTTGCATAGCGACTGTTAATTCTTACACTTACATTGCTAATAGAACACTTTATTAAATGAGTACAAAGAAAGTTACACATAGTATATCATCTATCCTTGGCCCCAGACTAGTAAACGGTGTTAAAGATATGACAGTAAGTAGCACCTGGGGAGCTTTGTTATAATTTTTTTTTTTTTTTGCTAATCAAATGCAGACCTGAAATCTAATACTACTTAAAATTAACTATGGAATATATAAATGAGTATATGTTACTTGATTCTGAAGATTCTTGGAAGTCAGAGGGATAATGGAAATGAATATATAGGACAAAATTTTCCAAAGAGAGAGTTAAAAGGAAAAAAAACAAATGTTTCAGCTGATATGAGGGAAAGTTGAATTATTTGGTGTTACATAAAAGAATCATTGATTCAGCTCTAGGAGGGCACATGTTGTGTTTCTTTTTGCACTGGCAGATTCTGCCCCATCAAGCTGGTAAATCGATTAGTGAAAGATCAAGAGTAGTGTTGGGGGGGGTGGTGAATAAAGTTGGTTTTAATATGTATCTGATATTTAAACAACCCATAATAAAAGCATACATAAAATCAGCTGCTGAGGAAAGAGGGAAGCCAAGAGAGTCTGATCAAAAGATAAGATTCAGATTAAACTACAAAAGGCTTTCCTTGTCTTCAGAGATTTTCTCATCTCAACTCTAAACTCTCCCTTCAAGTGTTTCATAAGTTTAGAATTTAAAAGAATATCTTATCAGTCAAATTTAGGTAAAGTTTATGAGGTAAAGTTGTATGAATTGATACACTTTCTATTTAACTATAACTTGAAACTTACTGGTCATAAGCGTGAGAGTGAGCTCATTTAGAAAACTACAATTCTGAATTTCTTGTTGGAATGTAAATAGCAAATTGCATCTGGGATTAAAGAACACACTGCTGGGACTTCCCTGGTGGTCCAGTGGTTAAGACTTCACCTTCCAATGAAGAGGGTGCGGGTTCAATCCCTGGTCGGGGAGCTAAGATCCCACATGCCTTGCGGCCAAAAACCAAAACATAAAAAAAACAGAAGCAATATTGTAACAAATTCAATAAAGACTTAAAAAAAATTAAAAAAAAAAAAATAAAAGAACACACTGTTACTGTAACCTGGTGGCAAGGCAGTCAATGAAGCAGCGATCAACAATCTCCTTTAGGTAATATTAACAAAGAAACCAGAGTTTAGATTTTTTTTTTAAAGTTACAGTTTTGTTCATATTATACAGAAAATATTTGATGACATATTCCTATTCCCTTATCCATGAATAGCTTTTAATATAAAAGTAAAATATCTTTAATGGAAAGAAGACGGCTATCAAGAAACTTGCATGTTTAACTTGGAAATGGGCTTAAGTAATAATAATAAAATGAAGCCAGATGAGGGAACTGTATTAAAAGCATTTTAATTACTGTTATGGACTGTATTGTGTCTCTCTGGCCAAAATTCATTTGTTGAAACCATAATCCCCAATTTGACTCTATTTGGGGATAGGACGTGTGAAGAAGTAATTAAGGTTAAATGAGGTCATGAGGGTGGGACCTTAATCCGATAGGAATGGTGTCCTTACAAAGAAGAGGAAGAGATACCAAGGGTGCATACACACAGATGAAAGGCCATGTGAGGACATAGTAAGAAGGTGTCCATCCTCAAGCCAAGGAGAGAAACCTCATAAGAAACCAGACTTGCTGACACCTTGATCTTGGACTTCCAGCCTCCAAAACTGTGAGAAAACAAACATGTTACTTAAGCTACCCAATCCATCGTATTTTGTTATTGCAACCCTAGCAGATGAATACAGTTACACATGGCTTCTGTTTTCTGATGGTACAGATAAGTAGAGATACAACTTCTGGTATTGATAGAAAATATTTAAATTTATTGGATAATATATGACTAAAACATTTCTGAAGTATGTTTGAGATGGGGCAAACCATCGGAAAAATTGGAGACAAGAAAGTACAGGACAAAGCACTATTTTGCCTGTCTCAGCCTTGGTTCTTTATGGAGAATTAAAAAATAAAACCCTTCTCTGAGAATGTTTTTATTATGAGCTGGCATTTACAGATATGTAAATGTATAGGGCCATAATTAGAATATATGTTACCCAAAATATCTTTTGGACCTGATGTGGTTAAGCCCTGGCACCTGAGAGAGACAAACTTAAACCTTGTCTAAAGGAATTCTCTTTAAACACAGACATGATTCCAAGGAACAAGAGAGAAAAAGTAAAAATCATTGAACACTAGAAGATAAAAAAATATATATAATTGTGGAGTAACAAAAATAATCAATTACAAATTCAGATCCACAAAAAATTGCAGGTTGGAATTATATAGTACAAAACATTGAATAAGGTGATTAAATATATTGGGTTGGTCAAAAAGTTTGTTTGGTTTTTTCCGTAAAATGTTATGGAAAAACCAGAACGAACTTTTTGGCCAACCCAATGTAATAATGATAGTTTAATTATGACAAAGGAATAAGAAATAGAAAATTTTCTATTCTGACCTGAAAAAAGAGAACTTCTAGAATTAAAAGAAGAAAGCTATCTAAGGAATATCAGACTGACAAAATACGCTGATCTCCAAGGCTTAGAAGTCCAGTAAATGCCAATTTCTGCAGAGCACATTAAAGACAAAAAAATATATATTTAGAACAACCAGAAAAACAAAGAGAAATTGAAACTTAATATTAACATGATAGAACACACCAGCTGTCACTATGGAATTCAGAAGAGAATAGCAAAGTCTCTTAATTCAACACAGAGAAATATGTTAACTTAAAATTCTATAGGCAGTGAGAATATATTTCAAGATTGAATGTGAAAAGAAGAGAAATTTTCAGAAAAATCAAAATCTGAGTTTGACACTACCTCAGCTACAGTAAGCATAGTTTAAAGGATTGATCTCATGTAAAAAGAATATGTTCTCAATGGAATATCTTCAGTGCAAGAAGGAATGAAAGCTTCTTTGGGTGTTCCGAATATGTGTTTAAACATAATAAACAAAAGAATAAATAAACTTATTAAATGACATATCAGAAAAAATGACAGAATCAATATACATACTAATGACATATGATACAGGATGGGAATAACTGGATTTAACATATTTAAAAAACCTACTGTTTGGGGAAAAAATAAAGGTGGTGATTAGTATTTTATGAACTGTATATAATTGCTAAAATGAAATTGAGTTTGTACTTTACAAATTAGCAGAATAAAAAAATGGAATTATGAGACTATGCAATAAAAAAAAGAAAGAAAAAATATATAGTAGAAGTAGGACAAAATGTTGTGAATTTATATTGCAACATATTAGTAAGTATTTTAAAGTGTTATAAGTAAAACAGAAATTTGTGTGACTGAATTAAAAAGGCATATCAAGTGAAATGCTGATTACAGCAACATATGTAAAAGAACCACAAAAATTAACAGTAAAAATATGGGAAATTGTTTACTATAAAAGTATTAACCACATAAACATAATATAGCTATAGAAGTTTATTAATAAAAAACAAAAAATAAGACAAACAAACATCACTCAGAGATAAAGAGGGTCGTCACTTTAGAGTGATAAAAGGAAGTTATTACAATGCTAAAGTTTTCCTCACTTAGTAATATAACTTCAAATATGAAACAAAAGAAGACAGAACTAAACATATTTATAATCAAAGATGAAGACTTTAATAAACCTCTGTTAGTAAATAACAATATTTAAACAAGACAATTAAAATGTGTAATCAAACAAATATTGTATATTACAGTCACCACAAATGAAGAATATACATTCTTTTTAAGGTGATATATAAAATTGATGAAAATTGACATCTTTCCAAGATATATGACAATTCGGTACAAATTTAAAGCATTTTAATTGAATAGATTATATTCTCAGACACTAATGCATTAAATGAAGCAATCAATAAAAAAGACAACAAAATGCAAATTCCATTTTCTTCATCTGTTTAGACAGTTCAAAACACACTTAAATATAACTTATCATGGATATCTGAAAATTCTTAGAACTGAGTAATATTGAAAAGATACTTTTTAACTTTAAGGGGTTTTGCCATGTCAGAACTTATATTGAGATAAAACAAAAGACTGAAAATCAATGCAGGGGAAATTGATTTTAAATAAATGGGGGGAAAAACACATCAAGAAAAATAAAGTAAAAAACAAGAGATAAATGATATTAGAAATTTTAAAATAGCAATGTTGAGAGGGAGAGGGAAAATAGAGATATTATAACAACTTGGTGAAAAAAAAATTAGAAGTAAAAACGTAGGAGAAATGGACACATTCATAGAAAAATATCAAGGACCAAAATGGTTCAAGAATTTATTGAAATTTTTAATTGTTCTATTAAAAAATAAAATATTTTCAGAAAAATACAAGAAGAATAGATATTTTTATAGGAAAGTTCTACAAAACAGTCAAGGAGGAAATATTAGTTTAACCAAACTATTAAAAAATATTTTAATTATGGTAAAATATGCATAACATAATATTTACTATCTTAACCAGTTCAGTGGCACCAAGAACGTTCACATTGCTCTGCAAACCATTTCTAGAACACTTTCCCTCTTATAAAAATGAAACTTCATACCAATTGAACAACGATTCCTCCTTCTCCCCTTTCCTCTGGCTCTGGCAACCACCATTCTATTGATACTTTCTGTCTCTGTGAATTTAACTATTCTAGGTGCCTCATATAAGTGGAATCATACAGTATTTGTCTTTTTGCATTTAGCTTCTTTCACTTAGCTCAATGTCCTTGAGCTTCAATCATGTTGTAGCATGTGTCAGAATTTCCTACCTTTATCAGGGCTTTAAAATTTCATATTCCCACCAGCAGTTATGAGAATTCCAGTTGCTTCACATCCTTGCCAACATGAGGTGTGGTCATTTTACTCTTTAATTTTAGACATTCTAATGTCTATGTAGTGATATTTCCTTATAATTTTAATTTTCTAATTATTAATATTATTGTGAATCTTTTCATGTGCTTATTAGTCATTTGAGCATTTGTTGTGAGTCATCTATTCAAATATTTTGTCATTTAAAAAAAATATTAGGTTGTTCATATCTTACTATTTCTAAGAATTATTTATATCTCCTGGATACAAGTTCTTTTACTGATATTTGTGTTGTCAATATTTTCTCCCAATATGTTGCTTGCATTTTTGTTTTTTTAATGGTCCTTCAAAGAGCAAAATTTCTAATTTTGATGAAATACAATTTATCAAGTCAAAAAAAGGTAAAAGTGTAAAAATGTCAACATGTCAATCAATTCCAGAATCTTATAGACTTAACAGCACGAGTTTATTTCTTAATCACATTACATAATTAGTTTGGGTTGGCTGGGGAATTTACTCAGTGCAATTAATCAGAGATTTAGACTGAAGGGTTTCACCTTGACATATTCTACCATTATCCTTTCAGCAGGGGTAAGGGAGGATGACAGATCATTTGCTGGCTCTTTGAACTTTCTCTGTGAAGTAATACAAGTTGTTTCCACATGTGATTCTTTGCTCAGTGCAAGTCACATGACCATACTTAATTTCAAAGCATGTGGGAAATTTTGGTATATGTATGTTGCATAGTATGGAGGTCACAATACTCTTTCACATACGAAATAACATAGATGAAAAAGGTATCATTGATCTCCATTTACAAGGCTACATGTTGTACCTTAAACTTTCCAACATTATGGACTTGATCTATGGGTTATAACTATTTGGAACATCATCCTTCACTCTGGAATAAGAGCCCACACCCCCCCATACATAAACACACACATACACACATATATAGTATATGTTATACAAATCAATAAGAAAAAGACAAATAGCACAACAAGAAAAATGGGCAAAAGAAAAGATGACATTTAACAAAAGGGGAAATGTAAATGGCCTATCAACAAGTGAGAACACACTCATTCTTTTCAATAATGCATAGCAAAGCTGCAATGTGATACAATTCACATTTAACAGATGGACACAAATTTAAAGTAGAATTATCAGAGGTTTTCAAGGGCAGGGAGCAATGGGAATGGTGGCAGTGTAAACTGGTACTACCATTTTGAGTAAATGCATAACCTATGTCACAGCAAATTTATTCCCAAGTATATATGCTAGAAAAACTCTTGCACGCGTGAATAAGGAGACATACAAAGGAATATTTCCAGCAGCAATGTTTAATACAGTACAATTTGGAAACTACTTAAATGTATACCTACAGAATAATAGCTAAATAAATTATGGTACTTTTATACAATTGAATAAAATACTGCAGTGAAAAAGAATGGCTTTAGTGACTAGTATCAATGTGAATAAATTTCTAAAATATACTTGTGAGTAGAAAATGTAATCTGAAATAAGACATATACAGTGTTATTCCATTTACACATAAATTTCAAAAAAACAAATAAAACTAAATAATATGTCATTTAGGGATATGTAACAAAAACTCCATTCCTTAAAAGCAAGAAAATGCATAAATTTCAGGATAGTGGTTACATATGCAGTGGATGTCAGGGGCTGGAGGCTTAAATAGACTGGTAACATACTATTCCTTAACCTGGATAGTGTTAACTTGGATTTGTTTTATTATATTTTAAATTTTATATTCAGGTTGTATATACTTCTTTGTACCTATGAAATATTTGACAATGGTTTTAAAGAAAGAAATGTAAAATAAACATGCTCATGCCTTAAATCTTCCAACAATATAAACTTGATTTCTGGGTTGTAAATATGTGGAACATTGTCCTTCACTCTGAAAGAAGGGCTGGCCTGATGCAGAGGAGGGGACACTATGTTGGAAATCAGCAGAGGTGAGCTCCGAAACAAACTTGGTATACTATTGTCAGCAAATGGTTTTATTCATATGACCTTCCTTGCTTGCAAAATAAGGAAGTCAAACGAGGTGATTTTTAAGGATGTTTTTTACTATAATGTCACATGACCAAACATGTTTTTAGGTGGGAAATGGAGACAGAGTGCTTTAAGAATCAGGAAAAGCATAGACTTCCCCTTCTTCATTTGCTAAAGCTTGCATAGTCTGGAGGTCACCATATTATTTCACATATGCTCCCCATGTAGGGCTGTATATTGGCTTCAGTATGATTATAAACTCAGTGTCATAGCTGGGCCTCAGATTCAGATTATTCACCTACTACTCTCCTTATTTTTCAGCTACAGAAAACTGTTGTAGTTCTTTATCTATTCACCTCTAAGAAGAAATACTAGAACTTCAGAAGGAAAATTCTCAAAAGATAGAAGGAATGTTTCATAAGTAGGATGAAAAGAAACTATGACAACTAGGTGACTGGGGAAAAAGGATGGGCAGAAAAATAGATGAATCAAAAGCCTATTATATTCTAGGCATTATGCTAGGCATTGACTGATGTTATCCCATTTAATCTACATAACAAATGTTAAAGGTAGTTATTTTTATCATTTACATTCTCTAGGTGGAAGAATTGAGGATTTGAGAGGCGATTGTCCTTGAATTTGAGACTGACAGTTTGCACAATGAAAATCCACTAGCCTAATTCAGACACCAAACTCCGTTAACTCATGGAACAAATTTTACACCCTACTCCTTGAAACTGAATTACTCAAAAATTCCAAAATGATCTAGATGAATAAATGGCAATCCATAGAGTATAATTAAGTACAATAAGACTATTTGAGTTTTTAATCATGGAGAACAAATCTGTCCTCAATAATTATAGTAAGTCCCCTACATATGAACGAATGAGTTCCATTCTGAGAGCGTGTTTGTAAATCCATTTTGTTTGTTAGTCCAACAAAGTTAGCCTAGGTACCCAACTAACACAATCAGCTATATAGTACTGTACTGTAATGGGTCTATAATACTTTTCACACAAATAATACGTGACAAACAAACAAAAATAAAGAAAACATCTTTAATCTTACAGTACAGTACCTTGAAAAGTACAGCAGTACAGTACAACAGCTGGCATACAGGGACACATTCACATCTTTGAAAGTTCGCAACTTGAAGGTTCATATATAGGGGACTAACTGTACTCTTCAATAAACCTAGGAGAAGAATTTGCAATGATTGTTCCGCTTTACCCAACAGCAGTGATCTTGGACTCAGAAGGCCAACGACTCATGGAACACAGCAGACTTCATCCAACACTGTTAATTCACGGGACAGCACAGCACAGTGAGTGGTCCTCATCTGGCAGTCACAAGTCATGAGATAAAGCTGAGTGTTTGTATACAAATCACCTCATGCTAGAGAAGTCATCAGCTATGGGGTCCCCGCAGTCCTCATGTGCTGGTCATACTACACCCATTCTCTGATGAAGCTACATATTTGACAGATCATTTATGGCAAAACAGCCTTAGATTCAGACAAGGCCAAGAGATGTGGGAACTGAACTTTCCCACTTTAAGAACTTCAGTAAGTAACCGAGCACACACAGCACCAGAATGACTAACCTGGATTCAAGCACATTTGGTCTGACTTCAGGGAAGCCTGTGGAAAGAGCCTGGAAATTTTGACTAGATGGACATGACTTTTAATAACAGTGCCTCCATTTATTTTTCCACTTTGAGCAAGGTACTTAACAACGCTTCATAGCTGTTGTTTCTGTAAAGTTAATATTATAATACTGACCTTCTAAGATTGCTTTGAAGAGTGGTACTAATGTTAGCATATTGCCTGGCACTAGGTGTTTAATAAATAATTTTATGGCCTATCTTAGTTAAATTGAATGCCTTCTGGTCCTTATTGAATACATAATCAATATCATTAGTTTTGCAGCTTATAATAAACTTTCAAACACTTTTATAAACCTGTTCATGAAACAGGCAAGATATGTATGCCCATTTTACTAAGTAAGTAATTCAAGGCTAGTAGATGATAAGGGTAACCTATAACCTAATACATGGATATTAACAATATTTTGTCCCAAACTTCACAGAGTTTCTCAACGGCAGAATAGTCTTTTTTTTTTTTTTTTCAAAATATATGCCAATGATAGATTAAGCTATATGATGCAGGGCTTAAAAGCATGAAATTTCAGTCCTGCAAAGCCTCCTTTATGATCATGGACACATTAAATTAACTTCTCTAGACTTCAGTTTTCTTTTCAGTAAAAAAGGGATAATAACACAAATTTCCCTGATTTGATGTAAAAATAAATAATGTATAACATTAAGAATAGTTAGAAGATAGGAAATATAAAGCAAATAGGAGCTGTGGTACAAATGCGAAAGAAATAGTTGAGTAATGTCCAACCATTCTCAAGTTTATTAAACTTAGATTCAAATGTTCTACTGTGGAAATTAAAACAGGTTTTGGTATTCCTTTGGAAATTTCAACACGAACCACCAAGACATGAAAATGTTTGGAATTAATTTTCTATCAGAACTATAGCATAGGAGGAAAAACTATCTGACTTGATTATCTAAGTATTCTTAGAGATACTTACACTGATATAGAAATTTTACAGGTATATTGTACCATTGCATGGGGGTTAGTTACAGATGGAAACAAGGAACAATTTGGTACTAAATGAAATCTTGTATCAATCCCATAATTTCCTCAGTTATATTCCTCAACCCTTAGTTGGGCTTTGAGAAGCAGAGTGAATTAGAATCATTTTTTTCTAAATTTCACATGATTATTACTACCTCTATGCCTATAGTCCTTCTGTTTAATGATATGAAGATGACTTGGATGATAAAGAATTTGTATAGAGCTGAACTAGAATATATCTTAATATTAGCTATCCTTAAAGGTTTACTTTTAAAATGTATATTTTATATAAAATTGCAGGGGAAATTCTTAACCTAATTCAGAAATCAAGCTATCTTCAAATAAAATATGTTTCACAGCAATCATTCATAAATGACTTGTAAATAAACCCCATTTTGATGATTTTCAATGACTTTACTCATGAATATAAGCAGAGTAGGGACATGTTTTCAATATTTCCTTTAGATACTCTGAATTTAACAATATACAAGAGGATGTCATTAGATGCATAACATATTCACAAAACCACCTCTAAAGTTCCCTGATTTGACAAGCTATAATTTGATCAATAACAGGCAAATCTCACTTTCCACGTGATTTTGTTTTTTGCCTAACTCATCTACAGTGAGTTATTTCTTAACATAAAATCTACATAATTAAGCATTTTATGGTGTACAATTCAGTGGCATCAAGTACATTCACAATGTTGTACAATCACCACCTGCTTCTAGTTCTAAAACATTGTCATCACCCAAAAAGAAAACTCTATAAGCATGAAGCAGTTGCTCCTAATGGCACCCTCTCCCCAGCCCCTGGCACCATCAGTTGGCTTTCTGTCTCTATGAATGTACCCATTCTAGATATTCCATGGAACTGCAATGATACATCATGTGGCATTTTGTATCTGGCTTCTTTCACTTAGCATGATGTTTCTGAAGTTCATTCATGTTGTAACCTGTATCAGGACTTCATTTTTACAACTGAATCATATTTTATTGTATGTGCACACCATGATTTGTTTATCCTTTCATCTTTTGATCTAAATTTAGGAAGTTTCAACCTTTTGGCTCTTGATAATCATGCTACTATGAGTATTTGTGTATAGATATTTGTTTGAGTACCTATTTTTATTTCTTTTGGATATATATCTGGGAGTGGAATTCCTGGGTGAGGTACAATTCCATGTATAATCTTTTTTAAACTAGATTTTGCTTTTTATGGCAGTTTTAGGTTTATGGCAAAATTGAGCAAAGAGCACAGAGAAATCCTGTATATGCACCACACCCACAGAGGCACAGCCCCCTCCCATCAACATCCTCCACCAGAGTGGTACATTTGTACAACTGATCAACCTATTCTGACACGTCATTATCACCTCAAGTACATAGTCTACATTAGGGTTCACTCTTGGTGTTGTACCTGTATGATTTTCACAAATGCGTGTGTCATGTATCCACAATCATAATATCCTACACAATAGTTTCAAAGCCCTAAAACTCCTCTGGGCTCTGCCTATCCGTCTCTCCTTCCACCCCATGTTTAACTTTTCCAGGAACAACGAAACCATTTTCCAGTGTTTGAACCACTTTGAAATTTATGGATAATTCAAACAGTTTTATAATTTTGTATCTTTTATTTAGGTTCTTGATTGATTTTGAGTTAGGTTTTTATATGATTTGAGGGGATGTCCAACCTCATCATTTTTCATATGCATATACAGTTGTCCTAGAACAATTAGTAGAAGAGACTATTCTTTCCCCATTTAATATGCTTGGCATCCTTGTCAAAAATCAATTAATCATAAATATAAAAGTTTATTTCTTTTTCAATATAGTTTTGACTATTCACCATTGAGTATGTTGTTAGCTGTGGGTATTTTTGTAAATTCCCTTTATCATGTCTTGTTTTATGAGAGTTTTCATTGTAAAACAATATTGAATTTTGCCTATTTTTTAAAAATAGTTTCAAAAAAACAGCTTAGTTTTATTCATCTTTTCTACTGTCATTTTAGTCTCTAGTTTATTGTATTTTTTGCCCTGATTTTTGTTATTTCCTTCATTTTAGTAACTTTGGGCTTAATTTATTCTTCTTTTGAATTCCTTGAGGTATAAAGTTAGGTTGTTTGAGATCTTTCTTGTTTCTTCAATGTAAGCATTTATTACTATAAACTTTCCTCTTGGAACTGCTTTTTGCTGCATCCCATAAGTTTTGGTATGTTGTATTTCCATTTTCATTTACCTTAAGATATTGTTTGATTTCTCTTTTTAACTTAGTTGCGCAGTGGCATGTTGTTTAACTTCCAAATATTTGTGAATTTTCCAACTTTTCTTCTTATAATTGATATTTAGTTTCATATCATTGTGTTTCAGAAAAGACGGTAGATATGATTTCAAGCTTCTTAAACTTACTGACTTGCTTTGTGGCTTAACGTAATACCTATCCTGTAAAATGTTCCATGTGCACTTGAAAAAAACGTGTACCCTGTTGCTTTTGGGTAGAATGTTCTATATATGTCTGTTAATTCCATCTGCTCTAATGTGTTGTTTAAGGACAATGTTTCCTTATAGATTTTCTGTCTGGATGATCTATCCATTGACAAAAGTGGGGTGTACTAAAGTTCTCTACTATTATTGTATTGTTTTCTTTTTCTATTTTTAGGTCTGTTAATATTTGTTTTATACATTTAAGAACTTCTATGTTGGTGAATAAATATTTACAAATGTCATGTCCTACTGTTGTATTGACCCTGTTGTCATTATATAATAACCTTCTTTGTCTCTTATTACAGTCTTTGTTTAAAATCTATTTCATCTGATATAAGTATAGCTACCCCAGTTTTCCTTTGGTTTCCATTTGCATGTAATACCTATTTCCATTCCTTCACTTTCAGTCTGTGTACGTCCTTACATCTGAGGTGAGACTCTTGTAGGCAGCATGTACATGGGCTGTGTATTTTTATCCATTCAGCCACCCATGTCTATGGAGAATTTAGTCCACTTATTTTTAAATTAATTATTGATAGATATGTACTTATTGCCATTTTGTTAATTGTTTCTGGCTATTTTATAATTTCTTTGTTCCTTTCTTATTCTCTTGCTCTCCTCCTTTGTGATTTAATGATTTTCTGTAGTGGTATGCTTAGATTCCTTCTTTTTTATCTTCTGTGTAACTATCATAGGCTTTTACTTTGTGGTTACCATAAAGCTTACATAAAATAACATGTATTTATGACAGTCCATTTTAAGTTGATAGCAACTTAAGTTTGAATGCATTCATAGCTCTACAATTTTATTTTTCCACCACATTTTATGTTTTTGATTTGACGGTTTACATATTTTTATCTTGTGTATCCATCAAAATTATTTTAGTTATAGTTATTTTTATTACTTTTGTCTTGTAACCTTCATACTAGCTTTAAAAGTGATGACCTTTACAACTATGATATGTTGAATTTTACTATATAATTGTCTTTATCAGTAGGATTTTTACTTTCATATGTTTTCCTTTTACTACTTAGAGTTCTTTCATTTCAACTTAAGAAGTCCCATTTAACAATGATGATGAATTTCTTTAGCTTTTTCATGTCTGGTAAATTTCTTATCGTTTCTTCAATTCTGAAGGGCAACTTTGCTGGGTAGAGTATTTTGGGGTGGCAGATTTTTCTTTCAGCACTTTGCATATATACTGCTATCCCCTTCTGGTCTGCAAAATTTCTGCTAAAAAAAATTGATAGTTTTATGGGGAGTCCTTTGTACGTAACAAATTGCTTCTCTCTTACTGCTTTTAAGATTCTCTCCTTGTCTTTAACTTTTGACATTTTAATTATAATATGTATTAGTGTGGGAGTCTTTGAGTTTGTCTTATTTGAAACTCTCTGGGCATCCTGGTTATGAATGCAAGTTTTCTTCCTCAGGATAGGAATATCTTTAGCCATTATCCCTTCAATTAAGTTTTCTACCCTTCTTTTCTCTCTCTTCACTTTCTGGGAACCCTATAGTGTGAGTGTTAGTCTGTTTGATGTTGTTCTATAAGTCCCTCAAGCTACCTTCACTACTTTTTAAATATATATTTTTTTCTCTTTGCTGTTCTGATGGGATGCGTTCCACTGCTCTGTCTTTGAGTTCACTGATTCTTGCTTTCTCTTCATCTAGTTTGTTTTGAACCCCTCTATTGTATTTTTCAGTTTGGTTATCATATGCTTCAGCACTGTGATTTCTGTTTGGGACTTCCTTATATTTCCTTTCTCTTTGTTAAAATTCTCACTCTGTTTATCCATTGTTCTCCTGAGCTCAGGGAACATTATTTGAACTCTTTATCAGGTAAATTACTTATCTCCATTTTATTAACTTTTTTTTTTCTGAGGTTTTATCTTATTCTTTGGTTTGGAAATAGTCCTCTGTTTCTTCACTTTCCTTGACTCTATGTGTTGGTTTCTATGCATTAGATAAAATAGCCACCTTTCCCAGTCTTAAAGGAGTGAACTCATGTAGGAGATGAACCTTATCATTTAACCATGTCCTAGATCTTGGTTATCTTTCAAAACTTTGTGATTTTCTTATCAGCCTATTCTATTTGAAGTGACTCCCTATAGTTGAGGGTGTACCCAGACCTGTCAGTGTCCCAAAGGGGAGGATCTCAGTCAGCACCTAGATTCAGAATGATTAGAAGCCAGACCAAATATACCTCTTTCTGGGGAAAACTTAAAGATATGCATTTCTGTCTGCACCCTGTATAATGTCATGAAGTGATAGCCAGTGAAACCAAGCAGCGCCCTGTGGGACTCCTGGGCACAGAAGCCTTTCTGTGTCCCCTGTTCCTTGTTTGTAGTGAACAGACTTCAGCCTCCATGACACTCCCTGGGTTCCAAAGGGCAGATTCAAACAGTTGCTAACCAAGGAAGGGAGGGGGTGCAGAGACAAGAGAGGAGCAGTCAAGAAACAACAGTGCAGCCTTGGGGCAGGGTCCTGGTTCCCCCTCATGGAATACACATAACAATATCCTTGAGCTCTTTACAGAACTAAAATCCCCAACAGATGGAAGATGTTAGCATTCTTCATTCCAGAGAAGATCACCTGAGGCCAGATTAAAGGAACCAGAGAAGCTCATCAAGAGACCACCTGAGACTAGATTAAAGGAGTACAGGCCCTGCACACACCTTAATCTTTACCAGCAACCCTGCCCTTGAACCATTGCTAAAAACTCCTGACCAAATCCTCCCTGGGTTGGGACACACAGTGTTTGAGGGGCATGAGCCCACGGTGTCCCCCCTTTGTCTGGCAAAGCAATAAAGCTCTTCTTTTTTTCTTCACCCAAAACTTTATCTCTGAGATTCGATTTGGCACCGGTGCACAGAAGCCAAGTTTTCAGCAACACCAGTTAAGAACACTTTCTTTGCTGGCTTCTGTCCCACTGAACATGTGAACACAAGCTCCTCTGGCCACCAGAGCCAAGCTCTCAAGGGATGTACCTTCTAAACAGCAGCCACAAAAGCACTGCTAATTTAGGTTACTCCAAATTAAATGCTTAGCTTGGAAGTTTTGAGCCATCCAAGTTGTAAACATAACCTGCAGGTTGACATTTCAAGTTCTCAGGCATATTCTAGCCCTTGTCAAAATATTACATTTTCCATGTTGCCTGCTTTCATCTGGGAATATATTTGGCTCATTATTTCAATGAGACATAACTCTTGGGTATCCCCATTTTATGTGAGAGGATTTCCCATTAGACACTCCACCTGGGGTAGGATCTAGACTTTGTCATCTGTTCCCTTTCTCCCTGTGAATCTATGAAGGCCAAAGCTCAAGTCTTCCTGGTAATGATATGCCTTGAAATGAAAGCCAACTGCTGGGTTCAGCTTACTGTTCTGTATTTCTGCCTTCACTTGTTCTTTGTTCTGAAAGCTTCTTACTTAATCTCCAAATCACCTGTATTTTAAGATTTTTTAAAATTAGTTTTTCCAGAGTACTTTAAAATTATTTTTAGAAGGAGACTCTTTAATTCTCTAGAAAAAAAAAGTGTTAGACCTAAAAGTAATTTTTTTTCTTAATTCTCAGAAAAATTGTTGGACAATGGTATTAGTTATTAACATTTCCATTTTCAAAGCAAGGAAACAAACTCACAGCATTTAAATAATACCACTGCAACTTGCCTAGTAAGTTGTGGAACTGTAATTGGAACTCATGTCTGTCTTATACAAAAGCCCATGTTCTTTCCAACACCAACCTAGGTTTAGATGTTGTCTTACTAAGTGACTAAGTGTGATTTGTAAAGTTTCTTACCTATAAAATTGGGACAATATTGTGTAAGGTTGTTTAATACTTAAATGAAACAATATATACCAACACATGTGATAATATAATGAATAATTCACCAGACAACCTGTCACTGAATAATTTCTATAAATAGTAGCTGCAAATGTGTGTTATACATGGATAATATTTGCATGTATATATATTTGCAATTTAGCTGATAATTGTGCCATTGGTTGCTAAGTGTTTGTTGAATTCATCCATGAAAATAGAAATGATGAATGACTTAACCTACAACATTATTTACAATAGTAGCCATCTCTATTAAATATAGCAGCCATCATTCTGCTTTCACTATTTGCATGTTCGTCAGGCATTTAGAAAGTCTATTCTGACCCAGAGCACAGTTTCGAATGTTTATATTCCCAGGAGTAGGTAAAACCATTTTCCAAACATTTGTGTTATACTTAGAAAGAGTCGTGGTCCAGTGGTCTGAACAATCAAACATTGATGTTGGAATTCTGATCTTGACATTGGCTCCAAATCCTGCTGCAAGCAAGTCACTTAACCTTGGGTTTCAAGTTTTTCATCTGTAAAATTGAGATAAAAACACTTACCTGCCCCTCAGGAAAATGTGAAAATTTCTGAAAGTAAATGTGTTAGAAAGTGCTTTGAATGTGAATATGATACCTGAAATAGCAAAATGAATCCCTTTCTTTTCCTCTCTATTCCCACTGGTACTTCCTTTATCAGTTGGAGTATGACGTTTTGTAGAATGTGAGGGGGGTTCTAAGGCCAGAAAGCAGGCCTCTCAAGAAAATTTCATTGTTAATCACATGTCAAGTCCACTGTCAATTAAGCAAAGTTTGAGGTGATGTTTTGGATGAAGAAGACCTACACTCTTTATCCCAGGGTATTCCTGGGATCAGCCTGCTAGAGCTATTCTAATAATAATTTTACCAGAATGTTCAGAATTTTCCCCTAAGAATATGTTTGACCTGGAAAAATATCAAGGAATTTTGGAAGTTTGAAAAACTACCATAACAATAAATCTGCTGAAACAGAAGCTTATCTCCAGAGTCTTCTGTGAGGAAAAAATAAAATAAAAAAACCTGGGTTTCTGTAACCTAATCTGCTTAAGGCTATTTGTCAGGTCTTAAAACAATCCCTGGAGACACTGCCTCTCTCTTACATGTTTACATGCTTGCATCATGACTGTTCTATCTGAACCACAACCAAGTGGAAACCCAGGGAACTTCTGAGCAAGCAGGCAATGAGAATGCCTTAGACAGAGGTGCATACAAGCACACGATAACTGGACCAAGACTTGGAAATCATGACTGGGGGAAACTCTGAGAATATGGAAGGAGTTGCAGCCCCAGGAGTTTCCTAAACTGAAGAGGTAGCTACATAAATCATAATGGACAAGGAGAGAGATGGCGCAACTTGTATACATTCTAGAACGTGGAGCCACTCTGCCACCCTATATGCAGAAATTGGACACTGTGTCAGTTATTCTGAGATATCTCCATGCCTTAGAGTCAGTAAATACTCAGAATCTCCCTGTTTTCAGTATTTTTTTTCTTAGACACTGTGATAAACAACCCACTGAGCAACAAACAGAAGAAAACATGGGGAAGAAGCCACGGACCTTCACAAATATTTCATCTTCATTGTCCTGATTCCTTGCTGAGAATACGATTTGAAGGAAACAGCAGATCAAGACACCCAGGCCACTATCCTCCTCCTGACACAGCCTTTAAATGCAATCAGTGAGCACAGTGCAATGAAAATGGAACCACCCTTAACCCCTGGCTACAATTTCCATCTCTAAGGACTTTGAAGGCTGGGTGATGACCATTCTTCTGAGTGTCTGACTCTAACCTAGATAGTGAAGCCACTCTGAATAGCTCTCCCATGAATCCCTTAACACTGAGTAGAATGCCAAGAAGAACCCAATAAGTGTAAGTTGTTATTTAGTTCATTGCTAATTGGTTTCTCCTCCCATTTGATATCTGTCCTTTTACTATTCAGGGAAATATAATATTTGACATGAAAATATCAGCAGGTGCTCTAAAGACATTCCAAGAGTGAAGGCGAGTGATGGATGTGATTACATAATGCTTGAAATGATGCGTTAGCTAGAGTTAGAAAATGCCGCAATGTAAGCTATATGCTTCATAATTTTTACTTTTTCAATTATATTGCAAATGCATATATATGTATGCATATATTAGTAGCTATCCTTTATTGAATAGTGCTGCACATATGTATGTGTTTGTGTGTGTGTACTTTTAGATGCTGATGTGAAGGGACACATAAAAACACAATTAAAAGCAGGACCACAGCCTCATGGTACTCAAGTCTATAGTTGGCGGGGGTTCTTTCCCACTGTACTCTTGCAGTCACTACCAAGGTCCCCGAAACCAACAAAATTCCTTTAACCTGAGCAAAGAAAATAGCTTCAAGCAGCAACAATGTTTACAAGTGATTATTCAAACAAATGCACAATAGCTGCAATCAGAAAGATCAACTACAAAAATGATTTTTTAAAAAATGGGGAGTGGTCTTGCTTATTAAAGCAATGATTCAACAAAAAAGTGAACAACAAAGCACTCTGAGTGGGAGCTCTGCTTCCCTGTCCTGTGTGATTCAGAAGGATGTGGGATAATTGGAAAAGAGAACATTAATTATGGAAATCTCTATTCTTAGTTTGCACCTGATAGTAATTCCTCATAGTGAAAAATAAGAGGAAGGAAATGTACTGATGGGGAGGATTTCAGATACTGGGTTTTCATGATAATATGTCTTATTGTTAAGTGAATTAATTAGCATTCTGCTTTTTTATATCTGGGTACAATTTGTTAAAACTTATTTACTCTTGAGAACTGGATCTGTTTACCACATTTTGATATAATATGACCCAACATGCAGGGGAGGAAGGGCTTAGATATTGGGAAAATCTCCCAAATGGTGAATACTTCCCAGTAGATTCCTAGTTTGAAGGGCTGCCTCCTTGGTTTCATGAAGGTGTTATTTAGGTCTTATTTTTTGATTGAGAAATAAAGGTTTCAGTTTTTTACAGCATATATTTGATATCTTTGGGGACAAATTCTGTTACATTTTATCACCTTGCTGCCTATTATGAGAGTGGGTTAGTGTGGCTTAAGGGTTCAGGTGGATGTATACAATTTAGAGATACAGTGCAAAGGTATACAAGGCCTTTCTCTCAAGAATCTAATATATGCCTGCAAAAATATATATAAACAATGTACTAATCTTATAAGGTAGAAAGAAATAAATAGCATCATATTAATGGTGAAATAGGAACAGGAAAGAGTCACTTCTTGCCTAAGAGGAGAGAAGAGAAATTGTGTATTGCCAAGGTGTTTGGTGCTTGGAGACCATGTCATTTTCCATAGGAGATGGGAATTTAAGGCTGAGAAACTTCATGAATTACAAAAAAAAAAAAAAAAAAAAAAAAAATCCCCTTGATGTTGTGAACAGAGCAATATGCCCAGGTTTGTAGCACTCAGTCCCACCATGCTTACATTCCCTTGTTGTCAGTGCTTCATGGCCTTCTCTTCATTTGCTATAGAAAAGTTCAGTTTGAGCCCTAAATTTTGGGTTTGGCTCTGCATTGGCTTGTTTTATATAAGTTTTCTCCCTTTACAGTCTTGTAATAATCCTAAAGTCACTGTTGTAGTCGTTTTAGAGATGAAGACCCTGAGGTCAGAGGGCCAAAGGAATTATTCCAGGGTTACACAGTTAATAAGAGTTAAAAATGGGTTTGGAACCAAGGTCAGCTTTTTCCAAGGTACATGCTCTTTGGATCATGCACTCTTTCTTTGAATTGCAAGTCACCATTTGGCTTATCAGCAAGAGTAGAGGCAGGCACAATTAGAATTGGAGTGTAAACATTATTTACTCATTTGCCAGTGAAGGCTCTGTTGATGACTTAGGCCTGATGAGAAAAAGCATTGTGATGGCTACAATTAAGGGAATTGACATAAAAAATGAAGAAACACTTTCTTTTCGTATGTTTCTACACATTTATTCCTCATTCTAGTATTACTGGCAAAATTATTTTATCAATATTTGTTTATAAGGAAATGTACAACTCGAGTGTTCCATGCTCCACTTTATTATAAAGGAGCCAGCTGAATAATTTCATTCGAATTTCCATGTAAATTCCAAGTATGCTGTACAACTTGCTATGATTGAAAAAAATTTATATATTTGATTTTCCATTGATTGCTACCTTGTATTACTCAATGTTTCTACTGCAATAAAATAATGTAATTGTGTTGTAAAACTACCTTCCTTGGTTAACACAATTTTTTAAAATATTTTACTATATAAAGTGTATCATTCCAGATATTGTATTTTATATCTGTTTAATGGGAGAAAAATCATCTATTTGTTGGCTTATAAATGTATTTTTGAAAATGGACATTTTCATAAAAACCTACAAATAAGATCTTTTTGGGGGGGGGTAGATTAACCCAGTCAATCTGAAGTGCTGAGGCATTCTGTGTATTTTAGAACCAAACTCCTTGATTGTTGGAATTATTATAGTATCCCATATCAGCACAGGAGCTCAGAGAAATCAACGTTTCGTTGAAGTTATACTGAGTCAGGAGCAAAAGCAAATGTAACGAAAATGGTGGCTGGGACATTGTGTCTAAATTACTCTCACTCCAACATTTTGTTTACATCTTCCAAAATGACACATACTATGTGTCAAAAACTAACAATAACAATCATACAAAAAAAAGAAACATTAAAGACACATTAAATTCAGAAATGAGATGCTTAGTAAACCCTGAGTCAATTAATCAGCTACGGATGGTGGTAAATGCACTATGATTGCCATCTGGGGATTTTCTATTTCACAATGTCCTGCACGTGAACAGGACCAGTTTCAAAATTCATCTTCCCTGAACCTGGTGTGATCACCAATAGTTATTCTCAGGGCTGGTAGCCCTATCAGCCCCCACAGGTCTGAGCTGATTTTTTCTGATGACCTTCATGCAAACAGTGAATGGATTCAATTTATGTCGGCAGCCACTTTATCATGGACACAAAAACGTGAACACTGAAAACTCAAAGCCAGATTTCCAGTTACTATCAGCCCATGTTCTGTCATTTGAGAAAGGTCGTAAGGATACTGTTTTCGGTTTTGATCACTGATTGAGGGAGGCATCCTCCTCTTATCTCTAAGAATTCTATGTTTCTGCATTAGCAGTTCTGGAAAATCTACTATATGTTTACTTTTAGGTTCCACAAAGGAAGGAAGACAGTGGTTGCATCCATATAATCAAACTGATTAGGTGGCTATATAAGATTGAATTATGTAAATAAACCCTTTTGTTTGTGCTGTTTCTTTTTCTATAAAAATTATTTAAATTACATTCAACAAATATGTAAACAGAATTGGCCTGTTCTTTAACCATACCAGAACTTGGGGCAAGGAGAAGGTGGAGGTACTAGAAAGTATTTCAAAAAGAAATGGTAAATAATAGCTGAATACTGAAATATATCCAGAGCATAAGATATCATATATCATCTTCAGCATCACTCCCTCAAATTATTATTTTCATCTTACTGTAAACTGAGACTCAGAGGGATGAAATCATTTTCTCAACTCACAGAAATATTGATAGATCCAGTATTTATAGCCCAGTTTTTGATGCCAAGGACCATATTCGTTACATTGCATGGTGTGGCCTCCCCAAGTAAGAGTAAAATCATGCAGAATTACCATTTATCTTTAACTGATCTTTTTTATTAAACTGGCCAGTTCCTGAGTATTTATCGAGAGGGGAACTATGAAGCATCTGTACCTTGGCCTACATGACAAGGGGCTTGTTGCCTTTTGCTTATAATTCTGAAATTGCTAGGAGACCAACACAAGTACTGTGTTGGGTGCCAGAAGGAAAAGTGACCCACACTGGTATTTGGTAGAACCGGGCATAAAACCTGAGGGATGGGGAGAAAAAAATCTATTTCATGTTGTACTATTTCTGGACTATTTAATAAGAAAAGTTAGTGAATTTATTATAAGATGTTCACTATTGAAATAATGCTAAACAAATTAGTAACCAGTAAAGTATCACAGAAGTCATATGCTTTAATACATTTTGTAGACAGCAATTGTACACATCCTGGTAAGAATTTTGGACCAATTGTACACATCCTGGTAAGGCAGCAATTTTACACATCCTGGTAGTTTTTATTGAATGGTATAAAATTATAATTATTTCAAAACTTGTAAATACTTTTTCTTAACAACTGCAAAGATGCAGTCTTCATTCAGTGACAGCCAGACTGACAGCGTGGAGATGAGGCTTTGGGAGCAGATGGGAGGGAGAGTCAAATTCCAGACCTACTACCTACTAGCTTTGTGGTGTTGGGTTACTTGAAAATCTACTTGGTAATATGTGTAAGTTTCTGAAAAACTGAGATTAATAGCATTTGTAACCCAAGAATACTGTAAGTAAAAAAAGATATTTAAAATCATCTGGTTCAGTACATGGCCCATTGTAAGCTCTCAATAAATGTTAATTTTTCTTCTTTATGTCATTAAGCCAAGTGTATGTCATTGGTAAATATTCTGGATATATGTATTTAACCAATCTGCCTACAGTAAGTTTGGTACAGAATTAAAAGGATAAAGGAATTTTGTTTCCTTTACAAATGTTACTCTTTATAATAAAAATGTCTAATTGATGGACTTTGCCTTGGTCCTTTACAAATAAATCTCTTTATCATGTCTGTTTTCTAGCATAGGTTTCTTTAACTCTTGTCATCTCTCCCCATAATAAATGTTCTAACAACCTTAAGAAAATCTCCCGAAATCCTAAACCACCAACGAAAAGACTAGACTTTTCACCAGAGACCCAAGAACTTTCTGAAACAATGTTGCACATTTAAGTAACATTTGCCTTCTTCCTTCTCCTTTCTGGCTCAAAACATCTGCAGAGTTCACATATGTGTTATTTAACCATTTTCTTATTCATGCAAAAGACCTTTAAAACTAATGGCAGACTTTATACTTTTGATTATAATGATTTTATTCTTGTAAAATTTATTATCTTTTATTTTTGCCATTGGAGAAATTTTAAAAATCTACCCAAGCACTGATCTTTATCTGGAAAAAAATGTCTATTCAATCAGATTTTATTAATCTGAACTTAAGAGCCAAATCCCCATGTCCACAAGCATACCACAGAAACAATTACTTGTAAGGAAACATAATTTAAAACAAGTATTAACTCATTGAAGCCTCAGGGAAGGAGACAACCAGATAAATGTTATACTTTTAATCAAAATTTCTTCTAGCAATAGGAATTTCTTGACAATAAGGAAGAGTTCAAGGAAAGCACATGTTGATTACCTTATCCATTCTTTTCTCTTTGGGTGAAAAATAATGAGTGACATAGAGATGAGTTGCCTATAGCTGATAGGCTGTGGATAAGCCAAGCGTTTCAGAACGCAATATATGCTGGAGAGTATTGCTTCTAGTTATGCATTAGAATGAATGCTTCTCACAAATTATACCATTTCAACAGAGAATATCTATCTTATCAGCTAGATTGATTCTGAGAAAGTATGACAGAGGGAAGTTTTCATTCAGTCTCTGTAGGGTCCCCATCCCACTTTCCCAATCTTTCCCTCTTCTGGTTGCTTCCTTGATCTACTCAGTAAAAAAAAAAAAAAAAAAACTGCTCTCAAATGAATGGATCTGATACTATTACACTTTCACATCAATGAGGTCTTCATACATCTGACTCAAATCTTAATTCCCTCAATCTCTATCTCTACACATCTGCCGGAGATATTTTATTGAAGTACAAGCCCTCGATCTCAGCATTGTGGACCGAAGAGGCCCCACATGGGCCCTGGAATAAAACCCGTATTCCTTGGCCTGGCATGAAGCATCCTCAGGACCTTTGTGTGGCCGACTGCCCTAGCCTTCTGGCAAACTCACTACTTTACGCAGAGTTTCTTGAATGAATCAATTCATTCGTTCTTTTAAATTTTTATTTATTTATTTATTTATTTATTTATTTATTTATTTATTTATTTATTTATTTATTTATTTATTTATTTATTTATTTTAGCTCTGAGCCCTTGCTTGGGCTGCTCCATTCCTCTAGAATGGCTTTTTACCTCTTCTTCACCCAACTGGCAATCCAGGTGTTGTCTCCTTCAGGAAAACCTTGGGATGGCTCACTATTTTAGGTATACTTCCTCTTTGTACCCTGTACTGTCACCTCTCATAATAGGCAATATACTGTATGAAAATGTATGTCCTCCTGTTTTTTTCCCAATAACTTGAAAGGACCTTTCTAATCCAGGGTATGGCATATGGCCTGGAGTAGGGAATGCACAGCTTAAAAATTTATTCAGCTGAGTCCCACACCATCTCTTTGTTTGTGTCTCTTGCGTTTTCTCCTCTCTCTCGCGTGCGCGCGCGCGCACACACACACACACACACACACCTCTTGCTCATGCTATCACTGGGAACACAGACACAAAGTCATGTAAACAAGATCATTGTTGTCTTCCAACTGAACCTGGAAGCACTGACACGGAATATTTTTCTCTACATCCTATATTTTTTTATTAGCAATCTTTACACTTTATGCCCCAAGAGCACTATAGAGTCACAACCAGCTCTCTCTATACCCCTAAGACATCAATCTTCTCAAATCTAATTGAATCAAAGCATGAGCAGTTATAAATGGAGTGCAGCTTAAATAAAAAGAAAAATGAAAAGAGAAAGGAAAAGAGATACACATCCAACTGATACTTTCCCTTTAAGATATTCCCTTCTGAGAATACATTGTGGTTTTCTAAAAATTGCTCTCCGTTTCTTCCAGATTCTTTACTAGTCATAATTTTACTCTTTGTTCAGAAACCTTTATATATCTCCAAATCTCTGACATCAATTCTGATTCTGCTCGAGTTAAATACTTCCCAGGGTAGAAATTGAACATGCTGCTCTGTGATATAACATTGTCTACATTTCCACGGGTGGCTAGCCTTGGGTGGCAGCTTGGGATTTATGACAGCACTGATGCACGTCAAGGAACACATCACAACATGCAATTCAACTTGTGGTCCCACAACTAGGCTCTATTTGACTTGGACTTTTGGCATCTTGTAAAACCACCAAATAGTATGGCTGCAAATTACCTGTGTCTCTACACAGGTATGCAATGGATCCTATGTCACCTGCTTAGCCAGGACTGCCCTGTGCAATGATTAGCACCAGATTCTGCCTGCATTATGCAATCCATGGAAAATCTTTCTGATCAAAGTTCCTCTCAACACTAGCTTGCCTCAATCTCCAGAATTAATTTCACTGTAACACTCCTGGCTCAGGGTAGTGGTTACTCCTGGAGCGGGGTACTAAAGGGAAGTGTGATAGGGGCCTCCAAAGTAGTAATATTATCCTTTTTCTTGATCTGAGGGCTGGTTATAGTGGGGGTGGTGGTAATGGTATTCATTTTGTAGAAGCTCATCAAAATCTGCACTTACTTGTCTATAATTAGAGTATGCTTGAAAAAACAAGGTATTTTAAAAGATACATTCTTAAAGAACCACGTAGACTTTAACAAAGTTAAGGCATTTTAACTAGGAGTGGTAATATTTCATCATATTGTCTAGTACAAAGAGTGGGCTTTGCATATGATCCTGCAATCCCACTTCTGGGCATATATCTAGAGAAAACTCTAATTGGGAAAGATATTTGCACCCCAATGTTCATTCCAGCACTATTTACAATAGCCAAGACATGGAAGCAACCCAAATGTCCATTGACAGATGAATGGGTAAAGAAGATGTGGTGTATATATATATATATATATATATATATATATATATATATATATATATACAATGGAATACTACTCAGCCATAAAAAAGAATGAAATAATGCCATTTGCAGTAACATGGATGGACCTAGAGATTATCATACTAAATGAAGTAAGTCAGGAAGAGAAAGACACATATCATATGATATCACCTATATGTGTAATCTAAAATATGACACAAATGAATTTATCTATGAAACAGAAACAGACTCACTACATAGAGAACAGGCTTGTGGTTGCCAAGGGGGAGGGGGGTTGGGGAGGGGGGTTGGGAAGGAATGGATTGGGAGCTTGGAGTTAGCAGATGCAAACTATTAGATGCAGAATGAATAAATGACAAGGTCCTACTGCATAGCACAGGGAACTATATTCAATATCTTGTGATAAACCATAACGGAAAAGAAAATGAAAAAGAATATATATATATATATATATATATAACTGAATCACTTTGCTGTACAGCAGAAATTAACACAACACTGTAAATCAACTATATTTCAATAAAATAAATTTTTAAAAAGTGGGCTTTGGGTCTGATAGAATCCAGTGAGAGTTCCAAGTCTGTTCCATTCTCTCTGTGTGTTCTTTCCTCCTTTTCCATTTCCCCACCTGCTGAGTGGAAATTATACTGCCACCTTAATAGGGTAATTGAGAGAACTGAATTGAATAACTAAAAGAAAAGCACTTAGTACAAAAAGAAACCAGTGTATGGTGGCCACTATTATTAATAGCTGCAATACAGCAGCTGAATTAGAATTGAATAAAGAAAGATGAGAGGCTTTTCTGGGGTGGTTGCAGCAGCAATATTAAGCTTTTTTGGGAGGGAGGAAGGCAGGAAACACAAGTGAAATGTATACGCTGTGTGCAGGAAGGAGCAGTGCAAGGCATACAAACATGAACACAGAGTCCGCACCAAGACTGGCCTTGTGTGGAGGAAGTCTCGATGCTTGGCCCCTTGTGGCATGCGTGTCCATGAGAGTAGCCTGTCAACCATCCTGGGGGCTTGCCTTCATTTTCCCTTTAGTATGTTCCTTTTCTACTAGGACATAGGCTCTGAGATGGAGAGTATTGCGTCTAACAGGTCTGAATCTCTAGAGCCATGCCTAGAACACAGCAATGAGGATTAGAGACGCCAATAGCTCGTGGTGAGCTTATCAGATTCCATTCTGCTGTCTCAGGATGGCCCGGGATAGAATGACAGCGATGCATTCTTGGGTGTCAGCCGTTTATTCTTGGGTATTTTGGATTCTGATTTATGTATTTTTTAAAAAATAAATTTATTTATTTATTTATTTTTGGCTGCATTGGGTCTTCATTGCTGGGCGGGGGCCTTCTTTAGTTGCGGTGAGCGTGGGCTGCTCTTCGTTGTGGTGCACGGGCTTCTAACTGCAGTGGCTTCTCTTGTTGCCGCTGGCTCTAGGTGTGCGGGCTTCAGTAGTTGCGGCTCGCAGGCTCTAGTGCTCAGGCTCAGTAGTTGTGTTGCACGGGCTCAGTAGTTGTGGCACACAGGCTCAGTAGTTGTGGTGCACGGGCTTAGTTGCTCCGCGACATGTGGGATCTTCCCGAACCGGGACTCAAAGCCATGTCCCCTGCATTGGCAGGCGGATTCTCAACCACTGTGCCACCAGGGAAGCCCTGGATTCTGACTTATATATAATTTGAAAGAGATGAGCTCATGTCTCTAGATTTAGGATGCCTCCTAGTATGATGGACTTTGCTTTTAGGATAACTGTACTTGAGTCTTTATACTTCCACCTGTCAATTTGGGCTAATTACTAAGTTTCTAGTAACTTTTTTCATCTATAAACTGGGCAAAAGGAAACTGACATCTGCGAGCTGGTGGGAATTAATGGCATATTATTTATAAAACATTATCTGATAGGTAGTAGGATAAAGGCTATTTAAAGAGCTCTTTAGCTTAATAGTTGACTGGGTGAAATTTTCCATCAATACGCAGGGAAGAGACCTTGCCTCAGAAGATATTATAACAGTTTATTCATAAGAAATGATTTCTAAATAAAGGTCAAGCAGAACATATTAGTAGACTTCTCCTTTTCCTAGGAGATAAGGAGTGTCTGTGGATGTGAAGAAGATAAAGTGTCCCTGAAAGGAGGAGAAAGGAGGAAAACAAATATATTCCAGTTACATCAGAACAAGTGTTGATTAAGAGGATCGAAGGACTGAAAATTTTAAAATACTCTTTATGGGTATTCAAAATAAAAGCAAGAGTAAACTATAAAATAAATGTAAAAAAGTCCAATAATTTCCATATTTTTCCAATGAATACATAAATGTTTAAAACTATAAACCCATAGCCAAATATCATATTATTACAAAACATTTGTGTGTGTGTGTGTATCCATGAGAAAAAGTAGAAAAGTTAAAGCATACATATTTTGCTTAATAATAAATTAAGGAATAAATTTGTCTCGTGACATCACACTAAGAGTGTACAGAACAAACTATGATGGAAATAAAATGGATAGTTTTCAAATCTTAGAGTAAAGAAGGTCTTCAAAGAAAATGGTTAAATCAAGAGGGAAAACAACGGTTCTAAAAGTCTAGATGATAAATGAATAAATAAATATAGCAAAATATTTTACTCTATAAAAAGTTATATGAGAGCTGGCTGGCTGAGGCACCAATGCTGTTTGGTGCTTGGCTCAGGAGCTCTGTCTCCTTTTGCAGGAGGGACTGGGGTGGGAAGGGACATGGGTTGCCTCACAGGACCAGGCTTGTTGTGTGTCAGTTCCTGACCGAGTTGACCAGGCTCTTCCAGAAGTGCCAGTTGGTGGGCAACCTGTCCCTCACTCTTAAGAAGTATGATGGTCGAACTAAACCCATTCCAAGGAAAGGTTCTGTGGAGGGCTTTGAGCCCTCAGACAACAAGTGTCTGTTAAGAGCTACTGATGGGATAAAGATCAGTGCTGTGGTGAGCTCCAAAGAAGTGACTAAGTTTCAGATGGCTTATTCAAACCTATTGAGAGCTACCATGGATGGGCTGGAGAAGGGGGACAAA
The DNA here is from genome assembly GCF_965194825.1 of Balaenoptera physalus. Taxonomy (NCBI): domain Eukaryota; kingdom Metazoa; phylum Chordata; class Mammalia; order Artiodactyla; family Balaenopteridae; genus Balaenoptera; species Balaenoptera physalus. The sequence goes on from NC_138885.1 coordinate 11,665,948, forward strand.
AGGAACAAGAGTAAGAAGAGCAAAGCAGCATGGTGAAGGCACCAGAGTTCCCACTTTCACCAGCTAACCAATGAATTGCTATTTTCCTTTAATTTTTACCTTTGGCTGCAAAGGTGGGTATCTGATTCCCCTACGTTATTGTTTTCGTGTGAGATTAGGGTCATTTTGGGATGCAGGAAGGGCTACAACATTTACAGGGTAGTTGTAAGAAGCCAGTTTATTTTAGATCTGGCCAAGTGGTCAGTGTTGCACGGTTGTATATTCCTGGGTAACAGTTTGCAGTCTCCTGTAACCACCTGTGAAGAGCACTGTATCGTTAAACCTGTATTCATCACCACTGACCATCTTTTATTCCTTTTCTCACCCCATAAAAAGTTTCTGGCAATAGCTCCTCATTCTGGAATAAGACGATTATGAATAGGCTTCAGGCCCTATCTTATGGGTGACTGGAATTGAAACCTGACAATTTTATAAAAAGTTGTGTTATTTCATGGGTATTTTTCCCAACTGGCTGTGTAATTTTATCATCATAGTTCCTTTAGCAAATTCGAATGAGTTCTCGTAGACAAATGAGTGTTTGCTTAACCAAACTTAGGATAAGCTTATTACAAAGTCATCAAGAAGAAAGATTCCAAGTTAATGATGATTAAAAAAAAGTTATATGAATCCATGAGGGAAAACATTAAGACTCCAATTAGGTAAATGGACAAAAGTCATGAAGGTTCCATTTTTAATTAGGAAATATGAATTCTCAATAACATATGTAATGTTATTTAACCTTTCCAGTAATTCAATTAAATGGAAATTAAAATCACCATGCGATACCTCTTCCCATCTTTCAAATAATTTAAACTAGTGAGATATTCAGGACTGGCAAGGTAATGGGAAATAATTTCTCTCTTATATACTTTTGGTGAGTTTTTTAAAATTTTCCAGAAAGCATGTTAACAACAAATTTAATGTCATAAAAAATGTTCACAGGTAGTTCAAATGACACAGTAGTTCTGCTTTGAACATTAAGGAAATAATTATAAGTACAGAAAATTTTATAATTTGAGATGATATTCATTCTAGTGCTAAATGTAGTTTGAAAATATAGGAAGAAAAAAACATTGGAAAGGTGAGGAAAATCATGATTTAGTCATAGAGTAGAATATTATGCCATCTTTGATAATGATGATTGAATATTATTTGCAGTAACATTAGAAAGCCTTTATTTAAAAAGTTAAAAGTAGTACAATATTATTAATTAAACTATACATTGTCAGCAAAGAGAGAGAGAAATTTAAAAAAAATGTAGTACAAAAATTATCCATAGAGTATGACCTACAATGTGTAAGAAAAATATTTAAAAGCATAAGTGTACATATGTATATAGGTATATACTTTTATGTATTTAAACTTATATTATTTTAATAAATGAAGATAAAAATAAAAATTCCAAAAAATAAATGAGGTAAAAATTTATGTATTTCTTTTTGTTGAGACCATCAATTTTTTTATATCTTTACTGGAGTATAATTGCTTTACAATGTTGTGTTAGTTTCAGCTGTATAACAAAATGAATCAGTTATATGTATACATATAGCCCCATATCCCCTCCCTCTTGAGCCTGCCTCCCAACCCTCATATACCACCCCTCCAGGTGGTCAGAAAGCAGTGAGCTGATCTCCCTGTGCTATGTGGCTGCTTCCCACTAGCTATCTATTTTACATTTGGTAGCGTATATATGTCAGTGCTACTCTCTCACTTCATCCCAGCCTCCCCTTCCCTCCCTGTGACTTCAAGTCCGTTTTCTATGTCTGCGTCTCTATTCTTGCCCTGCCACTAGGTTCATCAGTACCGTTTTTTTTTAGATTCATATATGTGCATTAGCATACGGTATTTGTTTTTCTCTTTCTGACTTACTTCACTCTGTATGACAGACTCTAGGTCCATCTACCTCATTACAAATAACTCAATTTCATTCCTTTTTATGGCTAACATTCCATTGTATATATGTACCACATCTTCTTTATCCATTCACCTGTCGATGGACACTTAGGTTGCTTCCATGTCCTGGCTATTGTAAATAGTGCTGCAATGAACATTGTGGTACATGTCTCTTTTTGAATTATGGTTTTCTCAGGGTATATGCCCAGTTGTGGGATTGCTGGGTCGTATGGTAGTTCTATTTTTAGTTTTTTAAGGAACTTCCATACTGTTCTCCATAGTGGCTGTATCAATTTATGTTCCCACCAACAGTGCAGGAGGGTTCCCTTTTCTCACACCTTCTCCAGCATTTATTGTTTGCAGATTTTTTGATGATGGTCATTCTGAGTGATGTGAGGTGATACTTCATTGTGGTTTTGATTTGTATTTCTCTAAGGATTAGTGATGTTGAACATTTTTTCATGTGTTTGTTGGCAATCTGTATGTCTACTTTGGAGAAATGTCTATTTAGGTCATTCACCCATTTTTGGATTGGGTTGTTTGTTTTTTTGATATTGAGCTGCATGAGCTGCTTGTATATTGTGGAGATTAATCCTTTGTCAGTTGCTTCATTTACAAATATTTTCTCCCATTCTGAGAGCTGTCATTTCGTCTTGTTTATGGTTTCCTTTGCTGTACAAAAGTTTTTAAGTTTCATTAGGTCCCATTTGTTTATTTTTGATTTTATTTCCATTACTCTAGGAGAGACCATCTTTTTTTGCAGGATTAATTTGTAGATGTGGTGCAACTCTTTGCAAAAAAAAAAAAAAAGTTTTAGAGAGGTTTTCAATCCCCAAAGATATTTTGCCTATTTGGGAAGAAGCTATTAAGTAAACTGAATGGAGAAAGAAACCTACTACACAGGTAATCCCACTCTAACTCAAGCCAACCAATCAGCACATCACATGCAGCCTGGCAATGGCTGTCTCTAGTCTCATCTACAGCTGCTCTGTATCTTTCGGTTGTCCCCTATTTTAACTCAAGACATCATTTCCACTTGCCCTCTTCTCTACTGACTCCTTTGAAGAACAATCAGCTACTCCTGCCCAGGGTCCTCCACCATCCAATCCTCTGTTCCTCCTTGTGACTTTATAGGTAATCACTTTTTGTTTCACTTCTCCATACATTTTCTATTCAAACAAAGAAATAGCACGTACCATATCACACTTGGTGTTTTTATGTGTGCATGCGTATATGTGTGTGTATGTATTCATTTTTACTTTTCATTGTGAAATACAAAATGCATAAGTAAATAGGACAAAAGTGCCTAATGTGTTTTGCTATTAAATGAATAACCATGAGGTAGTCACCACCCTCATTTAGCCACACGGAGACATCAGCCTAGAAGCCACCTTCACATCCATCCTTATCTTTCACTCATCGTAAAAAAGTTATCAAATTCTGACTTTTACTGAAATAACTTCTGGTTCTTCTTCATAATTTTGCTGACTAAACATGCATCCATAAGCCTACATTTCCTTCTCCCTGTCACTGTTGTAGTATTTGCCACACTACAAAAGGAAAGGCATACTATATATTTATTTGTGTCTGGCTTCTTTCCCTCAGCATGAACTTTCCAAGATCCATCTGTGTTACCATATATAACTGTAATGAGTTCATGTTAATGGCTGTATTATATATATATATTTATATTGTATTTTATATATATATATATATATATATATATATATATATTTATATATACCACAAGCTACCATTCTACTCTGATCAGACATTTGGGTTGCTCTTTTCTTAGAATTTTGTTAAAATGCAACCATGTATGTGTTAGCACAGGTATTTTGAGATGCATGCATATTATCCTCTTTGATAACCTAGGAGTGAAACTGCTCTGTCATAACATATGCATAGTTTTAAAAGTCGGCAGATAATGTGAAAAACTTCTTTAATTAGTTCTGCTTTATACTCCCAACTAGAAAAATGAACATTCTGTAATTTTTCTATCATTTGGTATTGTCAGTTTTCTGTTCTTTTATTTATTTGCCATTCTGGGGACTATATGGTTGTAAATTACTGTGGTTTTAAAATACATTTCCCTGATTACTAAGGAGCAGGAGTATTTTAATCACCCATTTGGGTGTCCTGTTCATGCTATTCCCTTTTTATCCTTTTTATTCCAGTAAGTTTCATAGTAATGCCTCCTTTTTCACTTCTGAGTCTAGTAATTTGAGTTTCCTCTTTTCTTCTTTTTTTTTTAAGTCATTCTAGACAAAGTTTATCAGATTTATAGATCTTTCCAAAGTACCGGTTTGGGTTACATTGATTTTTTAAAATCATGTTTCTATTTTTGTTTTGTTTATTTTCTGCTCTAATCTTTATTATTTTCTTCCTTCTGCCAGCTTTGGGTTTAGTTTGTTCCTTAAGGTGGATGGTTTTGTTACTGATTTTAGATCTTTCATCTTTATTACTATAGAAATTTACAGCTATAACTCTCACTCTGAGTACTGCTTTTGCTGCACTCTATTTTTTAGTATTCTTTGTCTTTTTTTGTTGTTGTTGTTTTTTGTTGCATGGCACGGCTTGAGGGATCTTAGTTCCCCAACCAGGGATTGAACCCGGGCCATGGCAGTGCCAAGTCCTAACCACTGAATTACCAAGGAATTCCCAAGTATTCCTTGTCTTCATTTTTATGTATCTCAAAGTATTTTTTATACTTTCTTTCTGGTTTCTTCTTATACCCACTGATTATTTGGGAGTGTGTTATTTATTTCCAAATATTTGTAAGTGTCCCAAAATTCTGTTATTGACTTCTTGTTTAATTCCATTGTGATGAAAGAACACACTGTGTATTATTTCTCATGTTGTTTATGCTTTTTTTATTGACATACATGGGTCATTTATACATTCTTGGTGTTGCTTTTTATTTTCTGGTTGTGTATTGTAAATGATTTCCTTTGATTTGAAACTTGTCTTTTCACTTTTCTTGATGAATCAGGACCATCATTATGAACAACAATGAATATACTGTAGACTAAATTCTTTCAATAGCAGAGTTTACTTTTCAAATTCATTTAAAAAATCTTATACTGTAGTGTTTGTATATATTTTCAGGTTCATGAAGTGGTTACAGAAATTTGGACCAATGTTCCTGTTTTCCATCATCTCTCTTATTCCTAACATATTAGTATTACTTTTCACTGAGGGCTATCTTATTAAGTTTTGAGTCTAATGCTTTTCTTTTATATACATTTATTGAATTTTATTCCATGATTTTATAGAGCCTTGGCAAATGCTCTATGGATAAAATAGTTCTATGATTTTCTGACACCCCCATGGTAATTTTCAATGCAAAGTATGGTCTATTAAATTTATTGAGAAATCTGTTCAACTTAATTGTATTTAGTATTTCTCAAAATTATTGAACTAAGAGACACTTTATTAATTTTAATCTTAGTATTTCCCCTATGGTCAAGGGAATTCTTGTTTTAACTTGGTTTTGTTCTGAAAGGCTTAAAGTGGTAAAATTATGAGAGATTTACAAGTTAATAGATCTTAAATGAAATATATACAAAATTATTGAAAACTTTTAAACATTTCTAAGTGTACTGTCTCATCAGATTGATCATTTAAATTGTGTACAATAAAAAGATTTAGCCTTAACTGTTTTAGGCTACTAATTATAAATCTGAAGGCTTGAAACATCTTCCAACTTTTTTGGAAGCTATGAATAAATGTTTCCCAGATAACTTGGAAACTTACAAATTGTAACTAGTACATAAACTGACATAACATGATCATAGTTAACTTATTTTAAAAACAAGTTCATTGCATGGTATTACATCATTGGTCATGTGAAGCTTCCTCAGCGTTTTTATGTCTGACATTTATTTATGACTTTTATGAATGTGTCACTATTGAATCCATATGGTAGTAAATGAACTAGACTTGCCATGAAACGTTAATAGGATACAGAGGATGTAATGGGAAATTGCTACCACGATACACTTCCATATCACTTTGCAGTTCTAATAGGATTATTATCCATGCAAGTTGTGGCTCTCAACATTTTGTAACATCTTTGGCTTTTACAGACATATATGTTTACAACTTTTTTATTGAGAAGGTCAAAACTGTGTTTAAATGTGGAGATAGACAGCATTTCCCACACAATATACTACTGTTAGTAAAATAAATAAGGTTAAAGTGTATTTTATGAGTGGATTGCAGTCAAGCCTGCTGCAAAGCTACATGCACGTCATCGTCAAAATCATATTCATGAATTTTTAACTAATCAACACTCCACCTGAAAAAGAATTAATTCCCTGTATAGACCTCTTCACCATATTCCTTTCACTTCCTTAACATTTTCAGACCATGACCACCACACGTGTACTTTATAGAACTACTCGTGCTTAACCAATTACATTATACTTTCTCAGCTTTCTCTCCTTCCATGAAATCTCCCTTAGCTTAGAACATACTTCTTTCTGATTCATTAATTTCAATTCACTATTCAACCGCCAGATAATTTAATCAAATGCCACTGAGAAACCTTGTGCATTTGCTGACATAATATTGTTAATATCTATGTATTAGGTTATAGGTGACCCTTATAATCCACCAGCCTTGAGTTACTTACTAGTAAACAGTAGTAAGTAACTGCAAACCGATCTCTGATAGTCCGTTGTCATCACTAGATTGGGGTGTGACATTTTCAATGGTCTCATAGTTGCCTGTACTCTCTCCTGACTTCCATTGTATTGTAATTCTTTACATTCCTCTTCATTCTTAGAGACTGCAGTCTGAATTTAGGTAATTTACCATCTCTGTACCTCAAGTCCATAATACAATATCTAGCACTTGGTAGAGTCCATTATATTTCCAAAAGAAAGGAAGGAGGAAAGACAAGAAAGGAGAAAAGGAAGTAGGCATGAATAGAGAAGGCAAAAGACAGAAGGAAAGAGGAAAAGAGGGAGGTAAGACTTAAATACTTAACCTCTACCAAAATTCTCCAATAACTTCCCACCTGAGAATAATAGTTTAAGTGATTCCATTGGTCTAGAAGGCCCTACACAACAGGGGCCAGTAGATTCTTCTACTTTTTTAAATTTATTTTTTTAATTTATTTTTATTTTTTAATTTATTAAAAACATTTTAAATTTATTTTTTAATTTATTAAAAAAAATTTTTTTTGGCCTCATGGTGCTACACGCGGGATCTTAGTTCCCCAACCGGGGATCGAACCCTGTATTGGGAGTGCAGGGAAGTCCCGTCCCACTTTACTTCTTAAGAGTCTCTCCCCTTTTTGGGATCATTTCTACCACATTCTGCAGCTCATCAAACTCCATGCTGCTGCCTCTGTGCTCTCACACTTGCCAAGCCTCTCATGCTCTTCCCCCCGCTGTTCATGTGGTCAGCTCCCTCACGGAATGCAATATTTTGCTCAATTTCACCTTTAATCCCACATTCCCAACAGATCCCATCTCCATTTCCCTCATCTGCTTTGTTTCAATCATTTGATTTATCACTGTGAAACATATTCAATACTATATATTTTATTTATTTTGTATGTTTTCTGTCTCCTTCCACTGGAGCGTAAACTCCATAGAGGTAGGGGTCTTTCTCTGATTTTTTTTTCCATAATGTATCCCCAGGGCCTGGAAGAAAGTGATTAATAACAAAAGGACGGCAGAAAGTGGCTCATTCACGTAACAAACAGATTGATCCTGAGACCCTCACAGAAATGTCAGCGCTATTCTTAAGAGAGAAGTTGTGACTTAGACTAGGGTTGGCAACTTCTGCCTGCTACCTGCTTCTGTAAATAATTGGAACTCAGTCACACCCCTTCATTTCTGTATTTTTTGGGGGGGGTGGTGAGATGGCAGGTTTAATAAGCAAAGGAACTTCCTTAGAGGCTTGTCTTGGGCGGTGGCTGTAAGACATGTACATCTATCTCCACTCCCGCTCCCACCCCCTCAGAATCTTAAAAGTTTATAAAGAGGCCCTATCAGGGTTCAGTCACATATTCAGTCCACATGTTCTCAAAAACACGTACTCTCTCAAGGCTGCATTCAAACTATAGGAATGGTGGGCAGACAGGGGATGGGGTGAGGGGCCTCCAATTGCATGGCTCCAGGTCAGGGATCAACCAGTGGTCGCATCTTCTCTCGATAACCTCCTCCAACACTTGGTTTTCCAAGCCTCTCCCTTCAGACTGATGTGACCCGCTGATTCCATTGCAGTAGCTGGCGGAGGAAGGAGAAAACAGGGTTTGGGATTTTTTTTTTCTATTTCCATACTTCTAAGTGTTCTTAAGCACACTCCCTAGATGGCTTAAACATTAATAGGCTGAAACTATGCTCTAGCATTACACTGGGCTAATTATGCTCTTTGGGTTGCAAAGGACAGAAATAATTTCACTCAGGCTACCTCAGGTCAGGAGGGCTGGCTGGTCAGTTCCACAGGGTAACACGTGTGGCTTCTCCTTTCTCTACCTACCTGCCCTCACTCTCACCATCCCCAAGCCCCAATCCAGCTGGCTGATCCTCTCCATATTTCTCAGTTCAAATTCCCTCTGTATTGTTTATGGCTGATTTGGTACTAAATACAAAGGAAGACTTGAGTACTTATAACAGAAACTGTATGGATTGGAAAGCCTAAAATGTTTACCATTTAACCCTTTACAAGAAAGATTTGCCAATGTCTGGCTTACAATTAGCTTGATGGAGAGGCCTTTGTGGTTGTGTACCTTTGGTGTTATACGACATCCAATCGCAGCTTAATGTAAATTTTGATTTATATGGGATTATCAGACTCTATTGAAATGATTTCTAAGTCTTATCACAGTTGGAATTCAGATATCTATAAACCTGTTTGACGCATTTGGAGTTGCTCATTGAAATCCAGAATGTAGAAATAGACTTGGAAGTCATTGACAGAAGATTCAAGGTCTAAATAAGGGAATTAAACAATGTAAAGCAATATATAACCTCCTGTGACCTGCATTCTGAGGAAGAGGTTGTGTCAAAACTAGATAGATAGATAGATAGATAGATTGTAGATAGATAGATAGTGGATAGATTGTAGATGGATAGATAGGTTGTAGATAGGTAGGTAGGTAGGTAGTAGGTAGATAGATAAGTAGATGGATAGTAGATGGATAGATTGTAGATAGATAGATAGGTAGATAGATGATAGATAGATAATAGATATATGCGAACTCACACAATTTTGCTATGAGATTGCTAACATAAAGATAGGACATGTAAAGAGAAAAAGATTTTTCTGCCACTCAGAAGCAGATTACAGTGCACCCCTGGGATGGCCACGTGAGAAGATTAGCAAAGAACTCCTATAAGCAGTAGCAGAAAGAGAAGCTGTGCCAAAGTTCTCAAGGCAAAAGGAACAGAGAAGGTGCTCATAGCAGACCAGCAAGCAGGCTCTAAACACCAGGTAGAGAGGAGACGGTGGTCCAGAGGCACAAAGAGAACAGCAGCCGGTGTCAAGAAGGCAGAAACTCCAGCGCTGGTACAGAGACATAGGGAAACTCTTCCCCTTGGGACTCTAAGAGACATAATAGAAAGGAAAAGAGCTGAGTGCTGCACTGTGCAAAGGGGATAGAAATATTGTTCTAGCTGACTTGGGGCTAAACTTGCACTCAGCTTGCTGTATTTTTTCATGTCTGCAATGTGCTTTTGCTTTGATGAATAAATGTGTAGTTTGTCAAATATAAACCAAACCTTTAAAATATTTTAGATAGATGAGTACCTAGGAAGCAAAACTCTTGTTAGATATAGGCAGAATTCATGCGAGGTGTTAAGTGTAAGATGTAGTGAGGAAGTAGAGAATGTGTATCCAACATAGATAATTATGAGGGAAATATCCATAACATACAAATATAAAAGAGCCACTTAATGTTCAGGATGCACTCAATAGACACGAGTACTTAATTTTCACTGTATTTTAATTCAGCCACACGTCAGTGACACCTATTCTGGCCCCATATGTCCTCTGCCCAGGAAACACTAATAAATCCCCTGGTTGTTCGTGGAGCTAATGGTCAAGCTACTGCTGCGCTGACCTAATGTCTCTGTGTATCTCCCACAGAGCAAGTGTGTTATTGGCTCAGGGCATTTTCTGTCTGTGGGTCGCATTGTCTGAACCTCAACTCTGTCCTTGTATTCACACCATCAGAAGAAGGCTGACGCGGCAGAGCATCAGGATATGTGAACGCTACATGCCCCTGCATTTGGGTAGGAAGGAGCTGCCACCTGGCTTGCACCCTATTCTCTTCTTATTCCCTGTCCTGTCTTTTGCCACCTCTCTCCCCTTGCTTCTCACTCTGCGTTTGGTATGGATAAGCCGTGTCATGTGAACATTTTAATTCGGTCTGTGAGACTCGCTGAGTGGGACCCACTGGGACAGCTTGCCTGGTATTGAGCTTGGAGGGCACCAATGAACCTCGACAATTTCCCACATGATAGTATCACTCATTACCTTCCATGTTACATATTTATTTGTTTAGTTCCAAGGCCTCTAAAAGTTAATGGAGATGGGAGAGTACTGGTACTCTGAATGTATTTGTAAAAGGAAAGAATAAAACTTTTACAGTGCCCTGACCTAAGATCCACTCCTGTTGTGATACTGGAATATGGGTATAACATGTAGTTAAACCTTTAACAGAAATTTCAAGTACCTGCAAGTCAGAGACTCTCATATTCATTCTTGTATTCTCCTAAGTGCAAGAAACAATTTGCCGATCATGAAATTCAATTTGATTGTTATAATGGTAAAAGAAAAAGGTTATATAGCACCTGCTATATAAGGTGCAATTCTTAGTACTTTACATCTGATGAATATTTTAGTCATGACAGCTACCCTATGATGGAGATACTATGATTAGCTCTCTTTTTTGCAGTTAAGGAAAGTGAAGCCCAGGAAGGTTATGTAACTTTTCCAAAGTCATGGGAGATAGGATTTAAATCTTACAGTCCTGCTTGTCATTTTTAAGGGAAGACCAAAAAGATGAAAAAAGTCACCTGAGGTCATGTGGTTTGGAAGTAACAGAACTGAAGGTAGAAAATAAATACCCTAACATCCATTCAAACTTTCTTTCACCAAAACGTCACCAAATATTTTCTTATAAACTCATAGATGTGCAAAAATTGTTAAAAAACACATATCACTAACATATTATAATAAAGTATAATAATTTTATATAACATATATTACAAAATAAAATAATAAAGGATTACAAATAACTAGATAACTACTATAAAATAATTATTAATGCACTTTAATAAATATTCTCTTTTACTGGGATATTTTTATTTTGTAGGGGATCCTCTTTGTGAAAAGCTTTATATTTTTAATTTTGGTGTCCACATGTCCAATGTTAGTCTACAGAAATACAGTTGATGTTGGTGTTTACCTTGTATCTTGTAACTTGCTGAACTGACTTCTAAGTTCTAAGAATTTGAGGTTTTGGTATCTACCATGTGATTTTCCACATAGACATTCTTGTCACCTACCAACAAGGAGAATTTTATTTCTTTGTTTCTGATCTAGATGCCTTTTATTTCCATTCCACGCCTCACCGCAATAGCTAGAGTTTGTAGCACTAGGTTGAGTAAGACTGGTGAGAGCGGACATCCTTGACTGGTCCCTACTCTTAAGGAAAAAAAATCCAGTGTGTTGCAGTTGGCCTTATTATTATTATTACCTGCCAGTGGGGATAGAAGTCCAGATTCCCCATTCAGCCTCACCGGCACCTGAGCTAGGGAGCCCCGTGTTACTGCCGGGAATGGATGGGAGTTAATTACAGCTCCTCCCCATATTCTCACTGATCCCTGTCTGGATGGGTGGAACAGAATTGCCTCCTAAAGTTCCCCACATGGCATCCTTGGACACCAAGGAGTGGGGTGGAAGCTGCTTGTTACCACTTGGTTGGACTTAAAATCCTGGCTTCCCATTTAGCCACTTCATCTGGGGAATTTGGGCACCTCGTTAGCCTGGCAAGGGTAGAAAGAAACCTAGGCTTTCCCCTCAGCATTGCTGACATGGGTAGGGGTAGAACTTAGGTTTTTTCTGTGGTGTTTGGTTAAGTTAAAGTGGTTGTTTAAACATTGTCATGTCTTGCTAGGCTGCAACTTTCCTGGTTGTTTGTCTAGAGACAACAGAATTTGGGCGGAGTTTTATTGTCTGCCACCATTAACATTATTAGGTTGTCAGATTCTTCAGCTCCAAGTCTGGAATATATGGGGCAGAGAGAAAACCCAGGGAATCTCACAGTTGTGTCATTTTTTGGTATTCTAGGTGGTCTGCCACCTCCTCTCCATCTTTAAGAGTCTTCTTATTTGTTGTTGTTGTTTTTTGTTTGTTTGTTTTAATATAACATCCTGGAGGTTTAGTTGTTGTTAGCAGGAAGGATGGGGGAATTATGTCTATGCATCTTGCTGGGAGAAGAAATTCCTGGCTGCTGCTGCTGATTCCTTTTTTTTTATACAGCAAGTTTCCTTTTTTTAATTAATTAATTTTTTTTTTTGCCCTGTCACACAGCTTGTGGGATCTTAGTTCCACGACCAAGGATTGAACCCTGGCCCTTGGCAGTGAAAGGATGGAGTCCTAACCACTGGACCACGAGGGAATTCCCTGCTTCTTCTTTAAATGACTCTTGATATGACAATAAATTTGCTGTATTTTCTACAGAAACAATGTAAAGCTAATTCAGTTTCTTCTATTCTGGTTAATTTGATTTTTAAAAAGTTTAAATCGCTTATTAAAGTTTCCTGCAGGTTCACCACTCATTTTTGGTAGTGGCATATTTGATTTAGCTCCACAGTTTCTTGCTCAGAATGCTTCTTGTCAACCGACAGGTCCTCAGTGAACTCAGGGCTTGGATTGTTCTTGGTTGGCAGCAAGGGGCCTCGGCCACAGCAGTGGGTCAGCCCAGAGAGCTTTAGCTCACCCACTGATTTAATGGGTTGTGAGATTCTTTAGCTCCAAGTCTGGAATATGTGGGACAAAAAGAAAACCCGGGCATCTCACCACTCCCATTCTCCTCAGCCACTCCTGTCCCCAACAGTGACCATTGGGTGGTCACTGTGTCCCATGTCAACTTTAGTTCAGAGTCTTCCCCTTGTAGGTGGGGATGGTACGGAGTTAACGTTTTTTAGTATTATAGTATATTCTCATTAAAAAGGTGCAGGCAAAAAAGACGCTGCAGGCTTTGTACATTAGCCTCATTTGTGGTCTGAAAGAGCTGGTGAGAACAGCCTTGGGGTGGAGGTGGTAGAGGTGGGGGGGGGGATGGTCACGGCTCCCCCAGTGGGTGGAAAGGGGATGGGGGCGGGGAAGAGCCCGGACCAGACCCTTCCCCATCCACCTGGAGAATCTTCTCCTCCCAGGGCCCTAAACACACCTCCCTTCCATCACAGGGGAGAGGGAGCAGGTGCTGCTGCTGAGAAGGGAACAGGTTGCATTAGGTCAACTGAATTTTACACTGGACACAAACTTAGAAAGCAGGAGAAATTACCCCATAGGTGGCAGGAGTGCGGGGTGGGAAGGGCACCAGGGAATGACCAAGGAACAAATATAACAGGACCACTTCACATAGTCCATAGCCCTGTGGTCATTAAAGGGTAGACAGTGTGTCCACGCTGGAACAGCAATGGACTCTGGGGCACAGGGGAGCCTTACAAAGGCCATTGTAAGTGAGGAACCACAAAACTCAAGCTTGTTGAGCTTCAAAATTCAATCCAAGGGACCATCAGATAAAGCAGAAATGGGTTTATCTGGATCTCACTAATGCATTTTTTAATAATTCAACTTAGGTTGAAATAAATCTCTTTATTCATTGTGTTGAAGAAATTACATAGTTGAACAAACTAAATTTAGAGTAAAGCCTATTGTAAGGTACTCAGTTAATGAGAAGAAAAAATTATATTCAAATGCTTTAGGCATTATTTGCAGATGAATGTAGCTAATTTTATAATGAAATCTTTTATTTACAGTGCTATTTATAATTTTTATTGTGCTTTTACAGATGCCATGTTATTTGAACCTTTATAAAGGAATATATGAGAAGCATAACAAATATTATCAGATGCATTTCTCTGAGCTTCTCAGTTCCAACCACAATGCCTTCCAGCTGACTACCCACATTCTACGCCACCCAATTCTTAAGAAGAGCCTCACACACAATATTATCAATCTCCCGAATGCACCGTGCAAAGTGTTTTACTTGTTTATCTCATTTTATATTCTCAACGTCTTTGTGAGTCTGTCACGATGATTATCCTCATATTGTGAAAGCGGAATCATGTTTAGAAATGTTGAATAATTTGTTCAGACTCACTGAGCTGATAAGAGTCATCAAACCCAGGCTGTGTGATTTCAGAATGCATGTTCTAGAAGGTCCAAATCCCTTCATGCTTCAATGCGCTCTCACCCTATCATCTTGATTCCAAATTCCTGAGTCTGCAACCAGCTTCTTCCTAGCTTCTGTCCCCATTAAACTGGTCACTTTGTGTCTCCTCTGTGAGTCCTAACTCCCTGTAGTTCCCACCACCTCCACGTTCCACACATTGACATCCAGAAGGAAGCTGATGTGTGAAACCAAAACACCTGCAAATTGACAACCTTCCGGAAGGAGACAGTAAATTCCCGTCCGAGTGGTTCCTTCTTTACTATTCATGCTGACTTCTGAAGTTTTCTGCCTTAAACTGGGTCAAGTGGGCTGCATAATTGCAAAAAAAAAAAAAAAAAAAAATCAGAATTGGAATTACCCTAGAGTTTGAAAATCATGAAAGAGCATTTTCTTTAAAGCACTTGAGAACTCAAGTTTCTCACACCTTCAGATTGACCCCTCCAATCTGTAAATTTCTTGACAAAATAGTGAAATTGTCTAGTTCTACAAGCAGGACTGTGGCAGTGCGGAGGTGTGCAAGTGTTCCCGACATCAAAGTGTTTCCCCTTTGTCTTCTGAACTAAATAATTTCCTTCAAGGTCATGAAGGTGAATTACTCTGAAGCCTCTGAATTCCCTGTTTACGAAGATTTCTCGGACTACTTTGAAAGGAGATATTTATTGGTAGATTTCTGTATTTCATAAGCAGTACCTTCAAAAGAGTTTATGTAACTTTTCAAAGTGGGAGTGAGAGCAAGGGGGGAGGGTTGTCCATGTGAGTAGAAATACACTTGGGTTGCAGATACACAGTCAATTTACACCTTATTAGTAGCTTAGATGGGCTCAGAGTGTATCAGTGGGGAGGTCATTCAGTCACCAGAATCATTTCATAGATGGTACTTTGTTGGAGAAGCTCTCAAGAAAGCTTAATCATGATTCTCTCTTGCTCAGGCATCTGAGATTGTCAGGCTCTTCTAATAGAGCTGGATTATATCTAAAGATAATGTTTTGGATTATGGATTCCAGGATATGGTTTTTAGATCTATATTAAATCATATTTAATATTTATTTCTATTTGACAATATTCCTATATTATTGAAACTTTATATGTTAAGGAATTAAGTTACGGCATATCAACAACTTTTTAATATTTACAGAGATGAGCATATGATTACTTTTTCCCTTTTGCCCAACTTCTGTATTAAAATATGATAGTTAACTGACAAAAATGGAAACAGTCCACTCTTGAAAGAAATATTATTTTCTAAATATGCCACTAAATTATGCTTTCTAATATTTTATTTAGGACACTTTTGTTCAGCAAAAATATGGCAAATTTTCTCTTTTGTATATGTTTTATTGTGTTTTGGAATTGATTTGCTAGCATCAAAAGACATATTGAAGAGAATTTCTTTTTTTTCCCACATTATTGTAAAGTTTAACAGGGTTTGGAATCATCTATTTCCAAACATTTGAAAGAATACCTCTGTAACTCTTCTGAGCAGTATGGTTTTGGGGGGATTGGACTTTGAGAAAAAATTGTTTTCATCCATGTTATTTATGGCACTAATATATCTTTTAATTAGTTTTGCTAATTTTTCTATAAAATTGTATTATTCCATTTAATTCAGTGTTTTCAATTTTAATTTGTATGATTAGAATAGAACAAAATAGTCTTTTATAATTCATTTAATTTCTTCATGTTTTTGATTATGTCTTATGTTTTTGATGTATGCATTTGATTTTACGTCTCTATTTACTGCTTTATGTCTTCCTCGATCTCTTGTATACCTGCTTTGGGATCATCTTTGAAAATGTTCATTGCTTCATTATGCCTTCTTATTTCAAGAATTTTTACTTAATATCATTTTTGTTGATTTATTAGCAATTGTTTTATAGTGAATGATAAATATTTCGCATGGATATCACTTAGATGCATTAAACATAAAGTTATGTTTCTGTTCCTCATTGCCCTTTTTGGTTTAGGTGGTTACTCAGATGAAAATGAAGCATTAGTGCCTTTATTCCATTAATCCATCCCCTGCCCAGGTAGATAGTTTAATGGTTTAATACAGAAACTTTCCAAAAGACCCACCAACTCTTCAATGGAAAATATCTACAGATAGTTTGTGCTCTAAGATTCTTTGTACCCATCATCTCAAAATTCTTCCCTTGAGGTTTCCACTCGTCCTGAGTTATTGTATCTTGGTCCTTACCCAATCCCAATCAAGACCTCAAGAGCCCTCTCTCCAGGCACCTCCCTTCCCCCCGACCCTGCTGAAGTTTTGCAAGGTGGTGTTCTCCATTACTGAGGTAAGCAATACATTCAATTTTGTCTTATCAATAGGCTGTGTTGATAATGTTTGGGGATTCAGCTTTCAAACACTCCATTGCTCATTCCCTTCCTAGTACATCTTGCTTTGTCTGGTCCCAGGTTTATAATTATAACATCAACAACGTTTATAATTTAGAGCACATTTCTTCTAAGCAAGCTTTGATAAATTGTAATAGCTTAACTAGACAGTTGTTTAGGAGGGTAGACATTTTGATAAGTCAGACAAAACCTAATAGCAGGGCATCCTACAAAATTCCTCACCAGTACTCTGCAAAATTGCCAAGGTCATTAAAAATAAGGAAAGTCTGAGAAACTGCCACAGAGTTTCTAAAGAGGAACCTAAAGAGAAATGTCGACTACACAATAAGAGACATATGGATCAATGGAACAGAACAGAGAGCCCAGAAATAAAACCACATCTATGGTCAATTAATCTTTGACAAAGCAGGCAATATACAATGGAGACGAGACAGTCTCTTTAGCAAGTGATGTTGAGAAAGCTGGACAGCCTCATGTAAATCTTTGAAGTTAGAACACTCTCTCACACCATACACAAAAATAAACTCAAAATGACTTAAAGGCTTAAATACAAGATGTGATACGATAAAACTTCTAGAAGAGAGCATAGGCAAAAATTCTCTGACATAAATCGTTGCAATGTTTTCTTAGGTCAGTCTCCCAGGGCAATAAAAATAAAAGCAAAACTAAACAAATGGGACCTAATCAAACTTATTAGATTTTGCACTGCAAAGGAAACCATAAACAGAATGAAAAGAAAACCAATGGACTAGGTGAAAATATTTGCAAATGATGTGACCGACAGGGCTTAATTTCCAAAATATACAAACAGCTCATACAACTCAATAACAACAACAACAACAAAACCAAACAACTCAAGGAGGAGAAGATGAATGGGAATACCCTTGTGGGAGCAAATTCACCGGCATGAAACTTACAAAGAGACGTGTAAAATATTTTGGATATCATGTTGAAATAAAGGGAGTGCCTTTTTTTCTAAGTAAATCAGTTATTATGGAGATTAGCAGATGATACCATAAAGAGAAATTATTTATTCTGGGTCATGTTGGTTGCTTTTTGAGGATGAACTGTTCTTTGAAGTTAAAAAAATGAAATTGAATTACACAGAACAAAGCCTCAAGTATGCCAGACTCACTAACAATAGCAAATATTTATTGAATAATCTTCCTTATGTCACCATCTTAACAAGTACAATTACTCTGACTTTTTCCAGTTCTGCTACATGTGACAACTTGCCCAATAAATTGGAATACAGAGTACTCTTTTCAACTGCAGTTAAGAGAGACACAAGCTCCCATACCCATCACAGTTCAGGCAACACTGGGGTTGTGACAAATAGTTTTTCTTGTTGGTAGAAACTCTGTGCAGAACAATTAAAAGCTGGTGAATATTTTGTGGGTGAACTGGACTTTATCTGACAATAAATGAATTTTCTCTTTGTTGCTATTGTTTTGGGGGTTTTGTGGAGACGGGGAGGGAGGATTCTGGAAAAAGGAAATAGAAAAGAAGAAAACTAATATTTGTTTCACATCTGCCATGTGCCTGGTACATTAAATATTTACTATAATCTTCATATTAAGAAAAGAAAGTGAGGTTTTTCAAAGTTTGGCAAGTTGACAATATCATTCAGATATTAGAGTTTGACTTTAAATCCAGGTATTTCTGACCCCTGGTCTTGGACCTGCTCAATCCCTTGAACGGACATGAATTGGATCTGTGGAACATAAATAGTATGACTCAGAGGTCATTAAATAGTTCTCCTCTGTGGCTGAAATGTAGACTTAGTGAAGAGGAAAGTAAATTTTGTTTCATATTACAGTCCATTTTCTCTCACAAATCCATAGAGTAAATATTAGCATATTGGGCAAAGTAGACAAACTATATTCCTCACATCTTCCCCCAAATTCCTTTGGTGAGAATTTACTTGACTCAGAGACCATTTTTTAACCTACATTATTCAGATAGTATACACATTTGCTTTGGCAAACTTTGTCCAAGTTTAATTTCTTTTTGTACCAAATTTCACGAGGGTAAATTCATCAAGTATAAACTACCTGTCATTGTGATTTTATGACTCTCATTATCCCTTCAACTAAGAAGCTCACTGAATTTTGCATGAAGCAGAACCCAAATTCAACCGAGAATGTGCACAACGTGTTCCTAGATTATATTTTCCCACAAGGAACTCTGGACTATGTCTACGCAAAATCAGTTTTAAAAGAAGTGTTGGTAATTAACATTTAAAAAAGTGTTTCGATTAAAAAACTCTTTTTTACTAAGGTGTCATTACACAAAGTTGATTGTCTACATATAATACATCTCTAAGAATGTACTTTTTGGTCTAAAGTCCAAGGGGTCAGTCATGGGTAAGAGTGGAAAATGGGGTCACACCACGTACCATTTTCTCTTACTGTGAATTCCTACATTTGATTTTTAAAATAAACTTTGTATATATCGCTTGCAGTTTCCCTTATTATCAGCATCTTATGATTGACATTGACACATTCTGACTGACTGAAGTTCAGACCTTATTTGGAGTTTATTAATTTTTACATAATGTCATTTTTCTGTTCTAAGATTCCATCCAGGTACCAGGATTAGGCTCCTCCAAATCGGGGAAATTTTCTCAGACTTTTCTTTTTTTTCTTTACAAAGCATATATCTTTTTTTTAAATTGAAGCATAGTTGATTTACAATGGTATGTTAGTTTCAAGTGTACAGCAAAGTGATTCAGTTATGTGTATATATATATTCAGATTCTCTTCCATTTAGGTTATTACAAGATGTTGAATATAGTTGCCTGTGCTATACAGTAGGTCCTTATTGTTTGTCTACTTTATATATAGTCGTGTGTATATGTTAACCCCAAACTCCTAATTTTTCCTCCCCTTCACCCTTTCCCCTTTGGTAACCATAAGTTTGTTTTCTATGTCTGTGAGTCTGTTTCTGTTTTGTAAATAAGTTCATTTGTATCATTTTTTAGATTCCACATATAAGTGATAACATATCATATTTGTCTTTGTCTGACTTACTTCACTTTGTATGATAATATCTAGGTCCACCTGTGTTGCTGCAAATGGCATTATTTCATTCTTTTTATGGCTGAGTAGTATTTCATTGTATATATGTACCACGTCCTCTTATCCATTCATCTTTCAATGGACACTTAGGCTGCTTCCATGTCTTGGCTACTGTAAATAGTGCTGCAATGAACATTGGGGTGCATGTATCTTTCTGAATTATGTTTTTCTCTGGATATATGCCTAGGAGTGGAATTGCTGGATCATATGGTAGCTCTATTTTTTGTTTTTTAAGAAACCTCCATAATGTTTTCCATACTGGCTGTACCCATTTACATTTCCACCAACAGTGCAGCACAATTCCCTTTCCTCCACACCCTCTCCAGCATTCATTATTTGTAGACTTTTTGATGATGGCCATTCTGACTGGTGTGAGGTGATACCTCATTGCAAGCTTGATTTACATTTATCTAATAATTAGAGATGTAGACATCTTTTCATGTGCCTTGTGGCTATCCGTAGACTTTCCTTGTTTTTGATGACTTTTACAGTTTTGAAGAGTATTTTGTAGAACGTTGCCTCAATTTGTGTCAGTTTGCTGTTTCTCTGAAGGTTAAACTGGGGTTTTATAGAGCAAGATCACAGGTAAAGTGCCATTTTCAACACCCCAAATCAAGTGTACACTCCATCAAGATGACTTTCTACTGGCTTGAGGTAGTATTTATTGGTCAGGTTTCTCCACTGTGAAGTCTCTCTTCCCCCTTCTCCCTTCCCTACTGGTCACTTTGGAAGGAAATCACCAACACAGCCCTCACTTAAGAGAAGAGGAGTATGGTCCATTTTTGAGAGGAAAACTTCACATAAATTATTTGTAAAAAAATAAGCACTGAGTTTTTCCTGGTTGGACTTGATCTGGAGATACTCCTGTGTGATGGAGGTGAAGTTAGAAGAAATAAAACATTAAATATTTATATAAGTTTGAGAGCTTTATGTACACATTATTCTCTTACATTATATAGGTCAGGAGAGTAAGATTAGACAAGTTAATTAAATCTAAGGTAACAAAGATTTTAAGATGTAAAGTGGTTATTTCAACTTAACTTTGTTTAACTCCAAATCTATACTTTTTCTCTCACCTTCTAAATAAGAGAACACTGAGAAAGTTTGGTCTTCATTTGACTTGCTCAATTTGGCTTGTGTCCAAACTTGCTAATTCCCTGGCACTGCCTTTGTTCTCCAGATGGCTCTAGGGTGTCATGGGACACCCAGAGCTCACACAGTGATCCTACACTGCACACAGGTGCACCACTCTCCTTGGCAGGCTGCATACAACCAGCTGCTGCATCAGGAAAGCAACGGATGCTGACCCCCTTCCTGAAGGCAGGCAGTGCCCCTGTTGCCTCAGGACCATTATTTCTTCTGTGTAAATCCTAGAGCAAACCTGCTGGTTGTAGAATCATACCTCAAGGAACAAAAATGAGTAACAGTCTTAGAAATCTTGGGCATATTTCCCATCTTACCTGCAAACTCTTCCTTAGCACTAGAAACAGACACCAGCCATGTGGATTCTGAAGTATCTTAAGAAGGCAACAAACAGAGGCCAGAAATGGATGGATTGTTTAGGCAATAAGTATAGGGGAGAAGTGTTTCTATAAATAAGTACAGTTATTTAGGGAAATTTGTAGCTTGAGTGCCTGGAAAACACAGAGTAAATGAGAGGAAATTGCAGAGGGAAGGATTGAGTTTAGAACAAAAGCAAAGAGATATGCTGAATTGTAAAAGAACTGAAAAAATATGTGGAGTGAGGCTTTGGAGTTTTTCTGCTAAATATCACAACTATGGAAGCCGATCAAATATTTTAAAATAGGAGATTTATATACACACCTGTCAGAAGTAAACAGAATGAAAATATTTAGATAACTTCAAGAAGTCCAATAATGCTGATGTGCCATGATTTTGAAAACAACAATATGAAATAAAATAAAATGAAGCCAAGAATAATGTTATTGTGTGCCACATAGTGTTTTTAAATGAATGCAGATGGTATTTGGTGTCAAGCAGTTTTGTATTTAGAATGAGAAAAGGTTCTTTATAATCGAATAGGGGCATACCATCTTTATATGTTTCCATTTGCACTACCATTAAAAGAGTAATTAAAAATGTAACCAAAGATTTATTATTGACAATAAATCACAAACTCTCTGATGTTCCTCTTTATATCATAGCTTTATATTATTTTGAAATTTGCTTTGTTACTTTCTTTTCATGGCCTCTTGTAAATAGCTAGAATTTTGTGTTTCTTTCTGCCTTGCATAGCACCTGTATGGTGAGCATCTTATACATAGTAAACAAGCAAAAATAGTTTGCTTCAAGGTTCCTGTAAACTTATGAGGACTTTTTCCTCATGCCATGTACAATTAGATGAGGCAAAGGATGAAGACAATGGCATTAGAACTGAGCTGGTCTGGTATTTGGCAGGTCTGCTCTGCCCTTCGTAAGTCTACTTACTTTGGGAAATTCATTTAACTTTGTTATCTAATTTTCTTCATCTGTGAATGGTATTAACTGTATTTCTTTGGATGAATTGATTAAAATATTAGACATGTATATGTGTATCTATTGTGATCCCTGATGCATCGTAGATGAGAAATAAAAGGATACGTAGTTTAGCAGGCAGCTTTGCCCAGCCTATACTCATATTCAAATACTGCCACACAATTTTTTAATATTATCAGTTGCACTTTAATTTACCTGAGAATTTTACGTCAAATTTTAACCTATCTGTTTTTATATAATTTTACATCACTGGTATGAAAAACAGTATCACTTGATTTGCTAATTATAATTTTCTTATATTCTCAATAATTATTTAAAAATGAGTAATTGAATACATTCGTTATTACTAGACTTTATAATAAACAAATAAAACTTCATCCTTGGAGCCTCTGGGGGAAAGCCCACTCTAGGAACTTGACCTTCACCCTTTTCCCATATACCACCATCATGTGGCTTCAGGTAACAGCAGAACTGGGCTAAAAATTTCATTTGTTTTACTTACAGTGCAGATCATTCCAGAACCTTCAGGATATTGTACAGTAGGATGAGCATGGCCTCTGCAATAAAAAAATCTGGATCTGAATTTCTTGTTAATTTCTTCACATCTGTGTGAACTTGGATAAATCACTTATCTTTATTTAGGCTCAGATTCCACTGCTGTGTGACTGAGTTTTGGCAACAACACGTGAGTGAAGTGTCCACTTCCTGGGATTACTAAACTTCCCCTGTGATTCCACCATGCTTCCACCTGAAACAACTGCTCTAGAATCATATGTAATTATGAGGCAAGAAGATATTCTACACTAGTTGTATGAATATAGCAAAGCAAGGTAAATAACTAAGGTCAAAGCAGGAACAGATTTCAGTAGATAACTTTCTGTCTCGTGGCTTCCATTTTTGCTGATGGGAAGGGTGCTTTCAACCAAGTTCTAAACCTTAGTAGGTAATCTATGTTTTCTCTTTGGCTGATTTAAAATTGTATTATCTCTCCATGGAAGCAACCTAAATGTCCATCGACAGAGAAATGGATAAAGAAGATGTGGTACATATATAAAATGGACTATTACTCAGCCATAAAAAAGAATGAAATAATGTCACTTGCAGCAACATGGATGGATCTAGAGATTATCATACTAAGTGAAGTAAGTCAGAAAGAGAAAGACAAATATCATATGTTAACACTGACATGTGGAATCTAAAATATGATACAAATGAACTTATCTATGAAACAGAAAGAGACTCACAGACATAGAAAACAAACTTATGCTTACCAAAGGGGGTTGAGGGGAGGGATAAATTGGGAATTTGGATTTAACAGATAAACACTGCTATATATAAAATAAATAAACAAGGACCTACTGTATAGCACAGGGAACTATACTTAACGTTTTGTAATAAACCATAATGGAAAGGAATATGAAAATGTATATGTATATATATGTATAACTGAATCACTTTGTTGTACACCTGAAACTAACACAACATTGTAAATCAAGTATACTCCAAAAATAAAAATAAAATAAAATTGTATTGTCTCTCATTTTTCCTTTTCACCAAAATGTACTTACGTGTGGTTTCTTTTTATTTTTTTCTGTATGAATGTTTTATAATTTCTAAATCTCAGTATTACTTTTTCTTTCTTTAAATCTGGACATTTTAAAACATTATTTTCTTTTAATATTCCTCACCCTCTTTTTCTAATACTTCTTTCTCTGGATTAGTCTTATCCCAAACTTTCTACTGTTAGCTGCAGTAGCTTTCAGTGTCCTCTTTTATTTTTTCTTCTCTTTGTCTGTTTACATTCTTGATAATTTCTTTAGGTGTACCTTCTTTCTCATAAAATCTTATTTCATTTACATTGCTTTTTCATCCATCCAACTGTAAGTGTAAAAATTACAATCTTGTAACTTTAAAATTTTAATATTTGCTTTTTATGTGTGTTAAGCTAGTATGCCATTCTTGCTTCATATTTATAACTGTCTCTTTTTCTTTTCTAAACATTTTGGACACACACTACTATATATAAAATAAATACTCAACAAAGACCTACTGTACAGCACAGAGAACTCTACTCAATATTCTGTAATAACATATATGGGAAAAAAATCTGAAAAAGAATGAATATATGTATACGTATAACTGAATCACTATGCTGTACACCCGAAACTAATACAACATTGTAAATCAACTATGGTCCAATAAAATTTTTTAAAAAAATAGACATTTTGGACATGTGCATTATCTAATATCTGTATTCCTCTGAGATTTTTTTCCTATTGACTCTCATTCATAGTCATATTTTTCTTTTTGAGTTTTATAATCTTGGATTGTATACTCATTTTCAGAGAGCAGAACTTTATGGAACTACTGTAAGAATACACACCAGCAGAGATTATTTGCACCTATTCTGCCAGGAGTTCTAAAATGGTCCCAATCTATGAACATGTTAAATTAATTTGTTGAGTTGAGATTAGATACATTTCAAGCTTCAGACCCACATGAAGTCAAGCTTATGTGGATGATTCCTCAGAGGGCACTTTGCCCCACCCAGAACACAACTGGAAACCCAACTTTTTTCTAGTCCTTTTTTTTCACTGAGGGTGTCAAACTTTGAGGGCTCTGGCTTTATTCTCTTTTCTTGTATGTTCTTTATCTTCCCCTCTCTCTTTTTTAACCTTCAATATATTTTTAATTTTAAAATAGTGTACACATATTCCTTTGACAAACTACTTAAATTAGACAATAAAGTTGTAAAGGGAGAGGTCTTTTTGTGTTTCTTCCTCACATGGGTTCATTCAAACAATATGTCTAAATTACTGAGATTAGCAAATATGAACACAGCCACAGTGTGGTGTCAACCTGACAGTAGGATTTTCTAGTCTCTCTTCATTTTTGGTAGCTGGGGTTTTATCTTCATATTTTATAAAACTCAATCATACTTATAAAATCATCCCTGCTATACCATACCCACAATTTCTATCAGGGACTTTTTAAATCAAGAGATATATTTTTAACGTAAATTCTGCAGCCCCAGACATGAAAGTTCCTCAGCACAATTTCCCTTACGGATTGGAGGGAAAAAGGGAAACGTTGGTGATGTGGGCAAGCATTGGTGAGACTACTTACAGAGGGATATTTTTGAGTAAACAAGAGCCAATGGAGTACAGTGCACAAATGGAAGTTTTGGCCTAAGATAGGCACGGAGATAGTACATTCATGGTAGCAGGAAGAATACATGTGTGTATGTGTGTATACAAAGATTTATATAACTGCTAGTAGGACGATGACACGTGAATCTGCTGGCCAGTATTTTTCCAGTGAACTAGTAATCGAGCATTGGCTGAGACTGTGCAGTGGGAGGGAGATATATTTAAGTTCTGAGAAGAAATAGGAGTATATAAAATAGTCATCTCAGGCCATTGTAAATGGAAAGAACTAGAAAAATATTGAGACATCAGGCAGTGCTGAAGGCACAGTTGAAAATCGTTATCATAAACTTAAAGTTAGTCCATTCAGAAGGATATATATATATATATATACTATTATATATAATATACTACTACATATATTACATATAATATAGTATATCATAAATATATATGATAATTCCATCCCACCATTCAAAAGTGCATTAGTCAGTATGCCACTTAAATAAGCTTGATTTTGGTCAGGTATGTGTGACAAATGAAGATAGATTCAAGGGAGCTGAGAATCTACGTAAAGAAGCAATTTTCGTGTCAGATTATTGAATCTAAGTTGAGTTAGAAGGGAAATTATAACACAAAGGAAAGCAGTGAAAAGGCAGTCAGATCATTCCGTGGATATCCCCATGTGGCTGACAATTTGTTGGAGTTGAGATAAAATCATAAACAAGATTTAAATGTAGGTTATGATATCCAGAGAGCACGGTAATGGAAATCAGAGTTTCAAAGGTGAAAATGTAGACTTAAGGTTGAATAGCTGAAGTTAGAGGACTAGATGGAATTGTGTGAATGTCGTACTCATAAGAAATGATGTTGAGGTTAGTTATAGACAAGAATACAGAAAGTGAGGTGGTGAAATATTTTGTGAATAAAGGGAAATTACTGAAATGTCTGTAGCATACTGCAATAAGAAATAATATACATCCACTGGTGGTAGTCTGATGGTGCATCAGATGAATCAGACCTTTAAGTGAATAAAAGAAATTTCTCAAAGGAGAACTAGAGCTTGACAAGTAGTTATTGTGGAAACAAAGGTAATGTAACAAAATTGCATTTCATATGATAGAGTTAAATATTAGTAAGTTTTCCATTTAGATCTTATTTTTACAATTTAGAAAGTCAGCAACTACACATACTCCTCAAAACACATCATCACTATTATTGGGGCAGCTTTGAATATCCAAAGCATATTCTTCATAAGCAAAATCAGAGCTCAAACAGGATTTTATTTTTGACCCCTAAATAGGGGTAGGTGTCACAATATGGTCAGTTAAATAACTAAATGCTAAATAACCCTCATGGATTCCGTGGGCTTTCAGCATCCGTTCCACACTGCAGTAATGCATATGAAGTTCCTTTCAAATACTCAGAGCCTCTGGGATCTCAGCCTGTGCAGAATTCTCTACAGACTCACCAGATTCCCATTACCAGCTGTGTTTCCATACTGCTGCTCTTGAATGGATGTAAATGCATGGATGTAAAGTTTCTGAGCCTCTTTCCTAACCTACCCCAGTTGAGAAGCCTAAAATGTATTTAGCTGTGAAAAATTATCAGAACTTGGGCTCAAACAATTGAGAACATGGAAAGAAAACTCCTCTAGTATCACAGGGAACAAATTATTCTATGTGCATCAAAAACTTAGGATTGGGCCTTAAGTGCTAAGATTTGAACAGTTAGAATCGCGGGAGAGTGTTTTTAAAAAATGATGCTAATAATGATGCTATTTGGATTGAAACAAATCTGGTGATATAAAAAGTGCGAGATGTTCTCAAAATATTTCTACTTAGAAATTCAGGTCACGAAAGCAATAATACTTAAACAAAATACTTAAGCAAAAACAGCGTTTGGCTTCCAGCTTCCCTCAGTAGCCAAGATGCATCCTGACGCAACCACCTTGCTGTTGAGAAATCTCAGTCTCTCATACCTGTTTCCCCCTCCCAGACCCATTTAACCAGCCTGAAAATTCAAATCTACCCTAAAAGCACAAGACATGAAGTCATCTTCATCTTGGTATGGGGTAACTTTCTGCAGGTTATAAACACCCATTTTATTTAAGACGTCATTGCCAAATGACATAAACAAAACTTAGACATTTGGTCTGTTCTAATCAGGTGTCTCCTACGAGAACAAAGCACAAATTTCATCTGAATAGACAAGAGAGGAGAAAAAAGTGGCATATCCATTTTTCTATGGGTTCCTTCAACATCAAATATTACTACTAATATGCTCCTTAAAATGTTGGTAGCTAGAAAAGTCAGGGCTTAGAGACACCTCCGTCTCATGTCTTGGAGATATTCTGACATGACCTTATCTTCTTCAAAGTCAAAGGTTTCCTGCTAATGTTGCAACCTGATGAAGCCTGATCTTTATAAAATAAAGCTATATTGTTCCCTTAAAATCCATGTATGCCATTCACAATACTGATCTGTTGTATAAAAGATAAATCTATCCCAGGAGATTGTTCTGTCCTTGATGAAAGAGAGTTCAAAATGTAAACATATTTTTTGATATGTTAAGAGAATTGATAATAACAACAGTAAAGTATCATGAAAATATAGAAGCTAATCATAGTACAGCAGAAAGAAGGATAGTCTATATGGTCAAAACCCCTGAGTTTATTTCCTTTCTGTTAAAAGATAATTTTCAAGAAAGGAAAAAAGGTAAAATCATGATTCTTATACAGGTATAAAAATGAACATGTGTTAAGTATTTTATTTTACTCACTAATAAAAAATTGGCAAGATGTTATGGCGGTTCAATGGAGAATCCAAAAAACAGACATGTTCATAGATAAGGAATATTAAAATGAAGGTGCAAATATTAAAATATCTTGGTATCTTCAACAGAGGGGAAGGCAGTAAATTGAACTTCCACTGGACAGAATTTGCATGTCTATGGATAAGAATATTTCCACAGCTCTCTCCGTTAGCAACAACTTACAGCAATGTAAAAAACTCCATACAATCATATAACCTGGAAATTGTGCTCTAGACACTGCATAGTTTTCCACTGGGGCACAAAATTTTCCCTCCACTTCTTCACCTATTATCCCGTCATGTAACAGGCTCTAATAGTCCGACAGGGATCTCATCCTACATGGACAAAATCCCATATAATCTATACTATGCGATTGAAGTGATTTTGGGTGGCTTGTTCCTATTTCTAATCTTACTAATACTAGTACTAGTCTCCCCTGAACTTCTAGGGCATCCAGACCATAATACTTTCCCCCACATCAAACCAAAATTATACTTCTTATTTTCATATGCAATTCTATGATCCATTCACAACAAACAGGAGGTGTACTAGCATTAACCATCTCATTCCTCATTTTATCAATTGTCCTAATACTTCATGCAGCAAAACAACGAAGTATAACATCATGACCTCTTAGCCAGTGTTTATTCTGAGCACTTGTAGGGAACCTATTAACCTTAACAGAAATTGGAAGACAAACCATTGATCGCCCATTTATTGTCATCGGACAAAGAGAACTGTTGAGATGCTTGCCGTTTTCTTTAACAAACATCTGATGAGCTTCAGTTTTTCATTTCATTAATAAACTCCACCTTGAAGGGTCATTAAGAGAATCTAATGTAACAATGTGTAGAGCAAGCACAAGGCCTTGCTCATCCCCTTCAAAAACTATTAATGATTTTGTTGCGAGCAGCTTCACATTGTCGAAGTCTAATATAGTAAAGGAGAATGAACTTTAATGTGTAGAATATATTACGATTGACCTATACATGCAACAGTATGTTCACAAATGAACTATGAAAACATTATACTGAGTGAAAGAAGCCACATGCAAAGCCAATCCAGTTATATGAGATTCTAGAAAAGGCACATCTATAGTGAGAGAAGCAGGTAAGTGGTCGTCAGGGTCCAGGGTGTAGAGAAGGTGTTTTATGCAAACAAGAGTGGAGTATTTGGGGGATAATGGAAATGTTCTGGATGATGTCTGTGGTGATACACATTTGTTAAAACTCACTTAACTGTTCACTTAAAATCAGCGAATTTTATTATATGTAAATTAGATGGGGACAGAGCTGATTTTTTTTTTTAAGTACATGTGATTTGAATCTATTTCCTTGAGTCATGAGAAGCACATCTTTTGAGTCTTTTTTTCCTTCCCTCATTTTGTCTGCACATGATTAAGTTTATATCAAAATCTTGTTTTGGGAGCATCCTCAGTTTACCACAAAATGCCTATCAGTTTTATTAAATTAGATGTGATCTTGGACAGCAAACTTCTAGAGTCTTGATTTCTACAAATAATAAAACTGAAAAAGTAAAATTCCACTCTCATTTGGGATCCTGACCTTCCACTGTCAATGAGCATGTTGAAGACAAATCTCACTAAATATATCTAATATTCTCCTTAATAAAGTTGGCTATTTTGTCAATAAAGAAAAACTATATCCAAGTGGGTGAGTTCCTTTTGAATAAATGCTGGTTGTATGCATGTGGGTGTTTGGTTGTTGCTTCTGATGTTTCCTAGTTTTATGTTGTTTTTGAGATTATTGATATCTTCTTTCGGGAAGTCACCAAAATGAATAAAATGGAATTTAATGTAATGAGTCTAAAAACAAGGGGGTAATGCCCACTTGATGTGGCAACCCTGCATTAAAATGAATGGCTCTTTATGAATGGATAAAGATGTGGTATATATATATATATATATATACACAATGGAATATTACTCAGCCATTAAAAAGAATGAAATAATACCATTTGCAACAGCATGGACGGACCTAGAGATTATCATACTAAGTGAAGTAAGTCAGACAGAGAAAGACAAATATCATATGATATTGCTTATATGTGGAATCTAAAAAAAAAAATGATGCAAATGAACTTATATAAAAGACAGAAATAGACCCAATGACATAGAAAACAAACTTACGGTTACCAAAGGGGAAAGGGGGGGTGATAAATTAGGAGTCTGGGATTAACATATGCACACCACTATATATAAAATAGGTAAACAACAAGGGCCTACTGTATAGCACAGGGAACTATATTCAATGTCTTGTAATAACCTATAGTGGAAATAATATGAAAAAGAATAGATTTTTATATATGTATATGTGTATAACTGAATCACTTTGCTGTACACTTGAAACTAACACAACATTGTAAATCAACTATACTCAATTAAAAAATAAATAAATAAAGGAAAAAATAAATTGAAAGGCTCTTCTGCAAAACACCCCTTTCCATTGGAGAAGCAGGCATTCCCCTAGCTGGTTATTAGCAGCAACTGTCTTTGGCTTGATTCCAGGTGCAGAAAACAGATGATGACTCAGTCTGACAACATTTCCATTTCCTTGGTAAGGATCACTTATGAAGTGCCTTTAATCATTTATGAGTACGTTTCATTTGCTGTTGGCTGCAAACAGTTTGACTCTGCTGGGTTTGACAGCTTTCTGACATTCTGCAAACAGCTGCAATAATAGCCTTGACAATGTCATTTACAAATGAGGCACACACAGTTTGAACAAAGCGAGTGACACACTCTGAGTAATATGATAATGGACCGGCAAGTTGAATGGAAAATGATCAAAATGAGATTGTATCAACCCTGTAGGAGAGATGAGTTCCTAGTGAGAGGAGAAGCATTTCTAAAATGAATCACTTTAAACCATGTGAAACCATCTTCAACTAGTTTTCTGAAATGGTAGATCTGGAGAACGTGCGGGTACTTCATCGTTTCCTATTACTGCTGCAGCCCACTGTTGACTACAAATCTTCCACATTTTATTGTTTCTCCAGATCTTGAGCCTACTGGAAGCAAGCCTTTCTCTTATACCTCTTGCTATTTCTAATGTGTAGCAGGGTACTTTATGCATATCATACTATCAGTTTATCTCTAATCACATTGCTACTGTTCATTCTTTCTTCAGATCAACAAACTTTAAAAAATTATATCTATATCTATGAACTTCTTTAAAGTGATACATACTGAATTTGAAAGAAGAGGCATAAATTATCTGAAATCATCTGGTCGGAAGAATGGATTATCACCGATGAGATAGATCACATCGGTGAAAGACATCATGCATTAAAACAAAATAGACTATTATTTTAGAGCAGTTTTAGGTTCACAGAAAAATTGAGACAAAGGTATAGAGATTTCACATGTACTTCCTGCCATCACATAAACACAGCCTCCCCACTACTGACACCCTGCACAAGATGGTGCATTCGTTGCAACGGATGAACCGACAATGACCCATCCTAATCACCCAAAGTCCATAGTTTACATCACCGCTCACTCTCCTGGTTGCACATTCTATGGGTTTTGAAAAATGTGTAATGGCATGTACTCACCATTTTCACACAGAACTATTTCACTGCCATAAAGTTCCTCTGTACTCTGCCTATTCATTCTTTCCTCACCGCCAACCCTGGCAACAACTTGTCCTTGGAGTGTATACACAGTTTTGTTTTCCCAGAATCATATAGTTGCAGTCATGCATATGTAGTCTTTTTGGATCGGCTTCTTTCCTTGGTAATATGCACTTGAGTTTCCTCTGTGTCTTTGCATATGTCTCAATAGCTCATTCCTCTGAGCACTGAGTAATATTCCCTTGTTTGGAGGTACCACAGTTTATCCATTCACCTACTGAACCTACTGAACGGATAAAGTGTACAACAGTTTATCCATCCTTGGTTGTTTCCAACTTTTGGCAATTGTGGATAAAGCTTCAGTAAGCATTTATGTGCAGATTTTTGTGTGGACATACATTGTCAATTTGGGGGTAAATATCAGGGAGTGAAATTGCTGGATCATATCATAAGCACCATGAATTTTTAGTATTATCAGAGCCATGTTATTCTTATCTTATGTTTTTATGTTTTCTACTTTATGTGATGAATTTAAATTCTGAAGTAAGTTAAATCCAGTATTTGATAAAATGTGATTAACAAAGTCAGTTTTCCCTTTTTCTGAAAATACATTTCCAGTATCTGTTTTGTATATTTATATTGATATCTTTTGACTCTCTTATCCTAAAGAAGTATATCTATAAAGGAAACTCCTTGGAAGGATTTATTACAAGAGCACATATAATAACTGAAGACAGAAAACAATATTTTAAAAAGCACAATGATTTAATAAATGATGTGATATGTCAATAGATGAAACAGTTAAACATTGAAAACTACCACATTGAACTGCTATTTTAGTAACTGTATAAAACAATCTGGAGTTCAGTATTTTGTACAAAAGACTCTTCTGTTTTCATCTTAATGTTCTAGCGTTATGTACTTCCATTGTTGTAAACTATTTCTTTATTAATAACATAATTTTCTGAGTGGTTACTTTGTACCAGGTAGTGATACAAGTGTTCTAATACATTATCTTATCGAATGCTCACAGCTCTATGAGGTGAGTACATTATTTACATTTTACATAAAAGAAAACTGAGGTATTAGGCATTGAATAACTTGTTCAATGCCATACACTTATTAGGCAGTGGACCTGGGAATTGAACTCAGGCTGTTTGAATCCATTGCCCTCAATGTTACCCTTTACATTATGTATAATCTCACTGCTTTGTAAGTACATTTTAGATCCTAAGTCAAAATTACAAAAATAAATATGTGTCTTAATTACAAAAGTATGGAAAATACCTAAAACAAAATAGTCAGTGAAAAACAAAATGGTTCTAAATGCTGTATATACTGTGTCTATATAACAACATATATGAGTGGAAATTAAAAACTAGATTTTGTGCAGAAAGAAAAACTGCTCCCTCTTTTGCCCTTTTTTTCAAATTGATCTTTAAGCTGTTTTATCATCTGTTCAGTAAAAAATAACATTGGATCTCTCAGACCCAATTAGCAAGAATTTTTGACAAGAAAACACATTGATGCCTTTGAAATTCTAGAGAGATGCTTTCTGGCTTTCACATAAATAAGGAAAGGTATTCTCACATGTCTTAGGAGCACATTTTTTCATTTGTATAACTTTGCTATTTTCAGTTTTATAAATTCTTACAATAAAATCAACTATTATGCTACGGTCAAGGTCAGGAATGGGTCTACTTTGCTCTTGTGCTAGTCCCATTATTACAGAACCCGGCATAAAGGAAAATTTTAATACACAACTCTAAAGTTAATTTATTAATTACAGAGAAAGTGAAATCCTTTCTCCATGTAATATTCTCCTGACACTGAAGTGAAATATCCAAGGTTGCATAGCACGTTCATTAGTAGAAGAGCTGACTTTAGAATCCAAGTTGCATGATACTAGCTCTTGCTCAGTGTAGCAGGAAGAGGTCTGTGTTCTGGAGTCAAACACACCTTGGCAAACCTCCTCAACCCTCCAACTATCAAGAAAGACAAATACTCTTCTGACGCACTGAGCAGCGGTAAATTACAGGATGCAGGAATAGTCCCCAGGACAGTACTTGGCATGAGGCAGCCCTGCAATAACTCATCTTTCTCTTCCAGTGCTGCACGACCCTAATTTCGTACAACTTCTTTAGAGGTAGACATTTTCCTGAGTTAAGCAAGGAAATGAAAGAAAACGTTTTTAAGGGCAGGCATGACTATATATGAGAGGAGACACAGGGAATGAGCATTGCACCCCACTCACAGTGCAAAAAAAAAAAAAGGAGGTTTTCTAAATGCAGCCCTTGACACCCAGCAAGAAGTGCTCTGTCCCTTGCAACAAGGCACTCTTCACCAGCCACAGGTTTGGACAAATTTCTTTCCCTTACACATGTGCCAACTGCTGTATGCAAGTTTCTTCCCTTGTACGCCTGAAACTAATGCAACATTAGAAATCAACTATACTCCAATAGATATTTTTTTAAAAAAAGAATATTCTTCTAAAAATTAAAAAAAAAAGCAGGACCTTCCTCTAGAGAATCAGCAGATAATATAATGCTATCGTTCATGGGAATTTGAGGCAATTCACTATATAAGTCTGAAGAAGTGCTTTATAATTATTAAGTACAGAATAAATGTTAAGAAATATACATTACAATGACACTGACTGTAATTGGAGTCAGCTTTCAAATCTGGAAGGAAAAGATCGTGATTATAAACTATTACCTTCTTGTAAGTTCTTTTAGAACCTCCAGTGTCAGAATCTGTCGTCAGGTCTGTAATAAGATTGCGGGATAATAAAAGTTAAAAATGAAAGACTCAGAGGAGTTGAGGAAATGAATCTTCCTGGCTGTGTGGCATAGATGAAAAACCTGTGGATTGAGGTGGGGAGGCTCAAGCTCTCTCCACCCATTCATTTACATTGATTTAAGAAACAGCAACTTTGTCTCAGGCACTCTGCTACTTGCTGGGCACATAATAACCGACAAGGTGGACCTAATCACTGTCTTCAAAGAGTTTGCATGGTTAGATAGAGCTGTTAGGTTACACTAACTTTGCTTCATTGGTCTTCGGTTTCTCCATGTGTCTAATAGAGATTTTCTTTTCTCTGCACATTTCAGAGATGGTATTAGATAGAGATAACAAATATAAAATATGCTTGAAAATACTAAAAATAAAAAGAATCACCATCACATCATATTCACTATCAGCAATGTATCCTCGGAACAAATGTACTGGAATGGACCTTTGGGACTTGGTAGAATCCTTCCTTTGCCAGGAGACCTAGCCAGGGGCAAATAAATGAGTTTTGATATTCTCTCTCTTCTATTCTTTGTTTTGTATTTTGCTTCGAAAAGGTCATAATTCTCTTCTTTTTCCCAAAATAAAACTGAAAGCAGATCCAGGACTCCAAATAAAGGAGGGAGCGTAACATAGTTCCAAACAAACAAAAAACAAGCAAACCAGTTAACTAACTGGGTTCAACAAAAGAAAGGACCCATTAATGTCGGATCAAATCATAAATATATATATACATATATATATCTCGTGTATATGCGTATGTATATGTTCCTTTTGATTTGGGTTTTAAAAAATTATGACCTTCTAGAGAGGCAAATGTGAAAGAAAAATCTTCAGAAATGTGAAATTGTATTTGTTAATAATAGAACTACAATGCATTATTAAGGAAATATTTGGAATATATCAACCAACGAGCTTACTGGGGAAAGGTTTTACAATTTGTACTCCACTAAGTGTCTTTTTAAAACTCTGTGACATCAAGTACGTTATTGGCATATAATTTATCATTCTTATGTCACAAGCAAAATTTTAGGCCTGCAAGTAAACTGTGTATTTGACATATTTTCCATTGTATCATGAAGACTAACTCTGTGTTGATATGAAGTCTTGCCAGAAACGCTTAAATTGAAAATAACTATTTATACATGTAATACATACATATAAATAGCTTACATGGCAACAGAGATAATCTCACATCAGCCTCCAATTAGATTTACATTTCAATTTTAGGAGCAAATGGCAGACAGTTGGGAATTGCAATCCACACAAATAGAAATGTGAAGGACACCACATAAAACCATAATTACATGACTGAAGAAATATCTGTTTCCTGCATTTAGGGAAATAATGGGATGCTAAAGGTGATTATCAGTTCAGATCTGAGCCTACAATCTGTCTCTTTTGTGTTCTTTCATGGAATTTAGGCAAAGGGAAAGGTAGCAGTGGAAGAACATGCTGAGTTGTCAAAAGAGTCAAGTGGTAGATATTCCAAGACTATATAATATAAAAGTATTAAACATTCATTTGATCACTGTCTCTGTCTAATTTTTCCACATTAGCAGTGAATATAATCATATATACCTGAAAGTATTTAAGACAATTATAGCAATGTAAGTTACATTTAGCTTCTTAAAAAAATAAAAAAATCAGCAGACACACACATACACATACACACACACAAAGTTTATCCACTAAAAGGCATAGTTAAACTTGTGTGTCATACTGTATATACATCTTCGTATTATGATTAGGTCACAATTATAAGAAAATAGACAAATGTTTATTCCAGAAATTTGAATTCTAATTTTGCATTTCTATATTTTGAGAGATAACAAAGTAAAAAATAGCAAGAAATTTCACCACTAAAGCTCATACTCTTGGGTATTGGTATTTCACTCTAAGTGCATCTCAACTAAATGCTGAGAGTGAATTTGTGATTTATTAATAGTTGACAACTGGGCCTTTTGGAATGAAGCATATGAGAGCATTTCATCTGTAATGACATTCAGCTATGAAGTGCATATTATCTGTCAGCTCCCATGCTAAGTGTTTTAAGTATATATCTCATTCTTTCTCTTAGACTGTGCCAGTTGATTCTGCCATTTCAGGTTGAAATGGAATCAATAATATAACTTATTATTGAAATTAAAGAAAACTCATTAGATTTATTAGGATAGTGTGTGGACTGAGGGGGAAATCAATATAGCATAGTGCTTTATAGGATAGAACAATACAGCAATATAGCAGAGTGATCAAATCATGCACTTTGAAATCAGGTGGACCTCAGTTCAAATGCCATCACTGATTTATATGACCTTGGATGAGTTACTTATTCTCTCCGGCCTCAGTATTCTCCTTGGTGAAACAGATATAAGTACCTAACTAATAGAGATGTAGTGATAGTTAAAGAAACAATGTACAAAAAACACTTAACCTAGAATCTAAAACATAAGAGCTAGAAAACAATCTTTATTATTACTGTAATGAAAGAAAATCATTGTAGTTGAAATATATGCTCACAGTGCTCAGTGTATTTATTGGAGACTCTTGAAATCTGAAAACATTCTTTATCTGCCATAGTGAAGGGTTCGTATCAGCTATCCACTGGCATAAAGGTATACAGAGGAATCAGTGCTCTGGCTGCAGCCAATTGAATGATGGGTAGACTATCTTCTTAAAGTTGACAATTTCTTCTGGATGATTTTTAATGCCCTAGTCTATAAAAAACACATTGTCATTAAAGATTAGTCCCTTCTTTATTTATTTATTTTATTTTTGGCTGTGTTGGGTCTTCGTTTCTGTGCGAGGGCTTTCTCTAGTTGCGGCGAGCGGGGGTTACTCTTCATCGCGGTGCACTGGCCTCTCACTATCGCGGCCCCTCTTGTTGCGGAGCATAAGCTCCAGACGCACAGGCTCAGTAGTTATGGTTCACGGGCCCAGTTGCTCCGTGGCATGTGGGATCTTCCCAGACCAGGGCTCGAACCCGTGTCCCCTGCATTGGCAGGCAGATTCTCAACCACTGCACCACCAGGGAAGCCCAAGATTAGTCCCTTCTATACAGCCATTGATAGATTTGTGTTTGGTCCTCCAATTCCTAAGAAATATAATAGTAAATTGCGTTATTGTCTGAACACAAAAAAGCAGGGATAATTTGGAATTGTTACTGCTTGACCTTGATTTTGAAAATTTTCCAAAAGAGAACTGGATAAAAAGGGAAAATTAAGCAGAAACATATCCATCTCAAACCCTCACCAAAATTTTCAGAAATTGCAGAAAATATGATATGAAAACAGAATGTCATAAATCTATGGAAAATCAAGTGCATCCTATCTGCAGATGGAAAACAAGATAGTAATATCAGAAATTACTAAAAATATGGGATAGCCAGAGGAAAGCAGCTATGAAAGTTGTGATTTTGTCAACAGGTGCTTCAAGCTTGGAGGTAAAAGATACCCTGACGGAAGGAGCTCTAGGGCAATTACCTTGGCATTTGATGTTGATAGGCATTATTTCTTACCTGCTGGGATGTTTCCTACATGATATTTTGTCCTCTACTTGTGCTAGTAATGAATATTAGAGATGTTTACTCTCAGGGTGGAATAGTGAGTGCAGGCATTTGGGACAGAGTGGCAGGTCAGTGTTCCCGGAAATGAGAGAAAACAATCAGCAGAATAAAAATGCCCAAACCTAGAAGATCCCATAATGGTGCAGACCTATTGGCAGCACATGCATTTTCTCTCACAGAGTCCATAGAGGTAACATTTGATGCGTGAGAAATGCATGCAGAGACTAACGGAGTCTCTAATAAAAAGATGAAAGTACTTACAAAAATCATCAGAAATTAACCAAAGAGCAATGAAGAAAAGCCAATAAAAAGATGAACTCAGTCACCAAAAAATAAAAAAATAATGAATGAGTAATTGGTTGTTATTAAGAAACAGAAAACTTCACAATATATGTCATATCTCCAGAGATAAAAGTAAGATATTACATCCCAGACATCAAAACATATTGTTTTGAAAAAAATTAATTAAAACTCTTGAAAATGAAAATTATTACTACTAAATAAAAAGAAGAGTGGACACAGCTGAAAAGTCATAAGAAAAGAGACTGACTCAAAGACTTTTCCCAAAAGTAGTACAAAAAGAGATAGAAGTAAAATATGAAAAATATGCAAAGACATAAAAAGGTGAATCTATCATTTATTCAGCACATAGGACATAAGAATGGTTTATTTTAGGGTGGTCTAGGATAGGAGAACATACGTATCTCGGTATTCCAGTGGTTCAATGAAGCAGGAGATTATTCTTGCTCGAATATTCTAAGGCATGTGGTACTCTGGTTCGCAGTGGGTATAGGGTTTTCTTTGTATTCATTCTGAAGTCCAGGCTGGCAGTGGCTCTGTCATATGCAGCATCTCTGTAGGCACCACCAGCAGCCCCGGGAAGGAGAGAGCATCCTTGAGGAATGTATGCAGGTGCTACGTATGACTGATGTCCTTCCATTTAAAGAATGGATGCACGTCTTTGCCTCTTATGTTCCCCTGGGAAGAATTTACACATATAGCTGCACCTCATGGAATGAATGAAGGCTGGAGAATGAATCTGGGCATCTAGAGTTCTCTACCACAGAGTAGAAGAAATAAAAGTTAAGAATCAGTAGAATAATATTGCTCATTATTTAAAGAAAATAAAATGGCTTTAAGCTGAAAATGTCCATCAAGTACAAAACATATTGAATAAAATTAGAAGATGCATATATAAATGAAATGTCAAAACATATTGAGATCCTTCGTGTTAAGAATAATAAAACATTGTCTATGAATTTCTGTAAGAAAATGCTTTGAAGCTAGAATTCTATACCAATGCAACACTGGATTCATATGGGAGAATAAATGAACAGCATTTTGGTAGGGCCAGAACTTAGAAATGTTATTGCTTATGTATATTTGATGAAGAATTAATTACTAACAAATGTAGCGTAGAAAAAAATTTTTTAAATGAAGATTAAAGTTTTTAAAACACTGGCAAATTTTAAAAAGAAAAAATATGATATGAACAATATGAAATTATAGATTCACATAGGATTTGATGAAGATATAACTGACTGAGAGGGCAAGCTTCTCACAGAAGAACTGCACATGAAGGGTATACATTTAATACTGAAAATGAAATTCTCTGTTAGTACAAAGTGGGATATAAACTTGTTAGAAGTTAACAAAAGAGTTAAGGTAAATTAGCTTATCAGAGGAGAAAGGATGGTCAAGAAGCTGAGAGAACTGCAGTATATCTACCTTAAACAAGAGAAAGGAGGCTAAAAACAAAATCTTAGGACTCACTGTCTTTCAGAATGGGGGTTTCTGAGGTGGGAGATGGGCTGATGGAACCGAATCAGAAAGCTCAGATAAGTCTTGGTGTGCTCCAGATAAACCTATTTTTAGGAGAAATAAAGCAATGCAACTCTGTAGTGTTGTGGGTGGGAAGCTGAAGAAATTCTAAGGTACTGATGAAACTTTCCTCTATTTAAAATAAACCAAGGATTATAAAAAAGCCGTGAATGGGATCTCGCACAATACCTGGTGTATGGTTAACATGAACACTCAATAGACACCAGATATCTTTTTTGTTTTTAGAAAGTGATTCCCTTTTAAATTTATCTTTTCATATTTAATTGAGATAAAATTGACATATAGCATTGTATTAGTTTTAGGTGTATATTATAATGGTTTGATATATGTATGTATTGCAAAATGATTACTATAATACATTTATATCAATGGTTAACTTCCGAAGAGAGCTTCACGATGGCGGAAGAGTAAGACGTGGAGATCACCTTCCTCCCCACAAATACATCAGAAATACATCTACATGTGGAACAGCTCCTACAGAACACCTACTGAACGCTGGCAGAAGACCTCAGACCTCCCAAAAGGCAAGAAACTCCCCACGTACCTGGGTAGGGCAAAAAAAAAAAGAAAAAACAGAGACAAAAGAATAGGGACAGGACCTGCACCAGAGGGAGGGAGCTGTGAAGGAGGAAAGGTTTCCACACACTAGGAAGCCCCTTCGCGGGCGGAGACTGCGGGGGGCAGAGGGGGGAGCTTCGGAGCCACGGAGGAGAGCGCAGCCACAGGGGTGCGGAGGGCAAAGTGGAGAGATTCCCGCACAGAGGATTGGTGCCGACCAGCACTCACCAGCCCGAGAGGCTTGTCTGCTCACCCGCCGGGGCGGGCGGGGGCTGGGAGCCGAGGCTCGGGCTTCGGTGGGATCGCAGGGAGAGGACTGGGGTTGGCGGCGTGAACACAGCCTGAAGGGGTTAGCGCACCACAGCTAGCCGGGAGGGAGTCTGGGAAAAGGTCTGGAGCTGCCGAACAGGCAAGAGACTTTTTCTTGCCTCTTTGTTTCCCGGTGCGCGAGGAGAGGGGATTCAGAGCGCCACCTAAACGAGCTCCAGAGATGGGCGCGAGCCGCGGCAATCAGCGCGGGCCCCAGAGACGGGCATGAGTCGCTAAGGCTGCTGCTGCCGCCACCAAGAAGCCTGTGTGCGAGCACAGGTCACTCTCCATACCGCCCCTCCTGGGAGCCTGTGCAACCCGCCACGGCCAGGCTCCCGTGATCCGGGGAAGTTGTCCCCGGATCAATGCACGGTGCGCCTCGGGCTGGTGCAACGTCATGCCGGCCTCTGCCACCACAGGCTCGCCCCGCCTCCTCCGTACCGCTCCCTCCCCCCGGCCTGAGTGAGCCAGAGCCCCCGAAGCAGCTGCTCCTTTAACCCCGTCCTGTGTGAGCGAAGAACAGACGCCCTCAGGTGACCTACACGCAGAGGCGGGGCCAAATCCAAAGCTGAACCCCGGGAGCTGTGCGAAAAAAGAAGAGAAAGGGAAATCTCTCCCAGCAGCCTCAGAAGCAGCGGATTAAAGCTCCACCATCAACTTGATGTACTTGCATCTGTGGAATACCTGAATAGACAACGAATCATCCCAAATTCAGGAGGTGGACTTTGGGAGCAAAGATACTATATATTTTTCCCTTTCTCTCCTTTTGTGAGTGTGTATGTGTATGCTTCTGTGTGTGATTTTGTCTGTATAGCTTTGCTTTTACCATTTGCCCGAGGGTTCTGTCTGTCTTTTTTTTTTTTTTTTTACTTTTTAAAATTTTTTTCTTAGTATTTATTTTTTATTTTAATAACTTTATTTTATTATATTTTACTTTATTTTATTTTATTTTACCTTCTTTCTTTCTATTTTTTCTCCCTTTTATTCTGAGCCATGTGGATGAAAGGCTTTTGGTGCTCCAGCCAGGCATCAGGGCTGTGCCTCTGAGGCGAGAGAGCCAAGTTCAGGACACTGGTCCACAAGAGACCTCTCAGCTCCACGTAATACCAAATGGCGAAAATCTCCCAGAGATCTCCATCTCAACATCAAGACCCAGCTTCACTCAACGACTAGCAAGCTACAATGCTGGACACCCTATGCCAAACAACTAGCAAGACAGGAACACAGCCCCATCCATTAGCAGAGAGGCTGCCTAAAATCATAATAAGGCCACAGACACCCCAAGACACACCAACAGATGTGGACCTGCCTACCAGAAAGACAAGATCCAGCCTTATCCACCAGAACACAGGCATTAGTCCCCTCCACCAGGAAGCCTACACAACCCACTGAACCAACCTTAGCCACTGGGGACACACACCAAAAACAACGGGAACTACGACCCTGCAGCCTGCAAAAAGGAGACCCCAAACACAGTAAGTTAAGCGAAATGAGAAGACAGAAAAACACACAGCAGATGAAGGAGCAAGGCAAAAACCCACCAGACCTAACGAATGAAGAGGAAATAGGCAGTCGACCTGAAAAAGAATTCAGAATAATGATAGTAAAGATGATCCAAAATCTTGGAAATAGAATGGAGAAAATACAACAAACGTTTAACAAGGACCTAGAAGAATTAAAGAGCAAACAAACAGTAATGAACAACACAATAAATGAAATTAAAAATTCTCTAGAAGGAATCAATAGCACAATAACTGAGGCAGAAGAATGGATAAGTGACCTGGAAGATAAAATAGTGGAAATACCTACTACAGAGCAGAATAAAGAAAAAAGAATGAAAAGAATTGAGGACAGTCTCAGAGACCTCTGGGACAATGTGAAACGCACCAACATTCGAATTATAGGGGTCCCAGAAGAAGAGAAAAAGAAAGGGACTGAGAAAATATTTGAAGAGATTATAGTTGAAAACTTCCCTAATATGGGAAAGGAAATAGTAAATCAAGTCCAGGAAACACAGAGAGTCCCATACAGGATAAATCCAAGGATAAACACGCCAAGACACATATTACTCAAACTATCAAAAATTAAATACAAAGAAAAAATATTAAAAGCAGCAAGGGAGAAAAACAAATAACACACAAGGGAATCCCCATAAGGTTAACAGCTGATCTTTCAAACACATGAAAAGATGCTCAACTTCACTAATTATTAGAGAAATGCAAATCAAAACCACAGTGAGGTATAACTTCACACCAGTCAGAATGGCCATCATCAAAAAATCTACAAACAAAAAATGCTGGAGAGAGTGTGGAGAAAAGGGAACCTTCTTGCACTGTTGGTGGGAATATAAATTGATACAGCCACTATGGAGAACAGTATGGAGGTTCCTTAAAAAACTAAAAATAGAACTGCTATATGATCCAGCAATCCCACTCCTGGGCATATACTCTGAGAAAACCATAATTCAAAAAGACACATGCACCCCAATGTTCATTGCAGCACTATTTACATTAGCCAGGACATGGAAGCAACCTAAATGTCCCGCAACAGAGGAATGGATAAAGAAGATGTGGTACATATATACAATGGAATATTACTCAGCCATAAAAAGGAATGAAATTGGGTCATTCACAGAGATGTGGATGGGCCTAGAGACTGTCATACAGAGTGATGTAAGTCAGAAAGAGAAAAACAAGTATCGTATATTATCATATATGTGGAATCTAGAAAAATGGTATAGATGATCTTATTTGCAAAGCAGAAATAGAGATACAGATGTAGGGAACAAATGTATGGATACCAAGGGGGAAGGGAGAGTGAGATGAATTGGTAGATTGGGATTGATTTATATACTCTACTATGTATAGAATAGATAAATAATGAGAACCTACCATATAGCACAGGGAACTCTACTCAATGCTCTGTGGTGACCTAAATGGGAAGGAAATCCAAGAAAGAAAAGATATATGTATACGTATAGCTGATTCACTTTGCTGTACAGCAGAAACTAACACAACATTGTAAAGCAACTCTACTCCAATAAAAATTAATAAAAAATCATAGTAAGATGTCACCTCTAATACCTGTTAGAATGGCTGTCATCAAAAAGACAACAAATAAGTGTTGATGAGGATGTGGAAAAGACGGAAGACTTGTGCATTGGTGGTGGGAATGTAAATTGGTTCAGCCACTGTGGAAAACAGTATGGAGGTTGCTTAAGGAATTAAAAGTAGAACTGCCATATGATTTAGCAATTCCAGTTCTGGGTATATAGCCAAAGGAAATGAAATCACTGTCTCAAAAAGGTATTTGTACTCTCATGTCCCCATGTTCATAACAGCATTATTTACAATAACCAAGATATGGAAACAACCTAAGGGTCCATTGACTGATGAATAGATAAAATATGTGAGGTTCTTTTGGAATGGAATATTATTCACTCTTAAAAAAAGAAGGAAATTCTGCAACTTCTGACAACATAGATGAACCTGAAGGACATTTGCTAATAATAATAAGCCAGACAGAGAAAGACAAATACTGCATGGTATCACTTATATGTGGAATCTAAAGAAAAAGTTGAGTTCATAGAAACAGTAGCAAAATGGCAGCTTGCAGCTGAGCAGTGGGGGAAATAGGAGGAGGGTGATAAAATGGTACAAATTCTCAGTTATAAGATGAATAAGTTCTGGGGATCTAAGGTACAGCATGGTGACTATAGTTGATAATAATGTATTGTGTAATTGGAATTTGCTAAGAGAATATATATTAGGTGTTTTCATACATATACTCGTGAAAGGTAAATATGTGAGGTATTGGATGTGTTAATTAACTTAATGGTGAGAATCCGTTTATAATGTATACATATTTGAAATTATCACAATGTATAGTTTAAATATGCTGCAATTTTATTTCTCAATTATACGTCAATAAAGCTGGAAAAAAATAAAAATGGCACAATTGGTAAGAACTCTGAACACACTGGTATCTTACAATCCATGTGGTAGTATTTGTCTTACGGTAACACAAATCCTCCATTCTTCAAAGCTCTCCCTGAAGTCTACTAGGCAAGA
Source organism: Balaenoptera physalus (assembly GCF_965194825.1). Taxonomy (NCBI): domain Eukaryota; kingdom Metazoa; phylum Chordata; class Mammalia; order Artiodactyla; family Balaenopteridae; genus Balaenoptera; species Balaenoptera physalus. Next base: position 11,710,920 of record NC_138885.1, read on the forward strand.
GAGCTATCAGTGACTTCATTTTGTTAGATGGTGAGGAATGCACAGCTTGGCCAGCATAGAGTAGAAAAGGAACCACCCATGCAGAATGGTGGAACTATTTAAAAATGTACTCGGAAAATGAAAAGTACATATTCACGACGTTAGCAACCATTAGAAAGCAAACATCCTGGTAACAGATAACAAATATTAGAGAGAAAATAATTATAGTCTATGTATAATGGAATGAAAGTTTGAGCCTTTCTCCTCTAGATATTAAGGGCAAGCTGATCAGAACTGTCTCTTGATTTACATTGATTAGACATCTATCCTGAATTCTTATTACGCACATTGGTAGGCTGAGTTGCAGAGGGAAGTCACTAAGCCAACACAGAAGCCTCTTTGAGACTACCAAGTGTCTGCATTTCAAATAATGACTTTCTTGAATTTTTTAAATTATGAAGGTTTCACTCACCTTTCTCAAAAATGTCAAGTTTTTGTTATATAGCAAATAAAAAGGCAGAAACTATATTAATGGAACGTGTGTGACTATTAGAAAATAAAATGGGATGTGTGTGACTATTAGAATTAAGAATTAGAGTTAGAATTAAGAATTAGAATTCTTAATTTATAGCTACCTCTTGAAAATCGAAACTTCAGTTATTAACTTGGAATATTACCAAGTCTCATTTCTCTTTATTTTTGCCCTAGTACTATGCCATTTACTCCAAGCAGTAAATTAGGTGAAGACCAAAGCTTATTCTGCTAGAAAAAGATGGTTAGGGAGTATGTTAAAATGAGTGCCTGAGGGCACTTTTTACAGATGATGGAACATTTAACCAAGAGGTAGTGACTCCAATGCTTGACCTTTATACATATGCCCTTTGAGATTTTGACTCTGTGCCTTAACCTCGTCTTCTATAAAATTAAAATTATAAGACATGTCCAGTCTTCCTGGTCACAGTAAAGCTCTCCTAAGATGTTTTGTGACAAAGTTTTTTTGCTTTAAGTAAAATGTACATTACAACTGCAAATAACATGAAAAATCAGCTTTAAACTCTAATTTTTCAATCCTCTGCAGGAATTTAATCCTTTACATTTCCTCCCCTCACTGAAAAGTAGATTGTGGGTAAAAATTTTTCAATGACTTAGCGTCCCATCATTACCTCTTTCATGCAGTAACTATTCTCTGTCCAATAAAAGGAGCATGTCTGCTATGTCTTAAAGAGATGCATCCTAACATTATAGATATTCAGAATTTTTTTAAATTTAAGGTAAAATGGCTAAAAAATGATAATAATAATTCCATCATCAGTCCTATGCTTTTCACAGATCTTTCAGTATCGAAAAAAAAAAAAAAAAAAAAGGAAGAAGAAGAAAAATATGTGTACCAAAAAGAAAAAAAAAGAAAACATGATAGGAAGCCATATGGAATTCTGGGGGCATAAAAGAACTTTTTCCTGACCCTCCCAACTCTAAATGGAAATGAAGTTGCCTTTAGTCTACATAAGAAAGTTTCTTCCGAAGTCCAGAGAAGCACAGAGAAGTAATGCTTTCCTCCTTGGCTTATCTTGGCAACCGGCTTCTACTGGGGAAAAGGGGGCCTTGCTCATTCTGCCACTAGTTAGCACTTGATTCCACTCAGAAAGGTATGCTGTTTATGCCTTGGGAGCCACTCTCAACAAAAGCTCAGTATTTTGGAATTTCCAAATAAGCATATTTTCTGAATCAAAAAAAAAATGATGTTTTGGAAAGTCCAGGATCAATGGACTAAGCCACCTTTGTGTCTCTATTTTTAGAAAGTATTACATTGAAACTTCTGTAGAATCCCAGTCATGGAAGTTTTCTCATCTTTCTCAAATCACATTAATCTTGTGATCCATGTGGCGTCTCTTCCACTGTCCACTAATTTTGATCTAAGACCACCCATAGCTTTTAATTATCTACTCAAGTTTACTTCTGAATTTCCCCTGTAGTCCATTTCCCTCATATTTTACAGTGCAGGCTGCTTTCTTTTTTTCTGGTCTTGACATTCCAGTCATTGTGGGTTTTGGGGTTTTTTTTTTTTCAGATTCCTCTCTCATGTTCTGACCATTGCTTTTCAATCTCTTTTACTTTTTAAAATTTTCTTGAACCTTCACAGTTTCTAGGACCCGTCCTAGGGTTCCTCTTCTGAGTGCGTTCCAAGCTTTCCCATTACTTCAGTGACCACATGTAAGTTGATTCTGACCCTACATCTTCAGTTCAATACCCTCTCCTAAGACTCACGGATATATTTTCTACTGCTGATGGCAAAGCTGGCTCATGGGCATGTGATCTGTGCAGGAACACGGGCCCCTCGTGTGCAGAGGGCCCTATGTTTGTTTAACCCTCTATTGTCACTGTCTGGGAACTTACGGTAATTCTTAAACAAGGGCCCTTTCATTTTCTCCTGGCCTGCATCAATAATGTAGCCAGTCCTATCTACTGGCAGCTCCTGGGACATATTTCACAGACACATCTATGTGTCCATAAATACTTATGATTTGGGTACCATCTTCCCTTCTTTTCAGTATTCAAGTGATATCATCAACATCTATCCAGCTAACATCTAGAAGTCATTATTGACTTCTTCCTTCACCAAGCAAAGAATTGGCCAAAATTTTGTATAAATTTATTGTCTTAGAAGTTTCTAAATCCAATTTCTTCCCTGTGTTTTCATGACAAATGCCTTAATTCAGGCCCTTGTCTTCTATTTCCTAGAAGATTGTGACATCATTATTATTGCCAAAGCGCTGAACCTAAAAGCCATATAGGATCACATCACTTCTAACCTTAAAAATAAACAATGGCTCCATATCGACATTGTCTACAAACATTAATATGGGCCACTCAGGGACTTCCCTGGTGGTGCAGTGGTTAAGAATCCGCCTGCCAATGCAGGGGACACAGGTTTGATCCCTGAGATGGAAAGATCCTACATGCCGTGGAGCAATTAAGCCCGTGCACTACAATGACTGAGCCTGCGCTCTAGATCCTGTTGGTCACAACTACTGAGCCCATGTGCCACAACAAGAGAAGCCACTACAATGAGAAGCCATGCACCACAACGAAGAGTAACCCCCACTCACCACAGCTAGAGAAAAGCTCATGCACAGCAACAAAGACCCAACGCAGCCAAAAAAAAAGAGTAAGCCTATAGAGACAGAAAGCAGATTAGTAGTTAACAGGGGCTGGGAGAAGGGGGAATGAATGGTCACTGTTCAATAGGTAAAGGATTTCTCTTTACAGTGATGAAAATGTTTTGGAATTTTCAATATTGTTAATGCACTAAATGTCACTGAATTGGAACTTTAAAATGGTTAACTTTGTGTTATATGAATTTCACCTTAAAAATATACTAATTGATTCAATTCTGGCTTTAGATTATTTGTATTTTCTACATAATGGCTAGGCCCTGGCTAGGAATACTCATTAATGTTAACTGGATTGATTATTACACGCTAATTTTAATTGACTTTTGAATGGCAAACCATCTTGCATACCTGAAATAATCCCACTTTACCATGATGTTCTGTCCATTTTATACGTGAATGGATTTCATTTGCTAATATTGGCGTAAAGTTGGTTATTATATTGAGAGGTCTGTTATAGTGTCCAACTATGATGATTGTGGATTTTTCTAGTTCTCCTTTTTGTTTTTTTCAACTTTTGCTTTACACATATATAAACTGTTTTGTGTATATATGATAAATAAAGCTATGTTTACATATATTACACAAAGGTTGTAATTTTTGTACTATGAAAAGCACATATCTTAAGTATAGAGTTGAATTAGTTTTGAAAAATACATAAACCCTTTATAAATGTGTTACTATGTCTGCAGTGCTGCTATGTCTTTTTGCTCTCAGATATTGCTTCAGCTGGTCCATATTTTGCTATTCAGGTGCAATAAATTTCATTTTTAAGAGGTCAATGCTCTGTCTATAAACACAGCAGTAGAGCTTATTATTTTTAACACTGGACAAAGGATTTCAAAGGAAGTTCATATCCTCAGTGTGTTATAAACCTTGGTTCCCTGTGGACCCACTTTTACTTGCTTTTCTGAATGTCATAAGAAGCCTGAAATAGCCCTGTGACAGGTTCAGCTTCTGGGTTGAGTGGTACAATTTATTATCTAGTTGTGGAAGCATTTCTCCCTTGGGTTAATAAAGCATCTACCTAAACAGAGTACAGATGCATAGGGACTGGAAAAATCATTTTGAGAATAGGTCAATAGATGTAGTAGAGAGATATTTTTCCCCTGGCCCTAAATTCCATTACTTTCTTCATGGAGCTATCTCTGTGCTATATATGGGTTGTTAAACCGGAGCTATTTCAGTTTGGAAGACAGCATCTTCCAGAACACTGGGAACTGTTAGTATGTTTTTCAGTTGGCACTACAGCCAGGTCTTCAACAAATAATTTCAATTTTCCAGAAGACTAACAGATGATGATGAAAAAATAATCAAGTGCTAACTATATGTCAAGCACAGTTCTAAAAACATCACATGTTAATTTATTTAATCTCCACAATAACCCTATATATAGTATCATAATCATATTCTTTTGCAGATGAGGAAAGAAGGCACAGAGAGGTGAGACAAGTTGTCCAGAGTATACACCTAATAAGAGTCAGGTTAGTTTACAAGAATGAGTTAAAAGTTAAGAGCTTTAAAGGCTGAGGAGTTAAACCCAAGTAATCTATCTCTAGAAAGCACTCTTAACCACTACATTTTTCTCTCTCTCTATTCTGTAATAATATCAATGACTTCCAAGGGCATTAGTTCATTGTCCTCCTTAAATGTGATGTGAAATCCTTTGTTCAAAACAATACTGTATAAGTAACAAATGCTGGAGAGGGTGTGGAGAGAAGGGAACCCTCCTACACTGCTAGTGGGAATGTAAATGAGTGCAGCCACGATGGAGAATGGTATGTTGGTTTCTCAAAAAACTAAAAATAGAGTTGCCATATGATCCAGCAATCCCAGTCCTGGGTGTGTATCTGGAGTAAACTATAATTCAAAAAGATACATGCACCCCAATGTTCATAGCAGCACAATTTACAATAGCCAAGACATGGAAACAACCTAAATGACCATCAACAGATGAATGGATAGAGAAGATGTGGTACATATATACAATGGAATATTACTCAGCCATAAAAAAGAATGAAACAATGCCTTTTTCAGTGACATGGATGGACCTAGAGATTATCACACTAAGTAAAGTAAGTCAGAAAGAGAAAGACAAATACCATAGGATATCACTTATATATGGAATCTAAAATATGACACAAATGAACTTATCTATGAAACAGACTCACAGACACAGAGAACAGACTTGTAGTTGCCAAGGGGGAGAGGGAGGGGGAAGGGAGGGATGGATGGGTGTTTAGGATTAGCAGATGCAAACTATTATATAGAGGATGGATAAACAGCAAGGTCTTACTGTAGAGCACAGGGAACTCTACTCAGTATCCTGTGATAGACCATAATGGAAAAGAATATGAAAAAGAATGTATATATATGTATAACTGAATCACTTTGCCATAAAGCAGAAATTAGCACAACACTGTAAATCAACTATACTTCAATAAAATAAATGAAAAAAAATGTTGTATAGAATACCATACAAAAACAAGTGCTGATAGACTTATAATGGGCAGGAAAAAGTTGTTCAAAGTACTGTTGGGACCTACAGGAGGTGTCAGGGCCAAATTCTTTATGTACTTCTTCAATCTGAGGGTAGTGTCATAAGTCAAACTCCACTTTACGGTTTGATGCATGATTTGTTATCTAGTGGAAACACGTTTGAGAGTAAAGGCAGAGATAGTAACTATGCTGAGGCACTGAGTTGAAGTGATGTCTACACTGGCCACACTGAGATATATTGTTATCCTAGTCAGATAGCACCTAATATGTGATAAGTGCTTCATATGGCAGACAAAGTCATCTTGGGTCCAAAATGGCAACTCCTCCATTTCCACTGTAAGACTATCAAGACAATCTCAACATCATTATCAATCTCTGTGTTTTTCACAGAACAGTTTTACTAAGAAGGAACTTGCCTTGCTTCAAAAATACAGGGAGTCCTCTTTGAAACTTCTATCAGGCTTGCGATGATCATCAGGGGTCATCGCCATCTGATTGGCCAGAGTCTATGGACGAAGTGGATGCGAGTCCACTGTGTCCTTGATCAGGTTGGAGGACCTTCTTTTGCTCTGAGCCACATTCAAAAATAGCAGCTTTTTGAGTCATCCTTTGAAAGATTTAGTGTGAAATACATAACTATCATACATGTTGCCTCTAAAATCCAAAATGAACATCATAGGATTCATCTTTTTAAAAAATTTCTTTGGAGAAAACTTTATGACATGCTTGAGACCACTGAACACCTAGAAATTCTCCCCTGGAAGTTAGGTAAGGCAAATATTGCTTTCAATTTTAGTACCAGAAAAAATGTCATGGGAACACGTTAAATGCTTTGTTCTTTGCAAAGAAATTCTGGAAATAAAGATACATCATCTCACACAGTATAATAGATTCAATTTATTTTTCACCCACAATGTACCACATAAAATACTAACAACTTAAATGCATTTCTTCTAATAATAATTTTGAAAAGATTTATTTACACTCTTATTTATATTTTAAGTATACATCACTTGTATACTTCAAAAAATGAAGAAATGAGGATGTGAAACAGTGAACAATCTTTCATTGTAACTGTTATTTGTGCAATTAGAAATCATACCCAGCACTACACAAATCTGATGTTTCTAGTCTTTCAATAGTATTGCTTTAAGTAGTTGTGTGACTTCTAAAATTTTTTTGTTTTTACAATATTTAGATATCATTTTGGAAATCACTGGGATAGCAGAATCATTTGACTTCCAGCCACAAGTTCTACTTCATCAGTTTAGGGCAGAAAGTCTAATCAAAGTAGCCAATAGATGTAGTGCATATATACAATGGAATATTGCTCAGCCATAAAAAGAAACGAAACTGAGTTATTTGTAGTGAGGTGGATGGACCTAGAGTCTGTCATACAGAGTGAAGTTAAGTCAGAAAGAGAAAAACAAATACCATATGCTAACACATATATATGGAATCTAAAAAAAAAAAAATGGCTTTGAAGAACCTAAGGGCAGGACAAGAATAAAGATGCAGATGTAGAGAATGGACTTAAGGACACGGGGAGGGGGAAGGGTAAGCTGGGACAAAGTGAGAGAGTGGCATGGATATATATACACTACCAAATGTAAACTAGATAGCTAGTGGGAAGCAGCTGCATAGCACAGGAAGATCAGCTATGTGCTTTGTGACCACCTTGAGGGGTGGGATAGGGAGTGTGGGAGGGAAACACAAGAGGGAGGGGATATGGGAACATATGTATATGTATAGCTGATTCACTTTGTTATACAGCAGAAACTAACACACCATTGTAAAGCAATTATACTCCCATAAAGATGAAAAAAAAAGACTTTTAACTCAAGTACTATATTTTACTTGATAGGAAAATACTTATGAGTCCATACTGATATAAAAGTAATCATAAAATAAATACATGGAAGAAAAAAGATAAATTTCACTTACAGTAGAAGTGTAAGTAATTCTTACTTACGGTAGAATCCAACTAATAAATGTAGAAAGAAAGTGGAAAATGGAGAATAAACATTAGGTAAACAACAAAGTAATTGTAGAAGACAACACATAGGTGTTACTAAATTGCAGGGGGGACGTTTGTGAAAACACAAGATTTGTAATGTTTTGAAATACTCCCTCAAGATACTTATTAATGACAACGGGAGAGATAAATAACTTTACAGTAAAAAAAAACCTGGCATATACCAATTTAAACAAGTGATTGTTGCAAACTTCAGTAGTAATAATATATATGACATCATTAATCCCTTGATATCATGCACTGAGGATATAGCATTCTTGCCAAAAATGCATGGACATATTCAAATCATATTCAAATTTACTATTCAAAAGTAAAAAGTCATGAACGTAAAAAAAAATTAAAAACCTAAGGAACTGTTACAAATTACAAGACACAAAGAGAAATAACAACTAACTGCAATGTGGAATCCAGTATATAATCCAGAATAGAAAAATAACATTATTTGAATAATTGGTAGAAATTTTTTAAAATTTTGTTTATATTATTGTGTTAATGTCAATTTCTTGCTCTTGACAACTGTACTATGGTTATGTGAGATGTTAACATTAGCAGGAGTAGAAGACAGATATAACAGAATTATTTGTACTAAATCTCCAGCTACTCCCTAGGTTTAAAATTAGTTCAAAATATTAGTAAAAAATAAAAAAAATAAAAAAGATAATCAACTCATCAAAACAAATTGCTGTGGGTACATAGAAATACATTATGTTGTCCAGTTTGGAGAATCACATTTGTAATATGCCTGTGTTTTTTCTGGACAGTTGCTGGTCATCTCATTTTCTCATTTAATCCTCCAAAAGGCCCTGTGAAATGAGCACCACTATTCCCCCATTTTAAAGATGACAAAACGGAGACTGAGCATTTACTAACAAATTGGGATCTTACTAACTAACAGATATCAAAAGTTGAGTTTTACTTTATATATTTTTGATTCCAAGAATAGGTTCTTTTTACTGTACCATCTTGCCTAATGACCACCAATGTTTATAGGCAAATTGCATCAGATTCAAATGTTAATGATGAAGGGTTCCTTTTTCAGATCCAAACTGTAATTCAGAAAGTCACATATACCCCAATGTTCATAGCAGCACTATTTACAATAGCCAAGACATGGAAGCAACCTAAATACCCATCGACAGATGAATGGATAAAGGAGATGTGGTACAAATATACAATGGAATATTACTCAGCCATAAAAAAGAATGAAATAATGCCATTTGCAGCCACATGGATGGACCTAGAAATTATCATACTAAGTGAAGTAATTCAGAAAGAGATAGATGAACATCATACGATATCGCTTATATGTGGAATCTAAAATATGACACGAATGAACTTATCTACAAAACAGAAATAGACTGACAAACATAGAAAACAAACCTATGGTTACCAAAGGGGAAATGGGGGAGGTAATTTAAGAGTTTGGTATTAACATATACACACTACTATATATAAAACAGATAAGCAACAAGGACCTGCTGTATAGCACAGGGAAATATACTCAATAATTTTAATAACCTATAAGGGAAGAGAATCTGAAAAAATAGATCTATATCTATGAATCACTTTGCTGTAGACCTGAAACTAACACAACACTGTAAATCAACTATGCTTCACTAAAAAAAGGAAAAAATGTTAATATCAAAAAAAAAAACATATCTTTGTGACAGTACCTTACTGCCTTGATTACTGTAGCTTTGTATTACAGTCTGAAGTCAGGGAGGCTGATTCCTCTAATCCATTTTTCTTCCTCAAGATTGCTTTGGCTATTCTGTGGTCTTTTGTGTTTCCATACAAACTGTAAAATTTTTTGTTCTAGTTCTGTGAAAAATGCCATTGATAATTTGATAAGGATTGCATTGAATCTGTAGTTTGCTTTGGGTAGTACAGCCATTTTCACAATATTGAATCTTCCAATCCAAGAACGTGGTATATCTCTCCATTTGTTTGTGTTGTTTTTGATTTCTCTCAACAGTGTCTTATTGTTTTCTGTATACAGGTATTTTGCCTCCTTAGGTAGGTTTATTCCTAGGTATTTTATTCTCTTACACAATTCTGTAAAGCAACTATACTTTAATAAAAAAGAGAGAGAGAGAAGTGAGTAAACGTAGAAACAAAGGAAAACAGTACAACAAGACTAAAAAATAATAGTTTAGTCATTAAGCAAAGTCAAGGACTTTAAGTTCCTCTTCATGGGCTACAGATAACGTTCTGAGCCTTATCCTTTGAGCTGTCTTATAGAGACTAAAACCCCCACCAGGTGGAAGAAGTTAACTACATGATGCCCAGACTGTAGCCATGACATAAGCTGCCACAATTCTGAGAACTGGCCTCAAAGAAATGTGAACAAAATGACCCTGGAACTGAAGATTAACCGTACTTAAGACAATCAAGATGGTGGTGGTCAGACCACTTCATGACCAGTTTCAAGATGACGGTCAGAGCTGACTGTGCTGTTTCTGCATGTAACCCCCTCCCTCCGTCTATAAAAGCTCTTGCCCACTGATTGGTGGGTGGGAGTGGGGAGTCAGCCTTTGGACAGGAGTCCCCCCACCACCACCTGATTGCCAGCATCTGAAATAAAGCAAGCTTTCATCTTCACCAAAAAAAAAAAAAAAAAGAAATTTTAAAGGACATAATATATTAATACATTCTAGAATAATGATACTTGCATATCATGTTACTTGGGAGCTTAACTCTAATATGTGAAACATTAGATCTACACTTTGTCTACCTAAGATGTTTGTTTAAATGAAGATTCTGCCCCCATCCTGGAACTATTATCAGAAATGTTCTCAAATGGAGTCTGGGAATGGGTGCTTAGAATAAGCACCTTGGGAGAAAAGTATCTACAGAGGGATCCCAACTTACCAGGTTCAACTTAGGATTTTTTGAGTTTACAATGGTGTGAAAGCATTATACATTCAGTTGAAACTGTACTTTCAGTTTTGAAGTTTGATTTTTTTCCTGGGCTAGCCATATGTGGTCTGATAATATCTCCTGATGCTTGGGGGAGGGGAGGGCAGCAGCCATAGCTCTCAGTCAACCCCACGGTCACCAGGGCAAACAATCAATACATTTATAACCATTCTGTACCCATACATCGTTCTGTTTTTCAGTACAGGATTCAATAAACTACATGAGATATTCAGCAATTTATTATTAAATAAGCTTTGTACTAGATGACTTGTCCCAACTGTAGGCTAATGTAAGTGTTCCCAGCACTTTTAAGATAGGTGAAGCTGCTCTCCGATGTTTGGTAGGCTATTTGTATTAAATGTGTTTTCAACTTAATGGTATTTTCAACTTATGATGGATTCATCAGGAAATAACCCCATCGTAAATCGAGGAAGATCTGTACACTGAAAGTCAAGAACTATTGCTCTAATTGCGTGCTGTATGGATATTTTTTCATCTTGAGCAAAATTTATGTTTCCTCTGTGAAATCTGGTCTGTATCATTACAAGCACCCCTGTGCCAAAGTCTGCCATGCTTAGTAATAAGGGAATATCTGCAATGTCCCCTGGTCCCGTGGACACTCTCCAGTCCGTTTCCCCACACCCGACCTTGGACTACATTTCCAGAACGGTTGATGAACCCTTGACTTCAGAAACCACGTCTCACCCTTCTGCTTACAGCTAATCCTTATCCCCCCCAAAATTTACCCGAAAACATATTGTGCGCTGCTTTTGATTTCCCTTCTTTTTTTCTGGTCATTGTGAACAAATACTCACTAGAGTTAGCCCTTTCAACCCTATCAAAGGAGGACTCTAAATTTCATGGTCCTGAGGTGTCTGCATGACCAGCCTTAAACAGGAACTAGATATTAATTTTACGTGTCCTATGTCATTCTGAACTGACTACAACAGTGCAAACACTCAATGAATTCTAACAGAATATTATAGTTCATAATTTTCAGAGTGGCTGCAGAATATTAACAGAAAGGAAAACTTTTTTTATGTTCCTATATTATGTCAAGCACTATGCTAGGAAAAAAATATAGATGATGATGATGATAAATTATCGATAATTCTACCCCTAATAAGTATCCCTTCACTCTTCACATATCTCATTATGGAACCCGTAAGTCTAAGACAATATTTTGTACTGGCTATTATTTTTAATGGCAAATCAAGAATTATATCTAATTCTGAAAATTAAATAAATACAAGATAGTCTACCAAAGCTGTCCAAATTCATTTTAAATAGTTAACCACATAAAGCCAATGAATTACATTTCTTTCTTTACTCATTTAAAAGTACGGACCAAAAGAACAGGAAATGTTTTTATATTAATGAGGCATTGGGCGGAAGAAGAAGGTATGGTGTCCTGTTTGTATGTTTTACTCACAGGAAAAAATACAAAGTGAGATTAAGTCAAGGTCTCATTGGGAGGAAGCCCTAAGTTACCCAGGGCATCACTTTTTCTTGAGGATCTGCCTTTCTTTCATTCTTAGTTTCATACTCTCTTTCTTTCTCTCTTAAGTAAAAATAATTTTCAGAAAAAAATGAATCTGGGAGACATATTTAAATCTTAGATGGCTGTCCCTTCTGATGGAAGTTTGCATGGTGTCCCTACGACCATTAAAAGCTTGGGAAGCTACGGTGCCAAGGATAATACCAAGACCTTCCTTCAGGTACTAAAGTATCACATGTTCTTTAATTTATTTTATGAGAGATAGTTTACACACAATAAAATTTATACATTTTAAATGTACAGTTCAGCAGCTTTGGACAAATATATACAGTAGTGTAACCACCATCACACTCAAAACAGAACATTTAAAAATCCTTGGATCACAGTATTATGCCTACTACTATCATGAGAACTGTAAAATACAAGCCTTCAGCCTAGATCAAAATAATAAATACACATTTTTTTCTTCAGTTGTGATATTTCACAGTCACTTTGCTTTGTGGTCCAATCTTCGGAACTAACTTCATCATCTTCCTTGTCCCATGATACATGGTAGGTATGTTGTCAGGAGACGCAGGCAGGCCAATGTGACCTTTGCTCTTCATTTGACCTTAAAGATGTCATACCTTCCTCTAGTGAATTCTTGGAGTCTAATGACACATGGGAAATACCCATGAACAATAAAAGGTTTCCAGTAAGATCTGCAGTATGCTTAAAATGATAGACCAAGACTTGTATGCGGTCCTCTCCAGCACCCTGTATCCTCCTTACCTCCCATATTCAGAATAAATAAACCAGACAACATTAAAATTGCACAAATTATTAATTAACTAGGAAAAACAGGAAAATAATTTTTTATAAAGAAGTGTGCAATTTAAAACCTCCTGTATTTTTCATTTGTGAACAATAAATGAGTTAATATATGAGAAACATATTGAACACAAGTAAATTTGTTCAGTTCACAAACTGAGGTAAAGGAGAACCTGGAACAGGGTCCAATGTCCACCCCAAGCCTTGTATTCATCCCGCTACACTAAGCCACTTCTGCATACGTGTGAAAATCATGTTTCTAGACTTCTTGAAAATGCACACACACATAATTAACCTATTTTGTGGACATGAAGCCCTTCTTGTGTCACACGTGTTACTATCTCATTCTGTCAGGAGCTGCCATGGGCCTGACATTTTACTGTACTTGCAAACTAACAAGTCAGCCGGGGTCCTGGGTCAGAGTCAAAGGAGAGATCACTATTTACAGAAATACCTGTAGCCACAATATTAACACCTTTGCTCAGTGTTTCCATGCCCCAGTTCCCATAGGGTGACACAAAGAGGCCCAGGGGATGCCTGCATCAAGTGTTGTTACAGAAGAATCACCCCAGGTTTTGGAGACCCAAATAGTTTATAGTAGACAGCAAGAACATCTGCAAATAATGTTACTTGGAGGAAAGCACTACATTTATTAGACTAGAGAGTAAGGAAACCTTTCCTCTGCTCTGGAGAAAGAAACAATTTCTACCTTCGGAGACTGTTTGGATTATAAATATCCTTGAAGAGATAGTCTCTTAAAAAGACCTCAGTGCTTCTGTGCCCCAGATGTGCAAAGACACGATGGACCCATGGAGAATTTTATCTCAATAGGGCCTGCCAGAAGGCAAACCAGAAACCACTTTCAACTACATAGTATTTGGGAAATTTAAAACAAGCTTATTTATAAATTTAAAACAAATGTAAAACACATATAAATATGTATGTATATGATATATTATCGATATATCTTATATGTATATATGGTCATGTATGTATGATATATATTATATATGCATCATACATATACAAGGAATGATGTATGTAATCTGTATATGATATAGACATATATCATTCATATATATATGTATAAAGGGAATGACTGGATTTAAAGATATTCTGTTAGATTTTCTGAGTCTTTCTTTTCTGAGTCTTCTCTGTGCATCTGTATTGTCAAATAACAATTACATCAGTTATATGTAATTAAATTATTTTCAAAAGCCCACAATACTCAAATTAATAAAATTTTTTCTTCTATGTGCTGCGAGAACAAAATTTATTTTAGTAAAATGTCACCAGTAAACTGCCTACCAGTCCAAAAATACATTAAAATGAAAATGATCATATGAAGTGTCTGTTTTTGTTGACAAGATTGAATTTTGAAATAATGTAATGCATGTCCAATTAGCTCATGAGTATGAGATAAATGAAGGGAAAACAATGTAATTGTTATCTTTCAGACCATGGAAATGAGTGATGTATGCACAAGTGTCATGTTTACTTACATATAATTGGATTGAACAGAAGATCATCTTATGGACAGGACTGTTGACCCTCAAGAACTGAAGTATTTGTGTGTACTCACTCAAGAAAATGCTAGGTATAAACTTTCTCCTTGTCTCCTACTGCTATTTTTTAAATAGAGCAACAGAAGTGAAAATTTCATGCTGATAATTATCTTGTTTATTTCGGTTCTATTAAGAAAATCAAGCACTGGAATATCTAATATCTAAACAAATACTCAGTGGCAAACAATTTACATGCTTCTGACTTGAATCCTTACAAGTATTCACTGGGGTAAGTATGTTTATTACTATCTTACAGATGAGGGCACTGAAGCTTGGGTGTCATTTTAGGTAACATGGAATTAGCATCTCTGATTATCTAATGTCAGCACATGGCCTTTCTCCTCAATCAAATTGGCCTTATTCTTTTATACTTCTAATATGCATGTAAGAAATATATAAACTGAAAAATTTTAGGAACAAATATTAGTTCAGCTCAGTGTGGGGCTGGTAAAGAAGAATAGCAACAACACAGACAAACACTAACTCTGTCTCATATATACAAACCGAAATGCATGAAACCAAAAACAGGTAAGAATGGTAGGAAGGTGATTTACCACAAAAGGAATCGAAGCCCAGGCCAAGTTGGTATATAAGTACTACCTATACCAGGAGATTTAGACTGGATTTGATCCTGAAATATGAAATGTGAGTCTATTAGTTTTCTATAGCTACCCTAACAAATTACCACAAAGTTAGAGAGTTTAACAATATAGATGTATCACCTTATGGTTCTATAGGTCAGAAATCTGAGACAGTCTCACTGGGCTAAAACCAAGGTATTGGAGGGCTGTGCTCCTTACTGTAGGCTCTTTTACTATAGCTTTCCATTTCCTTGTCTTTTCCACTTTCTAGAGGCAGCTCACATTCCTTAGCTCATGGACCCCTTCTTCTACCTTGAAAGCTAGCAATGGCAGATTGGGTCCTTCTCACAGCACATACTCTGACCTACTCAGCTGCCTTCCTTTTTCACAGTGATTTAGATTGGGTCCATCCAGAAAATCCAGAAAAAACATTCTCCATCTCAACTTTAGTCACTTCTGCAAATTCCTGTTTGCCATGAAATGCATCATAGTCACAGTTTCCAGATAATAAAGCATGAAGATCTTTGGGAGACATTATTTTGCCTGTCACGATGAATAAGGTCTAAACATGTAGAAGGAATACACCAATTAAAGACAGAGATTGCCAGAGTGAATGAATGTACAAGACCAAACTGTATGTTGTCTACAGAAACCCATTAAAAAAAAAGACTCAGGTAGGTAAACGGGGCAAGAGAAAGCTATACTATGCTAAAACATCAAAAGAAAACTGGAATAGTGCTATCAATTTCAGAGAAAGCAGACTTCAGAACAAGGAAAACTATCAGGGACGAAGAGCTGTCAGTCTTCCAAGAACACATACAAACTTACACATTTATGTACTTAATAGGGCATCAAAATACATGAGGCAAACACTGACAGAACTACAAGAAGAAATAGACAAGTCCACTCTTATAGTCAGAGACTTCAACACAATCTATTAGTATTTGGTAGCTCAAGCAGGAAGAAGATCACCAAGGATATAGCTGACTTAAACAGCACTCTCAATCCACTTGTCTAACTGATATTTATAGAATATCCCTTCAACAACAGCAGAATACACATTCTTCTCAAGTTCACATGAAACATTCACCAAGACAGATGACATTCCAGACTATGAAATGCACCTCAACAGATTGGTACAAATAAACAAAGTATGTTATCAGACCACAATGGAATTAAACCAGAAACCAATGACAGGAAGATAGTTGGAAAATCCCCAATATTTGGTAATTAAACATACACTCCTAAATAACACAGAGGACAAAGAGATCTCTAGAAAAATATTTTTTAAATATTTTGAACTGAAGGAAAAATCTAAATGCAACTTATCAAAATAAGTTGGGATGCAGAAAAAACAATGCTCAGATGGAAATTTATAGCACTAAATGTGTATGTTAAGAAACAGGGAAGGACTTTTATAACAATATAAGCTTCCATCTAAGAAAATAGAGGAAGATCCATTTAAGCCTAAAGCAAGTAGAATACAAAAATCTATAAAAATTAGAGCAGAAGTGAATGATATTGGAAACAGGAAAATAACAGAGAGAATCAATGAATCCAAAGCTGGTTCTTTGAAAATATCAGTGAAACTGATAAACCTCTAGCCGGGCTGAGCAATGACCAAGTGTTTATAATTGCCCACAATTTACCCTCTACCCTGGCTTGGCCAGTTTCTAGGCAGGCTTCTCTCCTCCCCAAGGACCCCTGAACTTTGGCTTGTCTCCCAGTCTGAACAAGCAGTAAAACAGAACACCCCTCCTTAAGTTCATCCTGAGAACTGGCTGACCACGGTGAAAAACAGAAGCATGTCCCGTCAGACCACCTTAATTATGATGCTGTCTGTTCATTCTTACTCAGTTTCCCCTCAAAATTCCTGTTCGTCCTACTCCCCCCTCCCTAGGAAAGGAAACTTTTTTCTGTTTGATTTTGATTGGCTTGTAGATTGTGCTTGGAATGTTCTTCCTATTGGAATAGTCTTTTCAATACAATCTCCCCTTAACTAAGTCTAATTGGTTGTTATTTGACATCAAGAAAACAGAGAGGAGATACCAATTTCCATATCAGACATGGGTCACCACAACTGATCCCGTGTATGTTGAAACAATGATAAAAGACTAAAAAATAAAAGAATACTCAGAACTATGAACAACAAAGGCCACAAATTTGGTAATAGATGAAATGGACTGATTCCTTGGAAGATACAAACTACCAAAACTCACACAAGGAAAGCAGACAGTCTGAATAGGCCTATATGTTTTAAATAAATTGAATCAAGAATTTATAACCTTCTAAATAAGTAGAAAGAAAGAAGGAAGTTCTCAGGTAGGGGACAAACATAAATGAAGACCCTGAGATGGAAATTAGAGTGGGAACAGGAAAGATGGCAAGTGCTGTCTGATTAGAGCCTAGGGGAGACATAAGGAAAGTCCCTATTTGCTAACAGATGCCAGTAAACTGTTTCCTCCTCATTGAACTCTGGAATTATAAACCAGGGGTCTCTTTAGGGGGCACTTGACACTTGCCAGCATGAAGAGTTATCCAGTAGAACCAGCCTTGGTTGATTGCCAGCTTCTTGGCAGTCTGACAAGAGAAAGAGAGAAGGAAGCCGTTTGTTCACAAACTGTGACATCTGAGCTTCAGCTGGATACTGTGAATTGGTAAAGACACAAAGCAGTCAGCATTTACAAAGGAGAGTCCATTGAATGGCTTTGGCACTTTGATAGAGGATTCAAAACGAAGGAGCATTGTGAGGCTGACATGATTTAGAGCTGATTCTGAGACTTCAAACCGGGCATGTGGTAATGTGTCTAGAGCATATATGCAAGCACGCCCGTCTTTGCTTCACCTTACAAATTCGTTATAATCCCAAATTAGTGCCGTGTCATTTCTCAATTTTTAAATTTTGTTTGTGTTGATCTTTCAGGTTAATGGGTGCTGTGACAAATTTTTCCTCACTAGAAAAGCAAAAGTCGATATTCTGAGTTACCTTAGAACTAAAAGTGTGTGTGCGTGTTGTGTATGTGTGTATATGTATGTGGGGGATGGAAGGGTGATGAAGGTGTTATTTTTTTTTTTTTTTCCTAAAAAAGAGCTTTGTTTACCAAGTGGCTTCTTAGATTCATGGATATGAGGACACAGAGAGATGAAAACATTTTCAGAGCCGGAATTTAGATCTGTTAGCATACCTCAACATGCTCAATTTTAAGAAATTCTAGGACTTTATGTGGTAGGCAGGATTCCAAGGACTGTCCACTTTCCCCCAAGATTTCCATTCCCTGGTGATTCAAACACACGAATCTAGGTATTTCTGCGAAGGGACTTTGCACTTGTAATTTAAGATGCAAATCAGTTGACCTTAAATTTGGGAGATTATCCAGATGAGCATGATCGAATTACATGCTCCTTTTAAAAGGCAGAAGAAGGCAGAAGGGGACGTCACAGAGATTTGAAGCACAAGAAGTCCTCAAGGTGCTATTGCTGGTTTACAGATGGAGGAGGGAGCTATGCGGGGGCCTCTAGGGGTAGAGACAGACCCTCTGCAGCCAGCAAGGAAATGGGAATCTCAGTTCTATAACCATAATGAAATGCATTCTGTCAACCACCTGCTTGAGTTTGGAAACGGATTCTTCCCCCAGTTCTCCAGGTAAGCTCTCAGCCTGGTTAACACATTGATTCAAGCTTCATGGTACCTGACCAGAGACCAGCTGAGCTCACCTGGACTTCCGACCTGCAGAAGCAGATCATAGGTGTGGTTTCAAGCTACTAAATTTATGGTAATTTGATATGCAGTGATAGAAAACGAATATAATTTCTTCCTCATTTTCATGCATAATTCTGGATAATTTGTATATATTCAAGTAACTATCCTATAGAAGACGTTCAATAGATAGAAGCTATAATTACTATTGCTACATTCTGAAGATAATCAGACGTTCTACTTTCATGTCTCTTTTAATTGATGGAACTCTAATAAGCTCTTTTTTATAGAAGTTTAGTTGATTTACAGTATTGTGTTAGTTTCAGGTGTACAGCAAAGTGATTCAGTTACACATATATCTATTCTTTTCCCATATAGGTTATTACAGAGTATTGAGTATAGTTCCCTGAGTCATACAGTAGGTCCTTTTTGTTTATTTTTTAAATTTTTTTTTTTTCAATTTTGTGTATTATTCATTTTTAATTATTATTTATTTATTTATTTTGGCTGTGTTGGGTCTTCGTTTCTGTGCGAGGGCTTCTTCCAGTTGCGGCAAGCGGGGACCTCTCTTCATCGCGGTGCGCGGGCCTCTCACTATCGCGGCCTCTCTTGTTGCGGAGCACAGGCTCCAGACGCGCAGGCTCAGTAGTTGTGGCTCACGGGCCCAGTTGCTCCGCGGCATGTGGGATCTTCCCAGACCAAGGCTCGAACCCGTGTCCCCTGCACTAGCAGGCAGACTCCCAACCACCGCGCCACCAGCGAAGCCCTGTTTATTTTTTATATAGTAGTGTGTATATGTTAATCCCAAGCTCCTAATTTATACCCTCCCCTTTCCCCTTTGGTAACCTCCTAATTTATACCCTCCCCTTTCCCCTTTGGTAACCATAAGTTTGTTTTTCTATGTCTGTGGGTCTATTTCTGTTTCGTAAATAAGTTCATTTGTTTCCTTTTTTTTTAAAAATATATTTCACATATAAGTGATATATGATATTTGTTTTTCTCTGACTGGCTTACTTCACTTAGTATGGTAATCTCTAGGTTCATCCATGTTGCAAATGGCATTATAAGTTCTCTGCTCCATAAAAGGCATGACTTTATTATAATTTAACAGAAAATTTTTGGGTCATGAGTCACTCAGCTCTTCTGAAAGATGTCTTCTCCTACCTTCTTACCAATCATAAATCCTCTTGGTCTGACCAATGTCTCTATTTGTAAACTTTTTTAAAATTCTTTTTCAAGAGTGCTAGGAATCGACATCTGTTAGAAACTGTCAAACTTTAAACATTTCTCCTGGACCCAGGCTGCAAGAAAATGGGTACTGTATTTAGGCTGTTACAATAGGAACAATGTTTCAGAGTGTTTCCCAGACATGATGAGTCAAAAGGGCTTTACAGGGGAAAGAAACAAAAGGGGCCATGTGCTACCTCCGAATTTGATGGGCTTTGGTGTAGCAGGCATTGTAAGCCTGGGAAACTTACATCCTTATCTAGGAATAGTTGACAAAGAGAAGTCATTTAAAGGAAGAGGGTCAGTGTAAGGTCAGAGAAAACTTTAGAGTTTGCCACAAAAGTAAAGTTACACCATTCCATTTAGGGGTTTTGTGAATTACCAGAAAAAAAAAATCTGTATTACAGTTGAAAAGCCACCTCGAGTTTGTATAAAACAAAATTTCACTTCATATCACAGAGCCAAAGAGCCTCTTCCAGGAAATACTGCTAGTCCAAATATCCCCTGCCTTTGGTCACCTGTCATTTTCCTTCCCTGGGCCAGAACTCACTTAGGCTGGGTTTCTAAAAACTTCAAAGCTAGAGATTATTAGTCAAATGAGCATTCTATATTCCTAAATTCCTATGCACTGTCTTAGTGTGACAAGAATGGCTGGACCAGAAACCAAAGGCAGTCTCCTTAGCACCTCTCTGAAAGCCTAGAGCCAGTGTAAATGTCCCTCCTTACCCACTTTCCCCAACCATGTCCCAATTTCTCTTATTTCTCCCAACCCAAAACTGTCCAGAAGTATATGGCATCCTGAGCCTAGCAATATCCAGAGGAAAAAAAAAAAAAGGACCCATTCTTCCTCCCCAACATCAAAATTTCACCCAAGTAGTGCTAACTTCACATGGCCTAAATTTACGGTTTCTCCTGGTCTTCAGGACAAGCTCCTTTGGACACTTGGCACAGAGTAGGAATGCAATACAATTTTGTTGGATGAATAGAAACTCATACTTAGTATTATTCTTTTCATGCCTATCTCGTGGAAACCAGCTTGAGCACAATAGGCACCCAGTGATGAGACTCAATCACATCTGGAAATGCTTGCAGGTCAGCCCCTCATGCCTCCCACTAGCTACAAACAGCATAAAGATCTTTGTTCAATGCAGTGTATTTGGTGCCTAGATAATGTCTGCCTTGAAGTAGTGCTCGGTAAATTCCTTGTTCAGTAAGAAACCTGACAGCTAGGCCTACCCAAAGTTTGTGTTTGTGAGGACTGGGCAGTCCCCATGTACCATAAATGGCAAGGTTGTTCCATGTAATGAACAAGCATGGAAGCTAGTGACCTATTACAAGAAAGGTGTGGTTTTAGGGTCCTGCCCATTGTGGGTCAGTCCTCATGTCTCCTCACTGCAGCCAGGATGACAGAGCAACGCATCAATTCTGCTCACAAATCCTCACCCAGAACTGGTCATATGGACACATTCAACTACAAGAAGCCAGGAAGTTTAGTTGTAGCTAAAACTGACTGGACTAGCTAGGTCTCCATCACCTTATGCTTCACTTGCATGCCCTCTTTCCCATATATCTTTTTCTTTCTTTCATTAATGATTCCTTTGCACCCAATTGCTTAAAGTAACTCACTCGTTAGCTAAAACTATATCAGGCACCTGGTATTTTTCCTCATTGAAACACTAACACTTTTCTTCTTTGTAAACATTCTTCATTCCAGAAGAGAAGGTCATGGTACGATAAACCTGGAGAACGCAGAGCCCATCTCTGGACCTCACGACGCCGGCCTTGACAGCTTTGAAATGTTCCACGAGAAAGGAAGAATGCAGACCCCGCCCCTGCCCTGACCTTTATCAGGAATCCGATTTTGAGCTAACCCTATAAGTTTTACTCACTGAACCCTGTCAAGGAGGACACAATCTTGAGGGCACTAGCCTGCTATGGCCTCCTTTGCCTGGCAAAGAAATAAAGTTACTCTTCTTTACCCAAAACTCTGTCTCCATGATTTTGATTAGGTGCCAATGTACAGAGGCCAAAATTTCGGCAGCAGTACCACGTGCTGGACATATTTGGTGACCATCATTCATGATGGTCACACCCTTTACCAGGAGCATGAAATCAGGCACAATTCGCTTGATGTAGGAATGAAGTCTAAGTACAGGATGGATGAATCTGACCACAGCATATTTTCTGACTCTCATATTGATATCTCACCTCTATCCCTGTCGGGCTCACATCTAGACCTACGCCTATGGTGATAACAGCAGGGAATGGAAATAAAATTTAATGATCCCTTTATGAAAAGCAAAACATATATCTGCCCTTGCTGGTAGTATCCTTCCCCACTGAAGAAGTATGCAGTTATGGTCTGGTGAGTTAGTCATTCCCAGTGGCAAGGAATGCCTCTGTCAAATTAATCCCGCTAACCAAATCCAGCAAATCTGCAGGACCAACCCAGTTCAGGGCCAGTTTCTTTTCCTTTCAGAGCACACATACACAGAGTAATGCCTAGTAAGACATTTCCAGCTGGAGGTTTTATTCCAAACGTGCCATACTGGTGAACACTTGTGAACCGGTCACTGCAGTGTGACTTTGCACCCATAGAAAGTTGGAACGTATCAACCATCAGTTTTTATTCAGCCAGTATTTATGCATCTCTGTGAGAGAATCATACATCATTGGAATTTGTAGCAATCTGATTAAATTTAGTGGGAAAAAAATGATCCTGTTTGCTATCCACTGACGCTGTGATTATAGGGGCTATGTATAAAAGCCAGAAAATAATTTTCAAACAAAGGTCAGAAATGATGTCCTCTAAAAGCTATTCACATGCTGCCTTGTTCCTCAAAGGAGGGAAAAGTGATATCTGGGGACATCTGGAAAGATTTTCTGCAGAAGTCAATTTAAGAGATTTTTGGAGGGTGTGAAGGAAGGTCAGACCCTCTGCAGGAATCATTGAAATAAGATGTCATTCTGTGAAATAATGCCATTTGCAGCAACATGGATGGACCTAGAGATTATCATACTAAGTGAAGTAAGCCAAACAGAGAAAGACAAATATCATATGATATCACTTATATGTGGAATCTAAAATATGACACAAATGAATTTATCTGTGAAACAGAAACAGACTCACACACATAGAGAACAGACTTGTGGTTGCCAAGGGGGAGGGGCCTGGGGGAGGGATGGACTGAGAGTATGGGATTAGCAGATACAAACTATTACATATAGAATGGATAAACAACAAGGTTATACTCTATAGCACAGGGAACTATATTCAATATCCTGTGATAAACCATAATGGAAAAGAATATGAAAAAGAATATATGTATATATATGT
This sequence comes from Balaenoptera physalus, assembly GCF_965194825.1. Classification (NCBI taxonomy): domain Eukaryota; kingdom Metazoa; phylum Chordata; class Mammalia; order Artiodactyla; family Balaenopteridae; genus Balaenoptera; species Balaenoptera physalus. Next base: position 11,734,237 of record NC_138885.1, read on the forward strand.
ATGATTGAATCATTTTGCTGTACAGTAGAAATTAACACAACATTGTAAATCAACTATACTTCAAAAAATTTTTTTAATTAAAAAAATAAAAAAGATGTCATTCTGTTCAGGATATTGGTGGGGTGGGTTTCTACCTACTAAGTTTGAAGAAATGGGTAATCTACGTGGAGTCCATGGCAACTTCATCAACCCAATATTACATTAATCAGAAGTCCGGTGCCTCTCCCCAAACTACTTTACCCCACTTGTTTGCTTCTAGTTTAACTTGTCTAGTTTACACTTATAACCAACTTCACACACAAGTCCTTATTTGGCATCTCCTTTGTATGACACTCTGCTTTGGGTATGATAGAGATACATTAGCTACGGTTCTCATGCTAAGTCATTTAGTTTTTTTTTGATCCTCTTCATATTTATCCACTTACTTGACTTCCATGTCTCCCCAGTGAGTTTCATATTAGTGGAAATATATTTTTTATCATCTGACAAATGAGGATCTAGCAATCTCCCTGAACAATTGCTACAGGTAGACCAGGAATTGTACAGCTAGATTGCTTCTTAACTGGCATTGTAACCTTAGGCAAGTTATTTCACTTCTCTCAGGCTCAGTTTGTTTCATCTCTAAAAAACATGTATATCATAAGCTTGTAGGGAACATTTACTGAAATAATGTATGTCAAGCACTTAGCACAGTTCCTGGCACATATAAAACTTTAATAAATGGGAGATCAACAGCACTGCCCAGACCCACGTAAAATATTTCTGGGGAATAGATTTTACTTTGCACTTCATCGCATTTGAGAGTCCTTGCCATCACCTGATCTTTTAATCACATTGGTGTAAATAGCTGATGTAAAGGAAGATGAACTATCTTAAACATAAGCTCTTTGTGAACTGATTACTTGTCCTCCAGGTTGGTCTGAGGACGTGGTAGGAGACATCACGGTTCAGCAGAAGCTGGATTCTCCCACAATGGGTTCAGCACACATACAGATTTTGACAGGCCTTATTATAGGCATGCTGACTAATAGACTAATAGTCTGTTAGCAGGAGGAATTATGGTCGGTATCAGGGTTAATAGAGAATCAAGGATGTTCTTAGCCTGGGTTCCCTTTTGTCACTTTGTCACACTAAAGCATAGAACAGTCTACAATAACTTCAAATACAGTGAAGATCCAAACACCAAATTATTTGAACTGTCATCAAAACAAAAGCCTGAAGTCCATTTTGTTTCCTTAATCACATTTCCAATCCACAAAAGCATGTGCTGATCAATCCTTTCCGAAGTCACCATCATTATCAAACATCCATCACATGCCTACTATTGTGTAGCAAATGAAATAGAAAACTAACAAATGCTGAGTCCCTGTGGTGTGTGTAAACCCCAGGGCAAGGTATTTTCACATGCTTTATATCAACTGATCTTCAAGACTCCCTTTCAAGGTGACTTTCATTGGTTCCATCTTAGAGATGAAAAAAATTAGGCCTTTGAAAAGGAAGAGATTACTCTTGTAATCATATACAAGAGTACAAAGACATGATTCTGGCCCTGGAAGTAATTCTTGCCTGGAGACTTTAAGAAATATTACAGGAGACTTTAAAAAGGATCAGCTCATAGGAAGAATAGATCAATGTCAAGGAAGCCAGCTCTCAAGGTTTGCTGTCAACCATCACAGAAAAATTGGTACTGTCCTACCCATCCTCACTACCTCAACATACACCCCAACAAACTATTCTTGGAACAAGCTTGCTTGGACCAGGAGGGAAGGACAGCCAATCTCTATCATTTTTAGGCAGTGATGTTCTGCTCTCCCAGAGCTTCCTTTCCATCTCCCTCTCTCCTTTGTTTTCCTTGTTCACTAAGTGGTATTTACTTGCTAGACTGCAATTCTAACATTCTTTTAAAACCTCCTGCTGAAAAGTGTAAAATCCATCCCTCTCACCCCATTACTTACAAAATGAAGTGCAAGGTACCTGCCTAGCCTTCAACCTCACCTGCTTCCCATCACTCCTTGACCCCACTGTTCACTATGGCAACACAAATGCCAATCATCCCATGCCTTTTCTGGAATCTAGACTATTCATGCTGTCTCTCTGCTTGGGAGATCCTTTGTCATATAGCCATGGCCTCTGCCAGCCCCTTACCAAACGTTTGGATCTGACATCACCTGCCCCAGCAAGTTCTCTGAAACAAGCTTGCAGTGTTAAATGCTCTTCTTTTGTGCCTGTAAAGTACTCTGGGATTATCTTCATCCCAGAAATGCTGACATCAATCTACAGTGGTCTATTGATGTGTCTCTCTCCCTTCCTATATTCTGAATTCCTTGACAAGAGAAATTATACTTATTTATTATGGTACCAAATACTACTAGCTATGTTTTAGTTCATAGTTTGTGAAATGATTTAGAGTTTTACATAGATGGATAGGATTTATTTTAATTGTTATGTTTTTCTTACATTTATTTGGAAAAATATCTTTCACCCATGTCCTATTATATTGTTTATTTTCTTATTTAGTAGTGATGGGAAATTTCCCTCTTAATAAATGCATTAAATTAATTTGAAAAAAAAGAAAAAAGGAGGGAAACATGTTAAGTAAAAATTAGTGCCAATGGCAAAAATTGTGAGAATGGTACAGTAATGACCAAAATGTGGGAGGCCCTGGCTTACCTTGGCCTTCTAAGGCAGAACGCTTGGTGAAGTCAATGAGAGATGCATTTTAGAGCAAAGAGCACTTTGGAAGTCTATAACATCCTGTGTTAAGAGATTGGCTTTGCTCTGAAACAGCCTGCTTCAAGGAAAGAGGTAGGGCAGGTATATGGAGGGTTACAACCAAAGAAATTTTAAATTGGATTTGAGCCCTGGTCCTTCTGCTGGAAGAGGAGATGACAGGGCTGACATGGGGCGTGGTCACCTGGTTAAGTGAGTAATGAATCTGTGCGTCACTGAGCTTGCACCCGTTTTACATGCTCTGTGGCCTGGATTCCAGATGAACTGCATGGGTTACAATGCAACTGTTCCCCTTCTCTCAGATCGGACAAAGATATCATATCCAGGGACTTGTAAAATCTCAGAACAAAATTTGGCTAATATTCTTCAGTTTCTCCTGAAGAAAATCTAAGGTATGGCAGTCACTCAAAGACACAAAAGCCTTTGGGAGAAAAACTGAAGTCCAACCTAAGTTATATCCTTTGCCTTATGGGCGCTGAGGCCCACCTCTATTATGACCATCAAACCATAGGTCAGGGAACAACTCCTGGCATTCTGGAGCAATGCCACGGGGGCAGGTTCAAATATAACCAACAGCAACCTCCCCTTGTAGAACCCCAGGAGAGGGCACACAACAGACCACTAAAGAGGAAATCGTTGTGGGACAGGAAGTTATGGGCACACAGGACCACGAGTGAGCAGGACAGGACAATTTGCTCTTGCCAAAGGGCCAGATGTGGTTCGCAAACCCCAGAATTCCGCTGTCAGCACTTTGAGAGCTGCAGGTGCTGTTGACTTTTACTTACAGCTGTGAAAAGCATTCCAAAAATTACCCCTTGCTTCTAGGGAATTCTTTCCAGCCCCTTCAAGCCCACATTCTGGAGGCTTCCTCACCGGCCCACAAAATCCAGATGGGATCTATACATGAAGCATTCACCACCAGGCTTCCTTGCTCTGGTGTAAGAGCTACACCTACTCTTCAGAATTATTAATGTCACAGAAATTGATATGATTCAATCACCCGTGTCATAATTATCCTATGTTTTCTTTATGGCCAATTCTAAAGAACTCCCAAGCTTTTTAATACATTCCATTGTTCAAGCCTGATACAAAAGTGGCAATTAAGGGAAGACCCCTTCCCATAATCAGTCCTAGGTTCATTGCTTCAAATAGTCCCCAGACAGATTCCTGAGGGGCAATCCTGCCCTGATGCCAGATGTCACCTTTTTGTCCTCCTCCCACCAACAAACTCCCTGCTGAGTATTTTCAGTGGTTCAGCAGCCATCTCTCCACTACAGGTCTCTCTGTAATTCAACCAAAAAGCCCCAGATGACCTTGATCCAACCACACCCTGGAGAAAAGGAACATCCTCGTTCATTGGACTCTGCTCTTGCCTTTAGGATAAAATTCCTTAGCAAAGGATTCATGCTACGATTCCTACTACTTTTCAGTGTCATTTGGTACTGTCATCAGACTATAGACTTATTTCCCAAATTTTTTAGGTAAAATTCTCTGAAGCATCTGACCATCCTTTCTTGCTTCTCTCATGTAGAATTTCCTATTTCCCCTCCACCTCCTTCCACATTCACCTGGATAAAATACACGTGTTCTTGGAGGTTCTGTTCTAAACTTAATCTCTGAGAAGGCTGCTGCAATTACCCAGTTTGAGACAAAGTTGCATAAAATTGACAATTTATGATAGTACATTGTCATTATCTGTGGATGTCTCTTTCTTTTCCATTAACGAGTGAACAGTTTGAAGGAAGCAGTGATGTAATCTCGACAGGTAGGGATCTGCAGTGCCTGACAGGTGGTAGATTCTCAGTAAATGACGGATCAATGGAAAGACACATCCTAAACATCATAACTGGTGATGGTGACCCAGAGATTTCTTCTAGACATGGTTCGAATGTGCTTAAGCTGCCAACCTAGATTTGTGAAAATAGTACCTGGGTGTCAAATAAGCTGTAGGGGGTCAGTTATTTATTATAGAATATCTGTCTCAATCACTCATTCTTATTCTCTCCCAGCTAAAATTCATGCTCTGATTTTCTGACTCTAGAATAAATATACTAATATATTCCTAAGCACATTGAAAATAAACCTTAATGAAAGGCAAACATCCAGAAACATCCCTTGCTTGACCCCTGGCTGGCAGACCAGCCCAGAGGAGCAAATTGACCAGACACAGAAGCCATAGGGCCATTACATTGTTTCCCTCCTGTGAAAGTTATGCAAATAAAATTTCAATTTGCCTTTTCCTCCTTAAAATGTGTATAACTGAATCACTTTGCTGTATACCTGAAACTAACGTAACATCGTAAACCAACTAGACTTCAATAAAAAAAAAGTGGTTCTTTTTCTCACTTTGTAATTGGAAGTAGGTTATACAAGTCCTTCCTAGTCTTTCTAGAGGGGCTGAAGTCATCTTTCCTTCTTACTTTTGCAAGTGATTCTATTCTAGCCAATATTTGCACATAATCCATGGGGCCCTTCTTTTTTATGATTTTTCAGTCTGACAGAAGAGATTCTAATTATGCCCCTGTGAGGCTTCTATGTTGGCTGTGCTGTCAGCTGCCCAGATTACCAGCTTTTGTGGAGCCCCCAGCTTTGGTGACCAGGGCTGCTTGCCAATGGCAAGATTATACGCATTGGCAATGGCTTGCCAATGGCAAGATTATAACGTCATAGGATACAGCCGCCCACAGCGGTCTGACAATTCAAACAGGCCCGTTTCTTGGTATGCTATTTTTTTTCTGTCAGTTTCAAACAGTTTTAAAATATCAAATTTGCCAGGCATGCAATGCAGTTCAAATGAATCACTGATCAGAGGGAGACATTTTAATGAGGTTAACACTAAAATGCCCAAAGTGATTTTGAAGTTACAGCCTAGACCAGCCTAATGGTTTAATTCTGTCTTGGCAAATCAATACCTTTGCATGAAGTTTCTAAAAGTCATCAGGACATAAAATGTATATTTATGCTAACTTGTTCACTCTGTCAGTAACTATCACGCTTGGCTATGATTGACTGCCTATAATAAATAACCAGATGCCTTCAATTCTGACAATATCGCAAAATGGCAGATATCTTCATTTAAAAAATTTCTATATTTTTTAATTCACTGCTGTAACATTAGCCCTGGAAACAGTATCTGGAATGCATGTTACACCCTAAACAAATATTAGTTGAATTAATTATTCCAATTAACAAATAAGAAAACCAAAGTTTACTCTCTCATTGCTAATCTCATTTCCATCAGGAATGCTGCAGCTTGTTCACCAGATCTCAACAGCTGCCAATACACACACGCAAACGAGCGTGCACATACATGCATATATGATCATATTACAATCTGACCAGCAAAAGCAGTCAGATCTGTGTTCCCCAAACTTGCTCTAAAATCAAAATTCTTCATCCTCTATTTTTTTTTGAATTTTGTGAAATTTAAAAGCTACAGACAAGCACCTAGAAAAACACCCTCTATGTCTCACTCTCACAAAAGGTGGGCAACACACTCTCTGTTTTATGCAATTAATTTTTCTGAACTAAAATGCACACGTTTATATTGATCCCTGCTGAATTTCAAGTGTTTACTTGTTCCCATATTTCTAGCCTGGCATGATATTTTGAATATTCCATCCAACAGATAAACCATTTACCTGCCTCTGTAATACATGTGAATTTGATCAGCATGCATGACCTGCCTTCACTCCAGTTGTGTTTCAGATTATAGAACAACACAGAGCCCTGTGGCATACCGCCAGATCAGTCTTTCCCATTAGAAAGTGAAATAAATGCTCCTTGGGTGTAGCTGGTTTAATATCTTTAACGCCATGTATTCGCATCATCAACCAGCCAGTGTTTCTCCATCACGTCCCCAAGACTATGTAGAGTTATCATTGGAAAACTGAGACAATTGTTATTAAACTTTAAGCAGAATTTTGTGCAACACCTTCTTGTGTATTCCTTCATTTGCATGCTCCCCCCCCGCCACCAAATTATAGGCCTGGGTTGGTGTTATGTATTCTGTGTACAGAAGCAGTGTGTCTTCAGAAAATTTTCTTTTTATCTGGACAAGCCTCAGTTTCATTATCCATGAAAGGAGTGTAGTGATACTTGTCAATATAAAGAGAAATCACCGGTGTTAAGAGCCTAGAAATGAGCCCAGATCACATTAGCACTCCATCCATATCAATCTCATTTTCTCGCCCTTTCCTTTGCTCCCATCAACTCCGTGTTTCTATAAACAGTAAATACATACCACTCTTGTCTGCAGGACCATCCGTTGATCCGGTCATCGTAATGATAGGTATTCAGAGTTAAACCAAACTAAAAGAGACATTGCTTTTGCCAAACCAACTCATTCTATGTTTCCTAATTGTTTTGTTTTATAAATTTACATAGAATAAAATTAACTCTTCATGGTAGACAGCTCTATAGGTTTTTTAAATTATAAATTTATTTATTTTATTTTATTATTCATTTTTGCTGCGTTGGGTCTTCGTTGCTGTGTGCGGGCTTTCTCTAGTTGTGGTCAGCGGGGGCTACTCTTCGTTGTGGTGCGTGGGCTTCTCATTGTGGTGGCTTCTCTTGTTGCGGAGCATGGGCTCTAGAAGCGCGGGCTTCAGTAGTTGTGGCACATGGGCTCAGTAGTTGTGGCTTGGGGGCTCTAGAGCGCAGGCTCAGTAGTTGTGGCGCACAGGGCTTAGTTGTTCCGTGGCACGTGGGATCTTCCCGGACCAGGGCTCGAACCCATGTCCCCTGCATTGGCAGGCGGATTCTTAACCACTGTGCCACCAGGGAAGCCCCAGCTCTACAGGTTTTTTTTTTTTTTTTTTAACATCTTTATTGAAGTATAATTGCCTTACAATGGTGTGTTAGCTTCTGCTTTATAACAAAGTGAATCAGTAATACATATACAATATGTTCCCATTTCTCTTCCCTCTTGCATCTCCCTCCCTCCCACCCTCCCCATCCCATCCCTCTAGGTGGTCACAAAGCACCGAGCTGATCTCCCTGTGCTATGCGGCTGCTTCCCACTAGTTATCTATTTTACATTTGGTAGTGTATATATGTCCATGACACTCTCTTACCCTGTCACATCTCACCCCACCCCCTCCCCATATCCTCAAGTCCATTCTCTAGTAGGTCTGTGTCTTTATTCCCGTCTTGCCACTAGGTTCTTCATGGCCTTTTTTTTTTTTTTTTCCCTTAGATTCCGTATATATGTCTTAGCATACTGTATTTGTTTTTCTCTTTCTGACTTACTTCACTCTGTATGACAGACTCTAACTCCATCCACCTCATTACAAATACCTCCATTTCATTTCTTTTTATGGCTGAGTAATATTCCATTGTATATATGTGCCACATCTTCTTTATCCATTCATCTGTCAATGGACATTTAGATTGCTTCCATGTCCTGGCTATTGTAAATAGAGCTGCAATGAACATTTTGGTACATGACTCTTTTTGACCTATGGTTTTCTCAGGGTATATGCCCAGTAGTGGGATTGCTGGGTCGTATGGTAGTTCTATTTGTAGTTTTTTAAGGAACCTCCATACTGTTCTCCATAGTGGCTGTATCAATTTACATTCCCACCAACAGTGCAAGAGTGTTCCCTTTCCTCCACACCCTCTCCAGCATTTATTGTTTCTAGATTTTTTGATGATGGCCATTCTGACCGGTGTGAGATGATATCTCATTGTAGTTTTGATTTGCATTTCTCTAATGATTAATGATGTTGAGCATTCTTTCATGTGTCTGTAGGCCATCTGTATATCTTCTTTGGAGAAATGTCTATTTAGGTCTTCGGCCCATTTTTGGATTGGGTTGTTCGTTTTTTTGTTATTGAGCTGCATGAGCTGCTTGTAAATCTTGGAGATTAATCCTTTGTCAGTTGCTTCATTTGCAAATATTTTCTCCCATTCTGATGGTTGTCTTTTGGTCTTGTTTATGGTTTCCTTTGCTGTGCAAAAGCTTTTAAGTTTCATTAGGTCCCATTTGTTTATTTGTGTTCTTATTTCCATTTCTCTGGGAGCTGGGTCAAAAAGAATCTTGCTGTGATGTATGTCATAGAGTGTTCTGCCTATGTTTTCCTCTAAGAGGTTGATAGTGTCTGCCCTTACACTTAGGTCTTTAATCCATTTTGAGTTTATTTTTGTGCATGGTGTCAGGGAGTGTTCTATTTTCATACTTTTACATGTACCTGTCCAATTCTCCCAGCACCACTTATTGAAGAGGCTGTCTTTTCTCCACTGTATATGCTTGCCTCCTTTATCAAAAATAAGGTGCCCATATGTGTGTGGGTTTATCTCTGGGCTTTCTATCCTGTTCCATTGATCTATATTTCTGTTTTTGTGCCAGTACCACACTGTCTTGATTACTGAAGCTTTGTAATATAGTCTGAAGTCAGGGAGCCTGATTCTCCCAGCTCCATTTTTCGTTCTCAAGATTGCTTTGGCTATTCGGGGTCTTTTGTGTTTCCATACAAATTGTGAAATTTTTTGTTCTAGTTCTGTGAAAAATGCCAGTGGTAGTTTGATAGGGATTGCATTGAATCTGTAGATTGCTTTGGGTAGTAGAGTCATTTTCACAATGTTGATTCTTCCAATCCAGGAACATGGTATATCTCTCCATCTATTTGTATCATCTTTAATTTCTTTCATCAGTGTCTTATAATTTTCTGCATACAGGTCTTTTGTCTCCTTAGGTAGGTTTATTCCTAGATATTTTATTCTTTTTGTTGCAATGGTAAATGGGAGTGTTTTCTTAATTTCACTTTCAGATTTTTCGTCATTAGTGTATAGAAATGCAAGAGATTTCTGTGCATTAATTTTGTATCCTGCTACTTTACCAAATTCATTGATTAGCTCTAGGAGTTTTCTGGTAGCATCTTTAGGATTCTCTATGTATAGTATCATGTCATCTGCAAATAGTGACAGCTTTACTTCTTCTTTTCCGATTTGGATTCCTTTTATTTCTTTGTCTTCTCTGATTGCTGTGGCTAACACTTCCAAAACTATGTTGAATAATAGTGGTGAGAGTGGGCAACCTTGTCTTGTTCCTGATCTTAGTGGAAATGGTTTCAGTTTTTCACCATTGAGGACAATGTTGGCTGTGGGTTTGTCATATATGGCCTTTATTATGTTGAGGAAAGTTCCCTCTATGCCTACTTTCTGCAGGGCTTTTATCATAAATGGGTGTTGAATTTTGTCGAAAGCTTTCTCTGCATCTATTGAGATGATCATATGGTTTTTCTCCTTCAGTTTGTTAATATGATGTATCACATTGATTGATTTGCGTATATTGAAGAATCCTTGCATTCCTGGGATAAACCCCACTTGATCATGGTGTATGATCCTTTTAATGTGCTGTTGGATTCTGTTTGCTAGTATTTTGTTGAGGATTTTTGCATCTATGTTCATCAGTGATATTGGCCTGTAGTTTTCTTTCTTTGTGACATCTTTGTCTGGTTTTGGTATCAGGGTGATGGTGGCCTCGTAGAATGAGTTTGGGAGTGTTCCTCCCTCTGCAATATTTTGGAAGAGTTTGAGAAGGATAGGTGTTAGCTCTTCTCTAAATGTTTGATAGAATTCACCTGTGAAGCCATCTGGTCCTGGGCTTTTGTTTGTTGGAAGGTTTTTAATCACAGTTTCAATTTCAGTGCTTGTGATTGGTCTGTTCATATTTTCTATTTCTTCCTGGTTCAGTCTCGGCAGTTTGTGCATTTCTGAGAATCTGTCCATTTCTTCCAGGTTGTCCATTTTATTGGCATAGAGTTGCTTGTAGTAATCTCTCATGATCTTTTTTATTTCTGCAGTGTCAGTGGTTACTTCTCCTTTTTCATTTCTAATTCTATTGATCTGAGTCTTCTCCCTTTTTCTCTTGATGAGTCTGGCTAATGGTTTATCAATTTTGTTTATCTTCTCAAAGAACCAGCTTTTAGTTTCATTGATTTTTGCTATTGTTTCCTTCATTTCTTTTTCATTTATTTCTGACCTGATCTTTATAATTTCTTTCCTTCTGCTGGCTTTGGGGTTTTTTTGTTCTTCTTTCTCTAATTGCTTTAGGTGCAAGGTTAGGTTGTTTATTCGAGATGTTTCCTGTTTCTTGAGGTAGGCTTGTATTGCTATAAACGTCCCTCTTAGCACTGCTTTTGCTGCGTCCCATAGGTTTTGGGTCGTCGTATCTCCATTGTCATTTGTTTCTAGGTATTTTTTGATTTCCCCTTTGATTTCTTCAGTGATCACTTCGTTATTAAGTAATGTATTGTGTAGCCTCCATGTGTTTGTATTTTTTACAGATCTTTTCCTGTAATTGATATCTAGTCTCATAGCGTTGTGGTCGGAAAAGATACTTGATACGATTTCAATTTTCTTAAATTTACCAAGGCTTGATTTGTGACCCAAGATATGATCTATCCTGGAGAATGTTCCATGAGCACTTGAGAAAAATGTGTATTCTGTTGTTTTTGGATGGAATGTCCTATAAATATCAATTAAGTCCATCTTGTTTAATGTATCATTTAAAGCTTGTGTTTCCTTATTTATTTTCATTTTGGATGATCTGTCCATTGGTGAGAGTGGGGTGTTAAAGTCCCCTACTATGATTGTGTTGCTGTCGATTTCCCCTTTTATGGCTGTTAGTATTTGCCTTATGTATTGAGGTGCTCCTATGTTGGGTGCATAAATATTTACAATTGTTATACCTTCCTATTGTATCGATCCCTTGATCATTATATAGTGTCCTTCTTTGTCTCTTGTAATAGTCTTTATTTTAAAGTCTATTTTGTCTGATATGAGAATTGCTACTCCAGCTTTCTTTTGATTTCCATTTGCATGGAATATCTTTTTCCATCCCCTCACTTTCAGTCTATATGTGTCTCTAGGTCTGAAGTGGGTCTCTTGTAGACAGCATATATATGGGTCTTGTTTTTGTATCCATTCAGCCAGCCTGTGTCTTTTGGTGGGAGCATTTAATCCATTTACATTCAAGGTAATTATCGATATGTATGTTCCTATTCCCATTTTCTTAAATGTTTTGGGTTTGTTATTGTAGGTGTTTTCCTTCTCTTGTGTTTCTTGCCTAGAAAAGTTCCTTTAGCATTTGTTGTAAAGCTGGTTTGGTGGTGCTGAACTCTCTCAGCTTTTGCTTGTCTGTAAAGGTTTTAATTTCTCCATCGAATCTGAATGAGATCCTTGCTGGGTAGTGTAATCTTGGTTGTAGGTTTTTCTCCTTCATCACTTTAAGTATATCCTGCCACTCCCTTCTGGCTTGCAGAGTTTCTGCTGAAAGATTAGATGTTAACCTTATGGGGATTCCCTTGTGTGTTATTTGTTTTTTTTCCCTTGCTGCCTTTAATATGTTTTCCTTATATTTAATTTTTGACAGTTTGATTAATATGTGTCTTGGTGTGTTTCTCCTTGGGTTTATCCTGTATGGGACTCTCTGTGCTTCCAGGACTTGATTAACTATTTCCTTTCCCATATTAGGGAAGTTTTCAACTATAATCTCTTCAAATATCTTCTCAGTCCCTTTCTTTTTCTCTTCTTCTTCTGGGACCCCTATAATTCGAATGTGGGCGCGTTTAATGTTGTCCCAGAGGTCTCTGAGACTGTCCTCAGTTCTTTTCATTCTTTTTTCTTTATCCTGCTCTGCAGTAGTTATTTCCACCATTTTATCTTCCAGGTCACTTATCCTTTCTTCTGCCTCAGTTATTCTGCTATTGATCCCATCTAGAGTATTTTTAATTTCATTTATTGTGGTTTTCATCATTGCTTGGTTCCTCTTTAGTTCTTCTACGTCCTTGTTAAATGTTTCTTGCATTTTGTCTATTCTGTTTCCAAGATTTTGGATCATCCTTACTATCATTATTCTGAATTCTTTTTCAGGTAGACTACCTATTTCCTCTTCATTTGTTAAGTCTGGTATGTTCTGACCCTGCTCCTTCATCTGCTGTGTGTTTTTCTGTCGTCTCATTTTGCTTATCTTACTGTGTTTGGGGTCTCCTTTTCACAGGCTGCAGGTTCGTAGTTCCTGTTGTTTTTGGTATCTGTTCCCAGTGGCTAAGGTTGGTTCAGTGGGTTGTGTAGGCTTCCTGGTGGAGGGAACTAGTGCCTGTGTTCTGGTGCATGAGGCTGGATCTTGTCTTTCTGGTGGGCATGTCCACGTCTGGTGGTGTATTTTGGGGTGTCTGTGGCCTTGTTATGATTTTAGGCAGCCTCTCTGCTAATGGATGGGGCTGTGTTCCTGTCTTGCTAGTTGTTTGGCATAGGGTGTCCAGCACTGTAGCTTGCTGGTCGTTGAGTGAAGCTGGGTCTTGATGTTGAGATGGAGATCTCTGAGAGATTTTTGCCGTTTGGTATTACGTGGAGCTGGGAGGTCTCTTGTGGACCAGTGTCCTGAAGTTGGCTCTCCCACCTCAGAGGCACGGCCCTGATGCCTGGCTGGAGCACCAAGAGCCTTTCGTCCACACGGCTCAGAGTAAAAGGGAGAAAAAATAGAAAGAAAGAAAGAAAGAAAGAGGCTATAATATAGTGAAGTAAAATAAAGCTATTGTAAAGCAAAGCTATACAGACAAAATCGCACCCAGAAGCATATACATATACACTCACAAATAAAAGGAAAAGGGGAAAAATTAATATATCCTGCTCCCAAAGTCCACCTCCTGAATTTGGGATGATTCGTTGTCTATTCGGGTATTCAACAGATGCAGGGACATCAAGTTGTTTGTGGAGTTTTAATCCGCTGCTTCTAAGGCTCCTGGGAGAGATTTCCCCTTATTTTCCCTGTTCGCACAGCTCCTGGGGTTCAGCTTTGGATTTGGACCCGCCTCTGCGTGTAGGTCGCCTGAGGGCGTCTATTCCCCGCCCAGACAGGACGGGGTTAAAGGAGCAGCTGCTTCGGGGGCTCTGGCTCACCCAGGCCGGGGGGAGGGAGGGGTACGGAGGAGGCGGGGTGAGCCTGCGGCGGCCGAGGCCGGCGTGACGTTGCACTAGCCTGAGGCGGGCAGTGCATTCTCCCGGGGAACTTGTCCCCGGATCACGGGACCCTGGCAGTGGCGGGCTGCACAGGCTCCTGGGAGGGGCGATGTGGAGAGTGACCTGTGCTCACACACAGGCTTTTTGGAGGCGGCAGCAGCAGCCCCAGCGTCTCACGCCCGTCTCTGGGGTCCGTGCTGATCGCCGCGGCTCGCGCCCTTCTCTGGAGTTCGTTTAGGCGGCGCTCTGAATCCCCTCTCCTTGCGCTCAGCGAAACAAAGAGGCAAGAAAAAGTCTCTTGCCTCTTCGGCAGCTGCAGACCTTTTCCCAGTCTCCCTCCCAGCCAGCTGTGGTGCGCTAACCCCTTCAGGCTGTGTTCACACCTCCAACCCCAGTCCTCTCCCTGCGATCCAACCGAAGCCGAGCCTCAGCTCCCAGCCCCGCCCGCCGAGCAGACAAGCCTCTCGGGTTGCTGAGTGCTGCTCGGCGCCGAGCCTCTGTGCGGGAGTCTCTCCGTTTTTTTCCTCTGCGCCCCTGTTGCTGTGGGGTCTGCGCTGATCGCCGCGGCTCGCGCCCTTCTCTGGAGTTCGTTTAGGCGGCGCTCTCAATCCCCTCTCCTTGCGCGCCGCGAAACAAAGAGGCAAGAAAAAGTCTCTTGCCTCTTCGGCAGCTGCAGACTTTTTCCCGGTCTCCCTCCCAGCCAGCTGTTGTGCGCTAATCTCTTCAGGCTGTGTTCACGCTGTCAGCCTCAGTCCTCTCCCTGCGATCCGACTGAAGCCGAGCCTCAGCTCCCAGCCCCGCCCGCCCCGGCGGGGGAGCAGACAAGCCTCTCGGGCTGGAGAGTGCTGCTCGGCGGGCGCCGATCCTCTGTGCGGAAATCTCTCCGTTTTTCCCTCTGCGCCCCTGTTGCTGTGGGGTCCGCGCTGTTCGCCGCGGCTCGCGCCCGTCTCTGGAGTTTGTTTAGGCGGCGCTCTCAATCCCCTCTCCTCGCGCACCAGGAAACAAAGAGGGAAGAAAAAGTCTCTTGCCTCTTCGGCAGCTGCAGACTTTTTCCCGGACTCCCTCCCGGCCAGCTGTGGTGCACTAACCCCTTCAGGCTGTGTTCACGCCGCCAACCCCAGTCCTCTCCCTGCGATCCGACCGAAGCCGAGCCTCAGCTCCCAGCCCCGCCCGCCCCGGCGGGTGAGCAGCCAAGCCTCTCGGGCTGGAGAGTGCTGGTCGGCACTGATCCTCCGTGCGGGAACCTCTCCGCTTTGCCCTCCGCACCCCTGTGGCTGCGCTCTCCTCCGTGGCTCCGAAGCTTCCCCCCTCTGCCACCCGCAGTCTCCGCCCGCGAAGGGGCTTCCTAGTGCGTGGAAATCTTTCCTCCTTCACGGCTCCCTCCCACTAGTGCAGGTGCCGTCCCTATTCTTTTGTCTCTGTTATTTCTTTTTTCTTTTGCCCTACCCAAGTACGGGGGGAGTTTCTTGCCTTTTTGGAGGTCGGACGTTTTCTGCCAGCGTTCAGTGGGTGTTCTGTAGGAGCAGTTCCACGTGTAGATGTATTTCTACTGTATCTGTGGGAAGGAAGGTGATCTCCGCGTCTTACTCTTCCGCCATCTTCCCGAGGCCCCTCCAGGTTTTGATAAATGCATAGAATCACGTATCCACCACCCCATGCAAGATACAGATGCGTTCCTCACCCCAAATACTTTCCTCATGTTGTCCCTGTGGTCATATGCTCTCCAGCCTTAAATTCTGACAACCACTGGTCTGTCTTCTGTTCCCATAATTTCATCTTTTCCAGAATGTCAGATAAAAGTTGTATGGACATCAGTTTTCATTTATCTTTGGTAAATACTTAGAGGGGGGTTGCTGGATCTTATGGTCACTGTATGTTTGACTTTACACAAAACCACCAAATTGTTTACCAAAGTGATGCCCTCGTTTTGCAGTCTCCCCAGCAATGTAGGAGGACCCCAGTTGCCCTTCATCCTCATCAACACTGTGTAATATCAGGTCGATGTTATGTGTGTAAATGTAAAGTCTAATGCAATCTCATTGTGGTTTTAATTTGCATTTGATGAATAACGTTGAACATCTTTTCATGTGTTCATTCATCAGGCATATATCCTCTTTGGCAGAGTGTCTATTGAAAGTTTTGTCTGTTTTCTAATTGAATTTGTTTCTATTGTTGAGTTTTTAGAAGTTCTTTATATATTCTGCATATAAGTGCTTTGTCAATTATGATTTGCAAATATTTTTTCCAGTCTGTAGCTTGTCTTTTTTATCTCTGAATACAATTGTTTAGATAGCAAAAGATTTAAAATTTGGAAATGTCCTATTTATTATTTTTAAAAAGTTCGATGGATCATCCTACAGAGTTTTATAGAGAAATTCTCTGCTTAATCCGAATCACAGATATTTTATCATTTCTTTTTCCGGAAGTTTCATAGTTTAACAGTTTATCTGTATATGTATGATCCATTTGGAGTTATTTTATATAAGACGTGAGGAATAGGCTGAAGTTCTTTTTTTCCCAAATAGATGTCTAATTTCTCCACTACTATTGTTGAAAAGACTCTTCTTTTTTCTTTGAATTGTTTTTGCACCTTTGCCAAAAATATAGACTATATTAATGTAGACATATATTTCTGAACTCTATTCTGTTCCATTGATCTTTGTGTCCATTCTTTCACTAATTCCATGCCATCTTGATTATTACATCTTTATAATAAGATTTTAAAGGAGGTAGTATGAGTCCTGCAACTTTGTAACTTTTCAATGTAAATTGTACCTTGCCACATAAATTTTAAAATCAGATTTTTTATAGCTACATAAAAACCTGCCAGGATTTTGATTAGGATTGCATTGAATCTACAGATTTCCCCAGCTATACTGACCCACGACATTTTTTATGGAGCTGTACCGTCCCCGATCCTGGTCATTCATGCATGATCACATCCCTTTGTTCTGTTTCCACAGCCACCAGCAATAAGCCCACTCCCTCCACCCCTTCCCCTCCCTGTCTTCCATTTGCATTTTCCAGTATTAGTTATAATTAGAATAGAGTGAGCAAAGGATTCACCTGGCCCCATACATAGCTCAGGACAGACAGACCATAAAGAACACAAAAGTAAAGTGACATGAAACTTAGTAACCTCTATGGCTAGCTCATTACCGATCCAGCCAAAATACTCCCTAAATATGGCAGCTTAAGTCTACATAAAACCTAACTTACCCAAGCACATGTTCAATAGTGATTTCCTCAAGTTACAAAATCCAGCAAGTAGCCCTGCTTAAGACTCAACTTAATGCATTCAGTGATGGATGCTGCTGTCTGAGGTATCAGACCACCACTCCAGACGGCTGTAGCTTTGACAGGTAGATTTGCCAGTGCTTGGAAGTAGCTCCAGCTCTCTTCTTTGGGGCCACAGTTACTTGATGACCATCTATGATGAGATAAAACATATAAATGCAGTAGGAATACGTCCTGGCCCAGCATTAAAGTGGAACAAACCCTTTAGAGGGGAACGATGCAAAAAACTACCTTAAATATGATAAATCATAAGATGCAAACCAAGACAATTATAAAAGAAGAATGTCTGTTATTTTAACCCAGGCCCCTTAGGTCCCTTTGGTAACAGAGCCCTGGTGAAGTGCACAGAGGTCTGTTTTCTTCTCACTGCTCCTTACTCACCCTAGAAAGAAGCCTCTTCACATTTTTTTTAACTTTTTATTTTATATTGAACTATAGTTGATTAACAATGTTGTGTTAATTTCAGGTGTACAGCAAAGTGATTCAGATCTACATATACATGTATCTATTCTTTTTCAAATTCTTTTCCCATTTAGGTTGCTACATAATACTGAGCAGAGTTCCCTGTGTTGTACAGGAGGTCCTTGTAGCAGTGATTATCTTTAATGTTGCACGAAACAAGGAAGAGATGATGGAAAAATGGAGGGATTTACCCCTGAGGGCTGCAGTATGAGCTGTGAGGTGGAGGGAGGCCCAGGGGAAGGCTAGGCAGGCACGTGAGGTTGCCAAGAGACCTCAGTGAACTGAATGACTTGCCAACATCTGTCCTGTGTCTTCAAATCAAACTTGCAGATCCAGAATTAAACACAGAAACAAACAAACCAACATAGATTTTATGAGTAGACCCAGATAAATGAAACTGTTTCTAATAGACTACACATGTTCTATTTATAATGGTGGAGAAGTTGCTTTTCCAACCAAGATATTTTGCGTGTATGCCCTTTCTGCAGGGCATTCTCTTTCTGTAGCAATTTTCTCATCAGCGTTTTAGTCATGAGGCATTTGCTTGTTGAGCCTGAAATCTAAGCAGAAAGAGGTAGTCTTAAAAGATATGTGAACAAGGCTGTGGTTTTTTTTTTAATAGATCTTTATTGGAGTATAATTGCTTCACAATACTGTGTTAATTTCTGTTGCACAACAAAGCGAATCAGCCATAGGCATACACATGTCCCCATAGCTCCTCCTTCTTGAGCCTCCCTCCCATCCTCCCTATCCCACCCCTCTAGGTCATCACAAAGCACCGAGCCGATCTCCCTGTTCTATGCTGTTGCTTCCCACCAGTCAACTATCATCCTGATACCAAAACCAGAAAAAGATATCACCAAAAAAGAAAATTATAGACCAATAACACTGATGAAAATAGATGCAAAAATCCTGAACAAAATACTAGCAAACAGAATCCAACAGCACATTAAAAGGATCATACACCATGATCAAGTGGGATTTATCCCAGGGATGCAAGGATTCTTCATTATATGCAAAGTCATCAATGTGATGCACCACATTAACAAATTAAGGAATAAAGACCATACAATCATCTCAAGAGATTCAGAAAAAGGCTGTGATTATTGACTTAGTAAATCATCTTGTTTTCATTGTTTCTCTGTCCTGCTTGGTGCTGGACACACATGATCAAAGATTGCTTATTCAAGTTCTTTATTACATTTACATTACATTTTTATTTTTTATTGAAGTATAGTTGATTTACAATGTTGTGTTATTTTCTGCTGTACAGCACAGTGATTCAGCTGTATATATATATTATTTTTCATATTCTTTTCCATTATGGTTTATCACAGGAAATTGAACAGAGTTCCCTGTGCTCTACAGTAGGACCTTGTTGTTTATCCATTCTCTATATAATAGTTTGCATCTGCTAATCCCAAACTCCCAATCCATCCCTCCTCCACCACCCCTCCCCACTGACAACCACATGTCCGTTCTCTATACATTTACATTTTATTGATAACCCTTCCTCTTTCTGGTGACTTATATTTGCCTTTAGATTACATTAAAAACATAAGATTATCTAACTTTCAGGCACTTCCTTACAGGCCTTAGGCACTAGCATCTCCTGGCTATATTGCCCAGAGTTACCAGGCTTATGATTATTTCCCCAATAATCATTCATTTGTGGCTCCTGGATATCTTAGTTGCCCAAGAGAATCCAACCTAATACTTCAGGCAATGGTCAAGAACATGCACATTATGATATATTAAGTCATTTGTTTATTCATTTAATCTATCTTTAATGAGTATTAAGTATCAGAAACTGGGTGATGCAAGAATGAATAAACAGTGGGCCTAACTTAAAGATGATTGCCTATCAGCTCTCAAATCTCAAGGATCTGAATTCCTCTTGGCTTCCTCTAAATATGACCTTGCTTAATCATTGTTCTTGTATTCATTCACAGCAGGAGTTTAGAAGCTAAATTCCTAACATCAACTTTGGTACACTTTCCTTCAACTCTTAATATATTCATCATAGATAGGAATCAAATTTCTTTTCTGAGGATTTGGTTTTTAGATGTTAGACATTCTCTTTGAGGATAGATTACACTTTTTCTATTTATTTCTTCTGTATAGATCACCTTGTAGCTAATCATGCAGCCTCAAATGGTATTCTGTAGCTAGGAAGTCTACTAAATTACTTTGGAGAAATATCTTGCCAAGGGAGAGTATTTGGAAACAAGGCTAAATGGGTAAGTTGGGGCCTGGCCTTGGAGAAGACTCAGTGACAAGCTATTGACCCCAAATTTATTTAATAGACAATACAGAACTAATCAAAGTTGTTTTTTCTTTTTTTTAGAAAACTGTTAATCAAAATGAAGTGTATAGCAAGATTAATCTGATGAAAGTATGTAGTTTTGATTTTTGTATAGGAGAGACTATAATTCAGGGAAATTGAAAGTTAAAAGACTATTCCAAAAGTAAAGGGATGGTAATTATATTAGAATAATCTCCATCATCATGGAAATAAAAAAAAATAATGTAAAAATATCGGGACAAAAAGTATTTCCTGACTGAACAAATGATCAGTTAATTCAGTCAATGCGCTAACCATCCCTCCTTCATTTCATTTCCTGAAGGGGTTAAAGTTCACTCTTTGTGGAGGTCTAAGAACCTAGGAGTTCAAGCTGATTCTCTTTTTAAAAAATTTATTTTAATTTATTTTAATTTTTTTATTGAAGTCTAGTTGATTTGTAATGTTGTGTTAGTTTCAGGTATACAGCAAAGTGATTCAGTTATACATGTACATGTATTCATTCTTTTTCAGATTCTTTTCCCTTATGGTTTGTTACAGGATATTGAATATAGTTCCCTGTGCTATACAGTAGGCCCTTGTTGGTTATCTATTTTATATATAGTAGTGTGTATATCTGATCCTCAATAGTGAGTGACTGAGACAATGAGATCTCAGTGGATGTGATTTTGTCCTCTTTGCCCTCACTAGCAACATGATGATACTGAGGCACAGGAAACAAGTGAGTAATCGTCTGTGTACGACGACACTATGGAACTCAGATAATTAAACTTGAAATGCAAAGTTTATTTCTACCTCAGCAGGCTGCCAGGACAAATATACAAGCACCAAAGAGAGTAAAGGAAATAATCTTTTAGATATTTTTTCACAAATAGACACACTCTAGATTTTTGATTGTGAGAAGAATAAAGATGAAAATTAATAATACAGTGCAAAATGTAAATGATTAAAACAGTTAACATCCAGCTCTGGAATTAGTCCATTCTGACTAATCATATAAAGTCCATTTGCAATGAAGTCTAGGTAATGCCTAACTTCTCACACCATAGTGAATGGGAGTGTTTGAAATCGCAATTAACTGACTAATTTAATTTCTAACACTGCTATTACATTTTCTTTTTGCGTGGCCTGAGTTTAAATTATTAATACACTTGCAATTTGTTTCTTACACTTTTCTTTTTATGAACAAATGTGCTCTGGTTTTGGCAAGGGCTAATGAACTTAGTGCATTAGATGTTTTATGAGTTTATTTCATAATATCTTGAACTCTTGATATCCCATGTCCCATTTTGCTAGGCACATGTTCTCTTTCTCTGTAGATTTACAAGGACAATCAAAGTACATATTGAATCTTAATCGCCAATGTATAAAGGATCATTGGTTGTCCAGGAAGCCTTTTATTTCTTTTCTATCCTTGCAATTACTTTTTCTCCCCAAATACTATTTTCTAAAATGCTAATGTAGCCATGTGTGACATGATGGGATCTTAATACCTCAAGAACAGTGGCTCAGATCACTTTTCATGGGCTCAGGGAAAGCGTAGAAGACAGTGTTTGGTGTCTTTTCAGAGGGCAGTGAGAGGAAGTTTGTAAGGTTGAGGCTGGGAGGAGAAGGAATTAACAGGCCAGGGGCCAGGATCTATTTGCTCCGCAGTGAGAAATGAAAAGAAAATAGACAAAACTAAAACCAGAACCCAGAAGAACCTCTCCCATTTGATGTCAGAATTTAGTGCAGAAAAGAAAACCCTACACCTAGAGTCCAGCTGAAAATTCTTTAACATTGACAGAAGCTCTCTCCACCTGGCACTACACATCTGTTTAAAAATTAAAGCAATCCTTAAAATTGACATTTCCAAATAACTTTAGAGTTAGCAAAATGCAGACAAAATTAGTTTTTTCTATTTTTTCTCAGTTTTGTTAAGACACAGACACACAAGCACACACACAGCTTTTTGTGTTCTGTATTTTTCTAACTTTTCAATTCCCATAACTGAACACTTCTGTGCTTAGTATACCAATCACACATGTTGATAAATAAATACTTGAAGTATTTAATTAGACATACATGCAAGCACACACACACATGTATAGACACACACACACAGATGCTAAGAAAGAAGTGGTTCTTTTGCTTGATTTTTAGGAATTGTCAGAAAGGTTCCTTTCTGATGGTAATGAAAATTGAAATTGAAGCAGAAGTGGTTGATTTCAACTAATCTGTGAAACGTAAATTTTAAACTCCTTTACAGTGGACCTCCAGAGAAGCAAGGTGGTATGACTAATAAGTTATCAGTGGGAATTATGAAAAAATGACCTGTAGCAGTCAAAATTATGAGGCAGCCTCTAATCCACCCCTCGGAAACCTTGTAAGTAAATGTCATGTTTGACAAAGTAGTTCATGTTGAGAAACACCATCTGTGAGGAATATCAGAGACTAGGAGGAGATGTCATGCTTGATAAAGCTGGTAATGCTGATGTCCATCAGAAGAGCAAGCTAATATTTCAAAAGCTCAGGGAAAAGAGTCGAGAGAAAAAAAATGAGTTTGAAGAAAGCACCTGAGACCATTGCTAATGAAAACAGGCACATGAGAAGCATAGGAGAACAAGCATAGTATAAAAATGTTTCCTATCCAAGTAAGCTATTTGTATCTCTGTTATGAGACCATACCTCCTAATATTTAATATTTCCTCTCTGCTTCCAGCTAACATCTTGATTTGCCCTTTGACACTCATTAAATATTGTTTCCATTGACATACTAATATACAACAGCCTTAGAGATTAGAAAAATAGGAAGCTAACAAGCTTCATTCCTCTGTTCTGGTCACACTGTTACCATTCAATTCAATACATAGGTTTTGAGGGAGTTTTCTGTTTTCTCTGGCAGGCTCTGTGCTGGGCAACTCAGACACTGCTTGTCCTTAGAGAGTTTGCAATCTAGCACAGTTACACATGGGAAATGATCTCTCATGACAACCCAGTACTGTCAATTCACACAATAAGCATATGCAATCAGCAGTGTCTGTGCAGGAGAGCATGGAGGTTGGAATGCTACCAAGACTTCATGAAAGCTGTATTGTGAAGGATGAATGGTAGTTCATAAGGTAACAAGAACTTAGAACATTCATCAACTTCCATAAAGGTACTTTCATTTCTACATTTCCCTGAAACCCCAGACAAGTTCCACTAACAACCTTCGTCAATGCATTGTGCCCTTGTAGTCATTTGCAAAACAAACATGTTAATATTCAGCTGTCTGCACTTAACTACAAATTCCACGTTGGTGGTGGCAACCGTCTTATTCACCATTTTATCTACAGTAATTATGACAAATTCACTTAGTTCAAAATTGGTTCACTGACAAACTGTTCTAGAAGACCCTTGGTTATTTCACCCTGTACAGGTCTCCTGATACTCACTCTATAATTAATGTTCTCTTCTTTACTCAAAAAAAAATAATAATAATAAGGTGAAAAAGACAAACTGTGTTTATTAAGAAAGTGGTACTCAGATGTGTCTGTTCCACTCTTTGGAAAATGAATTTCTTCATGAAACTTTATGAAATTCTTCAATACATGAAACATGCAACGCTTGCAGAGTTCCTGCAAAAAGGAAGAAAAAACTTGCCTCAATATGCGTTTGCTCAGTATTTCCTGAAGCTACAAGGATGAACAGGAACCCCGCCTCTCAATGTATCAATACCACAAATGATTTATTGTAGTTTTGAGTAGAATTTAACAAAGCCAACTATTTCTGCCCAAAGATAGGTTATTAAATGGGTTGAGCTAACCTCTTCCCTTTGAAGCATTTTCTCCAGTTTGAAAGAAAAATCTTCTGCCTTGTTTCTCTCCACAACTGGGAGTTGAGAACTGCTCAGACTTTTGGGAAACACAGCCAAAGCCCTCACAAAGCAAAAGGCTAGAACATGTCAGGAGAAGGCTGAATTTAGTGTAAGTATTTTTTGATTGCTCCTGACTATCATTTCATAAAGGTCAGAGGGCAATAGCTATGCACCTAACCTCCTGCTGAAATCCCTCTGTCATAAAATTGCTTTTCATTTCTTATTTTAAAAGAATCCAAATGAAATTTGGCCAGGATTTTGGCCAAAACTTAAAACTTGGGGTAAGTACATAAGGATTAGTAAATAAAGAAAACATAATTAAAGTAATCAGTATTATATTCTGGATGCTTTCTATGTACCAGACAATATGTTGGCCTTGAAAGGACAGCATTTATCCTCATCAAGTTCCATTCAGCGATGTGAGAAATTGTAGGTACCATACTGGGTTGAGAAGTGTGTGCTATGTCAAAAAGATGGGTAGAGTGTTGATAATCTCTACAAAATGTACTGAAATACATGGCTACAAGTACTGAAATACATGACAAATACAATCATAAAAACCCAGCATTGGCACATATAGCTGTTTGAAAATAGTTTTCTGCAATTAGGAAGAAAGAAATAAAATTACAACCTCCCTACGGTGTGATCATGGATGACTTAAATACAACTAAAAGGTGAGCATCTACTGTAGTACAACATAAGACCAATTTTACCTTTTCGAAGGCAAACATGCCGACACCAATATTAGGCTTCATCTTTTAATAAGTTGTTATTTCTAAGTATCTTGCTGATGTATATGTGTCTATTAGAAATAGGATAAAATTCACAATGGACTGGCCTCCATGAGATAGGATTCTCATGCCCTTTTCTTCATTTTTTATTTTGACTCCCCCTTTTTACTGCCTTGTTTTCTTCACTGCTCCTTTCCCACTTCTGAAGGAAAGCAGAGAGTGGTTAGATGGTTTTGATCTTAAGTATTGTTGCTAGGGCAGTGTTTGATGTTTGACCCAGGAAGTAACCAGAAGTGAGGAGATCTATTTTTGGTTCAGCATGGAATACACAAGGGACTTGTCCAGCTAAAGGGGTTTAAAGTACCTCCTGCTCATCACATCTCACAGGGTTTATCGACCCACTGAGAGCCCAGCTCACAAAGAGAACAAAGACATAGGCAGGTGATGGAGGAGAGAAGGAGGCAGAGAGTTGGTACCATTGACCAAAGAAGAGGAAGTTGGCATCACACAGAGCACACGTGAGAAAAACAAGGACGTCACACAAAATCAGTTAAGGCTCATGTTCAGGCACTGCACATGAGGAAAACTACAACCTTTTACTTATAAATAGTAAAGGCTAAGAACAAAGAGAAGAACATATAAAATGGCCAGAGCATGTAAGCAATGCATCTTTAAAAGGTATGTTAACCTGTATTTATTCAATATGGGATTGTTGCACATTAAATGTTTTCTCTGGATCCAGTCTGGTGCTTCAGACACTTCTCTCCCTTCTAGTCATCAATGCCTCAATTTAAGCAGTGTCTGTTCTGTGGTTTATTTTTTCAGAAACCTATTCAATTTTAGGGATTATCCTGATGAACTCTATCTGGCTATCACTCTTTTCTCTAAAGATAATTATTATCTAATTATTATATAGCTAGCTTTTGGGGGGACTATCGTTTCTTTAAGAAAACCTTCAAAATGTCGAGAAACCAAACATTTTAAATGTCATTCCATCATCTTCACGCTTCCATCTGTTCTTCTGGGAAGTTAGTTGTCATTTCATTGTTGATTTTTAAAATATGGTGTTTTTTTTTATTCAGATACTTTTAAGATGTTAACTTTCTCAATGACTTTCTTCAGTTTTATTACAATGTGCCTAATTATGTATTCTTTCTCTGTATGTTTATCCTATTTGGCTTAGTAGCAAATATCTTGGTATCTTTTATCAGCTTTTGAAAATTCTTGGCTGATATCTCTTAAAATGTTTCTGCCCTCATCTTTCTTTCTTGCTCCTATCTTTTTGAGAACGTAATTATATCCCTTTAAGATTTTTTCACACTCTCCCGGATGTGTTTTCCATTTTCTCTCAGTATTTCAGTTTCAATAATTTCCTGTGAATCTATCTTTTACCTACTACTCCTCTATTCCATTGTGTCCAATCTGCGATTATACTCATCTAGTACAGTCTTAAAGTACTGACTTATTTATTCTTTCTTATTTCTTTTTTATTTTTATTGTTTTGGCCACACTGCACAGCTTGCAGGATCTTAGTTCCCTAACCAGAGATTGAACCTGCACCCTCAGCAGTGAAAGCGTGGAGTCCTAACCACTGGACCACCAGGGAATTCCCCTGACATTTAATCCTAGGATTTCCATTTGTTCTCTTTGTATAGATTGCAATTCTCTATTCAAGATATCAATTATTCCCTGTATTTTATATCAATTGTAGTTCTATTAAAGTATACATGATAACTCCAGTATCTAGATCACTTGTGACTCTGTGTCTATTGTCTGTTTTTCCTTTTGGTCCTGTTATTTGATGTAGCTGTTTTTTGTTTGTTTAGTTAATTGTTTAGTGAACCTGGACATTTGGACTGAAAAATTGCAGGGGTTCCAAAACCTCTGTAGCTTCTGGTAGGTAGTTTGAATAGGGGGTTTATCATATTTATCTAATTAGGGCTTGAGTTAGTAAACAAAGTTTATCAGTCTTCATATGGGCAGAGCGATTTCTTTTTCTTCCTTACTCCTGAGATTTATACCAGGTTCCTGATCTCCAGTTTTCATCTCCCTAGCACTGTGAGACTGCCAAAAGCCCCACTAATCTCCTCAGTCACCTTCGTCTTTGCTTTCTCCATAGGTTCTCTATCTCTTGCCTTGGGCTGCTTCTGAAACAGTGTAAAAGATTGTGCTCATTTCAGTATAGAAATATCTTCTGTTCCATATAAAGATAAAAGCTTGACTCCTCAAGTTCTGGCTCTCATGATAGTTCCTCTATGCCTTCAAATAGATTTTTTTTTGGTATTTCATCCAGATTTCATAATTGTTTTCAGCAAGTAATTGTTATTCCACAAGCTAACTTGTCTTAGCCAGAATATGTAGTCTGCATGTGTATTTTTATGCCTAGCTGTACACTAATTTTACAAAAATAATTCACTGGAAATCATTTTTTGTTTTTGTTTCTAATTTTTCAATTGTCCATATTCCTACACTTGTCTCTAGTAGTATCTTAGAGAGATTTGGAGGTTCAGTTTGTAGATAGATGTGTGTGGTATCAATGTAGGGCTGTTTCTTTACGTGTTGCTTTCACAGGAAACAAAATGTTCATTCAAAAGACGGTATAGCTTTGGATACCTGAATTCAGAGTCTAAAATGTTCTAAATTTGCCATTTTTTACCCCAGCTAAATACTTCAGCATATATGCTTGCATATCTATATTTGTTACTTTTAGAATCACTTCTCCTATGATTTGCATCTCAGTATTTAAAGATGCTATTTTAGATTTTAGATTTTTTGTTTTATGGAGGTGGAACGGTGGAAGGATCCGAAGATTTAGAATACCATACTATTGTAGAAAAGTCTGAGATGTGCAGAGATGCCTGAATCTCAAACTAATTCTCTAAGGTCCCCCAAACCCTGGAATATCAAAATGAGAGTTAAACCGCAGGATTCCCACATACCTCCTTCCTATCTTTTACTTCGTCTTTATGACAGTGAAGGAAGTAGAAGCAAGTACAGGTTTTGCATAAGTCTGAAATGGGATGGATAGAACATGTTTCAAATTCCTGCCACATGGTTTACTTCAATTGGTTAATAGCTTGAGAATATTGCCATGTCAAAACCTGGGTCTCGCTTTTATCCAGAGGCCATTAGAAGAGGTGGAATCTGGAAAGATTTGGACAAAAGACACTGGCCACCCTCCAAGACATAAATGATTATGAGTCTACATCTTGGGGTGGGAATTCCCAGGTCTTAGTAAAGGGGCCTACTGATCAGAACATCCACAGCGAGGTGGTGTTTTCACTAAACTAGAAAGTTTTTCTTCATCTTTCTTGCATGAGACCCTTTGTTTGACCACAGATTTCTTCAAAATAAATTGAAGAATCAGATGTAAAATAAGTTTCCCATATGGATTGTCTTTTAAATGAACTCTCTCCCATTCCAAACACTAGCACAATAAATATACCAAACAAAAATAAAACTAGGTTTTTTAGTCTTTTCTTACTATCCCTTAACTGCAGCTTCCAGAATAATGCTAAGTAATATTGGAATAATCACACTTCTTGACAGATTCCTATATGTGATGGGAACTCCTTTGCTTTTATGCCTTCAATTATGAGATGAAATGTTGGTTCAAGACAGACATTCTTTATTATGTGAACAGCATATTCTTATGACACCTGTTTTCAGCTTTTACCAGAAATAGTTGTTGCACTTTTTTAAGGGTCTGCTTATTCTCTAAATTATGACATACATTTTTTTCCCTTCTACTTAATGAACTAATTATAGAAACAGATTTCCTAATATGAAGTTAACCTGAAACTCTCTTTTGGCAAAGTAAATTATAAGTTTAACATACTATTGGATTATATGTATGACAATTTATGTAAGATTATTACATCTATACATGTGTGTGCTCATTCTGTGTTTTTTCTCTTTTGGAAAAATAATTAATATTGTAAAATTAAACAAAAAACTTTCCAAAATGTTCTCTTTTCTAGAAACACGTTTGTAGCATTAGAATGTGTCAACACTAAAAATCTGAAAGAATTCACCATAGGATAATCAAGAATGGATTTTTTATTTTAACTTTTTAACATTTTAAAAACTTATAGTACATGCATCTTTATGTATTTAGGTTTTCTACTTCTTATGATAAGTTTTTAAATTTATTTTGTAACCCAAATATATCTTAGGTCCTGGTTTATGTAATAAAGTCTATGTAAGTCTCTGTAAGTTCAAATTCTGTTTCTAGCATACATTTAGTTCTGGCATCTGATGTATTAATTAACCCCTTTAAGCCTCAGTTCCTTTATCTTTAAAATGAATAGACATAACACAATTATATCATATGGATGTTTGGGGATTAAATAATATAAGGAATGTAAAGCATTAAACAATACCTGGTATCTGGTAAGCATTGACAAACTATTACCAAATTATTGTTACATAAATAGTTTATCTTGATCATCTTGATCAATAGCACCACTGCTCAAATAGGTAGGTAAACCTCAAACAAATAATCTATATCAACATCTGTTTCTCTGCCTTTGACATTCATTAAAAAAATATTTACCGAGGGCACACTATCCACAAGGCACTGCTCTAGGAACTGTGGATAAGGAAGTGACAAAATAAACCAAAAAGAACAAAAAACAAAACATACACACAATCCATTTTCATGGAGCTTTCATTCTATTAACCGTTGCCCTGTTCCACCTACTTTCCTTTTGTCCATTTTCAGCTGATGCCACACTTCTTTCTAATACATTCATCCTGTACTTTTTAAAATAAGGATTATATTAATTTTCACAAGCAAATCACATTTGCCACTGGTTTTTCAGTGCATTTCTGCACCATCCCCCCTTGAATGCCAGGCCAAGCTTGTATTCTTGAAAGTTTGAAGAAAAGACTTGAGGGACTTGATTTGAGATGTGATATGACTAAAGCTGTGGTTTAGGATTTTGTATTTGACAGCAGTGAACAAACAGAATGGGGCAGTTAGGGGAAATAAAGGCAGCCTGAGTCATGAATCAACATGATGGTATAAAAATGCAGGTGAGGAAAGAGAAAGGGAAGACTTGCACATGCAGGCCAAGCAAGTATTGACAGAAGATTTATGTCATGATGGGGGAAAGGAAAAGGTAGAAGGAGAATTCATGGCTCCATGAATGTTGACCTAAATAATTGAAAATATTAGAAGTGTTATTAATAGGAATCAGAGATATAAGAGAAATGACTACTTTGGATGGTGATATTATTTTTTATATATGATGACTTTTAAGTGTTAAAATATCTCCCACAGAAAAGAATGAACTGTCAATTTGTTGTTCATAGCTATATCGTCAATGCCTGAAATATGGTATGTGTGAAATGACTGAATGAAAGTTTTGAAATAACTTAAGAAAGCAAGTATAAATTGAAATGCTGTTTGCCTGCCAAAATTCATGTAATTATCATCAAAGAAACTTGACAAACAAAATCTAAATTCAGTTAATAAGTTAATACTCCAAATATTTGTGATTTGATTTTGATTGTGAGTGATTTGAACATGTGAAAATAGGACACTCTATCAGAAAAGAAAATATTGCCAAAGTATTTAAAAGAAAGGTTAGGAAAACATGTAATATTTAAACCAAAATTAATATCTGTAATACACGAATGCTTCTATGAGTCACAAATTTAAATATAAAATAATACAGTAGGAAAAGAGCAAAATAATTTAATACACAATTCATGGAAGAAGAAACACAAATAATCAGTAAGTATATTAAAAAGATGATCAACATTACTAGTGATACCATTTTTGTTTAATATAACAGAACAAGTAATATATTTATAATAGTGTTAGGGGAAATAGGAATTGTCAAAAATAATATTAGTGGTATTTATAGAATGTTACAATAAATTTTAGGAAAGCAATTTCTCATTATCTGTGTAATTTAAAGTGGCTAAACCATTAAACTCCAAAATTCCACTTCTAAAAATCTGTCCTTTGAAATATTGCAAGGTAAGCATACAAGACTATTGATTACAATGTTACTGTTTGTAATAGGAAATAAATCAGAAGAAACTTAAAATCCATCAATATATAAATAGTTAAAAATTGTAGTACTACAACCATATGATATAATGCAATGAAAATAATAAATAAAAAATAGGTGGCTCTTGACACATTGATATAAATCATCTTAAGATCCATTACATCAATAATGCAAGTTGCTAAGTGCTATGGGTAATATGATCTCATTTATGTCAACATATAAATGTGTACATTCATGTGTGCCTCGTCTGAATGTGTGTCTGTGCAGGTGTGTCAAAGCATTTGTGCGTGTACACCTGCAGAAAAATATCAAGAAAAATATTCAAGAACTGGAAACAATGGCTACTTCAAGAAAAAAAGGAGCAAAAGCTTAGAAAGAGGGGGAAAAAGTACCCACTTTATGCTTATATTTCTGTACTTAAATACTCTTTGTAAAGACTATATATTACTGTTGGGGAAAAATGAGAGCCTTAAGAGAAAACAAATGAAGTAGGTAGTCATTTGAAAAGAGATGACTGCAAAACTCTGAGATCAGGAAGCATCGTTTAGTAGAGAGGTAAGATTTTTGTTTCTGCTGTTACCCTTACTGGTAAATACATCATAGCCTGTTATAATGAATGTATTTATACACACTAATGAACAGAATTTCATGTTCCAACAATCTCTGAATAATTTCTTATATAATTCATCAAAATTATGGGAATTAGTTATCTCTTTTCTATCTTGTTGGGAATAATTTTCTACCTTGTTGGGAATAATTGTGGCTTCTTTGGGTATTTGATTGCTGCTCTTAGAGGTCTCAGTGAATTAAAAGTGAGAGTTAGATGGGCAGGCAAATCATAACTAAAAATTAGAAGAAAAGTTTAAGCTTAGCCACTAACTTATGTGGAGTGTAGCTTGCTTTACCTATACATTGTGAAGGGAAGACTGATTATATTGCATCCATTTTTTTTAGAATTGCAGATTTAAAGAGTTCTAGAATCTCATCCAATTATAACCTTCTGGAATTTTGCATCTTTAAGTGCAATAGTTCCCTCAAAATGCAAACCGAAACGTAGCTTCTCCAGTCTCAACAGATCATTGTCTTAGTGTGAGTTCCTCCAGAAACAGACTCTGAAAAGGGATTTTAATTGTAGTAGTTTATTTGGGAAATAATCTCAGGAAATTCCAGGAAAGAAGTGGAGCTTGAGACACAGAATAGAAGCAAGCCAAGAAGAGTTTGGTGATCAAGTCAGTCACTACTGTGGGCATTGGACCTGAGTCCATTGGGGGTGACTTGAGGAAGCTCTGGTGGTTATACATCAACTCCAGGTTCCTCATCGGTCCAGGCCTGTGATTGGCATAATTAATGCTTTGGCACACCTGTCCTGTGCAAAGACCAAGCATGCCCCCACAGCCAGAGAAAATGCCCCAGGGAGCAGACTTGGCAGCCTTCAGCATGTAGAGATGCTGTGCTCAGGGAAAAAGAGCAATGCACTGAAGCATCACCTATTTTTAACCACTTGCAAGTCCATCCTGTCAGGTCACTTATTTTTGAATGGTAGTCAGTCACAAGTACTTAACAAAAAGTTCTATGACAGCAGTTTCTGTGGGACCAGCTATAGTTCCCGATTGTGCATTTGCTTCCAAAGCTATACAGAGCCCCTTGGCATCCACAGAGCATTGATTCCAGAACGCTCTGTGGATACCAAAATGCTCAAGTCCTTTACAGCTAACCCTCCATATCCGCGGGTTCTGCATCCGTGGGTTCCACCAATCACTGGTTCAACCAACAGTTGATTGAACCAGGGAATACTGAGGCTGGGCTATAAATGATTTTCATCCTGTCCCCCCACTGTCACTCATTCTATATTCCCATCACCCTGGACTACGGTTTCTGCTGGCAAGTTTGCCGGTGACGTGGAGTGACTCAGATTTTTTTCCTGAATGCTTGATCCAAACTCTGTCTCTATCAAACTCTCTCTCTTCATGGTAATAAGGGTCACTGCTGTTCCAGCATAATAACTCCTTCCTTTGCCCACTGGTCCCACAGCATGAAGAGCCCAAGCTGACCAGGCAAGAGTCAGAGCATTAGGTATTCGAAGGAGAAGGATGTAAC
Source organism: Balaenoptera physalus (assembly GCF_965194825.1). NCBI lineage: Eukaryota > Metazoa > Chordata > Mammalia > Artiodactyla > Balaenopteridae > Balaenoptera > Balaenoptera physalus. Next base: position 11,766,682 of record NC_138885.1, read on the forward strand.
TCATTTAGCACCACCAAGTAGCTTGCTGGTCTTTTGAAGAGGCAGAAGCATCCTGAAGGCTCAGCATCCCTCTCTGCTGCTAATAGGTAACATTGGACCCATTCATTCTCTCTCTTACGACCAACACAGCTTTCTTCATAGTACGTGATGAATCACTGGTCTTGCTTCTGTCCTCAGGGTGAGCAAAGACAGACGATGATTCACCTACACTGTACAAGATATCTTATTCACCTTGTTGTTTTGTGACTTCCCTAGAGTGATGATCTTTGGTGGGCATTGATATGTTTCAAAAATCCACACACTTTATGCCCAAAGAACTTTAGGCTCAAAGAACTTTATACCTGTGTCTGGAATTCCATTCTTGCTGCTTCCATGCTCCTCTCCACAAGCCAAGACATTTGCCATTGTCCTAGAATCTGTTTATATTCTTATCTAAGGCCAATTTTCTCTCCATACCAAGTTGATGACTTAGTGCCAGTGTCAGCAGACTATGGTCTAACCACCTATTTCTGTAAATGAAATTTCACTGGAAGACAGTTGAACCCATTTGTTTACATCTTGCCTGTAGCCGCTTCCATATTACAAGGCCACAGCTGAGTAGTTATGGAAGAGGCCAAATGGCCCACATACCAAAATACTTTTTATCCGTCTCTTTAAGAAAAAGTTTGCTGACCTTGGACCTAGTATATTGCTAAGATCTCTTTATGTGGAGAGAACATTCATGCCCTCACTACCATCTCTCAGGGCTAACCCTGATTGGAACAGTAATCTTCAGCAGTGTATTTTTGGCTGAAATCATATATGTAGGCAATTCATCCATGAATCAGACATATAAGCCCACCTGTGTGAGGTGAGTGAGTGGTGTCAGTACCTCTGAGGTAGGTGACATATGGTCTAAGCTACCTGCTTGTACAGCTTGCTTGTGCTTCCTGTGTGAATCATGTTTTTTATCTTCTGTATTTTATGATGTCTTGACATATGGGGATTGACCTAAAGAGAGACTGCCCCTCCCAGGGCTAGCTAATTCCCAAAGATAATAGCAACATGCCCACAAACACCCTTTTCTTATACAAACCATCGAATCCTGAGTAACTCTACACGTGCCAAGCCAATATCTCTCCTGCCCTAAATCCCTTAAAGTCAGTTATGGACAACTAGAGACCACGCCTACAGCCCCAAGCCTGCTGGAAGTAATCAAACTGGGCAATCCTAACTGATCACTGTGTCCTGCTTGGCCTTTCCCCTGGAAACCAAAATAAAGGTTATAGCCTAGGCTTCCCCCATGCTCCTGCCTCCACTTCCCGATCAAAACCTGGTGCTTTTCCCCTGTGCTCCTGCATGATGTGACGTGACCCCTTCTCTTGAGAAATGCACCTAATAAATCCTCTTCCAGTGGCATTGGCCTCTCCAGGTCATCTCTCAGTTACCTTCATAGTTTAAAATCCCACAGGTCCACATACAACACCATCTGGATCTGCTCAACTGTATTCCTGAATGTTCAGATTCCAATTTATGGTGGATTTACCACTACTCTGACCTAAACTTCTCAAGCTCTAACTAAATAGACTGAAGTCATATTCCCATGTTTAATGCGTGCTATATTCAGAACTAGAAGGGGTCTAGCAAGGGCAGGGCCTTTCTTTCTAAGTGTTAAGGAGTGAGATGTACAAACTCTTATGCATTAACTTGAACATAGTGTCTTGGCATTCAGTCTACTACATACCTAAAAGTCTACTGATGTGACAACCCTTAAAATTTTGGAGGATTTATCTCCCAGCCTTGGGCACACATACATCTTACTAGGGTCCTTGCCACTTCTATCTCACCATGCCAATAAAAATAGTGGACCAGTGTAATATTCTAAGGATCAAGGTCCCTTTCCCTTCAGACTATATCGTGACAAAGATATATAACCTTGGGGCAAGAATGTGACTTCTATTCTGCTGTCTAACCTGGGTGAAGGTGACCTGTTTCTGAACCTTCTTCTTGACAGATGTTTTAAATAACAAGTTTACCAAATAAAATCGGGTAAATAGCTGCATATCAAGTTGTAGAGAGTGTGTTGACCTTTTTCTAGGAAAGATACCATATCCAGCACAGCTGCTTTAGTAGACCTACCACTTAGTTGAGTTTATGGTCCTCTACCATCATCCCTCATGGCCCTTCTGTGTTTTGTAGGCATTAAGCTAGAAGCTTAAATGTGGACATGACAAAGACAACAACCCTTGAACTATTTAGTCCTTGAGGATAGCCCTTATCTGCCGTCCCACCATGTTTTTGATTTACCACCTTGGCTGTGGGTATGGGTATTCCTTTTCCCCAGTGTTCAATGATCCTGGCACATAGCTGTATGTTTCTTGAGTAAAATTTGGGGGGATTTCTATTGGAGATGCTTGCAGTGATCTTCAGTTCATGGCCTCTGGATCTGAGAACTAACTCAGATATAGAAACCCAGCCACACCCATACTTTTCCTTTGTATCAATAGTAGGTGATATACACAGTCTCCCCCTCTGTTCCCGATCTGTTGGTTATATAAGTGAAGCAGTTTTGCCAATGGCTGCTCTTTGAATCTCTAGTAATGACCTGGTCCCTGTGAGTCAGTATCTTTTGGGCACATGACATTGCTTAGGTTCAGCTGATCGCTAACAGTTTATTGCCATCAAATGGCCTCTGCTCTTAGGACTTCCCTGGCGGTCTAGTGGTTACAACTCCGCACTTCCACTGCAGGGGGTTTGATCCCTGGTCCAGGAACTAAGATCCCACATGCCGCATGGCCAAAAAATTAAAAAAAAAAAAAAGTGGCCTCTGTCCTCCTAGAATCCTGTCATTCCCAGTGACACAAAGGAGACTATTTCCATAGCAGCATTTGTCGTTTTCCATCTAGGCCTGTGATTGCCTACTCTGAGATCCCCAGCTATGCTAATATACCCTCCGCACCAGCACTTTCTTATTGCTAGTGAAGGGAGAATCCATGGGCTTCCCCAGAATAGGGTCAGCTGGTGGATTCCCTGTTGTTCTATGATAGATCACCTTTAACATAGTTATATGAGCCTCGTTATCCATTTGTCAATATTCTTCTAGGCAATTCTGTCACTTCCACTTCATTTTCAACATACCACCATTTTCTTTAAGCTTTAATGATCCATTCCAGCAGTGCACTGGGACTTGCCCAGCTATCCTTGCCAGGACATTAAACCCCGAGTTACAGAAAAGTGCTCCATATCAATCAAAGCTCCATTCTCGATCCTTAACATGTCTCTATCACCAGGGTTCAGCAAACTCCAGAATAATTCCTGAACTGTTCTCCTAGTTCCGCCCCTCCCTATTAGACAGTTCCTTCAGGACTTTTGTCAATAACGTGTTTCTTCCAGTAGCAGGGGAAGGAAGGCATACTGAAACAAGACCTTAATTATTGCTCACAAAATAGTACCTGGGGAAAAGTCTTATGAGGGCAAGTACAATGTTGTGAGGAATCCACCCCAGGTAAGGACTTTGCATAATCTTCAGACAAGAGAAGGCTGCTAATCTCTAGCAAGGAGAAGAGGGCATTTCTGCCTTCTAAGTGGATTCAGGGGAACCTAGATGTTTCTGGTTCACAAACCCAACCACAAGACATGCCCATCCCAGACCTCAGGACTCCATTCAGTCCATTCTGGGTCATGACTCCAGCAAGAGAGTCTGCTTGGGACTGTGCATTCAGCTCTCTTTGTAACTCTGCACCTATCCCATCCAGTTGCAGGAAATGAGAGCCTTTAAATTTGAACTTCCATAGAGAGGTTGAATTGAGTGTTGGCTAACCCGAGCCTATAATTTTCTTCTTCCAGAGTTTCAATGACAGTTAACAGTTGTCAACCAAACTACCTTCTTATAACTACTGTTGACTTCCTATCTCTCAAGTGCTAGGGTTACTGCATAGGTCACCTTAACCACTTCTACCTCTATCCGAATTCAATCCACCATAGACAGAAGTCTTAAAAATTTTGATGCTATAACATGTCAGGAGTTATCAACATTCATCTTACCACCAGCAGTAAGGTCATCATTACCATTTGGGTAGCAGGTGATCCAAAGTCAAGGGATTCTTAGGATTTGCTTCCTAGAAATACTTCTATTACCAAAAGTCTTGGCTTAGAGTCTCACTCAAGGAGTCCCTGGGATAAGGATGCTAGTGCAATTAGTTTATTTGGAAGGGGATGTGGAAACACTAGTAAAGTAGTGGGAACTTGAGACAAGAAAGAGAAGGACACCACTGTGGAGTGGGGGCCTGGAGCAAAGTGAGCAAAGAGTTATGAAAAGGTGAGGTCAGAGAGATAATGGGGCCAGATTATATATGGCCTTGTAGGCCATTATAAAAACGTTGAATATTATTTTGTTTATAATTGGGAGATATTATAGAGTTTTGATCAGAGAAATAACTGATGGAATTTAATTTGCATTTTAGTAAGGAAACTTTGGCTATGGTGGTAAATTGTGCATTGAATGAATGTGGACAAGGACAGAAGCAGGAAGATGAGCTGGGAGGTTTGAACAGGAAGTCAGATGAGACGGGATGATGGCTTGGATGTGAGCGGTAGCAGTACCAGTGGTGAGAAGTAGTCATATTCTGGATGTATTTTGAAGCAAAAGCCAACATGATTTGTTAATGGGTTCAATGTCAGTTTTCGTTGGTTTTTTTTTTTGGCCATGCTGTGTGACATACGGGATCTTGGTTCCCTGACCAGGGATCGAACCAAAGTCCCCTGCAGTGGAAGTGCAGAGTCGTAACCACTGGACTGCCAGAGAAGTCCCTCAGTGTCAGGTTTGAGAGAATAATTGTACAAGAATGGATCCAGGGTTTTGGCCAGAACAAATCAACTTATTAACTGAGATAGCAGAACCTGGAAAAAGTGGGGTTTAGTAATCATACAAATAAAGATGTTTACGTTGCTGTTGGATGTACAAGCACAAATGTAAGAGGAGTGGTCTGGTATAGAGAAAAACTATTTAAGTCAAAGTCAAAGGAGAGAATATGAGGGAGCACATAGGTCTGAAGTCTGAGTTCTTGGCCATCTTAATTGGACATGTCAAAGAGAAAAGGAAGAAGAAGCAGAAGAGAAAGAGGATGAACAGCCAGGAAAATACATGGAAAGTGAGAGCACAAGGTTTAATATTTTACTGCTAAATGGACAGAGAAGAGTATTTACAATACTATTTTTAAATTGAGGTTTTTTTTGCTATTAAGTTGTATGAGTTGCTTGTATATTTTGGATATTAATTCTTCATGAGACATGTGGTTTGCAATACAATCCTTTTTATATGTTGCTGGATTCAGTCTTCTAATATTTTTTTGAGGAGTTTTCCATCCATGTTCATTAGAAATATGAGGCTCTAATTTCCTTTTCTCATAATGTCTTGTTTTGGTTCTTTGATACCTTTGGTTCAAAGGTATCACTGGCTTCATAGAATAATTTAGAAAATGTCCCCTTCTCTCCTATTTTTTGGAAAATTTGTAAAATATGGGTACTAATTTTTCTTTAAATGTTTCTTTCAATCAATTCTTCTTTAAATTGGCCATTGACACATCTGAGCCTGTCCTATTTCTTTTGGGAGTTTCTTAATTACCAATTCCATCTCTTGACTTGTTATAAATCTATTCAGATTTTAATTTTTTCTTACTTTCAATAATTTGTCACTTTCAATAATTTGTGCCTTTCTAGGAATTTGTCCATTTCATCTAGATTATTTATTTTATTGGCATACAATTGTTTACAGTCCAATCTTTCTTAAAATTTTTAAAAAATTAAAAAAAAATTCAATGTCAGTAGTAATGCCCCCTTTTTAATTCCTGATTTTCATAAATCAAGTCTTCTTTCTTTTTTTCCTGGGCATATTAGCTAAAAGTTTGTCAATTCTGTTGATCTTTTCAAAGAACCAGCTGTGGTTTTGTGACACTTATATTTTTTTTCTAGTCTCTATTTTATTTTCACACTAATGTTTATTTTTTTCCTGTTTTCTTTTGGTTTATTTGTTCTTATTTTGCTAGATTGTTAAGGCAGAGAGGTTCAGTGATTCATTTGAGATCCTTATTTTTTTTTAATGTAGACATTTACTGTTATAAACAGTCAGATAATGACAATTCTTTTTGGAATATTGCTTTTAGGGAGCTCCAAACCCATTTTGTCTCCACTAGTGCATGCTAGGTTTTTGGCTTTCAGTGTGATTGTGGGAATATTGGTTTTCAAGACTACCATGGAGGTGAGGGAAAGATGATGAGAAAAAGACAAATAAAATGCCACAAAGCTTTCTGTTCTTACTGAGATTCAGCTATTTTTCTTAAATAAATGTTCCTTAGATTTTTTAAAAGCCTTTGGCTAATTTACAGACTCTTCTAAAAAGAGTTAACTCTGACAGTTTTTGATACTGTTCTCATTGCTTTTACAGAGAAATGGATTTTTAGGGGTTCTTGCTCCACCAGTCCCACTGGTAAAAGAAATGTTCACATACTGAGGTACGGAGAAATCATTCTGGCTTATATATGAGCTAATATGAAATTTACGCCTGTTTGTGGCCTATCAAACATACACTGTACATCTGCTTTAATTTTTAAAGAAAAGGGTACATTGGGCAGAAGTAAAGAATGTCCATGTTAAAATTAATATTAAATGCTGGGACACCAATGCTGGTCCTCCTTTGATGATAAGACACCCATCCCAGGTTCCAAGGCCATACTGACTCGCTGTGTATGTGCTGAGCTTTTTTTTTTCTTAATCTTTAAGGAATGTATCCCTGACTTATTCAATATTCTTTGTTCTGACAAAACAAAACTGCCAAAAATCATGCTTCTGCAGGGCAGTTCCTCAGAGTTATCTGAGAAGCTGTCTCCCGGGGTATATTCTATTACTATTAAACATTGTAATTGATTATTTTCATCAAAACCACTAATCTAATTCAGTGCTTTTATTAGTAACCAGAATTTGAGTATGGGTATTCTAAGTCCTGAGGTATTCTTACATATTAACATTCAAGAGAGAACACAAGATCCTTCCCAAGGTGGCAAAGAAGGACGTGTGTTCACTCCCTCTTGCAAGAGCACTGGAATCACAACTAACTGCTGAACAATCATCGACAGGAAGACACTGGAACTCACCAAAAAAGATACCCCACATCCAAAGACAAAGGAGAAGCTGCAGTGAGACGGTAGGAAGGGTGCAATCACAGTAAAATCAAATCCCATAACTGCTGGGTGGGTGACTCACAAACTGGAGAACAAATATACTACAGAAGCCCACACACTGCAGTGAAGGTTCTGAGCCCCACGTCAGGCTTCCCAACCTGGAGATCTGGCAACAGGAGGAAGAATTCCTAGAGAATCAGACTTTGAAGCTTAGCAGGATTTGATTGCAGGACTTTGACAGGACTGGAGGAAACAGAGACTCCACTCTTGGAGGGCACACACAGAGTAGTGCACATCAGGACCCAGGAGGAAGGAGGAGTGACCCCATAGGGAACTGAACCACACCTACCTACTAGTGTTGGAGGGTATTCTGCAGAGGCAGGGAGAGGTAGCTATGGCTCACTGTGGGAACAACTGGCAAGAGAAGTTCTGGGAAGTACTCCTTGGCAGGAGCCCTCCCAGAGTCCACCATTAGCCCCACCAAAGAGCCTGTAGCCTCCAGTGCTGGGTCGCCTCAGGCCAAACAACCAACAGGGAAGGAACTCAGCCCTGCCCAACAGCAGACAAGCAGATTAAAGTTTTACTGAGCTCTGACCACCAGAGCAAGACACAGCTCTACCCACCACCAGTCCCTCACACCAGGAAGCTTTCACAAGTCTCTTAGATAGCCTCATCCACCAGAGGGCAGACAGCAGATAAAGAAGGATTACAGTCCTGCAGCCTGTGGAATGAAAATCACGTTCACAGAAAGATAGACAAAATGAAAAGGCAGAGGACTATGTACCATAGGAAGGAACAAGATAAAACCCAGAAAAACAACTAAATGAAGTGGAGATAGGAAATATTCCAGAAAAAGAATTCAAAATAATGATAGTGAAGATGATACAGGACCTCGGAAAAAGAATGGAGGTAAAGATCGAGAAGATGCAAGAAATGTTTAACAAAGACCTAGAAGAATTAAAGAACAAACAAACAGAGATGAACAATACAGTCACTGAAATAAAAAATACAGTAGAAGGAATCAATAGCAGAATAACTGAGGCAGAAGAACGGATAGGTGACCTGGCAGACAGAATGGTGGAATTCAATGCCACGGAACAAAATGAAGAAAAAAGAATGAAAAGATATGAAGACAACATATGAGACCTCTGGAGCAACATTAAACACATCAACATTCGCATTATAGGGCTCCCAGAAGGAGAAGAGAGAGAGAAAGGATCCAAGAAAATATTTGAAGAGATTACAGTCGAAAACTTCCCTAACATGGGAAAGGAAATAGCCACCCAAGTCCAGGAAATTCAGAGAGTCCCAGGCAGGATAAACCTAAGGAGACACATGCTGAGACACATAATAATCAAACGGGCAAAAAAATAAGACAAAGAAAAATTATTAAAAGCAACAAGGAAAAATGACAAAAAACATACAAGGGAACTCCCATAAGGTTAACAGCTGATTTCTCAGCAGAAACTCTACAAGCCAGAAGGGTGTGGCACGGTATATTTCAAGTGATGAAAGGTATATTACAACCAAGATTACTCTATGCAGCAAGGATCTCATTCAGATTTGATGGAGAAATCAAAAGCTTTATGGACCAGCAAAAGCTAAGAGAATTCAGCACCAGCAAATCAGCTCTACAACAAATGCTAAAGCAACTTCTCTAAGTGGGAAACACAAAAGGAGAAAAGGACCTACAAAAACAAACCCAAAACAATTGAGAAAATGGTAATAGGAACAAACATATCGATAATCACCTTGAATGTGAATGGATTAAATGCTCCAACCAAAAGATACAGGCTTGCTGAATGAATACAAGAACAAGACCTGTATATATGCTGTCTACAACAGACCCACTTCAGAACTAGTGACACCTACAGACTGAAAGTGAGGGGATGGAAAATATTGCATGCTATTCCATGCAAATGGAAATCAAAAGAAAGCTGGAGTAGCAACACTCATATCAGATAAAATGGACTTTAAAATAAAGAATTTTACAAGAGACAAGGAAGGACACTACATAATGACCAAGGGATCAATGCAAGAAAAAGATATAACAATTATAAATATATATGCACCCAACATAGGAGCACTTCAATACATAAGGCACATGCTAAGAGCTATAAAAGAGGAATTGACAGTAACACAGTAATAGTGGGGGACTTTAACACCTCATTTACACCAACGATCAGATCATCCAGACAGAAAATTAATAAAGAAATACAAGCTTTAGAAGACACAATAAACAAGATAGATTTAATTGATATTCATAGGACATTCCATCCGAAAACAACAGATTACACTTTCTTCTCAAGTGCACATGGAACATTCTCCAGGATAGATCACATCTTGGGTAACAAATCAAGCCTTGGTAAATTTAAGAAAATTGAAATCATATCATGCAACTTTTCTAACCACAGCATTATGAGATTAGAAATCAATTACAAGGGAAAAAACATAAAAAACACAAACACAGGAGGCTAAACAATATGTTACTAAATAAGCAAGAGATCATTGAAGAAATCAAAAAGGAAATCAGAAAGTACCTGGAGACAAATGACAATGAAAACACGATGATCCAAAACCTATGGGATGCAGCAAGAGCAGTTCTAAGAAAGAAGTATATAGCAATACAATCCTACCTCAAGAAACAAGAAAAATCACAAATAAACAATCTAACCATACACCTAAAAGAACTAGAGAAAGAAGAATAAACAAAACCCAAAGTTAGTAGAAGGAAAGAAATCATAAAAATCAGAGAAGAAATAAATGAAATAGAAACAAAGAAAATAACAAAGATCAATAAAATTAAAAGCTGGTTCTTTGAGAAGATAAACAAAATTGATAAACTTTAGCCAGACTCATCAAGAAAAAAAGGGAGAGGACTCAAATCAATAAAATTAGAAATGAAATAGGAGAAGTTACAAGGGACACTGCAGAAATACAAAGTATCATAAGAGACTACTACAAGCAACTCTATGCCAATAAAACGGACAATGTGGAAGAAATAGACAAATTCTTAGAAAGCTTTAACCTACCAAGACTGAACCAGGAAGAAAGAGAAAATATGAACAGACCAATCACAAGCAATAAAATTGAAACTGTGATTAAAAAAATCTTCCAACAAACAAAAGTCCAGGACAGGATGGCTTCACAGGTGAATTCTATCAAACATTTAGAGAAGAGATAAAACTCATCATTCTCAAACTCTTCCAAAAATTTGCAGAGGAAGGAGCACTGCCAAACTCATTCAACTAGACCACCGTCACCCCGATACCAAAACGAGACAAAAGTAGTAGAAAAAAAAGAAAATTACAGACCAATAACACTGGTGAATATAGATGCAAAAGTCCTGAACAAAATACTAGCAAACAGAATCCAACAATACATTAAAAGGATCATACACCATGATCAAGTGGGATTTATCCCAGGGATGCAAGGATTCTTCAACATATGTAAATCAATTAATGTGGTACACCATACTAAAAAACTGAAGAATAAAAACCATATGATGATCTCAATAGATGCAGAAAAAGCTTTTGACAAAATTCAACACCTATTTATGGTAAAATAACTCTCCAGAAAGTGGGCATAGAGAGAACCTACCCCAACATAATAAAGGCCATATACGGCAAACCCACAGGAAACATCATTCTCAATGGTGAAAAACTGAAAGCATTTTCCCTAAGATCAGGAACAAGACAAGGATGTCCACTCTCAACACTATTATTCAGCATAGTTTTGGAAGTCCTGGCCATGGCAATCAGAGAAGAAAAAGAAATAAAATTATACACATTGGAAAAGAGTAAGTAAAGCTGTCACTGTTTGCAGATGACATGATACTATACATAGAGAATCCTAAAGATGCCACCAGAAAACTACTAGAGCTGATGAATGATTTTGGTAACATTGCAGGATACAAAATTAATGCACAGAAATCTCTTGCATTCTTATACACTAACAATGAAAGATTAGAAAGAGCAATTAAGGAAACAATCCCATTTACCACTGCAGCCAAAAGTACAAAATACCTAGGAATAAACCTATGTAAGGAGGAAAAAGACCTGTACTCAAAAAACTATAAGACACTGACGAAAGAAATCAAAGATGACACAAAGATGGAGAGATATACAATGTTCTTCGGTTGGAAGAATCAATATTGTGAAAATGACTATACTACCCAGAGCAATCTACAGATTCAATGCAATCCCGATCAAATTACCAATGACATTTTTTACAGAACTAGAACAAAAATCTTAAAATTTGTATGGTGACACAAAAGTACCCAAATAGCCAAAGCAATATTGAAGGAAAAAAATGGAGCTGGAGGAATCAGACTCCCTGACTACAGACTATACTACAAAGCTACAGTAATCAAGACAATATGGTACTGGCATGAAAACAGAAATATAGATCAACGGAACAGGATAGAAAGCCCAGAGATAAACCCACACACCTATGGTCAACTAATCTATGACAAAGGAGGCTAGAACATACAATGGAGGAAAGACAATCTCTTCAGTAAGTGCTGCTGGGAAAACTGGACAGCTACATGTAAAAGAATGAAATTAGAACACTCTTTAACACCATACACAAAAATAAATTCAAAATGGATTAAAGACCTAAATGTAAGACCAGACACTATAAAACTCTTAGAGGAAAACATAGGAAGAAAACTCTTTGACATAAATCACAGCAAGATCTTTTTTGACCCACCTCCTAGAGTAATGGAAATAAAACCAAAAATAAACAAATGGGACCTAATGAAACTTAAAAGCTTTTGCACTGCAAAGGAAACTATAAACAAGACAAAAAGATAACCCTCAGAATGGAGAAAATATTTGCAAACGAATCAATGGACAAAGGATTAATGTCCAAAATATATAAATAGCTCATGCAGCTTAATATTAAAAAAACAAACAACCCAATCAAAAAATGGGCAGAAGACCTAAATAGACATTTCTCCAAAGAAGATATATAGATTGCCAACAAACACATGAAAAGATGCTCAACTTCTCTAATTATTAGAGAAATGCAAATAAAATCTACAATGAGGTATCACCTCACACCAGTTAGAATGGGCATCGTCAGAAAATCTACAAACAAATGCTGGAGAGGGTGTGGAGAAAAGGGAACCCTCTTGCACTGTTAGTGGGAATGTAAATTGATACAGCCACTATGGAGAACAGTATGGAGGTTCCTTCTAAAACTAAAATTAGAGTTACTATATGACACAGCAACCTCAGTACTGGGCATATACCCTGTGAAAACCATAATTCAAAAAGAGTCAAGCACCCCAATGTTCATTGCAGCACTATTTACAATAGCCAGGACATGGAAACAACCTAAATGTCCATCAACAGAGGAATGGATAAAGAAGATGTGATACATTTATACAATGGGATATTACTCAGCCATAAAAATGAATGGAATTGGGTCATTTGTAGAGACATGGATGGACCTAGAGACTGTCATACACTGTGAAGTAAGTCAGAAAGAGAAAAACAAATATTGTATATTAATGCATATATGTGGAACCTAGAAAAATGGTACAGATGAACCGGTTTGCAAGGCAGAAATAGAGACACAGATGTAGAGAACAAACATATGGACACTAAGGGGAGAAAGTGGGGCGGGGGGGACTGGTGGTGGGATGAATTGGGAGATTGGGATTGACATGTATACACTAATATGTATAAAATAGATAAATAATAAGAACCTGCTGTATAAAAAAAATAAATAAAATTCAAAAAACAAAAAAGAGAGATAACCCAATGGGAAATCAATGTGATTATTAATTTGCGGGTAATTTGGGAATAATATACTGATAATTCTTCAATGTCTGTCATTCTGACTTTCACATTTCTTAAACCACAGAAATACACTTGCAAATAAAATGTTATGCAGGAATTTAATAGATATGAAACGTTCAAATCAAAGCTATCTTTTTTTTTGAAGCAGGGTAAGACACCCTGTGGATTTCTGCTTGCCCCTCTCTCTGCTTGTGGGAGGCCTCAAGACACCCTGGGCCTCCAATAAACACAGTTTGAGAAGTAAAGTAGCAGTTAAATAAAGTAGGTCTATAGAGTGGTAGGAAGGGAACGTGGCTTCCCTAATATCCACAGATGGAGATGTGGGGCCTGTAATTTCTAGACTAAGTCAATGTTCTGAAGCAGTGTACTTTCAAGGTGGAACTACTTATTACTTATCTTTTTATTTGAGGGATATTATAGGTGACAATATTTCTCATTGTTCAGCCTGGCTGAATAAACATTATGTGACCTACAATCATTTTTATATAGATACTACATTTATAACAAACACTGAACAAAAGTATCCATAACAAGATAGATGAAAAAATACAAAATATTCCTGTATTTTCAAGGCCACTAAACTATAAATGAACCACCATTACAAATTTACCTTGAGGAAATGACTTTTATTTAGCTTTCTTGTTACTTTGTTTTCCTGCCAGTGTAATAAAGAGTATTTGAAAAGGCAGTGACGTTTGATAGCATCCCAGCACAGAAAAATGGAAAACATATTTGCCTGCACACAGACAGATGGGTTAGGTGACTTGCCTCAATGCTAAAGAGAAATAAATTAATTGGTCTTACTGAAGTCTTTGTTTTTTTTTTTTTTCATATCAGAAATGCCAAATGAGTCTGATATATGTGTCAGTCTCTTTATTTTGTAGGAAATAACACTTGGCTTTTTAATCTGCAGAAATAAGCGTTGGTATGTTCAGTGATGCCAATCGAAGTGGTTTTTATTTATTTTTAAAACATTCAGTGGAAAAGTAATCCACAATTCTCTTTCATTTGCCAGATCTTCTAATGTTTGTGTTTCTAAATTGGGGGTTTATATCTTCAAGAAAAGAAATAATTCAAAGGGAGTGTGTTTTAAAAACCACAGTGATCAGAGAGAACATGAGGGTTTTGCAATGTGCCTTCTCTATACCCGTTTGAGATATGTAAAGTTATGTGTAAACACAAGGCTCTAAAGTAGAGACCAGCAGACCATGGTCCATGGGACAAATCCAGCCCAGTGCCTTCTTTTGTACGTTCCACGAGTCCAAAATAATTTTCATATGTTTTAATGACTGGAAAAAAATAAGAAGGCTATTTGGTGGTATATGAAAATTACATAAAATTCAAATTTAAGTTTCCATAAATAAAGTGTTAGTTGGAACGCAGCTAGACTCATCTGTTGACATATTATCTATGGCAGCTTTCCTGCTACAATGGCAAAATCAAGTAGTTGCTAAGGCTGTGATATTTACTACCTGGCCCTCTCTGGGCCTTTGCAGAAAGTGTTTGCCGAACTATCTGAAAGTCTCAAATCTAGTAGGACCACAGGCTGCTTTGAGTTCCTTATTCTTTAATATTACCTTCTTTTTCACTCACCCATATATCCTATTGCTTTGATTTCTGCCTATACTATATAATATTTGTAATAAATTAAATTAAATTGATAAAGCATGGAACAAACAGGACCATCCAGATGTGTAAGTTTCTGTTCTTACATCATGCCCTTTCGCTTCTCCTTGTGTACTGCAGCACCAGGGAATTCAAAATACACTGTGCAACTAACTTTGGCTTGATCCTCTGGGTGTTTCTAGCTACCAATGTTGCCTCTTTTCTTTCCATCTTAAGAGAATTCAAGATCAATTTCAAAAAAAAAAAAAAATCAAACCTGTCAATTGCTTCATCCCTCCAGGCTATCATTGACTATATGTTATCTGATCCTTTCTTCCTGGGGAAACAGTTATGTCCTTTATAATGTGATAAAACTACAATGAAGTACCATCTCACTCCCGTCAGAATGGCCATCATCAAAAAGTCTACAAATAACAAATGCTGGAGAGGGTGTGGAGAAAAGGGAACCCTCTTATTCTGTTGGTGGGAATAAAAATTGGTGCAGACACTATGGAGAACAGTATGGAGGTTCCTCAAAAAACGAAAACTAAAAATAGAGTTGCCATATGATCCAGCATTCCCACTCCTGGGCATATAACCAGAAAAAATGATAATTTGAAAAGATACATGCACACTAATATTTATAGCAGCACTATTTACAACAGCCAAGAAATGGAAGCAACCTAAATGTCCATTGACAGATGAATAGATAAAGAAGATATGGTATATATGTACAATGGAATATTACTCAACCGTAAAAAAGAATAAAATAATGCCATTTGCAGCAACATGGTTGGACCTAGAGATTACCATACTAAGTAAGTAAGCCAGATGGAGAATGACAATATCATATGATATTGCTTATATGTGGAATCTAAAAAAAAAAAACAAAAACAAATGACTTATTTCAAAACAGAAATAGACCCACAGGCATAGAAAACAAATTCATGGTTACCAAAGGGGGAAAGGTGGTGGGGGGGATAAATTAGGAGTTTTTGATTAACATATACACACTACTATATATAAAATAGGTAACCAACAAGAACCTACTTGTAGCACAGGGAACTATACTCAGTATTTTGTAATAACCTATAAGGGAAAAGAATCTGAGAAGAAAAAATATATATATGTACATGTATAACTGAATGTGCTGTACACTTGAAACTAACATGACATTGTAAATCAATTAAACTTAAAAAATATAAATAAAAAACAAAATATTCTTTGTAAAAAAATAATAAAATAAAATAAAACTTCAAAAACAAAAAAAGACTCAGTCACAAACACACATGTCTTTAAGGCATTCTCTTTCCCCTAGGCACAAAGGTTCTCAGATTCCAGGGGCCCAAGACCTGGAATATAAAATAAAAATGGTAGGGAAAAAAAACTATGCTTCTGATAGGGAAAAAAGACTTGCATCTTTTTTCTATTTTAAAACCTCCAGAGATCATAGTTCTAATCAAGATTTGGTGGGATTTTTAAATTTGTTTTTATCTCCCCATGTCAAGCATCTCAGAATTGATATAAAATTGGACTAACCCATTTTCTTGAAAATATAAATGGATTTCCATTTTATACTGACATGGTGCATCTTTCAAAAACTGTTTACTATTTTTTGAGACTTCCCTGGCAGTCCAGTGGTTAAGACTCCATGCTTCCAACGCAGGGGGCGTGGGTTTGATCCCTGGTCAGGGAACTAAGATCCCATATGCTGCACGGTGCAGCTGAAAAAAAAAATCTGTTTACTATTTTTAACATACATTTTATTTTTAAGATATAGATTTTCCAACTATATTTTTTACCTATGTGTATTTGTGTGAGAAAGGAGCATTTCCAAAATTTTTTAAAAGCCCTAATTCTGTTCATATACATTTTCAACTGCAGTCCATGTTGTATCCGCAAGACCAAAGACTAATTAGAAATACATGTCTTTATGTTCATTGCAGCACTATTTACAGTAGCCAGGACATGGAAGCAACCTAAATGTCCATCGACAAATGAATGGATAAAGAAGATGTGGCACATATATACAATGGAATACTACTCAGCCTTAAAAAGGAACGAAATTGAGTTATTTGTAACGAGGTGGATGGACCCAGAGTCGGTCATACAGAGTGAAGTAAGTCAGAAAGAGAAAAACAAATGCCATATGCTAACACATATATATGGAATCTAAAAAAACAGTACTGAAGAACCTAGTGGCAGGGCAGGAATAAAGACACAGATGTAGAGAATGGACTTGAGCACACAGTGTGGGAAGGGTAAGCTGGGACGAAGTGAGAGAGTAGCATTGACATATATACGCTACCAAATGTAAAATGGATAGCTAGTGGGAAGCTACTGCATAGCACAGGGAGATCAGCTCGGTGCTTTGTGACCACCTAGAGGGGTGAGATAGGGAGAGTAGGAGGGAGATGCAAGAGGGAGGGTGTATGGGGATATATTTATACATATAGCTGATTCACTTTGTTGTACAGCAGAAACACAACACAGTAAAGCAATTATACTCCAATAAAGTTGTGAAGAAAAAAAAAAGAAATACATGCCTTTGATTATAACCCTGTTTTGCCTTTAAAGAAATGTTAATCTTCAAAATCCCTGCAGACAGATATGGAGCACAGATGTACACAGCGGTAAGTGCACAATATGGAGGCATGTACCTTATCTTCCAAAGTAGCAGTTGAAAATGACACTCAACCTAATTACCTCTCAAAAATGGTTTAGAAGGACAGGAATTGGAAGAAGAGTCAGAGCCAGACAATATGTTAAGTTTTGAGATAAAAACATGTCTTCAGTAGAGAGTCTTAAAAAAGATTCATATGTGGGAATGAGAATGATCAAACATCACTCAGGGTCAACCTGTACTGTGATTTCAACAGCCTCAGTCTTCTTAAAACTCTACAGTTAGCTTGACAGGACTTTCCATTTAAACCATGGAACCCTATTTGCTCAGGGGTGTGTTCTGACAGTTCTTTTGCTCTTGACCGCCACCTGTTCTGTTCCAGTTTTTTAGTGCCACTCGTTCTTGTGCCTGTGACGTACTCACGGATCCTAACTCCACCGTCTCCTCTTCTTAATCTTGGTCTTTACTCTAGAGCATGTCCTTTCTGTACAGGGTTTCCTTGTTTGGGGTTGGACTTCTGAGAAAGTTCCCAGGGACATAACCTTATCTCCTTAGAAATGTCTAAGTGTATAATGATACCAACAAAGTTAATGATAGTCTGCATTCATGAAGGCTTGAAAATGCAGCATTTTCTTAAAGACATTTTAGGATTTTTGCTGTTTGCTTTGTTTTAATACCAGAATTTTCCAGAAAGGCAGGTTTGAGAACATATCTGAAGTTATCTCCAAAAAGAAAATTTCCTAAAATTTTAAGATAATCAAACAAAACAAAACAAAAACAAACAAACAAAAAGGATAAAGAAGTATTGGGAATTATTGAAAGAAAAGTCAGTGAACCTCTATTTAGTGAAAATATTCTCTGCATCTACATCTTGTGTGCATAGGTACACAAAGACCTATTTAAATATATATTTATAAAAAGTAAATTGTATAATCTAAATTCCTAGGACTTGTGGTTATTCATTTCTTCAGGAACTACTGATTTAGAATACTGTAAACTTTGGTAAACACATTTACTTTCACTCTTTAATGTGTAGAGGAAAAAAAAGGCCATTTTTGTCTTCACAATTATTTAAATGGATTGAAAAAGATGTTCAGACATGATAAAATTTTCTTTGTTCAGCACATTATTTCACTTTAAAGCATTACTCTATTATTTTGGTGAAATACAGAACCCCTTATCCAACCTTGACATATCACTGGGTTTGGATGGCAGCCTAGGTTTGAATTCTGATTCCAGCCTTTACTAGCTGTGTGGCCATGGACAACTTATCTAACCTGATTCCATTTCCACATGTGTAATATATGGTTAATATTGCAAAAACCTATAGTGTGGGTCAAAGTGAGCTCATGTTGGTTGAACACACTGTAAAGTAGACTTAGCACCAATCATTGCCCTTCTACGCCTTTTCCCTGAAAAGGGTTATTATTTCATCCTCCTTTCAGTGTTAATCCTAATAATTGACCCATCTTTAAGTTGCTCCCTAATTCTTCTCAGATATACCCTTTCTGGCTACAGAAAAAAGCCCACTAGTGGGAAGTAGCCCATTCTTTCCCTCTTGTTACCCGTTTTACCTTCTGCAAAAAGATTGCCCTCAGCTAAGAAGAATCATGCTCTCTACATGAAAGAACACAATGCTGAGGTGATGTTTACATTCTGAAGTTTCTCTCAGAGACATTGACTTGACCAGAATCATATTTTCCAGTTTGAAAGAATATATGCCCACATTTCTCTTAAATCAAACTTCTGCTCTCTATACAACTTAAGACAAATATAATGTTTTATGCAGAAGAAAGTCTTTTTATCATTCTCAACTATGAATGTTTATTGAATTAATTTTGTAAGTAAGCAGACATTTAGAGATTCTCCTGTCTCACCACTCAGATTTGCTTGATCTTATTACTCAGTGATATGCCCATCAATCTGATATACAAACAAACATATACACACAAACACATATTGTGTGTGTGTGCATGAGAGAGAGAGAAGGGAGGTTTGTTATAGTAAAATGTTCTGTGTGTGAGAAGAACAGGAGGTCTTATTGATATAGTAAAATTTTTTATAATAATTAGTTTAATAAATTATATTTTATATAGTATTTATAATTATAATTTTTAACAAAAAGCCCTATCAGATTACCTCTCTAAGCTGATCTGGAAATAGTTGAATATGTAGATATCAATTTATATTTTCATATTTCTTAATCCTTCTTCCTGATTGGCACAAATAGGGTAGACACTGAGTGCTTTTCCTACCAGCCAGAGGTTTGGGAATCTCTTCATTGGAATTTCACTCAGAAACCCATGGTTACATTGGCTGCTACTCAAAGGAGAGAAGCCAAAAAACAGTTTGCTTCCATCTGGGTAAGTAGACTTTAGCCTGTCATATCTGAAAGCAGAAACATATTAATTACCAAGAGGAGATCTTCTCTGCAATGTTCTGAAGAGAAGAAGTGGGAAAATTTTTAAAGCGAAGTGGTGATAGTCTGTTAACTTCATAGCCTCCCTAAGGCAAAGGTGATTCTGTGCTTTGTCAAACCTATTGTCACCCAGTTAGCATTTGCAGCTTTCCTTTCTGAGACTCCTCAAGCCCGGAAAAAGGGGTGCATCAAAGCTATGCTTCCTTTTAGTTACTTAAAATAGGTTGCAGCTTTTTGATTTCATAATAAGAAGCTGAGGTTCACAAGGTATATTAACTTAAAGCAAACAAACAGAGAGTTTTATTCAGTTTCACCCTGAATGTAAACAAAGCTGGTTTCCCTAAAGAAGGAATCAGGTCATGAATCTATGACCTCACAGTTTTGTTTCCACTTAACTCTTATGAAAGCTAAGTGTAAAGAACTGAATGCTTGTGTCACCCCAAGGCACGTGTTGAAATCCTAACTCCCAACGTGATGATATTAAGGTGTGGGGTCTTTGAATTAGTGTTCTTATAAGAGACCCCAGAATGTTCCTTGCTCTGTTTCTGCCCTGTGAATGTATAAGAAAAGGGCAGTCTGCAACCAGAAAAGGGCTCTCACCAGAAACCGACCATGCTGGCACCCTGATCTCAGACTTTCAGCCTCCAGAACTGTGAGAAATAAATTTCTGTTGTTTATAATGCACCCAGTCTATGGCATTTTGTTATGGCAGCCCAAACTAAGACATTAAGTATTTACTTTAAATAAAATATTTTGACTTGGTTGGATAGAGTTGAGTGTCACATGTCTTATCTTTTACACTGGAATTACAGGGGAGACAAAGTTCATCCTTGCATACACAAACTGAGTCTAATGTACGTGTGTGTGCTTTCTCTTCATAATCTGAGCTTAATTTCCACCACCTTGACTTTACCAACTGTACTTTTCTGCTCAAGATATCCCTTAGCTATTGTAAATCCTCTCTGTATGCTGTTCGTTTCATGCATCAAATCATAGGGTCCTTGAATATTAGGACTAAGGAACTAGATATTCTATCCCTAGCTTTCCAGGAAATATGATAATGACATAAGGTAATTGATTTTTTTAAGTCTTGTTGGAGATTATTTCAAGGGTAGAGCAATCTGACAACTCCCTGTATCCTCTAGTTTCTCCATTCTGCTTGATAATGTATCTGTAACATTGTCCCAATCTGTCAAGATTTGTACTTTCAATTGGTTGGGCAGTCTCATTTCACGTCAGTAATTCGTTCATGCATGTATTTAATATTTCCTGAGTGTTTACTGTGTCTGTGAAAGGCACTGAGGCTACAGTCATAAATAAGTTAGTTATGCTCTCAGGTCCCTTGTTGTGTTTGCTGTCTCTACTGTATCCTGTTCCCTTGGTCCACATTTCCTACCTGTTTCAGCTTTTTTTCTGGTTATGACCTCTTGCCTTATGTTGCCTTAATACTCGCGTCTTTGCTGTGATATCATTCTTCAAGGATTGACTTGGTTCCCGCCGTGGATGTCATGGGCACTGACTTCAAACTGACACAGATAGGCTCAACTCAACTGTCTCAGGTCCTCCAGACCTCAGAGCCTCTCTCAGCAGCAGCAAAATGCCCAGGCTTCACACTGGCATCAAAGTGGAGGTTTGTGGCAGAGATGAGGACTTGGGCTCCAGTTTATGCAAGTGTTCAGGCCTGGGGTCTACCAGAAGGCTCTTCTCACACCTGCTGTGGGTCTCAGCCCCTGGAGTCTTCATGAAACAGAAACATTTGTACCTTCCTGATGATGTAACTAAAGCCCACGTTATTTTCTGCTTGAGGTCATCTTGGTACCCTCCTCGCCTCCCACCCCCAAAAAACAAACTTGCTTTGTCGGAGACCCTTTGGGATCAGAATTTTTGATAGTTTACTGATCTTATGTGTGGTTCATTAAAAGTCACTTTTTAAAAAGTCCATCAGATGATGTAATGAAAAGGCAGGATTCTGGAGGTCATTGAGCAATTTCTTGACAATAGAAAGTTTGGGCAGCTGGAACAAAGGATCCTTCTGATAGGAGGTATGAAATTTAGAATCTGAAACTTGTGATAAGAGAGAAAAGAGAATCTAATAGCTGTTGAGTTAGGTGTGAACAATCCAGGAGCCTTCCTTTTCAGAAGGAGTTTGGGGGAAAATTGAAATTGTACTATGTGCATTCTCCTGAATATGCTAATCTAAAATAAATTCTAATATTAAAATTAACTTTTCATTTTTTGCCCATAGAAAAGGAAGTGCCAACTTTCTCTCACTCATATCTTCCTCAAGCAAATATTCAATATATATAAGAATAGTACTGAGATTGAGGTATTAAAACATAAGGGTTTTTTTTCAGAGAAATGAAAATACGATAAGAAAAGACATCTTTCTCCAGAGAGAAACTTCAGGATGAGTGATGCCGACTAAAGATGGAAGAGTTTCTGAATGAAAATGTACAAAGAAAAACACATCAAAAGATGACAGACCTCTATCTACCATACAAAGAAGAAAACTTCTGGATTAATCTTCTTTTCTTAGAAAGCACCTTGTTAAATCTGTGAAATAAATGTTGGTCAATCATGAGAAACTAGTTTAGGTCCCATGCTAAACTCTGGTGAAGCCGTTTCTTTTCCCTTCTTTATTTATTGCAGCTTGGGAAGCAGGCTTTCATTGAAGTGTTGGGGAGGGTGGGGAGGGAACGATGGAGTGAGAAAAGCCGGCAACAGGATTGAGGTATTATGCAGGTGTTGACTGAGCAGTGACTCAGCGCCTGAAGGAGAGTCACTTGGAGAGAAGGATGGGCTCTGTCTGCTGGTGCTGTCAGAGCCCAAACCCCACAAGCACAGTGTCCAAACCCCGACCAACACCAGCACCAAAGGACAGAGGTGGGCTAGCTCTGCAACTTCTTCCATAATGGGATCATAGAACATAGAACCTACATTTCAGTGGGTTGGTCATTCTCATTGCTTTGTCCATAACAGTCCCATTTGATGTCTATCAACATGGCATAAAAAGTGCTTTATTTTCTCAATCTCAAAATATCCCAGTTTGGTAAAAACAATTGAACTGTCATCCTAATTTTCTGGGGCCTTCATTTTCTTTAAAATTATGTTTGATATTCATTACAAATTTTTAAAAAATGGATGGAAGGACATTCAAGGAGTTTACAGTCATATATGATTAACAGATACAAACCACTACACATAAAATAGATAAGCAACAAGGATTTACTGTATAACACAGGGAACTATATTCAGTATCTTGTAATAATATACATTCTTTTCCATTACATTTCCTGTAATGGAAAAGAATCTGAAAAAACATATACATATATATAAAACTGAACCACTTTGCTGTACAATCGAAATTAACACAATGTTGTAAATCAGCTATACTTCAATTAAAAAAAAAGTTTACAGTGGGATTTTTTGCAACAAAAACCTTTTTAAATAAGTAAGTCCAGCTAATAAGTAGTTCCAACTAACTCACAAAATTGTACATGGCTGAAAATAAAACTTTTGATCAAAATTTATGTGTGTGTGTAAATAAGCTATGTGTGTAAAATATATGTACCTAGATATATGTGTAAATCTTATATATATATTGCATATTATATGACATGTAACACTGTTATATATCATAATTTGTATTTCATATGTACATATTTAGATATAAACACATGTTCGTACATATACATACACACACCACATACACACAATACACACATATACCCTGAAAGTGACTTTGTGGTCCATTTAAAACAAACTGCTGTACATGCAATTATTAAATTAAAAAAGTAAGGGTTGTAGGCTTTTAAATAATAAGGAAAATATTTCAGATAAGAGTTCGACTGCAAGTGACCTATTTTCTTCAAATGCAGGCATATAGAACCCTTTCTATGCAACACACAGAGAAGAAAGCATTTTCTGGGTAAATTAAGGTAGAAACTGTATGTATATTTATACAATTATAAGAGAAATACAACTCCAGTCTTTTCTCACTTCTGCACAGTTAAAAAAAAGTGAGAGAAGAGATGGCTAGTGCTGTAGTAAAAGTGTTAACAAAGATTCTAAGTAAAGATTAAATTTGGGGGAGCTGTAAAAGCATTTGAGAATATGCTACAATTAGTATTTCAGTAATATTTCGAAAACATTCCCAGCTCCACGTGAATGTGAATTACAAGTGATATGAAATAACAAAATCCATGTGTAAAACAGATCCAGGTATTTGGCAAATAGATTCCTGATCAGATGATTTATCCATTCTCTAGTGTGGTAAAAACCACTGGAGCGGTAGTTGTACTGTCAATAAGATATATGAATATGTGTGTGCACACATTTACTTATGAGAATAAATGCAGACACACACAGTGTACGAGGGGATTTGTGTGTGTTAATACAGATGATAATTTAACTGCACTCGTACTAAAGGCACAGAATGCATCTTGCTTAAAACTGATATGCTGTTTCTTCATGATCCTCATCCAATTGATATAAAGGAACATTCATTTAGTCTAATCTGATTTAAGAGTATCCAAACTAATATTCTAAGTAATCCCTTTAAGCAATATCATTTTGTAGGTACTTAGCCTCATAGATTCTGTTCCTTCTCCTCTGCTTGTATCCAGTGTGACATCTGAATGTTTGGAGGAAGAAGGGCACCTGTGACCTTGTGCTTTGGAATGACAGCATCCTTTCTGTGTCTTTGGGGTCCTTACTAGTCTTGGCTGAGATGGGACTCATCTGGTATTCTTTTTCTTTCCAGTTTTATTGAGAAATAATTGGCATGTATCACTGTGCAAGTTTAAGGAACACAGTATGATCTACATATATCGTGAAATGACTCAGGTTCAGCTAACATCTGTCATCTCATATAGACAGAATAAAAAGAAGGAAAGATTAAAAAAAAGAAAAAAATATTTCTGTGTGATGAGAATTCTTAGGATTTATTCTCTTAACTTTCCTATATATCACAGAGCAGTGCTAACTATAGTCATCATGTTGTATATTACATCACCAGTACTTATTAATATAGTAACTGGAAGTTTGTACCTTTTCATCACCTGCCTCCCATTCCCCCTCACCCCACCCTCTGCCTCTGGTATTCTGGTAACCACAAGTCTTGCCTCTTTTTCTATGAGATTTTTGTTGTTGCGTTTGTTTTTATTTTGTTTTGTTTTATGATTCCACATATAAGTGAGATCATATAGTATGTCTTTCCTTGTCTTACTTACTTAGCATCATGCCTTCAAGGTCCATCCATTGTAATTGCAAATGGTAGGATTTTCTCATTTTTTATGACTAACATTCCATTGTATATACATGCTACATCTTCTTTATTCAGTTCATCCATATATGGACATTTAGATTGTTTCCATATCTTGGTTATTGTAAATAATGCTGCAATAAAATTTGAGGGTGCAGATATCTTTTCAAGTTAGTGTATTCATTTTCTTAGGATATATTCCCAAAAGTGGAATTGTTGGATCTTATGATATTTTTTAATTTTTTGAGGAAACTCTATAGTGTTTTCCATAGTGATTGTACTAATTTACAATCCCACCAACAGTGCACAAGGGTTCTGTTTTCTCCACATCTATGCCAACATTTGTTACCTCTTATCTGTTTGATGATAGCCAAAGACTGATTCAGGCTTGGTAAGTTTCTAAGAATTTTTCAGTTTCTTCCAGGTTGTCCAGTTTGTCAGCATATAGTTGTTCATAGTAGCCTCTTATAATTCTTTGTATTTCTGTGGTATAAGTTGTAACATCTCCTTTTTCATTTAGAATTTTGTTGACTTGGGTTCTTTCTCTTTTTTCTTTGGTTAGTCAAGCTAAGGGTTTGTGAATTTTATCTTTTCAAAGAACCAACTCTTAGTTTGGTTATTTTTCCTATTTTTTTTCTGTTCTCTATTTCATTTATTTCTGCTCTCACCTCAAATCATTTCCTTTCTTCTACTAATTTTGGGCTCAGTTTGTTCTTCTTTTTCTAGTTCCTTAACGTGTAGAGTTAGGTCATTTATTTGGGATCTTTCTTGCTTCTTAATGTAGATATTTATAGCTATGAACTTCCCTCTTAGAACTGCTTTTGCTACATTCCATAAGTTCTGATCTATCCTGGAAAATGTTGTTCTGTGTGCACTTGAGAAGTATGTGTATTCTGCTATTGTTGGATGAAATGTTCTATATGTGTCTGTTAGGTCCACATGATCTATAGCGTTGTTCAAATCACTGTGTGCTAATTGATTCTCCAAATGATGTATCCATTCTTGAATAAGTGGTATTAAATCTCCAGCTATTATTGTATTACTCTTTATTTCTCCTTTTAGCTCTGTTAGTTTGCTTTATATATTTAGGTGTTTTGATATTGGGTCCATAAATATTTACAATTTTTATATCTTCTTGATAAAGTGACCCCTTTATCATTATATAATGATCTTCTTTGTCTCTTTTTATTACCATTTTTAGTTTAAAGTCTCCTTTGTCTGATATAAGTATAGCTACCCCTGATTTTTTTTGTTGTTACTGTTTGCTTGAAATGTCTTTTTCTATCCCTCACTCTCCATCCATGTATATCTTTACGGCTAAAGTGAGTCTCTTGTAGGCAGCATATTGTTGGACCTTATTTTTGTTTTTTTGTTTTTAATCCATCCAGTCATTCAATGCCTTTTGATTGGAGAATTTAATTCATTTATGTTTAAAGTAATTATTGATAAGTAAGGACTTACTGTTGCCATTTTGTTAATTGCTTTCTGGTTGTTTTGTAGGTCAATTGTTCTCTCTTTTCTTATCTGCTGTCTTTTTTTGTATGATTTGATGTCTTTTGTATCAGTATGCCTTGACTTTAACATTTTCTTTCATGTAATTACTACAAGATTTTCCCTTGTGGTTACCATGAGGCTTACATAAAATACCTTACACTTATAACACCCTATTTTAAACTGATAACAAGTTAACTTTAATAGAATTCATATACTTTACATTTTTACTTTTTCTACCCCTCACATTTGACGTTATTGTTACAATTCACATGCTTTTTATATTGTGTAAGTAATGACAGTTTATTGCATTTATTATTATTTTTCTGTGTTCTTCTTAACTTTTAAACTAGGTTTGTAAGTGAGTTATGCACCACTATTACCATGTTGCAGATCTAACTATGACTATATATTCACAATTACCAATGAGATTTATGCTACCTTTTTGTGTTTTTGTGATGATAATTAGTGTTCTTTCACTTCCACTCAAAGAACTCCTTTAGCATTTTGGTAAGGCAGTTCTGGTTGTAATGAACTCCCTCAGCTTTTGTTTGTTTGGGAAAGTCTTTATCCCTCCTTCATTTCTGAAGAACAGTTCTGCAGGGCATAGTATTCTTGGTTGACAGTTATTTTCTTTCAATATTTTGAATATGTCATCCCTTCCTCTCCTGGTCTGAAAAGTTTATGTTGATAAATCTGCTGACAGACTTATGGAGGTTTCCTTATTTGTAATCTATCTCTTTTATCTCTCTGCTATTGTTATTTTGATTTTTTTTTTCTTGTCTTTGACTTTTGACAATTTAATTATAATGTGTATTGATGTAGCCCTAGTCAGGTTCAACCTATTTAAGATCTTTTGAGCCTCATAGATCTGGATGTCCATTTCTTTCCCCAGGTTCATGGAGTTTTTAACCATTATTGCTTTAAATACACTTTCTATCCCTTTCTCTTTCTCTTCTCCTTCTGGGATTCCCATAATGTGAGTATTATTTCTTTTCATTGTGTCCCACAAGTCTGGTAGGGTTTCTTTATTTTTTTAATTCTTTTTTACTTTTTATTCCTCTCACTGGATAATTTTGAATATCCTGTGCTCCACGTTGCTGATTCTTTCTTCTCCATTCTTAAGACTGCTTTTGAAACTCTCTATTGAATTCTTCAGTTCATTTATTTCATTTTTAACTCTAGGAT
The DNA here is from genome assembly GCF_965194825.1 of Balaenoptera physalus. NCBI lineage: Eukaryota > Metazoa > Chordata > Mammalia > Artiodactyla > Balaenopteridae > Balaenoptera > Balaenoptera physalus. The sequence goes on from NC_138885.1 coordinate 11,794,232, forward strand.
TTCTATTTTGTTTTGTTTTGAAGGTTTCTATTGCTTTACCAATTTTTTTGGTTTTATTCCTGCATTGTTTCCCGAATTTCACTTAGTTTTAAGTCTGTGTGTTCATGTAGTTCATGAAACTTCTTTAAGAGGATTATTTGGAATTCTTTTTCTGGTAGTTCACAGATCACCATTTTTTAGGATCAGTTTTTGGAGCTTTATTAGTTTTCTTTGGTGGTGTCACATATATCTTTCTTTTTTTTTTTTTTTTTTTTTTGATAATCCTTAATTCCTTACATTGGTATCTGCACATTTGAGTAAACAGGTCCCTCTTCCAGACTTTACAGGTTTGCTTTGGGAGAGACAAATTTTCACCAATCAGCTCAGTTTGGGCTTCTGGCATGTCTGCTACTAACATTTTGGGGCAGGCAGGCCTTGCTATTATGGTCTATTTTGGGGTGAAGCAGTGTTTAAGCTCTGAGGTTGAAAGTGGGAGTTTGCCACTGGATGAAAACAGTTGGATAGGACTGCTGGCTTGGTTCTCTACCCACCTGAGACTCTAGGATGGACTCTGTGGTTGCCTGTATTCTATGGTCCAGCTTACTAGATGGTTGGGACTGGATACTATATTTACTTGGTATACAGAGCTACAGATAGAGCTACAAATTAGCGTCCCTGCACTGGCAGGGCAGCAAGATGGTATATAGAGCTACAAATTAGCGTCCCTGCACTGGCAGGGCAGCAAGATGGGACCCAGGGTCTGTACAGCTTTGTTTGGGGCCCTAAATTAGGCAAGAGTATGCACTAAATTCCCTGGTTAGATGAGGCCATCAGTTTTTCTTTGCACACATTAAAGCCACAAGCTATGCTCTCTGTTCAAGTGCCACTGTAAGTAGGGCTGTTGGGTGGAATAACAGAGCTTCCCATGTGCTCTGGTTAGGATCCCTGGTTGGGCAAGCTGGAGGCTGTATTCAGCTCTGAATGAGTGCCCAGGTGCATTGGAAGAAGCAGCTGTAAAGCTGGTAAAGCGCTCTGCATGGGGTTGCACTGGCCTGGGGGAAGGGCAAGGTGGTGTCTGTGCATCTCCTTCTCTTAACCTTCTAATGCAACCTTGCTTTGTCTCGTGGTTCAAGGGGGGTGCTTCAGCAACATCCTTATGTTCTAGGATTCTCTCGGTGTTGTCTTTCTTGAATAGTTGTTAGTTGTTCTACTCGTGAGGGGGAACAAATTCAGGAATGACTTATATTGCCATACTGGTAATTTCACTCTCTTGGCATTCTTTTGGTTATGGTGTATCAGGTCCTATTATTTGGCATTCTGTTAATATCTGCTGCTGACATTGTGCCTGAAACAATCATGACCTTTTTTATCTTGACTTGGCCATGACCAGTTGCTTCTATCTGCAGAAATATTCCAAACCTCTTGCTTACTCTGTATCAACCTCTGTGTGTCGCCACCCATCACCATTTGTTCTCCTGGTTCCGAGAGCTCCTCTCTGATGCCCGGATGTCATTGCCTTTGCCATATGCTGTCCATGTGCACCAATGGAATTTATATCTGTAGAAACAAAACACATTTTCTCTTGATTGCTGATAGATGAGTTGTCATTTTAGGATTTTGCTAGTTAGAAACACTAAAATGACTGGAAATAACTTCATCTTTTTAAAATACAAAATAAAATTAGGCATATCATTTGTCTAAGAGTAAACTATTTCTAAAAAGGAATTGTTTTTCAATCCTAAGATTTTTTGTTCTCTTTCTCTCCAGATACATGTACTCATTCTAAGCTAACAAAGATTTTGTTTGCATCTCATTTCAATCATTGGCACTGTAAGAGTTTGATACAGTTGAAAGAGCACTGAATTTGACTTTGCACTTATTGCTATGGTAAGCTTGGGCAATTAATTTAGCCTTGGTTACTTGGCCTTGGTCTGTTAATTTGTAAAATGGGCATAATGTCTGCCTCGAAACATAGCTGTGAGATCAAATACACAAAAGACTTGGTACATGGCAAATAGTGTCCCTTATTTCATTTTCTTATTTATTGAAACCTTATAAATATATATATTGATATGTGTCTTATAGATTACATTTTAATGAAATTAAGCTTTAAAGTAGGAAGAAAAATCCTACTACTATACCATATCAACAATATAATGTGTTCTTTTTCATATTTTGTCTATATACATACACTTTTAGAGATATGATCAAAGTACAGATAGTTTGTATTTTCCACATTTATTTAATATTAAATGATAATTATTTAACATTGTTATACAAACTTTATAATATCAACTAAATAGCTTTATATGTTGAAGAATCATTATTAATATTTTCCCAATATTGAACTTTTAGATTATTTCTGAATTTTGTCATACCCCCCCACACACACATATACATAAAACTTTTCTCTTCTAAGTACCTGCAAACACACATGCACCCGGTACTGAAAGATTTATGAAGTGATATGTCTCTGCACAGGAAACTATGGGCCCTTGACATGTTTGTCCTGTATATATATCTCTAAAACCCCTGGATACTTTTAGCTTTCAGTGCTTATTTATGATGTTAACCATAGTTTCAATAAGAGCAGCAGCTAATTTGGAACTTTACCACAGCCTGAAAGATAGCCAATCACTGGATCTTCCTTTACCTTATTAGCAATTGTTCAAACCCGTGCAGAACTTATCCAATGCAGCATTGGATAAGTTCCAGAGGTTGAGAGAGGAGGAAACAAGTGATAGCACTATGCTGAATAGCAGCTCTTATTTCTGCAGAGTAAAAATCTTGAACTCTAGAAAGAAACTGATGAAGCTGTTAAATGGAGACCTGACACCACATGCCACCCTACTAGCTGAGCACCAGCTTACAATACCCTTCCCTGGGTGCAAACACACTGGGGTTCACCTGCAAGGCCTCAGACATTTGTGCATCAGTGAGAAGAGAAGAAGAATGTCCAAATGGCCAACCAGGCAGCTGGGCCTTGCCTGTAGCTGATACATTTAACATTCCTAGTTAAGCAAGTGTCTTTTGGGTTAAATATAATTAATCTCCTTCTAAGTGTCAGGAATAGGGTGGTTGCATGTGTTTTTAGGCAAGAACATAAAGAGGACAATTATTTTATATAGTGCAGTAAAGAGTAGATATAATTGGTTATAAGGCAGATGGAAATAAGAAGAGAAGGCCTTTTTGAACAGAGACTATCTAGAAATTTGAGGAAGATACAAGAACATCCCATGCATAGAGTATTCTATTTTTAAAATGCTTCAAAATCACCTAGAAAGCTTCCAAAACTCGTTTCCATTAGCAATAGAAAATAACAATCTTCTTAAGAAAATATATCTGACTTGTATAACTGTAAAGTGATACTGTATTACTGTTTTAATTTTTATTTGTTTGCAAGCTTTTGAGGTTAAACATTGTGTCCTCTGCCCCAAACAAACTATACAATTGAATTTTTTGAGTTGGAAGTAATTTGGAAATAATCTGTTTCCACCTCCAAACCCATTTTACACCTGAAGTCCAGAAATTTATAATTGCTTAGGCCACTTAGACTAGAGATGAGAATCCAAGTATATTGAAGCTCAGCCATGTACATGTTCTATTCAGAAAAGTTGTACAAAATCTATTTCCAAAGATGGTCTAATTGGGAAAATTTTCTCTGTCATTTTTCACAGCAACCTCATTTTTCTGACTCAGTTTCCACTTTTTTACCCTGATGTAGTGTTTGTGCCCATCTGCACATGGTCTGAGAAAGCTTGGTATTAATTCTTCTTTAAATGTTTGGTAGGATCCACCAGTGTTACCATCTGGACCTGAGCTTTTCTCTTTTGGAAAGTTTTTGATTACTAACTCAATTGTAACTGATCTGTTCATATTTTCTATTTCTTCATGATTCAGTTTTGGTAAGTTGTATGTTTCTAGGAATTTATTTCTTCTAGGTTATCGAGTTTGTTGGTATATAATTGTTCATAGTGGTCCTTTATGATCCGTTGTAGTTCTGTGGTATGATTTGTAATGTCTCTTCTTTCATTTCTGATTTTATTTATTTGCATCTTCTCCCTTCCTTTCTTAGTCTAGCTAAAGTTTTGTCAATTATGTTTATCTTTAAAAAACAGCTCTTAGTTTCATTAATAGTTTCTATTGTTTTACTTATCTCTATTTTATTTATTTCTGCTCTGATCTTTGTCATTTCCTTCCTTGTGCTAACTTTGGGCTTAGTTTGTTTTCTTTTCCTAGTTTATTGAAGTGTACAGTTAGGTTGCTTATTTGAAATCTTTCTTTTTCTTAATGTTGGCATTTATTCTAATGAACTTCACTTTCAGAACTGTTTTTGCACCATCCCATAGGTCTTGATATGTTGTGTTTCCATTTTTGTTTGTTTCAAGATATCTTTTTATTTCTCTTTCAATTACTTCTTGACCCACTGGCTGTTCAGGAGTGTGTTGTTAATTTCCACTCATTTGTGAATTTTCCAGTTTCCTCCTGTTATTGATTTCTGGTTTCATACCATTGTGATCAGAAGAGATACTTCATATGATTCCAGTGTTCTTAAATTTGCTAAGACTTGCATTGTGACCTATCATATGAGATTGGCCTGTGTGTGCTTGAGAAAAAAAATGTGTATTCTGATCCTATTGGATGAAATGTTCTGTATATGTCTGTTAGGTTCATTTGATCTACAGTATGGTTCAAATCTAATTTTTCCTTGTTGATTTTCTGTCTGATTGACCTATCCATTATTGAAAGTGGAATATTGAGCTCCCCTGTTATTGTTGTATTGTAGTCTATTTCTCCTTTCAGATCTGTTAGTATTTGCTTAATATATTTATGTATCCCAGTGTTGGGTGCATATGTATTTACAATACAATTGTTATATTTTCTTGATGAATTGACACCTTTATCATTATATAATGATATTTTTGTCTCATTACTGTTTTTGACTTAAAGTCTATTTTGTCTGATATAAATATAGTTATTCCTACTCTCTTTTGGGTTCTCCTTGCATGAAATATTTTTTTCATTCCCTTCACTTTGGGCCTATTTGTATCCCTAAAGCTGAAGTAAGTCTCTTGGAGTCGGCATATAGTACAGTCTTGTTTTTTGTATCCATTCAACGACTCCATGTCTTTCGATTGGAAAATTCAATGCATTTACATTTAGAGTAATTATCAATGGGTAAGGACTTACTAATGCTGGCTTTTCACATTTCCTTTATTCCTTTCTTCCTCTCTTGCTGCATTCCTTGGTGAATTGATGATTTTTCCCTAGTAGTGTGCTTTGATTTTCTTCTTTTTATATTTTATGAATCTACGGTAGGTTTTTATCTTGTGGTTACAATGAGGCTTACATAAAACTTATTAAAGATATAACAGTCTATTTTATACTGATAACATTTTAACTTGATTTGCATCCAAAAACTTCATTATTTTACTCTCCCTTCTTTTATTTTTTTAAATTAGTTTTTATTGGAGTATAGTTGATTTACAATGTTGTGTTAGTTTCTGCTGTGCAGCAAAGTGAATCAGTTATACATATACATATATCCACTCTTTATTAGATTTTTTTCCCATATAGGCCATTATAGAATATTGAGAAGAGTTCCCAGTGCTATACAGTAGGTTCTTATTAGTTAGCTATTTTATATAAAGTAGTGTGTATTTGTAGAATGAAAAAAAAAATGATACAAATGAACTTATTTACAAAACAGAAATAGAGTCACAGATGTAGAAAACAAACTTATGGTTACCAAAGGGGAAGGGAGGAGGAGGACAAATTGGGAGATTGGGATTGACATATACATTCTTTTATGTTTTTGATGTCATGATTTACATCCTTTTGTACTGTGTATCCATTAACAAAATATTGTAGCTATAGCTATTTTTATACTTTTGCTTTTTAACCTTTACATTTTAGTGAAATAGTTAACATAACACTATACTAAGATATTAGAATATTCTGACTCTTACTATATGCTTACTCTTACCAGTGTGTTGTATATTTTTCTATGTTTTCGTGTTACTAATTAGTGGATAGTTTAGATGCTCTAGCTTTATACTATAGGTTAAGTTAAGGCTAGTGTCAAATATTTTCTAACAAAACCTTGGCTCAGCAATTTGGTATACATGCTGGCAAATGGAACTGGTCATTATTATAGAAAGAGTCAATTTTCTGGTCCCATGTAGACAAAGTCTAAGCCAGTTTATTTTGCATAAGTCTCAGTTTTTGAAGAGATATATGAATGGTGTCAGGGAAAATGATACAATATGCTGGATCCACAGTAAGAATGTAATAAATATTTCTTTAAATGAATTGGATTTTAGCCAAAAGTGTGCATCATATTCATTAACAGGAAGACAAACCACAACATTGCTTGGAGCATATGAAAAGTTGCCCTGGCAACTTTCATCTATTTAGTGGTCACATTGATCCTACATCACGTTGATTTCCTACAGAGTTAATTTCTCACTTCTTCAGATTGTAATGTCAGCACAGTTGTACATCTTTCTGGTTCTTACCCAAAAATATAATCACAGTCTATATCCCAATAGCTAAAATGCATAAAACCTATGACTCAGTTAAAACTCTGTTCCATTTTGACAATTGTAAGAATGGATAATAAGTTGGAAAATGCTTGTGCAATATAGTTTAAGGTCATTTTATTTTATAGCATTGTAAAGTAAAAGTACACCACTGATAAAGTTTGATATTTAGGCTTTGAGGGTGGAAAGTATTTCTAGACTAGATTAAAGAGGTGATATCAGAGATTATAGGACTGGGTTGAGAAGGAAGATTTGAGGATCAACAACTCTTAGGAATCCTAAAAACATGTAGCCCTTCTCCTAATCAAGTCCACTTGGATGTGATTTCAGAATTGCTAAAAGCAGCTGGATGATCTTAGGAAAACCACAACTTTTCTGGGCATCAACTTCAACTGCCAAAGAAGCACAAACCTCAAGATTGTTGTGAGAATGTAATGAGGTACCTTTCTTATCACTGGAAACACACTAGAAACCAAGTATAATAATATGACTAAAGTGGCTGGTAAATAGTTGCTGCCTCAAGCCCCCCTATTTCTTACCTGCGCTCTCCACCTCTCTCTTGGGCCCCTTCCTACCTAATCAGCGTGCATAACTAATAGTTGTTCAACATTTTGATTATTACCTCTTTACAACAAGGTTATATATATAGCACAGACCCAGTGAATGATTGCTAACTGACTAATAATCCACGTGGAGGTAATTTCAATTGTTAGGTATGACATATAATTATTAAACATTATTTTATATTTTCAAATATATAATCATTTTGAGGTTGCTTTCCCTTAAAAATATATTATGATTAATATAATTTCTTTTCAAATATACATAAGAGACACTAATGAAAAAGTATAGGAACAAAAGTCACACCAGCTAAAATACAGAATTTCAGCCATGTGCTAGATTTGGAGAGTGCCATGGATCTGCCAAAATAGCTTTTCAGAAACCAGATGTCACTGCTGGGGAAATACTTTCCACTCCTGCTCATTTAATTCTCAAATTACTAATTAGCCTTAGCCCACACAGAACTAAAAGTATTCACTGAGAAAAGATGTCTTGACTTTCAGTTCTACTTAAATTTCACATTTTTTGCTATTACTCTTGTTGGTGTATCCTTTCTTCCTGGGTTCTTCCCCTCTGCGCCCCTGTCCTCCCTTACTCAGTGTTCATGTGCAGAGTTAATCAAGTATTGCTGTCTCCATTTAGATGTCAGTGGTCACCTCAAATTTAGCAAGTCCAAAACCTACCCCTGTCCCAAGCCGTTCCCTCTCTCAGTAAATAGCTACTCTTTCATTCCCAGTTTTCAGAAACAGAAAGCATCTGTGCTTTCTCTTTCTTTCCCAGCCAACAGTCAACACATCCAAGCATTTGATTCTGCAAAGTATTCTAGAAACTAAAAACTTCTTTTGCCATTATCTCTTGTCTAGATTATTGCAAGAAGCTCTTTAGTGGGTTCCCAGATACTATCCATGTGCTCTACTATCTACTCTCAAAATATCAGCCTTTGAAGATTTAGGTGCCTTTGTGCCATTCCTCTTCTCATAATCCTCACTTGGCTTCTCTTCTCACTGAGAGGAGGAACCAAATCCTCTCTCATTGTCTATGAGACCCGCTCTACTGTCTCCCACTAGCTTTCCTCCTCTCTGCAATGATGTCCTTCTTCTTCCTAAAACTAGCTAAGCACAGTCCTTGGTACTTGCTATTGTTTTCTGTATTGGATATTCTTCCCCAAGATAGACTCACTTCTCCCTGGTATCCACTCAAATGTCAACTTAAAGTTAAGGCCTTTCTTTTCACCCTATATAAAACAGCAATCTCTGCACAGTACATGTATCACCTTCCCCAGACTTTATCTTTTCTGCGACACTTATCACCATCTGAAATATTATATAAGAACTGATGATTTTTAAAATTTCTGTGCCTCTAACAGAACATAAGCCCCAGGAAAGGAAGCTATATATTGTTAAATGACTGAGTGAAGTATCTATAACATATTAAGCACCTTCCTTGATACTAGTGATACAGAGATTTTAGAAAATGACCCTTTATCTCAGAGTTCTCATAAGTTTCTCTCCCTAGGTTTGGACTAGGGACAGAGGGAATATATCCTACTATACACTGGGTTAGTTTTCTCAAAGTAGATAACCTTCATGTATACTCTCTCAAGTAAGTGGTGCTGAGACTAGATATGGTTCTATCCTAAAGGTGAGTGAGCTCCTTGGATAACTTTAAAGTGTGAAAATGGAAAAATGCTTAAATCCATCCCTTCTTGTAAATGTGTTCATAAAAATTGATTAATTCTAAATCAGCTCAATATAGTCACTAGTTAATTATAAAAATAATTCAGAAGATTGGGAGAAATGAAAACTGCATGTTTATTTACAAAGTAAGTTAAAAAGAAAAAAGAAATGTGAATGTTGAATGCTAGCTCCGGATGTGCTTTTTCACAAGGTTCTTTTCTGCATCCACTGACACCGATTGTGGGGAATTTCAACTCAAAATACTATGACAAGGTTTGTGGGGTAATGGGTGTATACAACCAGAAAGAAATTGGCTCATTTGCACATGTAGAAGAGGTCACACCAAAAATTCTTTAATTTGCCATCCAGTCTTTAAATTTATATTAGTCACTCAATTGAGAAGCGTGTCTTAAAACCCATCTGTGATGACAATCCTTTATTTTTATTTTTTATCTTTCTTTTTTTACATTTTTATTGGAATATAATATAGTTGATTTACAATGTTGTGTTAGTTTCAAGTGTACAGCAAAGTGAATCGGTTATACATATACATATACCCACTCTTTTTTAGACTCTTTTCCCACATAGGCCATTAGAGAGTATTGAGTAGTTCCCTGCGCTATACAGTAGGTTCTTATTCGTTATCTATTTTATATATAGTAGTGTGTATATGTCAATCCCAATTTCCCAATGTTCATTTTTTCCTAAACATTTTTTCCTAAACAATAACACCAAATAGGCAATGTCTGGAATAAGCATATGCAACATAAACATTATTAATTTGGAAAATAAATTCTCTTTGCCATTTTTCCTAAGTGAAGATTTATAAAATTGCCATTTTACATTGCCAATGAATTCTACAAATCAAAATACAGTTACTTGAAATGGAAATGTTATTCTGTATTCCTGATTAAGTCAACCAGAATAATTCTGTACTTATTTGCAATTTATAGCAAAATCTGTATTCATTTTTGCCACTCAGTCTACTTGGTACAGTTGCTAAACATTCCTATCAATATTGCAGACAAGATGGAGCACATGATTAATCCAAATACCTAAACATAATTTGCCTGATCTTAGCTAATGTATCTTGTATTGACAAAATCTAAAGTACTTAAGAAATAAGCATACAAAATGTTACTCACCATCTTGTAAACGGCAACCTTATTCGGAGGCAATATTATGTGTGAAATGCTTCCTTGATTTAAATTTCCCAGCATAATTGAGAATGTTTTAATAAATCCTCCATATTAAAAATAATCTGGTTACAACAGGACAAGAAAAATTAGACTCATTTGATAATATTCTCATTTAAATACTTAGCACTGTGCTTGTATTCAATGATTATGTCAAGTAGATCCTCCAAATTGGCAGTAAAAATGTAATTGCCTGATAAATAATATAATAAAGTACTGAACAACAAATATATGGAATCTACATTATAACTCCAGAACAAGTCAATAACAAAAGAATTATAGTGTTTTGTTCTTGATATTTTAGAGTTATCATTTGAGACTGTTTATGCTGCAGCTATGTAAATTGATGGTTTAGTATAAAAAATGCAATGTTAGAGAATTCACTTTGTTTTGTCTCTTAAAAGCACAGAATAAAATTATAAAATCTAATTCTTTATTATGGATTAATTAAAGAAAAGACAATCTCCCTAGGAACACATAGATTCAGTACAGTTTCCTCTATTTTTTCCAACTCTAACCATGTAGCTGTTCCTTGATCATTGCTTCTCATGATGAAAGAGACTCAATTCTTATTAACACCTTGAAAGTAGATTTCATTCTCAGCTTTGACTGCCTGGCTAATTTCACTTTACAACTGGAGCTTGGGTCAACAGTACATCCCTGAGAGCCTTTCATTTGAGCCTTCCAGAGAGAATCACATCTCTTTATTGACTCAGTAAATGTGCAATTAATAAAGTATCAACTGACATTATTTTAAATTAGATGATCTATTTCTTCACTTGACAGTGAGATCTTTGAAAGCGTGGATCAAGTGTTTATCATCACTGAAACCACAGAACCTCAGTTCCTAATGCCTACAGGTGATTCAATTCATGTTTCTTGAATTTAGTTAAATAGAATTGAAGTGAGCTTACAAAGCAGGAAACTTGTTTTAATACACTCTAGAAAGCTCCTTAATTTCTATTTATTCATCCTAACAGCAGTGTACCAAAGATTGTGGGTTTATAGCAGTCTTGCAGACTCAAGTGATTGATAGAATAAAAAATTGCAAGGAAAACCTCTCTCAATAAGAACCACTGTCATTCACTCTTATGTCCATTTACAAAGCTTTTGCCAAATACTTAATGTATGCAGGACACACAGCTTATTTCTGGCAATACAAAGACATCCCTTCCCTCAAGGGTCTTCAAACCTAGTAGAATGCTTTCAGTCATGTTACAGTAGGGATCCTGGATTTCTTCTACCAAACAGTTGTTTTCCCCAGCACCTCATTTCTTGCAATCCTGTAGTACAAAATCATAGGAAAAAAGTTAATTAATGAGGACAACACACTGATATGGACCCTAAACACTTAATATAAATGCAAAGCCTGAATGTAGAAGCTGACAATTCTCAGTAAGCTTCAAGCTGTCAATAACCATCGGCTTCCCTTCCACATAAGCTGAATTAGCATACACTGCCTCTTCTGTTTCTGGATCAGGGCCTCCTAGCCCTCTGGTGGCCAGAACCTGGGCCCCAGTCAGCACCATCTCAACATGCAGCTTTCCCTGGCCCTCCAGTTGGTCTTACAGAGGGAGCAGGACAGTCCCCTCAGATTGCTCCCCCCCGACACCAATGACTCCTTACCTTCATGTTGGACACATGGCCTCTGCTGCTCTGAGACTTGGAGCAGGCATTGCTGTCACGATTTGGGAGCAGTTTTCCTACAGATGTCTTTGGTGTGAACTACTGTACACTCACCACTTCTGCTCTCACTCTGTGCATCCACATGTTGGATCACTTGCTTTTCTCATTTCCAAGGAACAGTTGCTGAGTATAGACAGAGAAGTGAACAGAATGAGACGTGACCTCTGCTTCTATGAAGTTTACATTCCCTGAACATAGAATACGTTTGAGGTCTACGTGCCTTTGTTCATGCTTTTTTCTCTCCTCCCCTTATGATCTTCAAAAGGCTGAACATGAACACTCACTACTTTTAGAAGTGTTTGTGTATGTATGTGTGTGTGTGTGTGTGTGTTTGACACCATGTCCACCTTCCAAACACATACATATACACATACACAGAAGTCCCCCTAATAAAGTACTTTTTTCTTTTTCTATCAAAAAATTTCTTGCTACGTGTAGACGACACTTTCTTTCTCTCTTTACTACCTACAAGACCTAGCACAGTATCTCGAACACCTTCCATGGGCACCTGAAGAGTAATGTATAAATAAATAAATGAGCAAATGATGAGCCCAAGTTTGCAGTCATCCACTTAGATGAGAGCAATTAAAAATTGTTTAAAACATGCTACTTTGTGATAGATTACTATTTTCAAATATCGACTGTCTCTGCCTGTGTGATGATTATACTTCCCCAGCCCCTTGACGTGAGGCTAAGCCAAATGCCTTGCTTTGCCCAATAAAATGGAGCAGAAGTAATGTTACCCATTCCTCAGCAGAAACGTGAAGAACACTTGCGTAATTCCCTCATCTCTCTTTTTCCCCTGTGCCCTGAGACAAATATGTCCCAGATGGGGGCTTTGTCTTCAGTCTGACTCTAAGGCATAGGGGATATGGAACAGTATCTCAGCATGTACAGGGGACAAAGAGTCAACCTTTGCTGTTTTAAGCTATTGACATTTGGAGTTTTTTTTTTTTTTTTTTTTTATAGTGCAGTTGAGTCTAAGCAAAATGATTAATGGACTATCAAGGACTTGCTTATTTGATGGAGGAATTATCCAGATCTGAGACCCTGAAATCATGTAAAGGAAGACTGTATCATCATTCCCAGAGAATGAACTGGGCATCAAGCATTCATCACTCTTACATTTATAGTTCTTATGACCACATTGAGGTAGTGATACTAAGTCCAAGCTCGTATTACTTGCCATAGGACAGGCCAATAAATCGAGAAATGAGCTGTTGGGACAAGGAATAGCAACTTTATTCAGAAAGACAACAGACCAGGAAAATGGTGGACTCGTGTCCCAAAGAACCATCTTCCCAGAGTTGTAATTCAGGCTTCGTTTTTCCTGCAAGTGAAGGGGGTGTGGTTTGTTGTTGTAAACTTCTTGGTGCCGGGTTGATTCCTTTGTTTTTGCTGCCATCCACATAAGTCTGGTCAAGATGTTCCTATAAACCTCCAACAAATCCAATGTTATTCTCTGTTCCACAACTGTTTAATGGAAAAGTGTTACACCTTTAAAGGTCAGAGCCCTGAGAATAGTCTCTCCTGTGTATTTCAGGCTCTAGGCAACATTCTTTTACAAAAGGTGCAGAGCCAGCATGACTAAGCACAGGCAACAGGGCACAAAGATTAGAGTTCAAGGGCTAGATCCAATAGGGAGTCAGTTTGTTCTTCTCTGTTTCAGTAGAATTTATAGATGAGAAAGGAGGCAAAATTAATAAAATTACATTGGTTGAGCGTTTACTACCTTCCTGCGCTATATAAGGTTTTAATTCTTACAATTATTCTAGAGGTGGTGACTTTTACATAAATACAGAGACCTTATTACCTGGCTTTTCATTCTGTATGTTTGTGAGGTATGTGTGTTTGTGTGTGCATGTGCGCAGGCAGGGCAAGGGTAAGTGATTGTGGGGGAGGCATACAACCATGGCTGCTTATACCCATAACACCTTTGGGTTTTGTAGAGTGGCTCAAGTTCCTATTCTGTAGCATATTTTCTTATTTGCAAAATAGGTAATGATGCTTCCTACATCATAATGCAATTGTGAAAATAAATATCAAATACTACATGCAACAATCCTTTGAAGGTACAATTTCTTCTATGTTAGATTCCTCTGCTATTATTAGCAAGGGAGAAGGAGACTCTCACTTCTGAAGTTTCCGAATGAGTCAGCAGAGCATAGATGGAAGAAGGCAAACATTTTTACATGCACATGTCCCTGGTGGAGTAAAAGAGAAAAGTAAATATAATTTAAATTTAAAACTAGTTCCAAGTGCCTATAATTTCCCACTATCAAATAGATAGGAAAAGATTCATGAACTCTGTTTTTTATTAAATGAAAAAAGGGAAATCAGAAAACAAATAAAAATATAGCATTTGATGGCAAGCTAGCTGAAGCAATCTCACTTGGAATTAATATTGCGCAGAATTGCAAAATATCTTGGAGGTTCACAGACTAGTATCATCACTGGACAGTGTGGCAAACTGAGGCACGAAGAGAGGAACATGTCTTGCCTGAGATGATTCTAGTACTTAGGTCACCTAAGATGGTTTAACAAATTTCAGGACGTCAGAGTTTGGTGAGTTGAAATTTTGCCCTCAAATAAAATAGTGTCAAGTAAATTTTATTTTTCTGTCCCTAAGTGTAATGCAAGTAGTGGTTAGCGCTCATCTGGGTTCTGTGCTACTTGAAATCTACACCTTAAAATTCATGTCTTTTATTTGCTTTAACATTTGCCCAGTTCATGTTCTAATTTATTCTATCCTGAAGGGAACTGAATTCTGATAAGCAAATGGCATCGTATCAGGAGGCAAAAGGGATCTGTAGGAGGATAATTCCCTTTTGTTTACTTATTATAAGCCTATCCTTCAAACCTTGATTACATTAAATGAATGGTCTAACTTTAGGGCTTAGAGGGCAAAATCATTGTATGCCAACACAGCTAAACAGAGGCTAAAGTTTTAATGAGCATTAAGCAGGTTCCTCTGAGTTAAGATCTATGAAAAGGATTCATAAGTGCTTTAAGTGAACAATGTTTGCGTTGATTAAAGGCAAGATTCAGATGCCTGAATCCTTTTGAATTTTACAAGGTGTTTGGAGTATCAAGGAGAAATATTAGACTGCAGCTAAAAAATACCACTATTTGCAAAGGTTCAAATATTGTTAATCGATGTCTCTTTAAGATAACAATTTTAATAATAACAAATATAATAGGAAGCATAAGTGGGTATTCATTCATAGTTTAGTGTAAATTCATCTACTCTGCTAAAATAAAACCTCAAAGTTGGCTTTTTGAAGGGAACTGAGCACAGGGCCTTTTAAGAAAGGCAGGTCTGGATCAGATACCAGGATGGAGGCCATTGCAAATGCCAGGACATAGGAGAGGACCATAAAAGAGAAGTTGGGAGGGGACCAAAGAAAAACTTCAAAGATTTGCATAATCCCTGTCTACATGAGGAAAGTTATACAAAAATAAATTAACCACAAAACATTCATGTATGCAATCTGCATTTTACCTTCAAAACAAGACTAGCCAAGAAACACATACTTATATCATTTCAAAAACCAAGAAAATGACCAAAGTTATGAAAAAAAAATGGAAAAAAAAATCAAACAGGAATCTGGGACTATTTTGGAGCTTTCTTGGTTGGATATAGGATCACTCATTCTTTTACAAATATTTATTGATTTACTCTAAATATAAAACACCCATGGGTCACACTCTCAAGAACCCCCCATATAAAATGATGGTGAGACAAATATTTGATGAGAGCCATAAGGAATGCTTCATGAATTCAGAGGAGATGGAGAACCTTCTATATGGATAAATTGGGGATACTTCGTGACAACAAAGAAGGCATTGAAGGGGCACTGTGTGGTATATTTTAAGTATACAGGCTATGGAAGCACAGTTCTGTAGGTCAGCTGCTGGCTCTGTATCTCACCACTGATTCACCCTTGGGCAAGTTGAATTAGTTAATACTTGAAAAGCCCTTAGAAATGTGCCAAGTATTCATCTGTTTCATTGGGGAAAGCTTCTACCAGTCTGAGAAGTTGATGAGGGCTAGAGAATAACAGGGAGAGAATGAGCAGTGAAGGCAGTTTGCGTGAAGATGCCTTGAGCAGAGTCACAAGACAGAACTGAGCAGGAGAAGAAACTGAGAAGCAAGGCCAGCCTGTGGCCTCTGAACCCCTATAGTATGTATCTGCTTCTCTTTCATGGGACAGATCCCTTACTTCACATCACAACAGTTTATGGACATGGCATGGCCCCACGCAGCTGGCACCTGGGAAAACGTGGTTAAATACTCACTGATTTCATGGATGAGTGCTGGTCAAATAACACAATCAAACACAGGCATGCCTTGCACAACCTCCAAAGCTGAGACCTGGACTCTCTCTTGGGCTTTATGTCCTACTTTTCTCCCATGTTTATCTTGGATTTCAATCCTCTGCACAGTTTTATTCTCCCTGCTTGTTGTTCTCCCATGCCATAGTCAGTTCATCTCTTTGCCTTCTTCCAAACCTATTCTTAGGTGTAAATACACTTTCTTTCTTACCAGATTATAAGCTTATCCTCAGATATTTGGTGAAACCCATTTTCTCCAGAAGCATCCTCCCAAGGCCACATTTCATGCTCATCTTCCTTCAGTCACATATCTTCAGGATAAATTTTTATATACCATGAGCATCAATAAATATATCTAGTTACATCATTATTTGTGACTCATATGATCCCTGTACCTGTGATTGGCCTCTTTGAAGGGTTATGTGTGAATTTCCTTTCAGGAGCTCTCTAGTAGTGATACCAGGTCAGCTTGGTTCAGAGATAAATGTGAAATATCTAATTATCTGTTTCCTCAGTAATGTTGCTGGATACTGCACAGAGAGACCAGTAGTAACATTTTAGGATCTAATTTCAAATTTCAGTAACAGCTCAATATATAAGAGCTCTAAGAGGAGACTGAAGTTTAGCTACCTTCAATGATGATTCAAATGAGACCCATACCATTAAGTATGTACCAAGAGGATGAATTTTGCATTCAGACACCATAGATACTGCCCCCATAGTCACAAACACATGAGTCCACTGTGTGGTGCCAGGGGCCCAGAAAGCCTCAGTAGAATGTGGGTTATGTTTTGGAGGGCCAAAGAGTTGGGGCAAGCTATTATTCCTTTCATTAAAATCAAAACAGATTTGTTATTATAATGTATAATGCAAAATGTATATCATTTAAAACTTTTAACCTGAAACTTAGCGTCTGTAGATTCCAGCAGCTGTTTTGGGCAACTACCCCATATACTCTGGAGTAATCTGTTCCCCTTCAATGGGGAAAAAAGGAGTTGAGAAGAACCCCATGGAGACACCTCTACCATACAGAGAACGTATTGAATCTCCAGATGGACCACTTCCCTTCGTGTGACTGGTACCACCAGAAGCTGCCTGAAAGAAAATTTCTTTCCCTAAAGAGAATTTCTGAGGGAAGAACCTTCAAGATAAAATACACTGTGTCCTGCCTTGCCATTGTAATTAGTCAAACTGTTTTGTTTAATTAGAGTAAATGTGTTCGGAATGCTATAATTACTTGTTAGAGAGAAAAACATTTGCTCTAATTAGGTATTCATTAGAAATTCAAAAATCACTTAATATTAGCAATTAAAACTGGAACTGTACTTGATTGAATTTCCCACATCAGTAAACTAAACAGTCCAACACGCACTGGTTCTGCATTTTGCTTAACTGACAGCAATTCTGGGGGGCACAGAAGGAAAGAGAAAATAGCAGACTTAATTGGAAAACTCGTGGTGGGGTGACCAAGATCTGGAATAGCCCTCGGAAGTAACTGATTCAGAGGGCTGGGTGAAAATCCGGTGAACCATTTGTTTAGAACAGAGCTTAGAGAAGGGCGGGGCAGGAATGAAGTCAGAGGGAGGAGAGGAAGAAAGCAAGTTATTCATCCAACAAATAACTGGGCCCTTTCAACGTGCAGACCAGCCCGTGTTCATACAGAGAACAGACTTCTGAGGAAATCAAGGATTAGTGAAAAACAACAGCAAACAACATGATAGTTAAAGCTTAGGAAAAAAATCACAGTACAGTGTTATAAATTGCACTGGGCAAAATGATAAAATGTCACATAAATGATAGAGTATGAAGCTTAACATCTATGTCAAAGAAACAGTCCCTCAGGCAGGAATTATTCAGGCAGGTTTGTCCAATGCATAGGGTGTTTGTTTGTTCCTTTATTTGACTGAGAGAAGGGAAGGGTATTGCATTCCTAAGTAAGAACACAGGGTCATGGATATAAAACATTTTTAAAACATGTATTTTGTTTTGCATTAAGAATGCAATTTTGTAAAAATTTTGGCCAGATGGTTTCTTGCTACCTTGTTTGAAAAAAAAAAATTTGGATTATTTTTTGAAGTGCCATTGAAGCTATTTTCCTAGATGAAACAAAACAGTAGCAAAGTCTAAATCAAGGTCAAGGCTGTGGTGTTTGGATAGGAGCTGACTCATACATCTCTTTTTAAAGACTTCAACTTCCCTTTTAATTTTTTCTCTTCCTTTCCATAAAAACTTCCAAAATTGTATGTTTCAATCCCTGGAGTAAAGTTAGAATATTTTGGTTTTCTTTTAAAACTATTCCAACCTTCAGTGGCAATTGCCACTCAGTAAACAGTGTGTGTTTTTTCACTTTAGACAGTTGCCACTTCTTTCATATACAGGATGCTATTGTTCTATTTTCTGATTCATCCATCTCCATGTCATCAATCTTGGCAAAGGAAGGCTATATCTACATGTACAACCCATTTGACTGTTTTGACTGACCTGAGGGGCTATTACCTGCTTGCTGATAACTTGTTAAATAACTAGCTGTCAAAATGATCACGCTGGCTGGGTGTTAAAGCACATCAAGAGTGGCTGAGAGAGACTGTATTTTACTGCTGGATAAGGACTCCGGCAACAATGGAACCATGGGTTCTATGGAGGTTTGTCCTTCCCTGGAGGTCCTGGCTTAAGCACCACTTATTTCGTGGTTCAATTTCCTCATTAATTAAATGAGCATAACAGTGTTTGTGATTGGTCTTGGTTTTGGAAAAAAAAATTTAGGAAATATTTGTGTATGCATGTTCATAGCAGCATTATTCACAATAGCCAAAATGCAGAAGCATTGCAAATGTCAACGGACAGATGAATGGACAAACAAAATGTTGCACATGCATAAGCAATGGAAAAGTCTCGGTTTTGGAAAATTGCTTTGCCCACACACTCACTTATTCGCTCTTTTAATGAACACTTTTCCATCCACTTCCCACGTTGCAGATTCTGTGCCTGCTTCAAGGCACTCACCATTCAGTGGCAAGAGAGACTGGCTCCTTCTTCTCTGCCCCCATCATAGGCTATACATGCTCTGCTCATCCCCCAAATGCCTGGAGGTCTCAGGATGTCTCTTCAGTCCTATCTTGTTAAGTTTCCTTCCTCAGCCATTTCCATATATCAAATTACCACCTCAATACTATGACTCTAAAATTTTTCTCCACCCCTAGGCTCTTTTATGGATCCAGCTGTGTCGAGAACATCACTGCCTGTATATTTCTCAGGCACCTAAAATCTAACAGGTCAGGCCTCTTCTTGTCTTTCCCTTTGAACCTGTGCTTCATCTGTCGGTTCCTGCTTCAGTGAGTAGCTCCTCCACCCAGGCCACTGCCTATGCCTCATCTTATGTCAATAGCCTTAACACTTTTCTCAGCCTCAGAAAGCACTTACAATGAATCCCTATGAAAATTTTTATTATAGTCCCTTTTTATGCCTCAAATCCACTTGCTTGTTTCCTTCTCACTATCGTCTTCTTTGTTTAGAATACATAATTGCTCAATCTCAGGCAACCTAAAATTTATCTTTGAACATAAGCAATTTCAAATATAAAGAGGTTTCTTTTTAAAAAACATGTTTCCATATTCACTTTATCTGTGTTTTCTTTAATATGTATGTATTTATTTCTTTATTTGGTTGTGCTGGGTCTTAGTTGCAGCAGGTGGGCTCCTTAGTTGTGGCATTCATGTGGGATCTAGTTCCCTGACCAGAGATCGAACCTGGGCGCCCTGCATTGGGAGCACAGAGTCTTAACCACTGTGCCACAAGGGAAGTCCCGTAAAGAGGTCCTTACAGCCTGTTTCCCTCCAATCCATTATCTCCTCTGCAGAGAGTAAGATTTCTCATGTGTTTAAAATAATAATACTTATATTATATTTATAAGAATAATATTTGATATTCATGAATACCTTAAGTCTCTCACAAGCAAATCTCAAGTCAAAAGATAAATAAATCCAAATTGCAAAATTTCTAGAAAAAGAATGATAATGAGAACACTACATTTCAGAACCAAAATGAAGTAAAAGAAATGCTCAGATGAAATATTATTTTAAATACTCATATAAATAGACAAGAAATAATGAAAGTGAATGAATTAAGCATCTCATTGAAATTTAGGGAAAAAAGGTGAAAAATAACAGTGAAAGTAAACTGAAGAAAATAAGAAATAATTGAAGATAAAATACAAATTAATCATTTAGGGAAAAGCTGATAAGAAAACTGCTAATAAATAAGTAACTTACTTTTGTAGCAATACAAAATTAATAAAGAATAACTTTCCTGATAAAAAGATAAAACACAAAATAAGACATAATCACTGAGACAGGAAGAGCAGAATAAAAAACATAGGAGACTTTTCTTTTTTGTAAACTCAGAGCAAATAAATAGAAACTGGATAAAATGGATGACATTTTAATAAACTATCATTTATCTAAATGTCTTCATGAGAGAAGAAGCTAAATAGATTGATTGCATCAAAATAAGTAAATCAAATACATACAGCAAGTGGAAAGCTTTGACAACAGTATATTGCTAAAAGAATGTCAAAAACATATGGTTTCAGAGCAGAATTACACCAAACAAACATATCAGTCTAATAATATTTAAACTATTCCAGATTTAGGGGTAAAAGGGTCATCACTAAATTATTTTACTGAAGACAATATAATATTGATTCAAAATATAAAGATGATAACACAAAAAGAAAACCTACAGAATAATTTATTTTATGAAACTCCATTTCAATAATTCAAGGATGGTTCACTATCAAGAAATATGTTAATATAATTGATAACATAGTTTCATTTAATTATAGAACTTATATAAACCTCTCCATAGAAACAGAACTTTGACAGCTTTCGACTATATTCTTGAGAAATAACCCACAACTGTAATATGACAGAAATTGAGGATTACCTATTTAAACATGCTGTGTACACACACACACACAAACACACACACACACACATCTCAAATCCAGCTTAATGAAAGGACAAACCCTGGTTACTTTATCACTTTTTAAAGTCAGGAACAAGACACAGATGCCCACTCTCTCCTAACTCCTAAAATTATTATTTAACTTTTAACTGGAGGCATTATCAGACAAACAAAAGATATTAGAGAATTAAAAGTGGTATGGAGAAGGTTAAAATAGACCCACCCACACCCCCTACACACACTCTCTGTAGAGTATGTGATTGTAAAACAGGAAAACCATGAAGAGTCAACAAGGAAAAAAAACTACTAAACACAGTAAATTAACTCAATGGATAGCAGGTTATAGAGTTAATATTCAGCAGTCAGTAGCCTTCATATATATACATAACTAATAATATATAATAGAAGAAAACACTTCACCTTTACTAGCAGAAAAAAAAAGCCTAAGAATAATTATAACAAGAAATGTGCAAAAAACTGCTACCCACAGAAACTTTAAAAACAACAACAACAAAACTTCTAAGGACACAAAAGTAGACCTGATGAATAGAAATGTATAATATGTTCTTAATAGAGTGACTCAGTCCCATAAAGATGTCAATTCTAGATAATTTATAAATTAACACTGTCAGTGAAAATGCCAAGATTTATTTCCAGAATTATATGTTAATTCTAAATCCTATGTAAAACTTGAACAAGTAAGTATGGCTTTAATAGCACTGGAAGTAAAAAGGCAACAAGGAAATATAGTTTAAGAGATATTAATATACTATAAGGATTCAGCAATTTTAAAATGTAGTACTGGCAAATGAATAGAAAATCAAAGCAAGGAAACAAGATAGAAAGTTCAGAAATAGACCCAAATATTTATGAAAATTTTATATATAACATATGAGGTATCTCAAGCCAAAATAGAATACTAGATGTAAACAAACAATTTTATGTAAGGTCTTGAAAACACATGTAAAGATAAATGAGGAACTGGGAAAACATTGTTATCTTATTCAGAGCAACATTTTTGCAATAGCAAAAATTGGAAATCATGCAAGTGATCAATCCAGACTAGATTCAACTGTATCCACAGAGTAGACTCCTAAGCAGTTGGAAATTAATGAACCTGTACAGGCAGATGTCCAGAATATATTGTTAATTGAACAAAAGAAGGGTAAGAGGTGTGTGCATATTTTGCTACCTTTTGAGTAAGCAAGAAATCCTGGAAGGCTACACTACACTTTTTACTGCTGAGCTTTGCACACGCCAATCCTCTGTCTAGGTGAGTTTTTCCTCCTTTGTCTCCAGATCATTCCTACTCACTCTTCAGGTCTCCCTTACTATGTATCTGTGGAAAATGTTATAGTCTCTGTGGCCCGGTAATTTGTTGGAACTCTTCCCCTGTGCTCATCTCAACTCAAGCTTCGTTTATCTTTATCAAAAAATACTATATTTGTCTATTTGTTTACTCCTTAAATTCATCAAATAAATGACTATAGTTTGGTCTCTCTTTTATTTCTTTCATCCACCAAATTGCATCAACAAAAGACTGAATAAATTCAATAAAAGAATTGCCACACTATTAGTGACACAATATAAATTCAGTGTGATCATAGGAAAAGCTACATCTTAGCTTTCTTGCAGGAGGGCAGCGAAGGTATCCTCAAAGCGTTTAGTTTGTGGTGTCTTCTCCCCTTACCACCTACCCCATCCTTCCCTACAGAATAACTCTCCACATGCTTTTTCTTTTCATCTTCTTTAAAGAGACCTAGTCTTATTAAAGAGATATTAGTTGAGTGTACATTTGGGAAAAGTATTTTAAGTCCATCAAGATTTGTATGTAAGATGAGTCCATGCCTCTTCCTAAGAAATGAAATACAGTATATTTGTTCAAGGTGAGAAAGTGAAGGTCATTGATCAGGCCCACGCCACATTCCAGGGACTTTGCCAGGTCTTTGGCCTAAGTTGTCTCTCCAGATAAGAAGGCAGTGTGCCATAATGAAAAGAGAAAGGGTTTTCTAGTCACAGTGATAAGCTGGTGGACATAAGTCACAGTGATAAGCTGGTGGACATGTGAAGAAAAAATATTTTTCTTTTACTCTTTAAGCTGACACATCACCATTATGGTTTATTTCAGAGCAAATATTTTTTCTTGCTCCTTCACTTGACTAACCTACAACTTGTGAGTGTCTCCAGCTACTGCAAAATCTCAGTAGCCATGAGATGAGAAAAATGGTGTTATTTATTGGGAACAAAAATAATTTAATCGTTGATATTATCTGATTTTCTTCCCCTGGGTGTCCTGGGGGACTAAACTAGTCCCCAAAGCATCATTCAGAAATGTGTAAAAGTGGATCCTCAGGAAAATGATCTTAACAGTGCTTCCAGGTTGGTGGCAGTGACACAAGTAGTCATATTAGTGTGTGATGTCTAATTGCACAAAAACAGATAAATAAAAACCCTCCCTTTTTACACCACATGGTACAACTCTGTATACCCGTGGTTAATGTTCTGACACAAAGTTTGTTCTAGCACTACCTCACCATATTTTCAGGTTTTTAAAATTGTTTTTAAAAAGTCTTTTATCCAGTTTTTTATGGTAATTTTTGGCAGGAGGTTTGCTCTTAGTGACACAGCCCAACATTTGCAGACAAGAAGATGTCTGTGCTAGCATCCTTGGAACACAATGCTACTCTTGCATTATCAGATTCAGTTCTTCCTTAATTCCAGGAAAAAAAGAAGTTATCATTTTTTATCTTTTAATACAGCTTTGTTCCATTTCTTGAAATCTTTAATTCAGGGACAATAATTGTGAATATGGGCAAGCCTTTGTCCTCCGTATCACTTATGGTCTCTTTCAATGTTTTGATCTAATTTTGCTTGCAATAAAAATTGACATCTATCATTGTTGTTATTATTGTTGTTTGTTTGATTGTGTGAACTCGTTCATGTTTATGATGACTAGAGTCCTTTTACAATTCATCTGAGACTTGTTTTTCTTCTCCAACGAGCTAAAACTTGAGAAATCTGAAGACTGTAGCTATTGACTGAAGATGGCAGAAGAAAGAGATAAGGGGCTATATTAGGACCAGCATTCACTTCCACAAAGAGCAGTGAAAAGGATGAACTTGATTTGAGGCATGTGGGAAAGATCCAGCTGGATGCAACTCTAAAGGGACTTTTCCTGACAAGGTCCCCTGGTGGGGGGGTGGTTGAGGAAGTGGGGGACGGGGCTGCCTCAGAATGGGCTGGGCAAAGGTGCGTTGTAGAATTACTGTGTAACCCTCTGAGAAAAGTCATCACCACATCACAAGACTCACAACAGAAATTTTCCAGCATGGGATCACTGAGGAAGTCACAGAAGGACCTGGTGAGAGTGAAGCCACCTCCAGATAACCACATACCCAAGAGTCCCAGCCACCATCCTGGCAGAACACGTCACAAAGACTATGTTCTTCCCTTCAGCCTCTTCTCACATCTCTGAGGACTCAGACAGGAACTACACACAAGGTGACAGTGACAGGATGTAAAAGAATTAGAATTTAAATCCAGGTCATCTCAAATCTCAGCCCATGAAGAACCCCTTAATAATGTCACATAAACCTCTGTACATCCAATCTCTCCTCTGATGTGTGGCCATGGTCTTCATCTATGGCTCCTTCCTAAGAAGATGGGGAAATGATGAAAAACAGGGAGACCTCAAATTTCAAGAAAGTGTGGGAAGCCTTGCCCATTGCATACTGGACTTAGTTGCCCATCTGTCCCCACAATGAGAAGGTAAGCCTCGGAAGGACAGGACCAGGATCCTATTATCTTTGAATTTCAGATCCTACCAGATGGTTTGACATATGAGAGGCACTAACTTCATGTTGAAATAAATTTCTTTAAAGTCAGTTTTCTGCCTAAACTGAGGCAGGACTGTATGATCTGTCTCTCTTTCAGAAGGGCTGAATGGACTCAGCATTTTGAAATAAAGAAAATAGCATATTTGAATGATCTAAAACCCCTATACTTCCACCACTAATTTACCAAAAAGGCAAAAAGGAAGAGATCCATGGCACATGAGTAGCCAGCAATAGTTTCCCTGGCCTGTGTCTAAGACATTTGGTGTCTTTGAAGGAAGCATCAAATTTTATCTTGTGTTAAATCTTGCTCCGAATGGAAGAGAAATTCCAGTTTTAAAAATGAGTTGGGTTGGAGTTCAATCCCCAAAGAGTGAAGGAAAAATAAGATAAAAATTCTTTGAAGCACTCTCCATGAGACAATTTTTCTTCTCAGACTTCTAAACTCATTTCTCATAGCACAACTTCAAAGAGTGAAACAGGGATTTGTCTAGTTTTCCCTTCTCCTTGAATTATCTGGGAATTATCCTCTGCAATCTCTTCTCTGGGCCTTGAACTCATCGGGGTTCCAAAGGTGCTACAAGTCATTCACACTGTTATCTCCTGGCAAGTATAAAACAACTCAGGTGTCCAGGAGCTGTTATCAATTCTGACTGCTGAGGCTGCACCGCTATGGGAAAAGGGAGCCTACTCTTTGCCAGAGATGAATAAATGGTCCAACTCAAAGATACCACTTGCATAGCTTCCAGAGACAACTAGTAATAGGGGAATGATTTGCCAAATCGGAAAGGTAATTCCTGCCCCCAATTCTCTCTACCTCTAGCCTTTCAGGTGGTAGATCAGTACTTAGGGGAAGCACCCAGGCTGGGTGATGAGCAGAGCTGAGTTTGGTTGTTCTCTGCCATTTACTAGCTGTGTAACCTTGGGCAAAGTCCTTAAACCTTGAATGTGTGTTTCTTTAACTGGAAAATAGAAGAAATTTATACCCCTATTTCAAATAGGTTGTTGTGAAAATTAAATCAGTCACTGTTTAGGAGAATCTACCTCAGAGAAGTAATCCATCAGGCTAGAGCATCTCCCTTTGACAATGTACCTAAGCCTTCATGAATGATAATTCGTTTAGGTCAACATCAGTGGAGCTTTTAGACTCTTCATTTACAATTCAAATTCTTCTAGGTGGAAAAACACTTGAGGTCAGGAAGCATCCATATGTTTGAATTATATCTCAAATTTCACAAATCTGTGTGTGGGGAAACCTTGTAGTACCTGGTGAATTAAGAGGGTTTGTATTCTCATTCACAGTATACCATTCAAAAGGGGAATGTGAGTCAAAGACATCTGATTTCATTATAAAAAATATTTTTTTCCTTTATCAATGGGTGAAGGGGGTCAAAACTTCCAGTTATAAAACAAATAATTCATAGGGATGTAGAGTATGGTGACTATAGTTAATAACACTGTATTGTGTATTTGAAAGGTGCTAAGAGAGTAGGTCTTAAAAGTTCACATCAAAAGAAAAAAAAACTCTGTTAACCATGTCTGGTGACAGATGTTAACTGGATTTATTGTGGTGAACATTTCAAAATACATACCAATATCGAAAGATTATGTTGTACACCTGAAACTAATATAATAGTATATGTCAATTATATCTCAA
The DNA here is from genome assembly GCF_965194825.1 of Balaenoptera physalus. Taxonomy (NCBI): domain Eukaryota; kingdom Metazoa; phylum Chordata; class Mammalia; order Artiodactyla; family Balaenopteridae; genus Balaenoptera; species Balaenoptera physalus. Next base: position 11,820,659 of record NC_138885.1, read on the forward strand.
AAAATCCCCTATAGTGCACTTTAATGAAATCCAGGCTCTTACCCTGGACTTTAAGACACTACCTGGCTCCAGGTGATATCAGCCAGCATCCTAGTCTGTCACATTTTACAACATGAGAACTGCTGTGCCCTATTTCTAGAATGCTCTGTCCCCAAATCTTCATATAATTGCCTCATTCTCAGCATTTAATACTCACTTCAAATACCTACTTTTTGATGACAGCTTCTCAAAACATCCAATATAAACTAATCTTGTCACTCTAACAGAGTTTATTTTCATTACAGCACTTTTGACTGCCTGACATTTTCTTGCTATTTTATTTATTTGTTTAGTCTATTGATTTTTTCTACTCTTATAAAAATGGGCACACTACAAGTAACAATATGTAAGTTTTCCAAAAAGTTAGATATTTTATCATTGTCTCCAAATTTGCACAAACTAATAAAAGCTTTAAATCTATAAAAATACATTTGCTAAACTTACATTTTAGGAATGTTGAATTTTTGAAGTATGGCTATACTCAAATGATAATAAAACTAACAGGCTACAGATTTTAAAACATCAAAATCAGCTCTCCCTAATTTTCTTCACAGGTATGATACAAAAACAATAGGGAGAAAGAAAGGCAATAGCAGAACATTACTTTTTCTTGAAACTGGAAGCCACAAGGTATGTAACGTACTGGAGAACAAAACGAAAAGTGCTGTCATGGCTTCCCAGGTGGTACAAAGTCTGGGGATATGCTGAAGAACAACACTTAGAAGCTCATTTTGAAAAATGGGAATGAAAGCTTTCATAGAGCTAGTTTGGCACCAGGAATAAGTGCAGGAGGTCGGAACATAGGAGGCAGTGTAGAACCAAATGATACTTATAAGAGGTAGCCTTTGGGTAAAGGGTGCAGTGGGCAGTGAGAAACTGAATTATGAATTCAGTGAATTCTCTGCAATGAATTATGCAGAGACCTCCAGCTGCTCTGCTCAGCTAACTAACTGCTCACTTACACAGACAACTTAAACCTATTAGCCTGGACCCTGGTATTGGATTTTCACATGTACCTCACCTCTTGCAAATGTGGTTCAGAATATCTCATCTGGTTCAAGATGAATGATAATAATAAAAATAAGTACTGGATTTAGAAAAAGACATTACAATTTACACACATATGTATAGACATTTGCCAGAAAAGGAAAAAAAAAATGCTGCCATGAAGTGGATGAAAACTGTTGCCATGACTATAAAATAAAAGGAAAAAAAAAAAACTTTAATTAAGTACTCTCCTAGAAAAAATAAGGACTCAAAGCTTACAAAAACATTGAAGGAGGAAAATTGTGAAACAAAAGAAGGACATGAGTAACAGAACTAAAAAAACAAAACAAAACAAAGCTAAATTAAACTAAAAAAGTGAAATGAAAAAGTAAAACCAATACACAAAGTTAATTTTGGATGTAGTATATAGGGGGGATGTATTTTACAATATTACAGAAAAATGAAGGCTTCTATATAAAGCACATGATTAAGAAAAATAAGCAAAGGGTTAAAAGAGTTTAAAAGTAACTGAAATTATAATACATTATGGAATTGAAATAATAATAATACCTATAGAAGACAAATTCTTACTATAGATGTTTCTGAAGAAAACTAGTTGTTTCTGAAGAGGACAAAAGAAACAGAAAAAAATGAAGGTATCATTTAATATTTTTCCCAGATATAAAAGAAAACTTTATTTTAAATATTAAAGAATGCATTGAGTTCTGGGAAAAATTGACACAGAATGATTAACCCTGAAACATATCCTACCAAACTGTAAATTAAATAAGGAATGTTTTAAGCTAGCATTTCTAACAATGGTAGAAAACAGTAGAGCCGTTTCTAATTTTTATATGAACAAAAATGTCCCAAGAATTTTATACGAGTTATAAAGGGATTTAAGAATGAAGGCAATTGACACACATCATTTAGAATTCCCAAGAACAGAATAAAGATTTCCAATGGGGCCTTTTAAAGGGAAATACGTTGGAATGAACTTGAGCCAGACAAAAGATGGATGGAGAAATGATATTGAAGGGTTAGTGTTGAGCATTGATTCCATTCACTATAGAACAAAGACTAAAACAAATGTGGAATTATGACTTTAATATAAAATTTGAATGCTAAAAACTCTAGTGTCATTGAAATTATATAACTAACAGAAGTTGATGAGGGAGAGAAGGTATGAAGTTGTGTAAGTATGAAATTTTCTCACGTTTTATACACGGGTCAAAAAACTTACTTGAAGGACAAAAAATAATTGAGAATATTTAAAGGCATAAACCTTAACACACACACACAAACACTGTAATCATCTAAAATTTGGAGATGAAGAAAGTGAGTGGCAGAAACAAAGTGGACACATTTTTTTTATTTATGGAAAGAAAATATAGAAAATGTTTAATGAAAGAGATATAAATACAATGCATATAAGATCATCGTTATTAAGTCAGCAACTAGCTACAAAACATAAAGATATAAAGAAGAAACCACAGTGAGATGGATAGTAGGGTCAGATATACGGTATAGCCAGGGCCCGCACCACTGAGTAGGAGGATAATCACAATTGTACAGGTTCCCCCCAAGGAGGGAGGGGTCTGAGCCAGCCCAGGGATCCTGTCCCAGGATCATTCTTGTTCTAAGAAGACATGGTTTCCACTAGCACCACTGTTATTTCTCCAGATTCTTCAGTTGCAAGTAAATACAATTTCACAAGAAAGAAATAATACATTTGAAAAAAATGAAACAAAACAACAGCAAAATCAGAGTTTTAACCTTATATGTGGAACATCTATGAGATTCAATTGAAAAAACTCACTTAAATGTTCAAATGATCAAAAAAACTCAGAACCATTGTTTGTAAATTTAATATATAGAAATAAATATTTTCTTACTAACTGGTTGGAAGAAATAATGGAAGAAAAAACCACACTTACATCAGGCTTAACAGTAAGAAGAAGTGATGGGGAACTAGACCTAACTTACTAGACACCAGCTCTATGTTGAAGTTAGGTCTATATTGAAAATGATAATGAGTGGCATAAACACAAAAATACAAAGACTTCAACAAATAGGAAGTCTTACCTTATTTAAAGAAAAATAACCATTTAAATGATCTTTGCTAAGATATAAATTTAATGCTAATTTGATAAAATTACCAACATGTTTTTGGTAAAAAGTAAAACTTTGTTTTCAAGATTCTTATAAAATCCTTACAAGAATGGCTTGAAAATTCTGAAAAATAAGAGTAATGAGGGTTGATAGTAAACATAATATACACCTTCAAAGGGGTAAACAGTATGATTCTTCTATGAAGAGATAGATAAATGAGAAATAGTTGGAAAGTTGACAAGAAAGCTAAAATATTGCTATGAGCATCCAGGTAGCAAAGTGCAATTCAGTTATCCCCTCTGCACCTTACTTTCCTTGCTCGGAGGATAAAGAGAATACTAGTAACCCCCAAGTAACCGTGAACAAGCACTGCATACGGGAAAGGTAAATGTGATCCTGAGCGAGTACCTATTACTGTAAAACAAGACACTGCCCTTTCTGTTATAGAAGTGGCCCAGTGTCATCCACCTGCTATCAGATTGCTGACTAATTAGCTGGGGAATAGTGCCATATCAGAGGTATAGTGTTGGTTTCTGCTGCTGGCGGATTGGGCATCCAGTGGTGGCCATAGGTAGGTTGGCCTTGATGAGTGGAACTCTGTATCTGAGCCCTTGTAAAACCTCTATCCCTGCAACCATGATCACTTTACCCATGTGCCCACTGGGTAATGACAAGGGTAGCTGGGGGAATAGAATGACTGGTATCCACAGAATGAGTCAGCCTATTCACTTGATATTAAAATTCCCCTCTGCTAAGGTCACCCTTGGGTAAGCATTCACGTGGGACACAAATATCTTCCCGCTTTTCCTCATTCAGAGAGGGTTATCCATATGCCTCTGACCCAGATCTCGTCACTAATTTTCTAGTCATGTGACTTCCAAGTCCCTGACCATCCAGCCATTGGCCACCACCCAAGAATTGGTGTATAATTGTATGTCTGGCCTTCCAAGATGAATGAACGTCAAGGTGCATCAGGCCCCCTGCCTGAATTTCTGCCCACTAAGAGGATTTCCCTTTATCACTGTCCTTCTAGGATGTCCCAGAGAGATGTTGCAGGGCCGCAGCTGTCCACTTCTGGGTGGTGTCTGCATATTACACGGAGCCATCTGTAAACAATGCCCACATGTTTTCTTCCTCTGTCAACTGATCTTAGGGAACTCCCCATGGGGCCATGAGTGCAGGCTGGGAGAGAGAAGTGAGGACCATAGGCGTTTGAGTCTCTTCTTCATGTAACTTACTTGTACCTTCCTGCTCTGCTTGGGCCCGATTACACACATACCTCTTCATCTGATGACAACGTGCTACTGTGCATGCCCAGCGTTATGGCTTGGTGGGTCAGATAACATCCAGTTCATGGCGAGCAGCTCAGGTCGCATGGGAACTTGGTGGACCATCGTTATCGCTTGATTCAGTAGTCTTCTCATCATTCAGTCTCTACTAAGGTTCAGTAGCAGTCCAAGATCCATTTCAGAAAACAGCTGTCAGTTTGAAAACACTGTTTCAAAACACGGAGAGCTGTTTTTTGTTCTCTCAAAAGAAGTGGAGTTATCCACAGAAGAGGATAAGTCTTTGCTCCAAAATCCTAGGGGCCTTTGCTGTGGATCAGCTTTAAGGAACCGTTAAAGTTTTTCAACAGCATCCCTATCTGCTACTACACTTCAAGCCCCATTGGATCTGCTGTAACATATGGCCACTTGGCAGAGCAGCTTGTACAGTAATTTGGACCAGTGGCAGAACTTCCTCTTGTTCTGGTATCGAATCAAAACTAGCAGCTTTACAGGTACTTGGTAAATGAGCCAGGGTAACACACTCACATGAAGAATATGTTGCCTCAAAAATCCGTAGATGCCCACAGGGTGTGGTGTCACTTTTCATTTGTAGGGGAAGTCAGATTCAACAATGTATCCCTCACCTTAGAAGGGCTATCAACTTTCTCAAGCCCCTGGGCCTTTAGAAATTTCACTGGGTAGAAGGTCCTTGAATTTTTGTCAGGTTTATTTCCCATCTTCTGAGATGCAAATCCATTACCAATAAGTCCAGAACAGTTGCTACTTTTTTCTCACTATGTCCAACCAGCACATCAACAACGTAATGGACCCATGTGATATCTTGTGGAAGGGAAAGGCAATCAAGATCCCTGACAACTAAACTATAACATAAGGCTAAAAAGTTGATGTACCGCTGAAGTCAGACAGTAAAGGTGTATTGCTGGCCTTGCCAGCTGAAAGAAAACCACTTCTGATAGTCTTTTCTAACAGGTGTGGAGAAAAAGACATTTGCCAGATGGATAGCTAGATACCAGGTACCAAGAGACATGTTAATTTGCCCTAGCAATGAAACCACATCTGGCACAGTAACTGCAGTTGGAGTCACCACCTTGTTTAGCTTATGATAATCCACTCTCATTCTCCAAGATCCGTCTATTTTCTGCACAGTCCAAATAGACAAGCTGAATGGGTATATCATAGGAATCACTACCCCTGTATCCTTCAAGTCCTTGATGGTGGCGCTAATCTCATAAATGAGATGTTGCTTTTGGTGTATGATTTCTCCTAGGGAGAGGCAGTTCTAATGCCTTTACTTGGTCTTTCCTAACATATAGCTTTCACTCCACTGGTCAGGGAACCAATGTAGGGATTCTGCCAATTGTTCAGTGTGTCTATTCAAAGTACACATTCCAGAACTGGAGAAATAAGTGCACGATGGGTTCATGGACTCACTGGACCCACTGTAAGATGGACCTGAGCTAAAACTTCATCGATCATCTGACGTCCACATGTCCCTACTCTGACTGCAGTGTGGGCTACAGTGATGTGTTGGATCCCCTGAAATTAGTTGAAGCTTAGAGTCATTATTCAGTAGTCTCTGAAAGGTCTGATTATATCTTTATCCCCAGTACAGAGTCGCCATGATAAAAGACCATGGCTCCCTTTGGGTAAGACTGAGAGAATGATGAAGAGTATAAATTTTTGACAGGGTACAGAGTCCTTCCTCAAGTGGACTCCACCTTCCCTTTATACAAGGGCCTCTGGGTCTGCAAACTGGGTCAAGTTTGGGAATTGACTTGAGGGGCCATGACTCTCTATTTTTATGGTTCAAATTAGAGTTTTGTTCACTTGACCCAGAATTATTTCACTTTATGCAGATAAGGTAAGAATTTGTAGGTTTCTCATCTGTTTCACTTCTAGGAACACCACGATCACCTAGCTAACACCACAGGTCTTTGTGAGCCTGATTACTTTGATCGCTGCTTTGACTCTGCTGTCTGTTGGGATAACTATGTCCATTACGCCTTTGGCAGTGGATGCCACCATGTGGCCCTGCTACCCCGCGATCCAGTGATTTTCATTGCATTAAGTTTTCCATTGCATTTAGTGGCAGCAATTCCCACTGCAATTTTGGGTCTACAGAAAAGAGTGATCCCAGAGCTCTTAAAGGATGCTGGGGCTTCCCTCACAAATTTAGTCCTCACAATATTGGTAACAGATATGTCCTCTGGACCCTCCCAGGTGGGTGAGCAAGTCTTACGTGACAAATTCACTCTGACATTCCAATCTCCCTAAACCTTTGAATTCCTTCCTCTCGCACTATACCAAGGCAGGTCTAGCATTTCAAGTTTATTTAACCTGTGTCACCTTTGATCCATGTTTTAACATCCAACCAAACTGTTAGAGCCCTTTCTAACAACCTGAGCTGCAACATTAAATTGAGAATGTCTGCTTAGGGGGCCCATATTCATAAATTCAGCAGAGACAACTTTATGTTCCTTCTATCATTATCCTCATGGGTCATAATTTCTACCTCATCTTTTGAAGCCTGCTGGGGCTTATTATAGCTCTTGCTGAGTCTAGTTATAGGTCTAGAAGCAAAGAGAGGTGGTGAGGGTGATTCCTGAGGAGAATCAGTGGTGTCTTGAAAGGTACTATTTCAGCGGAGGCCATTGCTGTTTCCTCAGACAAAGCAGGGTCAATCTCCTCAGATGGGGTGGATCAGCTACTTCTACTGGCAAAGAAGACTCATCAGAATCTGGGGGTTCAATGTCCCCAGTTTCATCTGAATCTTCCCATACATTCCCATTCCAACATCCAGGATTTCATTCTTTCTCAATCATTGATCGCACTTTAACAGTAGACATGCAGTGAGGTTGGGAATTCAATTTGTGTTGTAATTCAGCCACTCACAGGATGAGTTTCTGGTTTTGGTTTTTCAGCAATCTCAGCTCTGCAACTATAGTAGATAAGGGTCTCTTTCAGCATAGACAGAAGTTTTCAGATCATTTATACAGCACTTCAACTGGAAATTAGAATTCTTGAGCTCATCCTTTTTTCCCTTACTTTTTCCAGTGATATAGGAGCAACTAGACAATTTCATTATACTCATTATTTTGACAAAAATTTTCAAAGGTATCATGTACAGTACATGGCCACACAGAACCTTGCCTTTTATAAGTGTTTGATTATGAATATTATGGTGATACCTTGCTTACCTCTATGGTCACATCACATCATGGACGATCACTGCCCTCTTTACTACTGGAAATAGAGTCATTAGTGACTTTAAATTTAATCAGATTAGAAAAACAATTCCAGAAAAACTAAAATCAATTTAGAAAACTCATTCTTAAGATTATGTTCCTCTAGAACCACTCTCTGAAACAAAATCTGTAGTAGTCACTGTTTCCCAGAGAAACAGAATAGGATGTGGGTATATAACACACATATATCGATATGTATATAAATATAGACATCATATAGATATAGATAGATATTATATGTACATGTGTATCTATATCTATATCTACCTATGTATCTATCTATCTATACCTATATCTATCTATCCATTAATATCTATCTATCTATACTGAGAGACAGAGAGAGATTTTGTGTAAGGAATTGGCTCACTGATGTGGAGGTTGGCAAATCCAAAATCTGCAGGGTAGACTGGTCAGCTGGAGACCTTGGGAAAGGCTACAGTTTGAGTTCAAAGCCATCTGCTATAAGAATTCCCTCTTCTTCAGGGGAGGTCAGTCTTTTTGTAAGACCTTCACTGATTGAATGAGGTCAACCCACATGATGAAGGGCAATTGGCTTCTCTTAAAGTCTGTGATTTAAATGTTAATCTCTCCAAAAATATATAGTCACAGAAAAATCTAAAATAGTATTTGACCAAATATCTGGGTACCATAACTCGGCCAAGCTGGCTCGTAAAATTAACCATCTTACAGGCATGACAATAAAAAGCTGAGTCATTTTAAGTAAGTGAGTTCTCACTGAACATGAAAAAGTAGTACTTATGTAAGTGTTGCTTTGAGATTTAAATGAGATAATAAATATAAGGTACAGTTCCAGGCTTATAGTTCATATTTAATAAATTGGCAATTAGCCATATGTATACATAATTTTCATGTGTATATTTCAAGCTAATTTTATTCAAATGGTAAATAAAATTTTATGTCCTGCTTTTTTATGTATTTTTATGTTGTAAGATTTTTAAATATATTACTATACATTAGTTATTATATATTATATATAATATTATATATTATACATTATATAGTTAATAGCTACAATTTTATGAATATATTATATTCCATCTAGTGGATTTACCAAAATAAACTGTCATAAATTTTGAATGATCCCTGCCCTGCTTTTTATTTTTATTATTTTTTATACAACATTTACATCCTCCCAAACATATCTTAGTCTAATGTTTTTATTTTGAATGCAGATTTTCACTTTAAATATAAAGCCTGAATTCAAGATACGCCTTGGATTTCAACTCAATTTCATGTCTTTCCAATATAACAGGCAAGACATTTATTTCCTTGGGGAATGGTATGGATTTATGCATGCCTCCTCTACAAGAAAATGGTTAAGTGACCTTTTCCAATAATCGTTGCTTTGAGGAAAAAAGAAAAGGTTTTACAGGTGCCTTGAGAGAATTTCAGAATTACATCTAGCACTTCGTAGGCTTCAAATAAAACCTCTGAGTGCAGAGACTTCTCTTTGGGGATCCGGCACATGTTAGTGGTCAGAGAGGGGTTAGTACATGAATGTGTGATGTATTATACGATGAATACATTGCAGTGTAGTTTGGTAAAGTGAATGGTAACTTGTTAAAAGGGAACTTGGTAGAAGTCTCACCGATTTCATATTTGCCTATTCTCAAACGTCGCTTAACCTACATCTTATGGACTTTGGCGATCATCTCTTCAAAGAGGAAGGTGACAAATTAAAATCCCTTAGGGACTGGTTTTAAAATGGACATGTCAGTTTCCACACCACCACCCTTGATATTCTGTCATAACTTGAGGCTTAGAGAATGGACAGATGTAGGTATAATATACTGGAAAAAAAAAAAAAAAGCATCCCTAGGTGATTTTGATTACTGTGTGCCCAATTCTGCTTCCAAGTGAGATCACAGATCCTGCCAAATCCTGATATTGTGATATTGTACAGTAAGAACAATTAGTTCCTGCTCTATGATTTGAGTTAGAAACAGAGCTGAAAAGGAAATGCAGGTCACCTGACTCCTATTCTGATGCTCTTTTCACTCCACTCTTTTTAAAGAAATTGTATTCAATTCATCCTTTGAAATTGGAAATATACTGTATTAGTCAGTATTAAAATGTTAAGAAGGACTAGTTTTCCATATTTCCAAAGATAGGCTAACACTCTATAAAATTAGAAAGAGGATGAAAGAGAAGGGAAAGATCTGAAGTGAGGGTATTTTTAGATACTCAGACTTACCACACACTATGGGAAAACAATGAGCTTTGGAAATACTTATCTTGGAGATCAAACCCCAACATAACCACTTACCAGTTGTAGGAACTTGAATAAACTACTTTAACTTCCTCTCTCTTTGTTTCCTTACTGGGGTTATTGGGGATAACAACACCTATCTCACAGTGTTGTCAAGAGAGTTAAATAATATAATCTATAGAAAGGATTTCTCATTAAGCAGTGGTGGAAAGTAGTAGTTACAATAGTAGTGTTGTAACCAGTAATTCCTATTTTCCCTCCTTCTTTTCTTTACCATAGTAGTAGAATGGAGGAAACCTAACATTTTTTCAGTGGACGAGCTAATGTCATAAAAAATATTTATCTTAAAGATGACAGAAGGAACTGTCATGCACTTCATATTTCATCCAGAGTATTCCCTATGTTTTTTTCAAATTGTTGGAGAAAATCCTCCTGCAGAGAGAGAGAGAGGGAGAGAGACAGCGCGCTTTCAGAGCTCAAGTTTATCCTGCTTGACTCCAGGACACTGTAGAGTAAACATATCATTATATTGTGTGAACTTGGAAAAGTAATTTATTCTCTTTTCACTTCCCTCCCCAACTGTAAAGTGAGGTGGTGAGACTCAATCACACAAAGGTTCCTTTTTTCTCTACCATTATCTGGGTCCTCAAGATTATGGTGACCCCAAGGAAGTGTTCTTGCCATAAGTACAGTTGGTCTGATTATTTTTACTCTTATGAAGCCTGTCTATTGGCAAGCAATAGCTAATGTGCAGCAAAAACCATAGGAAGAAGGTGGAAAGGGAAGGTGCTCACAGGCAATAGCGATCACACCCTACAGCTTAGGTCGTAAGCACAGCCAGATTACCCTGTGCTCTTCTGCATGTGTGGAGCCTGCAAATTATGCACATCAGCAGGCGCTTGATGAAAGTTCAGGTGTATTTGGACTCACGTTGAATTCTCTATGAAACTGTACATTTTGACCACGGTAGCACTGCTGTAGGAAAGAAAGGATGAAAGGCTAACTCTTCCTCCTCCTCCACCCATCCCCTTCCTTAAAAGTGTATCAATCCATGGAGGCAGGAACAGGCTCTTCCTTGCCTCCTTCAACCCAGGGAGCAACCAAAGAATACTCATCACAGATATTTGTTTAGATCTCTGCTGTACAATAACAGAGGCACCAGCCACATGGAGCTATTGAATATTTACGTTTAAATTGGATATTGATAGTAAATGGGAATGACTTGCGGCAAAGTATGTCCTAAAAGTCTTGGCACCTTATGCTGCTTCCCTTACAGCATACCAGAAGGATGGTCATGTAGAACTTCTGATAGAGCCTGTGTAAGGGGCAAATCAGAGGAGTGGGTGCAAAGAGCTTGATGGGGGACCCAGAACACTACTGAACTGTCCCCAAGAAAAGGGGTATAATTATTTCCCCAAAATTTATTTGACCATGACTCTCTTTGTGCTTTTTTTTTGGTGTGTGTGTGTGTATATATGCACACATACATATATATTATATATATATTTATTGAAGTATATTTGATTTACAATGTGTTAGTTTCAGGTATACAGCAAAGTGATTCACTTTTATATATATATATATATATATATATATATATATATATATATATATATATATATATATATATATATATAAATTATTTTCCATTATAGGTTATTATAAGATATTGAGTATAGTTCCCTGTGCTTTATGTTAGGTCCTTGCTGGTTATCTATTTTGTATATAGTAGTGTGTATATATTGGGGGAGGGATAAATTAGGGGTTTGGGATTACTATAGCTCTCTTTGAAACAGAATTATCTCTCATGACTTACAGAATACATTTTTTTTCTTTTTTTGGGAAAATGTTGCTCTACAAAATGTACAATTTTGTGTCTCTAGATCTCCTTGTCCTCACTGGATTTAAATCTGGATTGCATCTACAATAGATAAAAAAGAGCTATTAAAAAGACCTCTTTCTACAGAGAGAAGAAACTGAGATGGACCTTCTCAACTTCTTGGGGGTCAGAAGGGAAAACAAGGGAGTTCTAGTCAGGGCACAAACCAACCAAGTCATTAAGTTTTGCCCCAGTAAACAACTGTTATATTACTTTTAACGTACAACCTTTTTTTTTTTTTTTTTTCACTCTTTGTAAGCCTGATGAAATTCTACAGATGAAGAAAGAATGTTAGATTCTCCAGAAAATGTTCTTTCTGTCATGTCAGCCCTTCTTTTGCCCCAGGTTGACCTTTCCCTTGTGATTGGTGAGGATTGACACCTGAAAGGAATCACTACTCACCTCAAGGCTGGTCAAGTTAATGTTTGGCTTTAAGCGTCACAGTTTTATGTTCTATTGGATGAACCTTCAAAAAGAGAAAGAGAGGAAAAGGTAGCTATAGTGGCATGCAGCGATGTACCACCTTAACTTAGGACAATTAATAGAACACCAGTATTCACTCCAAGAAACACGGTTTGTTTACTGCTGTCATTTCTCTTTTGAAAGACTTGGGGGCCTGCTCGTACACACCATGGACATTTTTAGCTTGTTTTCCTGAAGCATTTTCTAACACAAAATTCCAGTGTTCCACTACAACAGCTGTGGCTCTACAAAGATTTATTGTACCAAATATTAACTGTTAGTGTGGCATACAATTGTGGCATTAGTTTCTTACGGCTGCTGTAACAAATGACTACAAATTTAGTGGCTTAAAATAACACAGATTCATTCTCTTATGATTCTGAAGTTGGGAATCTTAACATCAAGCTGTTGGCAGGATTGCATTCCATCTGGCAGCTCTAGGGAAAATTGATTTTTCTTATCCTTTTCCAGCTTCTATGGGTGGCCCACCTTTCTTACCTTGTGGACCCTTCTCCATCTTCAAAGCCAGCAGCATGGCATCCTCAAATTTCTCCATCACTCTTTTATCTGTTTCTGTCACCACATCTTTTTTCAGACTCTGACTCCCTCTTATAAGAACCCTTGTGATTACATTGGTCTCACCCAAACAAACCAGGAGTTTAATCTCCATCTCAAGATCATTAACTTCATCCCACCTGCAAAGTCTCTTTTGACATGTAAGGGAATATAATTGCAGGTTCCTAATATTAGGATGTGGACATCTTTGGAGGGACCATTATTTAGCCTATCACAGCCATCTTAACTCTGAATCACAGGTTTGTTTGTTTCTTTGTTCCTATTGGTCTTCCTGAGGGAATTCTTACTAGATTAGTAGCTAATTAACATTTCTTTGATTGGGTCCATAAAGCAATACTCAATTAAGTGTCTTAAACTTGTTTCAGCCACGGAACAAGAAGCTTGTTTTAAAGAATATGTTTTAAAAATGTACTGGGCCTAGAGATTGTCATACTGTATGAAGTAAGTCAGAGGAAGAGAAATATCGTATGATATCGCTTATATGTGGAATCTAAAAAGAAAATGATACAAGTGAATTTATTTACAAAACAGAAACCAACTCACAGACTGAGAGAATGAACTTATGGTTATGGGGGGGACAGTGGGGAAAGGGACAGATTGGGAGTTTGGGAATAACATGTCCACACTGCTATATTTAAAATGGATAACCAACAGGGACCTACTCTATAGGACAGGGAACTCTGCTCAATATTATGTAACAACCATAAATGGGAAAATAATTTGAAAAAGAATAGATACATGTATATGTAGAACTGAATCAGTTTGCTGTGCACCTGAAACTATCACAACATTGTTAATTAAAAAGTTTAAAAAAATTTAAAAAATATGATGAATTGAGAATTAAGACTTAACTGCATAACGTTAAAGGAAGCAATGGCAAATGGCAACACACTTTTAAAGGTCCACAAGTTATTCTCCATTGATTTTAAGACCTGGCTATGCCTCAATTTGAACCATTTGTTAAAAATCTTCTTTGGGATTCTGAACACATAAGAGGTGAAAACAAAGTTGTCCTGCCCTTTGAATTGCAAAACAGAGCATGTTTTCATACATATAATAATTGTTTGAGCTTGTAGGAGGGAAATTCCTCAAGCCCTATTAGAGAATTGGAGTTCTACAGAGTGATGGAGAGGGCAAACAAGAAGAAGTTCCCGGAACAGAGGATGGATTTCACAGCTTCGTCTAAGGCCACCCCTGAAGGATATTTGATGCCAGAGACCAAAGTAATTTAATGGTTAAGAGAAAGATGACCTGGAAATAGGCAAGCTTTCTTCATACTCAGAGAGAAATACTTAGCCACTTCCAGTGTCTGAGGCTTGTTCTACAAAACAATAAATGAAATACACAAACAGAAAAGTCAGCTACACCCCCCCCAGCGCGCCCTCTCACCACTCACGTAAGAGATGGAGGTATGTTTAAACCTCGTTATCTATATCCTAATAGGAACTCTCCAGGCATTGACTCTGTAGGCTTGTAGCTCAGAAACTGGCATGAGACTACAATGAAAAACACAGAAGACCTGGGTACTAAGACAGCTCTGCCACCAAAATACTATACGATGTTGGGTGTCATAGTTCACTCCTTGAAGGACAAATGATGTAGTGGAAATAACATGGGACTCGATATTTTCAGAGTCCATTTAGATTCTAGAAAATGCTACCACTTCTGAGAAACTCACTACGTCTCTCTCAGTGTTTCTTCCTTTAAAGAACAGGGTTGACATGAGAAGTGAATTAAGTGGTGCTTGCAAATCCCTGATAAGAAGGAAGTTGTTGAGCATTAGTTTCGGTCTCAACTGCTTGTGAGAATTTTTAGGAATCTTACAGTCATTTCTTCCCTCCTGCCATCACCTCTTAATGAATAGTGTGTCATTAAAGTGTGTGCCTGTTAATAAGATAATACCTACAGAAAGTGTCAGGTTTAACAGGAACTTAATGGAGAGGAGCTAAATCTTCAGCTAATCTGCTTTAATCATGGGCAACGTGGCTTATTCGTTCCTTGGTCTTTCAGTTGTTGATATAATTCCATAGAGCCTGCACCTACCACAGCTCCATAATTTCCTCTTTTAAGTGAGGCAAGGCACCCAAGGGCACATTGAAGATGAGTGAGTTATGGGGGAGCCCCTTGGTTCACACCCACAGCATCTCCCATCCTGGTGTAGGCCGCCAGTAATTACTTGGTTGTGCACTGATTGACCTCAGTGTTCAAACATGCCTTATATCTCGCTGCCCTAGTGGGAAGCTTATATTGTCTGCTCTCTCTCCTGAATTTTATGTGATTTCTGTGTGTTTCTCCAGTCACACCTGTTGTGGCTTATGACTTATCCATCCAGTGTCCTTTCAAATATAATCATGCATAATGGCTGAGACTAAATATAAAATAAATGTATATTTAGTGGTTCTTTGTATGCGCAGTTAAACTGCCCTCATTAAGTCACATTATTCAGGGTCAGATTCTATTTTATGATAGGGACAAGGGAACAGTTTAAGCAAGGAAATTACCAAGGACTCTTGTCCAAAGACAAGAAAACCATTGGCTGCACCTGTGTTTGGAATAAGAGCCAAACTGCTCCAGTAACTCTTTCTTGCCCAGATACACAGGAACCCACTAAACAATTTCTCAGTAACAGGATTGCCAAAGACATAAATTATGAATAATTTCATTGGCTACACGCTGTCACAGCCTCTTTGTCCATATAGCCCTTTACAAGTTTATTCAAAATTCTATCATTTCTGCTACCATCCCAATAGGTACCACCATCACTTTTCCCATGGATTGTTGAGTAACTTGCATCCTGACCTTTGTGGCTGCAACCATCCACTCTTAGCCTAGTGGTCACGTCACTTATCCAAACCCTCCCATGATTTCCAGTTCAAGTTGCCAACAATACCCCAGTCAGTCCAGCCCCTCACCTTGGGGCAAAAGACCCTCCCTTACCATTTTCTTCCCACTCATTCCTCTCTGAATTCCTTGGTTCCCTCTCAGATCCTCACACACGTAGGGTTTATTCCCCAGTGATCTGCTGACTCACTCTCTCACTTGCTTTACATCTTTCCCAGGTATCACCTGCTCATCAAGACCTTTCCTATCAACCTGATTGGGAATTAAACTCTTACTCACAGCATTTCTTTTCCAATGCTCTGCTCTATTATTTTTATCAGAGAATTTAACATGATTTAAGATATTTTATTCCTATACATAATGTATTTTTAATTTTTGACTTTCTCTATTCAAAGGAAAGTCCATGAAGGCAGAGGTATTTGCTAATGTGTTGCTGTTCTATCCTGAGCACCATGCCTGGGCCACAATAGACATTCACTATATATGTGTTGAAAGAATTAAACTATATGAGTTATCTTTAAATGTTAAAAAGATTTTTGCAAACATTTCTTCAAAGGTATCTTAAATTAAATCTGAAGATATCATTATTGAATCAAACTTGGATCTGCTCACCTGGGCATAATAAAGCCAGTCTACTGACACTGGGTTGTGGTGATGAAAGTGAGGCCTTTACTACAGGTGTCAAGCAAGGAGTATGGGCAGCTAATGCTCAAAAGACCTGAACTCCCTGATGGTTTTCAGTGAAAGGTTTTAAAAGACAGAGTGAAGGATGGGGGTTGTGGGGTATGTGATCAGCTCGTGAACATTCTTCTGATTGGCTGGTGGTGAGGTAATTGGGAGTCAACATCATCAACCTTCTGGTTCCAACCGGTCTGGGGTCTACATGCTTGTGGGCAGCATGCAGTTACCTTCTCCCACTCAGTGGGGGTTTCAGTATCTGCAAAACAGCTCAAAGTATATGGCTCAGAATAGTATCTATATTCCTTGAGGAGGAACTAAAGGTCCTTGACTTTTGTTTTCTGGCTAAGCTATTTTTATTTTGTCTTGCTTGACTGTTTTCCTTTGCTTCTGCATTTTCTCACTTCTTTGATTAAATTTGCTCTTTGGAACTCAGAGAAGGCTAAAGTTTTTCTATAAACAAGATTAGGGGGGAACATTATTCAATATCCTGTGATAAACCATAATGGAAAAGAATATGAAAAAAATGTATATATATGTATAACTGAATCACTTTGCTGTAGAGCAGTAATTAACACAACATTGTAAATCAACTATACTTTGATAAAATAAATTTTAAAAAAAGAAAAAGGAAAAGAAAAAAGTTTCAGAGGATACAGCAGCATCCTACTCAGTTACAATGTAAATAGGTAAAAAGTTCTGGAAAAAGTGTGATCCTGTGATTAAAGTGTGATCATCATAACATTGGCTGATAATACATGGCACTTACTATATGCCAGGCTTTGTTCTAAGAACTTTATATATATTTATACAATTTACCTTTACAACAACCCAGTGATAGAGTTACGATCATTTCTCCCATTATACACGTGTAGAAACTGAGCCACAGAGAGGTTAGGATACTTACCCAATGTCACAGAGCTAATAAAATGGGTAACTGGATTTTGTCTGTTCATCAAAACCCTCCACAGTTCCTGTAAGTCCCAGGCCTCACAGAGTGATAACTGAGAAACTCACAGAATCACTGGAGTTCCCAGGGGCCCCGTTTGGCAACCTTCATCTACAGGCTGGGATAGAGACTGAGTGAGACCCATGAGGGACTGACTGTATGGTCTGGCCAGGTCAGTCTTCTCACGCTTGTATATCCGTGCATTTGGTACATGTCGTTTCTTTTTTATTTTCTTTGTTTTTGGAATGGTCATCTCATCCTCATTTGCCTGGCAAACTGCTGGCATTCTTCATGTGTCTCATTATTACAAGTCTTTGCTATAAAACCCCACAAAGTGCATTTGTCCTTCAGTAAATTGTGCACGCTCATTAATGTGGTTTTCACATTGATTTACTATTATTTGTTTATGAATTCTAACTCTCCTAATAAACCATGAGCCCCTTGAGGATAAAAACTGTGTCTTTGTTTCCTCTGCATCCCCAGAATCAAGCATCATGGCAGAAGACCTCAGAGACTCAGAGCAAATGCTCACTGTTGTGTAGTGAACCTGCCTATCAAAGGTCACCAACCTGGAGAAGAGAAAATATAGAATTATAACCTGCTCTGCTATATTATAGGATAGTCATAATCCCCTAAAATGACTCTGCTTCTCTCTACATCTATCACTTTAGGTACTCAACAAATCATTAAAATCCATTATCTTTCCTCATCCCTGTAATGTCTCTATGGCAACTCCAGAAACAAACCTGACATTCAAAATTCCCCTCAGCTAGAGTATTGAAACCACAACTCAGCCCCTTGGTTACAGGTACCCGTGAGGATGGTTTTTTCTGCAGAGTGCCCAGCTCTTATTGGCTTAAGCCATAAAGAGGTTATTATCTATTATAACAAGAAGTTCAGAGGACATAGAGTTGCAGGGTTTTCTCATGGGTCAAGATGACCAAAGCAATTTCTAGGCCTCCTGCATAGAAACACAGCATCCAGCTAAAAAGGAGACGAGGATTTTCTTGAATACATCTGTTTTTCTTAAGGAGATGAAAAATAAGAAACAATTCTGGACCTAGGTAATGGGAGACTGTATTCAAAAATATAGCACTAAGTGGAGGGGGATATTGCCATAGGGGAAGCACTTACACCATGAGATGTGCAAGCACTATAAATGTCAGCCAGAAAAGGGTTTTCCTTGTATAGGGAGAGGTAAACAAGGTGGAAAGAGATGAAGAATTGGGTGTGGGGAGGTGGGATGAGCTAGGGTGGTGAGAGAGGACTATAGATCAGAGAATGTTTCACCCAAGACTCACCTGTTCTCAAGAAAGGCTGTTAAAGAGGGGTCATGTGTGGGCTCAGCCCCATGTTTCAGGACCTGGTGGCAGGAGAGAAGCTCAAGTAAATTGTGGCCAAGTCAAGGACTTAAGTCCTTTGCCCAGATTGGTCAGTGGATTGAAGCAGTTCAGCTACTCATATAGGAGGCAAAGAATGGGAATTTGGGGAACCTGTGTCTGGCCTGGTCACGGGTAGACAAGGGAGCATCCTGAGTCATCTAAATCATATGGGGAAAGGTGGATCTTTGCAGTGAGCTGTTTCCCAGAATATAAAAGTGGGGGATTTCTTTAACCATCACTGTTTTCCAGGATCACAAGACCAAGTTGAGTTCAACATTGACAGAGAGAACCCTTTTACCCAGAAGCTCAATA
Source organism: Balaenoptera physalus (assembly GCF_965194825.1). Taxonomy (NCBI): domain Eukaryota; kingdom Metazoa; phylum Chordata; class Mammalia; order Artiodactyla; family Balaenopteridae; genus Balaenoptera; species Balaenoptera physalus. Next base: position 11,839,640 of record NC_138885.1, read on the forward strand.
TGTTGACTACCCCTCAAGATTCCCTGGGTAGCACTGAGTGGCAGGCCAGGCTGTAGTTGCAAGGAATCCTGCCAAAGAACATGGAGTATTTTCAGTGGTTCCAATGGAACAGGGGTCCTGCCGTAGAGGAGGAACAGGGAGAGAGATACACCTTCCACCTCTAGGGACTGAGGGACAACAGCTAAAGTGAGGGTCATTACTACACAGTTGTCTTGCTCACTGCACATCTATAGCACTTAGCATAGATCCACAACATGTACTAATCAATATTTAAGTATGATTACATACAGATAAGGGTACATGCCAGAAAATAACTAAAAACCTGAGATTCATTCATTCATGTGATTCATAAAAGGTAACCAGTTGATTATTTTAATATATCTGTCACCGAATTCTCAATATTTACACTCTCTTCCAGAATCTGGAAGTGTTGCATAATGATTATACACGAAAATCAATCATCTTGCAATTCTGTAACTCAGGCCAGGTTCAAATGACAAGAATGTTTTAAAAATTTTAGTACCCCCTAAAAGCCAACAAGAATTTCTATCAAACTGTGGTTGTCGCTATTGTTGCTGGCGTTTGAGTGAATGAGGGTGAGTAGATCTTGTCTTTCTAAGTATGGGCACAGGAGGTCCTTAAACAACAGCAAATTGAAGAGAAGGAAGCTTGGACCTGAGCTGACTTCGGAAGAAGTAGTGAGAAAAGCTGGGTCTCTCCATAACGATACTGTGATTCCTGATAAATGTGGCCTCTCCATTCACGCTCGTAACACCATTAACTGGGGCAACGCGGAACCAACCTAGGTGTCCGCATCCAGGGAGATGTGCAAAACTAACCACATAAGGCCTGTAACACAATGTCACTTATGTAACTAAACATGCATGTAACGTTACACACTTCCCATGAGAATATACAAGCTTGTTAGAATATTTTCCTATGAGGAGGAAATGGAGGAAAAGGAAATAACCAAGCAGAGGTCTTGCATGGACCAAGTGTGCCATGGGCCAGAAATACAATCACCATCTACTCCTGATCAAAACAATTCCTCTTCACTGGAAGAAGGCAAGTATTAAGTCAATGAAATTTATGAGGAAGAAAGTTAAAGGTCCAGGAGAAAATTTCTACCACATTTTAAAGAGGGCTATCAGCAACAATGCAACTTTCTTTCTGAATAATTTCCATCACGTCCCAGTGTGCCTAGAATAAAGGACAAAAGCACTTATCTGGAATTTAAAGGCTTTCTTTCGGTTGACCCCAGGCTACCTTTCTGGCCATGCCTGTCAATTTCTTTACCTGTTTCTCCTGTGTGTGGGCCAAATAGAACTAAGTGTTACCTCTCATTCATTATTTGAGGACCTATTATGAATTGGGCAAAAGACGGTCATCTCCGCCCACATGGAACTGACATTCTAGGGATGGTAGATAGACAATAAACAACAAACTTTATAAGTAAGTAAAAATATGGTGCTCTAGAAGGTTCTATGTGTGCCAGACAAAAAAGAAAAATCAGGAGCAGACCTGGGGTATCAGGACCGGCAGGGACAGAGGATGGAATTAAATAGGGTCCCCTCACTGAGAAGATGCAATTAGAATAAAAGTTTCAGAGGTAAGAGAATCACCAAACAGGTTTTGAGGGAAGAAATTTCCAGGTTGAGGAAAGATGCAAGAGTAAGGTTGATGCATACATGATGTGTGTGAAGTACAGCAAGGCCAGTGGGGTTGAGCAGGGCGAGGCAAAGAGAGAGGATGGAAGGAAGTAGAGAGATCAGCCAGACCAAGAGGGAGATTGTGGACTTGGCTTCTACTCTGAGTAAACGGAGAGCCAGAGGAGGAGGTGGTGTGTGAAGTACAGGAGATGACTTGTGTTTTTTAAATTTTATTTAATTTGTTTGGCCACACCACACAGCATGCGGGATCTTAGTTCCCAGACCAGGGATGGAACCCAGGCCCCCTGCAGTGGAAGCACAGAGTCTTAATCACTGGACCACCAAGGAAGTCCCATTTGTGTTTTAAAAGCCCAATCCAGCTTCCCTGTGGAGAATAGATTGTAGAAGAGGCAAGGCTAGGATCAGATTTGTTAAAAGGCTACTGCAGCAATCTGAAAGTCAGTGGTGCCTCGGTGGTTTGGAATGGCCAATATCTGAAAGTATTTTGAGGTAAAGCCAACTGGATTTCCTGATAGGCTGGACATGGGCTGTAAGAAAAAGAAAAAGTCAAGGGTGACTCTAACGTTTATAGGCTGAGAGTTAGAACATGCATCTGCTGAGTTAAGAGAGGCTGCAGGAGGAGTAGTTTTGGACACATTCAGTCTTTGATGACCATAGGCAGACATATAAGGGAGTTCTTTGTCCCCAGGGTTCATATTCTATCTACCCAATTCCCTGTCTTCCACCCTTTTTTTTCTTTTTTCCAATCATTTATCTATCAAAGCCCAGCTCCAAAATTGTTTCTTCTAGAAGCCATCTTTTATACCCACCACTTCTATAGGAAAACAAAACAAAACAAAACAAAACACCTGTTCATTTAAACCAGAGTCATTTTCATTAATTCATCCATTTATTCTTATCCAATTCACATCCATTCAACTATGATTGAGCAACAACCACTTTTTTAAAAAGCTGCAGATATAGTGGGAAAGAAGACCAGGAAGATCACTGCCTTTGTGAAACTTTCATTTTCGTTGGAAGAAAGAGAAAAAAAAAATCAAGAAATAATTGGAAAGGGAATTTCAGATAGAGACAAGTGCTATAAAGAGATCATGACATCATGAAACAGAGTGCCCAGGAATGAAGAGACACCTCAATAGTATAGTCAGAAAAAGGCTTTCTGAGGGAACGAGGGTGGAGGTGACCCAGGGAAGATAAGAAGGTGTCAGACATACAAGGATGGGGACATTGAGGTATGTAGAGCAGTCCAAATGCAGTGAAAAGCAAATGCAGAATCAAAGAAGTGTGGAAGGGTTTGCTCTGTGTCCAGAACAGCATGCAGGACAGTGAGTGAAGCAGAAGTTCAGTCCACCAGGACCAGGACACGCTTAGAGAACTGCCCTGGGACCAGATTGCCCAGTGCCTCATTAAGCCCGGGGAGGAGTCTGGATTTATTCCTGAAGGTGAAGGAAAGCCATCTCCTCTTCTCCAGTCGAACCTTCTTGACAAGGCACTTGAATGATTCTGCATAGAGAAGAGTACTTCATTTCTCATGTCAAGGAGATGTTATCATTAATAATAATAAATACCACTCATTATATATTCTGGATCATCACCTTCCATCATCACCTTTCATGTACCCTAGCAATACCGTTCCCAAATTGTCACAAAATCCTAAAGGTCTCTATCATGTTATAGAGTCATGAAAATGAGACTCAGGTAGGTGACTCACTGAGCTTCTGATGAGAGCAGAACTCCAGCTTGGAGCAGCCCCACACTGAAGTGACCCCGTGAAAAATAACAGGGTCATTTCTGAATCCAGGTCGGCTCCCCCCATAGACAAGCACTGCTTCCCTTGTACCTGGCTAATGCCTCTATGTGCAGTTCTCAGTGTAATTAAGCATATAATGAATACTTATGTTGTGCAAGATAATGCTATTTTCTAAAAAGAATAATGAATATATGGAATAAGTTTTTGAACAAAGAGAATCTACTGGGGCATGTGAAATTAAAATGTTGCCGGAAGGTCAAAATTAATTTTGGAAACATTGGTGAAACAGAGAGTTTCACAAAGAGAAAACTGAGAAAGCAAAAACTGCATGAGCTCAATGAATAAAAAGGGTAAAACATCTATCCAGAAGTCTTTTGCCTTTGCTGGAATTCATTAACTTTTATTTTGGCTTCAACTCTTTGAAAAAGTTCTGCCTAAAGGAATTCCATAATTTGGATTTAATGTGACCTGTAGAAGCAAAGTGAGGGTTGGAGGGGCTCAGAGGCTGAGCAGATGCTGGGAAGAGTCCAAGAGCACCCAGCGATGTCCAAGATCAATGGGGTGCTGGGGGCAGAGCAGGGAGGAGGGGCTTTTTGATGTTGGACAGTGTGATAATGACTGCTCCTGAGCCAGAATCTATCTTTCTTATAAAGGCAGATGCCCTCAAAGAACACGGCACCCAGAAACTCTAATATTTATCTTGTCTGTCTCTGTCCTCTGGAGATTGACAAAGTCTGAACACTACGAGTCTGCTCAACTGCAGAATCAGGATTCAGCATTTTCTGGTCTTCAAGGATTGTTTCACCTCTCCTCATCACCCGTTGAAAAGAGTCAACAGTTTTTTCATAGACAAACACATGACCTTTCAATTAATCGAAAAGGAGGAAAGGAAGCAAAGTCCCTATAACCTCCATCACACAAGCACATTTTGTATTTTGTAACACATTGCATTTCTTTTACTGTTTCCTTACATGGGTATCGTTCATTGATCTATTATATACACACTCTTGTTGCTTCTCTATTTTTCTAATTTGTGGGAATTCTCCTTACTTACACGATGGCAGGATTATATAGTATAACATATTCGTTAAAATTATCTTCTTGAAACCAGGTTGCTTAACATTGAAGGGTGGTGCCACTAGCTCCTAGCAATATTACCTGGACAAAAAGAAATCATAATAGTTCCCCGATAGTAAGAGCATAATGAATAACCACTCTCACAATAATAATCATTATTATTTTTTTTTTTATGGCTGTGTTGGGTCTTCGTTGCTGCACGCGGGCTTTCTCTAGTTGCGGCGAGCGGGGGCTACTCTTCCTTGCAGTGTGCGGGCTTCTCTTTGTTGTGGCTTCTCTTGTTCTGGAGCACGGGCTCTAGGTGCATGGGCTTCAGTAGTTGTCGCACGTGGGCTCAGTAGTTGTGGCTTGCGAGCTCTAGAGCGCAGGCTCAGTAGTTGTGGCACACGGGCTTAGTTGCTCCGTGGCATGTGGGATCTTCCCGGACCAGGGCTTGAACCCGTGTCCCCTGCATTGGCAGGCAGATTCTTAACCACTGTGCCACCAGGGAAGCCCAATAATCATTATTGTTGTGATTATTTACAAAATATCATCACATAAATTCTCTTATATTTAAGGGTTCTGATACAAGAAAAGGCATGTTCTTAGTGAAGCTTTACAAAAAGTCATTATCAGAATTTGAACACAATATTTTTTTCCCATATGATGTGGAACATGCTGCCTGTCATAACCTTTTTGTGCATGTCAAGCCCAGAGCTTCCCACTGAAGTTGGGTCTGTCTACAGCTTCTAGAATGTATGTCAGGCACCAAATGTGCCATAAGTGCTGTAGAGTTAATACTCCTGAGAAGAGACCTCCACCAGTGACAGAGCTGGAGGGCAGAGACGGACACCAGCATACTGGTCCCTCGGATGGAACAACTATGAAGAACACTTTGTGTATCTCTAAGAAGTCTCCAGTAGGACTGAGCCCCACTTTCCCATAGTGACAAATTGTTTACCAACCATTATTTTTAGTAGCTTCCTTATCGTCTACCTCAATTCTTGGCACCTCTTACTGTGCTCCCTGTTATCATTTCTCAAACAAACAACTGGGAAAAATCCTTATCTCAGGATCTGTTTCTGGGAACAACCAATCTAAGATACATATTATCAAAGGTTAACTTTTCTTCTATTTTTTTTTCACACACACACACTGTATTTTATTTTTACGAGATAAATAAACTGACACCAGGCATTGTAAATGGATGACCACAACAAAAACAACAATGATTGCAATTACCAAACACGAAACACACTCATACTATGTCATAATATTGACGTTCAGTCCAGTATTTTCTTCTATTTTATTACACTTTTTTGAAATACAAATTATAATGACCATGCAGTATTCAACTGAGGGGAATATCATAATTTCTTTTACTAATATCCCACTGTTGGGCATTACATTGTTTCCCAATTCCAATGTCAAAAACACTGCTAGATTAAATAAATAAATATATAAGTGTAAAAAGGTTTAAAAAGTCAAGTACAGTTTCCAAAGTTATTCTCAATAATAAGGAGTTCCTGGGTCAAAAAATACAAGCTCTTAAATAATTCTTGAGTATATATTTTGAAACTGATTTCCAATAAGGATTCACTATTGTCATTAGCAAGGTAGAATGCTCAAAATCTTCAAAATTTTTTTTCATAGAGTGCTTGTTTTACTTAAACTGTGCTCATTTCAAAGAATAAATTCATTTCCTATTATCAATTTTAATGTCAGAGAGAGAAAAGCATGGTGCTCAAGAACCTCACTTTGGAGCCAATTAGTTACATCGTAGTGTTGCTTCTTAGTTTAGTTCACCACCCACTTAAAATAACATGTGACCCTTCCTGCAAAGGTTTACTGAAAAGTTATCAGCCACATTCTTCCAGAAGTTACCACTCCCTCTTCTGCACAACGTCCATGCTTCTGGGAAGCATTTATAACACACAGCCTAGTAGATAGAATAATAATCATTCCTATTTGCATACTGCAGTTTCCTTGTATACTCAACACCTAAAGCAGAGCAGACCTTGAAAATATATTTAAGAAAATGAGAATATCCAGACCAATCTTGGTCAGGAATAAAGATAATTATAGTGGTGTCCCTAAAAACAAACAAAAAATATGGATCATTTAAAATGTACCAGATATTTTACCTGACAGTTATTCAGTCATGATAACGATCCTACAAGTTAGGCATCGCCAGCTCCATTTATAGATGGTTAAATAGGAGGTTAAATAGTGTCCCACCCAAAATACGTGTCCACTCAGAACCTAAGAATATGACCTTATTTGGAAATAGGGTCTTTGCAGAAGCAATTAGCTAAGTACCTTGAGATGAAACCACTTTAGATTTAGGCTGGCCCTTGAAACAAATGAAGGGTGTCCTTACACACAGTGGAGCAGACACAGAGACACAGGGGAGAAGGTCATGTGAAGAAGGCAGAGAGTAGAGCATCCACGAGCCGAGGAGTGGCAGGAGGAACCAGAAGCTGGAAGGGACCAGAAGGAGTTCTTTTCTGGAGCTTTCTGAGGAAGTATGGCCCTGCCCACATCTCAGTTTTAAACTCCTAGCCTCTAAAACTGAGAATAAATTCCTGTTATTTTAAGGCTTCGAGTTTGTGGCAATTTTTTATGGCAACCCTAGGAATGAATACAATGTGTGAGGAAAATGATGCTCTGAGCATGTCAATTCCCTCCTCTGAGCTTCAGTTTTCATGCTGGTATGTGAAGGAGCTTGGGTTTTCCTGGGTTTCCAGGATAAATACCACATCTTGTGCAAAGTTTCCCAAGTTACTAGAGACGGACAGCAGGAGTTTTACAGCACATGCAGGGAATGGGATAGACATCAGCTAAACGATGAGTTTAAGACACAATCCAAATTAGCCTGATTTTAACGTCTCCTTCATTTCAGAAACAGTTTATGTTAAGTATTCTCATCCCCACCTCCTTTTACAGTTTCACAGTTATGATAAATGATACAGTCATTTGGCCTTGTGACTCTTGTTTTCATGATTTAATAAAAGTACGCCCACATTTATCAGTCAATCAATCATCTCTCTCTGTGTTTGGATCCCACTTTATATCAATAGTACATGCTCTGATGACATTAATACCTCCATCCTCTCTCCATCAGAAATATCAAATAAGCAGGATCTGTTTTCTACAGTTTTAGTCACACTAAAATGGCACTCCTTTTCTCGTCATTGAGGAAGATAATGTTAAACATGTAAAGGATTATTCATTTAAAAGCACTTGAAGTTTCCCTAGAATGATTTCTTTCATTTTAGGCAATAGAATGACTACCTTGTTTTTTGGGACAGTAGAAAGAAATTTGAGGTGGGACCTATCCATTTGCCATCATGAAGGAAAGATTCGATTTGGTACAATGTGAGTTTTCAAGATGTCACTTTCTACAGACTTGTCATGATACATTTTCATTATCCAAATATGGTATTTTTTTAAAATTTTATTTATTATTTATTTTTGGCTGTGTTGGGTCTTCGTTTCTGTGCGAGGGCTTTCTCCAGTTGCGGCAAGCGGGGGCCACTCTTCATCGCGGTGCGCGGGCCTCTCACTATCGCGGCCTCTCTTGTTGCGGGGCACAGGCTCCAGACGTGCAGGCTCAGTAGTTGTGGCTCACGGGCCTAGCTGCCCCGCGGCATGTGGGATCTTCCCAGACCAGGGCTCAAACCCGTGTCCCCTGCATTGGCAGGCAGACTCTCAACCACTGCGCCACCGGGGAAGCCCCTATGGTATTTTTTGTGTGTGTGTGTGATCACAGACTCTGTTTTTCAATTTCCCAGAATTGTCCAGAGGTTACTAAATTACCTTATTCTATTTTTAGCTCTCTTGCTTTTTCCAATAGAATATGAAGTAGTTAGGAAGGAAAGTCAATGAGATGCGTTTCCATACGTAAATCCTCTCACCTGACTCAAGATTAGAGGAGATTTGAGGGTGAAAAGGTAAGCAAATTTGAATACAATGAGAAAAACACTAATACACTGTGTGCTACTCAAGTAACATTATTATTTTAAGGCTAGTTCATCACTTCCTTATTACCCGGAAGCTAGAAAGAACTCATTTAAAATATAGTATCTACTAGTGAATATGAGATTTTAGATAAGTCAATAGACTTTCAGGGCCTCCAACTCCATGAAGTTTTACTTGCAAAATTATATCTAAGAATGTCTAGTACCATAACTAAATAAATATTTTGGGAACTCAATAAAAATAATAACTCACAATCGCATAGGGCCACAACTCCTGAGTTCTACGAAATCCAATAATAATGAAATAATAGAGTTGGGTTTCAGTTTCTACTATCAGAAAATCTCAGGCACCAAAATAGGCCATTTGGGGTGAAGGCTCTGTAGGGTGTCCAGTTGGCTAAGACGGAGCATAATTACTAGGGAGGATTAATTACTAGCTAGACCACCATTGTTTCCCTCCAGGCCCATCAGAATAATCTGCTAGTTGGCCTCTCACTTTTCACATAAGCAGTATTTCAAGACTGTCTCCAACAAAAAAAATGCTATTAATTGCTACACAGCCTTCAGTCATAATCCTTGTGTAAGAAATGAATTTCCAAACTACTGACAGTGGCCTTCTGGATTTTTCAAGTTCTGGTCCTTACACACCCTCCATGCCCAGCTTGGGCACTTCCCCATCTTGTTCACCACAATCCAGGCTTACAGATTTTCTTTCACTTCTGGAAAAGTTCAAACTTTCCTTTACCAGACTTTGACATAACGTTCCTTTGCTCTAACTTGAATACTCTTTTCCTCAACTCTTGACTAAGTCTTATTCATCATTAAACTGTGAAATGAACATCTCCTGCTTTTGGAAAGACCCACACTATCTAGAGTATCTGTCCTATCTCTTTGTGTCTTCCACAAAGACCTAGAACCTAACCCAAGAGCCTCACTTTTCCTCACCATGAGGATCCATGAGCTTTCCTCACAGGCCCTTCAGGTTTACCCAAATGAACCTCAATTATTATCCAAGTAATCACCTGTTTTTTTTTCCTGTTAGCATCTTTTATAATTAGTGTGGTCACTTGTTTTTTTCTTAATCCTTTTTAATGCTAGACAACGTAAGTGTCGTGAAGAAAGAATTGCTCTCTCTCTTACTCACTATTGCATCTCCCAAGCCTAGCATAGATTTGGCCTGTACATTTGTTACTTAAAGGAATGGATGGGATGGTCAAGGAAGAAGCCTATTGGAGTGGGTTCAGTAGGAAGTGGATAGTGCAAAAGTAAATCACTCTTGAGACTCCTTCTGTGAATCTGAGGCAGACAATTATAGAGGTAGCCAAACAGAAATGAAGAAAAGAAAGAATTCTTTATTTTTAATTTTAAATATAGAATGCACCAGCACATGTCCATGTGCTAATGGAAATGATTCAACAGAAATATGGATGCTTATGGTTCAGGAGAATCACAATAACCAAATAGAGCCAGGAGGGATGGAGCACTGGCCCTAGATGTGCAGGAACTGACCTTCGATAGGAGAAGGGACAATTCCTTCTTTGTATTCAGATTAAGAAAGTAAAGCTGAGTAGAGGGAGACTACCAGTTGGTAATAGGGAAATGATGTAGTTTGTCGATTTCTTTTTCTTCCAGTGTCATGTGAGCAACTTCATAGTTGAGATGAGAGGTAGAAGGAATGGTTTGGCAATCTTATGGAGATAGATATCATACAATATTTATTCCCAGGAGTGAAAAATGATCCCTCTAGAAAAACTCAGAGGGTGTCATGATAATATTGAGTGCCCATTTTGATTTTACTACAGCTCTGAAGTGAAGCTACTGAGAATGTCTGTGTGACTTTCCCCAGCAGCACAGCACCCAGATGAAGGTTTTACTCTGCACTTGAACCGCGGCAAGGATTCTATTGTTTGTCATCAGAAATACTGTTAATTCAATGATTGCAGTGAATGAAGCTTCTAAGTGTTTTACTTACTGAGTCTAAGTAAACTGAAGGTCTTCTCAGGTCTTTACTAGACCTGAGACGAGTGGTAAAATACCACAAGAGAGATAAAATACTTTAAATATTTTAATATGAGTTGGTCACTATTATTATGCCCGTTTTACTGATGTGTAAACTAAAGCTGAGAGTGTTAAGTGACCCACCCAAGCTCATACAGTTTCGACGTGGGATAATCAAGATTGCAGAAGCATATATAAAAGTGAGAAACACAAAGGTTAAACTCAGGGGAAAAGAAGGCAGAGGAGCCAACTGAAAGACCAAGGCTCTAAGCCGGAAGGGAGGTGCGTGTCCCCAGAGCACTCCAGTGAAGAGACGCTTCTAGGGCACTTGGTAGGTTCCTTCCTAGCCCATCTTACATCCAATGCTCAGAGCCCAGAGCGTCCCTGACAATGTGACATGTTTTCATTTTTATATTTATACAGATAGAAAATGAACCACTTAGAACTGAGCTTGTTCGCTCTCCTTGGTGGCACCTGCCTCTACTGGTCAGCCTCTCACTGTCAAGCACCATCTCCTCTGACAACGTTCTGTCCTTGACGATCTGCTACCTTCGTGTTCTCTTTATTTAAACTAGGAATAAACCAAAGTCCTTCACTTTTATGTAACTGATAAAAAAAGGAACTAAATGATTCTCGGAAATGGGAGCCAAGTGTACAAGTTGAGAGTGACATATTTACATCACATCAGAAATGAAAAAGGGCTGCTTTCTCCCCTTCAAACACATCTATTCTCATAAACACATTCTAAAGGGTGTATTGTTCATAAAAACTATACCTTTATCTCATTTTTTGTTGTTGTTAATAGGCCCGATGTCAGCAGTGACTGTTAGAAGAAAAACACATGATTTTCCTTGCGTGAAGACAATTCAAATCTCATTTTACCTTGATATGGTGAAAGCTGTGTTAAGTGGACATTTAAAGCTATTAACAATAAGCATCAGTTTTATCTTATTTTAATTAGGAAGAGAATATGGCCTTGAGTCCACAAGTGATCATATGTTGGGAGGTAACTGTTGAGTGTGCACATTGCCAGGGAAGAGGGTGAGCTCTCATACGGGTCTCCAGCAGGACTGATGCCTCAGTGAGGGTCTGCAGACCAGTGCTGAGAAACCTTGGGTACTTGCTAGAGATGAAAATAGTCAGGCATTGTAATTACAATACAACTTATGAAATTATCATTTCAAATAGTATGCAATGAAGTTTGCCATGTTTCTTACACTGGACTAAAGCCATTTAACTGCTTTTCTAATTTAATCTTTACAACAAACCTCTCTAAGCTCTAAGTTTCATGGGTGAGAAGAACAAGGCTCTGAGATGCCAGATGAATCTTGATCACAAAGATGGCAAGTGGCTGACCTATGATTCCAGTCTAGGATTTCTGCCCTCGTGGACTTCTTAACTGTTCTATACAGATTGTCTCAGGGAATTGTGAAGACCCAAACCAGGATGCTAAAGTATTTCATGAAATCTGAGGAGCAAATTTAGGACTAAAATGAGATAAAATTAAGGCTAAGAACCAAGTAAATATGGTAAAGAAAAAGGCTTAGAGCAAAGTTCATGCCTGAAAATCGTTCTAAAAATTCTGTAGTTAAAAATTCTGTAGATAAAATTTGCAATGACAAAATCTGTCTGATGTAACCATTTTGGAACTCTGGAGTTTATAGAAGGCTTGCAACTTCCAGATGAAGGCTTAGACAGTAAATTGTGGTTTATTTCTGACAATTTTAGCTCTTAGTATACTAGCAGCAACCCATCTGACATGCCAGCTGTGTGTCAGGCAGCCATGCATGTATTCCTGAAGCGGAAGCCAGGGTGGGCAAAAAGGACGTTATCCACCAAATATTGGACATCTGTGTTTGTTGGCTGATTGCTGCTTCTGATCACAGAGGTGCAGACAAGAAGTGGGCAGCCATTGTACCTGCGCCAACCCCCAATGTTACAAGACCCTCTTCCTCAGACTGAAGAAACTTCCAAGGAATTTAAAGGGCTGGCACCCTTTTTACTGCCCTTCATTTTTCTCTTTTTTCCCCTTTTTAAGACAAAGACATTAAAAACTAGGACATTTAAAAACAACTGCCTGTGTGGGGAAATGTAGAAAATGGCACTGTGTACCCAGGAGAAGGTCTAGTAAAGACCTGAGAAGACCTTAAGTTTATTCCTCAGGCTGATAATCAGCAAGAGATAGCCTAAAATAATAATAATAATAAATAAGCAAAGACAATAACAAAAAACAGCAAACCCCAGGGAAGGGGAAAGTCTGATTTCCAGAGTTACCACATGATTAAATTCAAATGTCCAACTTTCAACAACAACAGCAAAAATCACAAAGCATACAAAGAAACAGGAAAGTACAGCCCATTTAAAGAAGAAAATAAATTCACAGAAACTGGCCCTGAAAAAGACCTCATGGGACATATACTAGACAAAGATGAAAACAACTTCTTAAAGATGCTCAAGGAACTAAAGAAAGATATGAATAAACTCAAGAAAATCATGTATGAACAAGATGAAAATGTCAATGAAGACATAGATAACCTAAAAAGAAACCAAAAATAAATTCTGGAACTGAAAGGTACAATAACTAAAATGACAAGTTTACTAGAGGAATTCAAAGGCAGATTTGAGCAGACAGGAGAAAGAATTAGTAAACTTGAAAGCTTAATGGAAATTATCGAGTGTGAGGAACAGAAAGCAAAAAGATTGGGAAAATTGAAAAGATCATAAGAGGACATTTGGGACACAATCAAATGGACCCAATATGCACATTGTGGGAGTCCAAAACTAAAGAAAAAAAAGGCAGAGAGAATACTTTTTAAAAACCATAGCTGAACACTTCCCAAATGTGATGAAATACATTACTATAAAACTCCAAAATGCTCAACAAACTCCAAGTAGAATGAACTCAGAGACCGTACCAAGACACATTTTAATCAAACTTTCAGAAGACAAAGACAAAGAGAGGATCTTAAAAGCAACAAAAAAGTGAATCCAAACACAAGGAGTGTCCCAAATAAAACTAGCAGATTTCTCATCAAAGATGTTGGAGGCCAGAAGGCAGTGGACCAAGGTTTTCAAAGTGCTAAAAATCAAAAAAGAAGCTATCAAGAAGAATTCTGTATCTGGCATAACTATCTTTCAAAAGTGAGGGGTAAGTAGGATATTCCCAGGTTAAAAAAAAAAATTGGAATTACAATTGCATCAAAAAGAATAAAATACTTACAAATTAACTTAACCAAGAAGGGAAAAGACTTGCACAATAAAATCTTTTAAAAATTGCTGAAGGAAATGAAAGAAGTCATAAGTAAGGAAGCACATCCCATGTTCATGTATTAGAAGACTTAATATTGTTGAAATGTCCATACACTCCAAAGCAATCTACAGATTCAATGTCACCCCTATCAAAATCTCAGTGATATTGTTTGCAGAAATAGAAAGACCCATCCTAAAATTCATATGGAATCTCAAGGGACCTCAAAGAGACAAAGCAATTTTGAGAAATAACAAACCTGCAGGACTCACTTTCTGATTTCAAGCCTTACTATAAAGCTACAGTAATCAAAACAGTGTGATATAAGCAAAAAAAAAAAAAAAAAAAAAAAACAAGACATATAGGCCAATGAAACAGAATAGAAGGCTCAGAAATAAATCCTCACAAATACGGCCAAATGATTTTTGACAAGACTAACAAGACCAGTCAATGGAGAAAGACCATTCAATGAGAATAAGACAGTCTTTTCAACAAATTATTCTGGGACAACTGATAACCACATGCAAATAATGAAGTTGGACCCTTTACTAACACCATATGCAAAAATTAATTCAAAATGGATGAAAGACCTACATGTAAGACCTAAAACCATAAAACTTTGAGAAGAAAACAAGACAAAAACTTCATGACATTGGATTTGGCAGTGATTTCTTAGATATGACTCCAAAGGCATATGTAACACAATAAAAAATAGACGCATTGGACTTCATGAAAATTAAAAGATGTGTGTATCAACAACACTATGGATAGAATAAAAAGGTAACCCACATAATGGAAGAAAATATTTGAAAATTATATACCTGGAATATATATCCAGAATATATAGAGAATTCCTAAAACTCAACAACAAAAATACAGATAAGCTGATTAAAAGTGGGCAAAGGACTTGAGTTGATATTTCTCCACAGAAGACATCAAATATCCAATAAACACATGAAAAGATGCTCAATATCACTATTCATTAGCAAAATGCAAATGAAAGCTACATGAGATACCAGCTCACACCCATTAGGAAGGCTACTATTCAAAAAAAGAAAAGAAATGTTGGAGAGAACTTGGAGAAATTAGGACCCTTGTGCACTGTTAGTGGAAATGTAAAATGGTACAGCCATTATGGAAAACAGTATGGTAATTCCTCAAAAAAAAAAAAAAAGAATTAGTATATGATCCAGCAATTCTACTTCTGGCATATACCCAAAATAATTGAAAGCAAGATCTTAGAAAGATATTTGTACACCATGTTCATAACAGCATTATTTACAATAACTAAAACGTGGAGGCAACCCAAGTGCCCATGGACAGATGAATGGATAAACAAAATGTGGTGTAAACATACAATGGAATATATTCAGCTTTAAAAAGAAAGGAAATTCTGCAATATGTTTCCACATGCATGAAACTTGAGGATATTATTCTAAGTAAAATAAGCCAATCACAAAAAAACAAACATTGTATGATTCCTTGTATATGTGGTACTTCCAGTAGTCAAAATTATAGAGACAGAAAATAGAATGGTGGTTGTCAAGGTCGGGACGGGGAGAACAGGAAGTTACTGTTTAATGGGTATAGAGTTTCAGTTTTGCAGGGTGAAAAGGTTTGTGAAGATGGATCTTGGTAATGGTTTCACAACATTATGAATGCATTTAATGCCACTGAACTATACTTTAATAATGTTTAAAATTGTAAATTTTATGTTATCTGTGCTTTACTACAACAAAGAAAAACATAAAAAAAAACATTCTGTCGTGCTCAACTCTCATTTTTATTTGCCCTTAGTATTGTGTATGGATGAACAGGCTTGGTAGTGCCCAGGATCAGGGTCAGTTGGACACCTGCTAATAGGCCAGCCATCTGGGCATCTGCTGGATGCATTGATCTATAAGGGGTGCTAAAATATCAGTGAAATAAATAGAAAATATGGTGCCAGTTAACATGGGTTTCTGCACATAATTCAAACAAATAGCAAATTATAAATTGCTTTATCTTGCATCGAGCAGACATAATAAAGTTCTTGCTTTGAATACTGGCATAGAACAGGAAGAAATTATTCCCCATTTGTTATAACCTATTACCTTCTGGAGAGGAAGAACCCTAGCAACCAGATCACCTTTCCTTTAAACGAGGAACACAAAATACAGTAGCTGGGGCAGAGTGAAATGGCTCTGGCAGAGAAAACTAGAAGACCGTGGGAAGAAGTGAAGAGAAAGAGATGTCAGAAAAAGAGGCAAGAGCCAGGAAACCTAAGCACAGGAAAGAAAAAAGAGACTTAGCCACTGATGCAGCAGGGAAGAGATATTGCTACTGCAAAGCTCAGTGCTGGGCCACCTCTACCTCACTTACAGAATCTTCAGTAAATCTTGCATTTCTCCTAATTTCTTAGACAAGTGCAGCTTTGTTTTGGGGAAACCTGAAAATTTTGAAGAGAGAACATCTTCTCTGTGAGTAACAAACATAAGTAATGAGGTATTCAATTTAGATTGAAAATCTAGTTTCTCTCTGTTTTCAATGTAATAGAATGTTGGGTTGAAGCTGAGCAGAGATGATGTCCTTGTCAAGAGCATCCTAATATTTTGTTTGGCCTCAGCCTTAGTTTACTTACCAGAGACCTATTCAAAGACATCACTGTCAGTCCTTTCCAGGGGCTAGCTAAGAGATACCCATAATTGTGTTTAACTAAGTCAGAAAAGCATAGGCCATGATTAAGACAGTACCCCCAGGGCAGTACAGCATGATATTCCACCCTATAAAATTTGAATTTTTCCAGCTTACTGATGATTTTGTTGGTTCTGGGTTTACCTGTAAAATAATTCATTAAACTGGGAATTGGACAGCACACATTGGAAGGTAGAGAGACTTCCCTGGTGGTCCAGGAGTTAAGACTCTGTACTCCCAATGCAGGGGGCCCAGGTTCAATCCCTGGTCATCAGGGAACCAAGATCCTGCATGCCTCACAGTATGGCCAAAAAATAATATGTGTGTATATATATATGAAGGTGGAGTTTAAAGAGAGATGTGACCAGGATTTGCAGAAAAATGGCAAAGTCCTGCTGAAAAGCCTTGGTTAGTCTCCCCCAGAGTAACCCTATAGAAAGCAACCCCTGGGGAACATGCAATATTCTGTTCTTCAAATGTATTTTTTTCTCAGCACAAGGAAGAGGAAAACCAGTAACTCTTTTTGAAACAGGAAACAAGATCTTGAAGATATGGAGCTATTCTTAAAACCATAAAATGATTGTAAAGGAGTGTCTATTGGAAATCTGTGTAGGAGAAATTTACAGTATTTAGGCCCCAATATGCCACCATCCAGAAACTATATATTATACAATAGTCATAAAGGAGAAAAACAGAGGGCTACCTGTTTGGTGTGAACAATGCAGCTACTGTTTCTGCTGATAATAATATTAGCTACTGTAATAGAATTCAGAGTGAAATTTTCCAGTTGCCCTGTAATTGGCATTTAAGGCCTATAATCAAAAGAAGGTGATCAACAAAAGGGGTCAGATATAGACCCCTGAGGCTTACAAAGATGGGATGGAAATATTTCTGAAACAATCAACACTGGATAACTTGTCAACCCAGGATATATAATGGATGACTGAACAGGGGCAGAGGTGCATTGTGAGACAGTTCTTGAGGAGCTTGACATGTGTGCCTTTGGGAATGTAAACAGAGACGTCTGTCTGGTTCTTGCCAGGCAAGATAATATCTCAACATGGGAGGTGTACAAGAGTAGCCCTAAGCAATGGGAACAAATATGCCATTCCCCATCCCAGATCCCTAAGAACCCCAGAAGACACAGAAGGAAAAGGACCTCAGTAACTCCAGTAGCTCTTTTTGAAGAGAGAATGTGGAGGGGTGTATTGTTAATGGTGGCAGCCAATGAAGGGACATATATGCCCCACTAAAACTGGTCTTCAAACTAGAAACCTTCTGCACAGCAAAGGAGATCATCAACAAAGTGATAAAGTAACCTACTGAATGGGAGAAAGTATTCACAAATTATACATCTGATAAGGGGCTAATATACAAAATATATAAAGAACTTATACAACTCAATAGAAAAAAAATCCGATTTTTTAAATGGTCAGAAGATTTGAATAGACATTTTTTTCAAAGAGGACATAGAGATGGCCAACAGGTACATGAGAAGATACTCAACATCACTAATCATCAGGGAAATGCAAATCAAAACCACAATGAAATATCACCCCACACCTGTTAGAATAGCTATCATCAAAAGTACAAGAAATAACAAGTGTTAGGAAGAATGTGAAGAAAAGGAACACTTGTACACTGTTGGTAGGAATGTAAATTGGTGCAGTCACTCTGGAAAATAGTACGGAGGTTCCTCAAAAAAATAAAAATAGAACTACCATGCGACCCAGCACTTCCACTTCTGGGTATTTATCCAAAGAAAACAAGAACACTAACTCAACAAGATATATGCACTCCCAAGTTGATTGCAGCATTACTTACAATAACTAAGATACAGAAAACAACCTAAGTGCCATCAACAGATGAATGAAGAGAATGTGATTTATATCTATATCTGTATCTGTATCTAAATCTTTATCTATATCTATTATTCAGTCATAAAAAATGAAATCTTGCCATTTGCAACAAGGACAGACCTTGAGGCCATTATGCTAAGTGAAATAAATCAAACAGAGAAAGACACATATTGCATGATCTCACTTACGTGGGGAATCTAAAAACAAACAAAGAACAAGCTCATAGATACAGCGAACAGACTGGTGGCTACCAGAAGCAAAGGGTGAGGGATGGGAGAAATGCATGGGGGGAGTCAAAAGGTGCAAACTTCCAGTTATAAAATAAATAAATCATGGGGATGTAATGCACAGCGTGGTGACTATAGTTAACGATACTCTATTGCATATTTGAAAGGTGCTAAGAGAGTAGATCTTAAAAGTTTGCATCACAAGAAAAAAAATTCTGTAACTATGTGTGGTGATAGATGTTCACGAGACTTATTGTGTGATCTTTTTGCAACTTATGTAAATATCAAATAATTACGTTGTACAAGTAAAACTGATATAATGTCGTATGTCAATTATACCTCAAAACAGTGGTCTTCAGTGAGACACAGGCTAGAGGAATCTGGATACGTCTCCAAGAAAATCAGACCCTTCATACACAGACTGCTATGTCTTCATATGCCCCACACATCAGGGGAAGGCCAGGGGCAGTTCTGCATGGTGCCAGCACCCCCTCAGTTGCATATGGCCATAACTATCTCATTACAGCTCTTCACGCAAGGTCCGGAACATCGATGGCTAGAAGTGAAAAAACAAGCCACGCTCAATCTTCACTCCAAGCCTTTTCACCCTCAGTTATAGTTAATGATGGAGACAGAAGCTTTAAATTTGACACAGGATTGGATTTATAAACTGCCCTGGACTAAGTATAATAATCATAAAGGGCCAGACAGTTATGAAATTTTACAATGTCATCCTCTGACCGGAAAATGATCTTCTATTCAGCAAGTTGAAAACAGTGAATGGAGAAGAAAAAAATATATATTTTATGAGAAACTCCGTGGTCTAAATGTTTCACATATCCCGCAAACTCTAAGACATGACATTATTATATCCATTGTGCAAATAAAGAAATTGAGGATGAGAGCAACTTGGCCAAAGTGACACAGAGCATAAATTAGATTCAAACTTGGCATTGACACTGTCAAATGCTGTGCTCTTCTATACATAGCACTGTTTTATCTGGCTTCTTTGACCAAAGTCACATCAATTTCTTTAACATAAAAAACATTAAGGTAAAGTAATGTGTATATGTATATGTATATATATATTCCAGCCAACTGGAAATGGTTTTAGGTTCAATTTGATACATTTGAAAAATATCTCCTCAATACACCTCACTTCCACCAGTCACCCAAATCAAACGCTGACAAGGCAAATTGTGTCAACCCCCTTATTAAACGTTCTGCATGTGATCACATTTACCCCATGCAGTAAGGATCAGTGACAGTTAATTTTCTGTGTCAACTTGGCTAGTCTATGGTACCCAGTTGTTTGGTCAAACACTAGTCTAAATGTGGCTTGTTAAGGTATTAGTGCCCATGATTAACATTTACAATCAGTTGACTTTAAGTAAGTATGAGTGGGTCTCATCCAATCAGCTGGAGGCCTCAAGAGCAAAGACTGAGTTTTCTCAAAGAAGTAATTCTGCCTCAGACTATAATATAGAAATCTGGTCTGAGTTTCCAGCCTGCTGGCCCGCCCTACAAAATTCAGACTCAAATGGCATCAATCCTTATCTGAATATCTAGCCTATGGAATGCAGGCTTATCAGCCTTCACAGTCTTGTAAGCCAATTTTTTTTTTTTTTTTGGTAGAAATGGAAAACACTGCTTTTAATCAGAAAGCCAGCAATCTGGGGAGAAGGCAGACTCAGTGTCCCCAAAAAACCAACTCTGAAGGTTTTGTTGGGCCATGAAAGTTTTTAAAGGGAAAAAGGGAAGCGATCTCAGTTAATCATTGAGATGGGAGCTCAGGGCCGTCGCCATCTCCCTCTGTGTGCAGGTGTGTGTGCAGACTTGTCAACTCCTCATGATCTTTCTTTAGCTAATATCTTGTTCACACAGTTTGTGAGATTACTGAAGGGGCAGCTAGGGAAGAGATCTGGTCATCTGTTAATTACTTATTCTTTATTTCTACTTCTTGATCTACAGAAAGAACCAACAAGTTAGGCAAGGTATTGTGTGAGCAAAAGATTTGAAAGGTGTGCTTGGGCCAGAGACGAGTAGGGCATGGGGGAGCCTGATTTAAAAGTTAGTCACTATGTAGTTTTGCTAAAGTGATAAGAGAAAAGGGATTTCCTGCAGAGGACTGTTTCCTGCAAAGAGCTACTTAACAAATCCCCCTCTTCAGATATCATTCCATTTCGATGGGATTAAGGACGATCTCGTCTCTGTCTTTGTTTCTGTCTGTCTGTCTCTCTCATCTTCTCCCTCTCTAGGGAACCCTGATGAATATAGTATCCATATTTTTAATTTAGAGATAAAGTTTAGAAAATTTAAGTTATTTTCCCAAAGAGCCAAATGATGGGTCCAATAGTTGAAGGTGGATTTTTCTCTTTGATATTTCTTTCTTGGATGCCATCTGATGCCTAAAATTATATCTACCTCAGTATAAAGCACTTGTTTTCTTACTTGTTCATATCTTCCCCCAAATAGTCAACTATACATTCTTTCTTGGAAGCCAAACAATATTCTGCCTTGTGTCAAAGGAAGGAACTCATGGACACATATACCTTCTCACCTACACCCTTTTGAAGTGCCAAGGCTGGGCATCTGTGGAAAAAGTACCAATGATGGAAAAGGAGGTCCATGGATGACAACTCCAGAGAGGTCAGTTCAGCTACTTCTGCCCACCTTCACTACTTAAACACAATGGGCCTTTCAAAACCCCATGCTCAACAATGCTCATTTCAGCCAGAGCCTTAGACTCTCTCTGTTTAATCTCTTTATTTTCTTACTATGGACTTATTTTTTTGCTTCTCATCTGTTTTAAAAAATTTTTTTTAATTGACCTATAGTCAGTTTACAATGTTGTGTTAGTTTCAGGTGTACAGCCCAGTGATTCAGATATATATATATATATATATATATATATATATATATATATATATATATATATATATATATATATATACACTTTTTGAGATTCTTTTCCCCTATAGGTTATTATAAAATATTGTGCTACACAGTAGGTCTTGTTGCTTATCTATTTTATATATAGTGATGTGTATATGTTAATTCCAAACTCCTAATTTATCCTTCACCCCCCACCCCTTCCCCTTTGGTAACCATAATTTTGTTTTCTGTGTCTTTGGGTCTATTTCAGTTCTGTAAATAAGTTCATTTGTATCATTTTTTTTTTAGATTCCACATATAAGTGATATCATATGGTATTTGTCTTTCTCTGTCTGACTTACTTCACTTAGTACAATTATATCTAGGTCCATCCATGTTGCTGCCAAAGGCATTATTTCATTCGTTTTTATCAGGAACTCTCCTGCACTGTTGGTGGGAATATAAATTGCTGCAGCCACTGTGGAAAACAGTATGGAGGTTCCTTTAAAAATTAAAAATAGAGTTATATGATCCTGCAATCCCACTCCTGGGTATCTATCTGAACAAAACTCTAATTCAAAAATATACATGCACCCCAATGTTCATAGCAGCACTATTCACAATAGCCAAGACATGGAAGCAACCTAAGTGTCCATCGACAGATGAATGGATAAAGAAGACGTGGTACATGCATACAATGGAATACTACTCAGCTTCTCATCGATTTTTCACCATAGACCAGCCTGTTTTCTACTTTGTAGTTCCCAGATGGTCCCTCTGTTCAGTGGTTGGAACCCTGGACCTTCACCTTGGATTGTACAACCTGAGGTGATTCAGCAAATGCCTTGGGTGGGAGCATGTTCTGTAGGAGAGTCTGATTCTGTACTTCATTTACATCTTTTTGTGGCAGCAGATGTCTACCAATTGTACAAGGTGGCCCTCATAACAACGCTGTGCTTTGGGAAGATCAGTGTCATCTGAATTTGACAAATAAGGACAGTGAGATCTAAAAAGTGTAATATGTTTTCCTACGGATGCAAGTAGACAGAATCCAAATTGGGGCCCAGGTGTCTTTTGGCCTCACCAGATGAACTTACTTCCACTAATAGGCTCCATTTCTTTGTCTTGATGGGACATATGTCATCCAATTCGGAATTTTGGTTGCAACTTCTGAAAAAGAGGCTGAAACTGACTTTTGATTTGGGATAATTAGCTATACAGGGTCACATGTTGTAAATGAGTAATTTTCTAATCCTTTATTCTGTGTTTGGAAAAATAAAATAACAAAAATTTATATTGTAGTGGGTACCTACAATATAGCTAAAACCATTACTAGTTATTTTAGAAAACACTATTGATGTGCAGTCTGCACACAAAATGTGCAGTTGTCAAAACTCACGTACTTCCTAGATAATATAGTCCTCTCATGTTCAAAAGGGTCATGAGTAGGAACAAGAAGAATATGCTGAAACACTAGTGATTTTTTCAGATTTTTTTTTTAAAAAAATGTAATTGCCATAAAAATCAAAGTAGGTACTTTTACTTGTAAGCTTACTTACTGAACAGAAAATCCAAATTGATTTCACTATTATTGTTACTTTTTTAATGAACAATACCATAGGCCAGGCATTATTCTAGAAGTGGTATATGCATAATATAAATTAAGAAAACCTTTTTATGCATTTTACAGAGGAGAAAACAGAAGCTCAGAGAGGTCAGATAAAGTGCCACAGTGACTCATTTGCAGAGCTGTGGCTTCATTCGAAGCTGAAAGTCTTCAAAACCTATACCATTTACATTCCACCTGCCTGTAAATGATAGATTTTCTCATAAATTGGCATTACTTTTATGCTTTTGCATGTATCTTCATTCCTTCATTTTCCTTTATTGGTCCATGAAAATGGGAGTATCGGAAAAGAGGGATATTTAGATTTTACTCTTAAGGTATGTGTCTCAGGTATGGCATTCCAGGCTTTATAGAAAAAGTAGATCATTCTCTGTGCCATTATTCACAGAGGGAATGACCCAAAGCATTCAATGATGGCAGAGATGCTAACGTAGATGGTAGCAATAGCGTTGCTGGTGCAAATGACTGGTACAATGGTGCCCTTTCTTGGGTAAAATTACTAGAGGAATCTCATACAACATTTGAGGGAGAGTCTTGATGCTTTTGTGTCTCATTTTATACAGGCTGCCAGCATTCATCAACAGCTCTGCTGGCAGAAGAACTGCCAGGAGCTCAACTCCTTACATGGTAAAAACAAAAGGTGTTCCTTTTTCTTTACCTTTTCACGAGGTGAAAACCTGAAAGGTACATATAAATTACAAGGGCAGGAAAGGGATTTGTGGGAAGATTCTGGAGCAAGTAAGGATTTGAAGTTTGAGATGTAATTGGATATAAACTGATGCTGAAATCTAGGAAGTATAACTGCAGAATGTGAAATAAAAAGTAGCTAAGAAATATAGGGAAGAAGGGTCAACAACAGCATACCTTCGTGTTCTTATCAGAGCAGGAAAAAAGCTTACATCAAATAGACCGTCTTTATTTTCCAAGAAAATGAGGCATCTTCTCTACAAACTTGCTTTGTTTGGGGCATACCGAAAAGAGGATGTGAAAATACTTTAAATAATGCCTGATACAACTGAAAATCTAATGAAGACTCATCCATGAAATTGCACATGGTTATGTATTTATAGTATGTTGTGCTGTATTGTAGTGCACACAGTCTTTAATTCCACCGATTGGAAGGATCGGCAGACGATTCACTGTTGGGTCTCTTTCTACCCTGACACAGGCAACGCCATTCCCAGCTCCTAGCCACAACCATAAGCTCATAAATTCAGTGAAAATCAAGGACCAATCCATATTTCTTGTAGTTTCAGCTCCAGCCCTTCCTCTAGATATGTCTCTGACTCTATTTCTTGATAGATTTTCTTTTTTTAAGTTTTTTTAAATTGACGTATAGTTGATTTACAGTGTTAATTTCTACTGTACAGCAAAGTGATTCAGTTATACATATATACATTATTTTTTAATATTCTTTTCCACGATGGTTTATCACAGGATATTGAATACAGTTCCCTGTGCTCTACAGTAGGGCCTTGTTGTTTATCCAGTCTGTATGTAATAGTTTGCATCTGCTAATCCCAACAACCCACTCCATCCCTCCCCCACCCCACTCCCTCTTGGCAACCACAAATCTGTTCTCTATGTCTGTGAGTATGTTTCTGTTCCATAGATAGGTTCATTTGTGCCATATTTTAGATTCCACCTATAAGTGATATCATATGATATTTGTCTTTCTCTTTCCAACTTACTTCACTTAGTGTGATAATCTCTAGGTCTATCCATGTTGCTGCAAATGGAATTATTGCATTCTTTTTATGGCTAAGTAATATTCCATTGTATATATGTACCACATCTTCTTTACTTGGTGGCTTTTCTATCTCCTTGTCTCCGAACCCTGGAACTTGAAATTTGATACCATTCTGGTGCTCTGAGAATAGCTCACTTTCCTTCCTCCACTGTGGCTCTCCCAACTTGGATTATACTAATTGGGGCCAAAGAGCATCTCGCCCCAGATTTCACAATCCAAATACACTAGAATTCATTTTGTCTTGTATTCTATTTGTTCTAGATATTGGCAAAACTTTAGCTAGCTGGCTGGCTATAAAAGACATGTTCAAAAACTAAAATCACAGGCTTCATTTATATTTTCCAGCTCATGTTTAAAGGAGTGTGGTATCATGGAAAGAAAAGAGGCTTTGGGGAACAGAAATATCTAGGTTCAAATTCAACTTCTGTCAGTCTAGGAAAACTTTCACTTCTAAATGACAAAAATGATAATTTGAAAATCATTTCTAAAGCTACATTGCAAAAGGAGAATCACAAAGGTAAAAGTGAACAGATTTGAGTATGTAAAAATCTGAAGAGAAAAAAGTTCTATAGGTACAGTCAAAACTAAAGTAAAGAGCAAATGGAAAACTGGGAACAAACGTTAGCAGCAAGTACTGACATTTGAAATGTCATTGTTTTTAATACATGAGGAACCTTTGAATATAAGTAAGAAAGCCACTAATACTCTAAACCATCAGTTGATAAATGACAAGATAGGACAATCACAAGGCAAGCAATTCACATGATCAGTAAGTATTTGAAAAATAAAGTTTTCCAAAATAATAAAAGGATAATTTTTAAAAATAATAGTGGGATCCAATTTCCATGTAAATATCAGAATTTTTTAATGAGTACTGTTTGGTAACACTATGACTAGCCACGCAATTATTTCCTTGCATGACTAGCTCCCAGGTTTCATTTAGATCTTTCAAAGTCACCTTCTCTAAGAGTTCTCAACCTTCTCACCAATGTTTGCACGCTCTCCCCCACCACTGCTTTGTTTCCTTCACAGAGCTTATCACTATCTGGCATCTTATTTTTTGCTACTAGTTATTATTGTCTTCCCACTGGAATATAAGAATCCTTAGAATAAGACCCTATCTGACTTTTTTCCCCCAACATCTAGAAAGAGTTCCCATTACATTGTGTAACTCAGTAAACCTACACTGATTGAAAGGCTGGAAGGAATGCATATTTTACACTTATGAATCACAGTTCTGCAATATACATCAAAAGCTATCAAAATAGTCTTCCTTTTAACTCAAGAATCCCACTTCTACAGATTTATTCCCAGCAAATAATCAGAAATACACATTAAGATTTATGTGCAATGATAGTCATCTCAGTATTATTTATAATAGCAGAAAATGAGAAAATGATATCAATATCCAAAAATACAGAAATGGGTAAAATAAATTATAGTGCATATCAAGTATGTAAAATTATGCAATCATCAAAAGTCATGCTTTTGAAAATTATTTTATGACCTAATTTTTTAAAACTGAAATAAAACCATACATAAGATTTTATACAGAATAATCTCAATTTTGCTAATGCATGTATATAAAGAAAGATATCCTGTATATACCGTAATTCACTGGCCTTTGAGGTCGTTATTTCCTTTATGCCAAATTACAGTTGTCTAAGTAACTGTTCCTGAAGTAACCCTTGTATTTTACCATGTTAATTTCCCTAGTCATTCCTAAGTTGCCTGGTAAATGGTTCTAAGTCTCATAAATCCATCCTAGTTATCACTTGCTATCTACAGCATTGACCTCATTCTTTCTGAAGCACCAGTCTTGCCAGGCTCAAGCATCTTTCTTTATACACGTGTAAGGTAAACATGGGATGAGCCCTTGCCTTTGGATAGTGGACCAGTCAGCTTCCTATAAGAAAAAGTATAACAGGAATATGAGAATGGAAGTACAATACAGGAAAGAACTTATAAAACCCTGCCTTTGATTGAGTTATCTGTAAACAGACTTTGAGACAGAGAACTAGGTGCAGAACATTTATTGAGGAATGTTCTGAGATAAATTTGTAGGAAAGTGAGGAAGAGAAAATTGGATGGAGGGAGACTCTGTCCCACTAATACACTTACAATGTTCCACTGACCCTACAGGGAGCTCTAGAGCTGGGATGATCCTCCAGAATTATTCCAAATTGAAGTAAGAGGCTGAGGCCTTTGATCCCCATATCAGCTACCTAGGCTGTGAGCCACAACCTGGGAGAAAACACATTCTTGCACAAGGTGATTCCCTTTGGTGGAAGGTAACATCCAGTGAGAGTAGGTGAGTCTTCAGTCCCTGTGGGATGGGTGTGTTGGAGCTGAAAAGGGAACCTGGGTTGAACCCCTCTTCTCAGGCTGATACCACAGACTGTGTGGCTAAAACTCTAGGGATATATCTTCTCACAGTTCCAGAGACTGGAAGTCCAAGCTCAAGGTTCTAGCCATTCCATTTCTGATGAGTGTTCCCATCCTAACTGCAGATGGACTCTTTCTTGCTGTGTGTTCACATGGTCTTTCCTCAGTTCTTGAGCAGGAAGGGACAAAAAGCAAGCTCTCTGGTTTCTCCTCTTTTTTTAATTTAATTTTATTTATTTATTTTTATTGGGGTATAGTTGTTTTACAATGTTGTGTTAGTTTCTACTGTACAGTGCAGTGGAGTTGCCTGTGCTATACAGCAGGTTCTTATTAGTTTTCTATTTTATATGATTTCTCCTCTTAAAAGGATGCTAATTCAGTGGGATCAGCACCCCACCATTATGACCTCGCTTAACCTTAATTACTTCTTTAGAAGCCCCATCTCAAGACATTGCCATCTCAAAACATTGCATGTTAGGAATTTTAACATACAAATTTGTGGGGGAGGCATTCAATCCATTCACTACACAACTGTTACCCACACACTGACAATAGCAAATTTTGGTGAGAATGTGGAGCAACAGAAACTCTCATAAATTGCTGGTGAGACACAAAATGGTAAATCCTTTTTGGAAAGTACTTAAGTGGTTTCTTACAAAACTAAACATACTCTTACCATATAATGCATCAATCATGCTCCTTGCTTTTTACCCAAAGCATTTGAAAATGTATGCCTACACAAAAACTTGCACACAGATGTTCATAGCAGCTTTCTTCCTAATTGTTAAAACTTAGAAACAACCAAGATGTCCTTCAGTAAGTGAATGGATAAATAAACTGTGGTACATCTAGAGAATGAAATACTCTTCAGGGTTAAAAAGAAATGTGCTCTCAAGCCGTAAAAAGACATGGTGGAAACTGAAATGCACATTACTAAGTGAAAGAAGCTAATCTGAAAGGCTACATATTGGATAATTCCAAATATATGACATTCTGGAAAAGAAAAAACTATGGAGACAATAAAAATATCAATGATTGAGAAGAGTGGGGGGACAGAAAAAATACGCAAGGCACAGAGAATTTTTAGATCAGTGAAAATACTCTATGATATTATAGTGATAGATACATGTCATTATACATTTGTCTAATCCCATAGAATGCATAACACCAAGAGTGAACCCTAAGGTAAACAATGGAATTAGGGTGATTATGATGTGTCAATATAGGTGTATCCTTGGTAAAAAAAAAAAAATATCAATCTGGTGAGTGACACTGATAATAGGGGAGGCTAAGAATGTGTTGTGGCTGGTGATATATGAGAAATTTTGTCTCTTTCTCCCAATTCTGTTGTAAACCTAAAACTGCTCTAAAAATTAACTTTAAAAAAATTAAAGCAAATCGTTGCAAAAAAATGATAAAGACAAAATGGTACAAAACATAATGTTATCACTCTAATAAATGTCAGGAAAGGAGAAAAAGACAGCAAAGAGAAAAATAAATGACATGAATATGAAAGCCCATTGCATAAATAGCATATGATAAGGTGTCTAGAATAAATTCAAACATTCCATAATCACAATAAAAGTGACTAAGTTAAAATCCTGTCCTCCACTCCTTAATACAGAAACTGTCAGATTTTATAATAGAAAACAAAATTGGGACTATGTTGTTTACAAGACACACCCAAAACAAAATGGCTCAACAAGATTGAAATAGTTTTATAAATAACACACATGATAGAATTTGTCATTTTAAATATCACTTACAGTTAGGAAATATGAGTGGGAAAAAAAATATGACCTAAGCATTTGCTCGAGAACCTAGAAAAATGACAATAAACAAAATAAAGTAGAACAAAGAAAATAATAGGTAATGGTTGAAATAATAAAAATGTGAAATGGTAGATAAAATCCAAAAGTTAATCCTTTTAAAGGACTAACAAGTGGAGCTAGAGGAAAGACGGTGGAATAGAATCCATCACACGGAAACACGAAGAAGCAAAAAGAAGAGCTTAGCTTTATTTGAAGCAAATACGAGGCAGATCATTCCAATGACACACTTCCACCTTACACATGTTTTTGAGAGTATTCTCTGCCCTTATCATTTTCTAGCACATTAGGGGAAGAGCATTTTGGCTGATAATATCTGTTTCTTTCCCAGCATCAAACCATTTTTTTTTTTTTTTGCAATTGCTGGAAATTAATAACTGTTAAGTTCCTGGCTTTCAGAAAACATCAAAACTTAGAAAAGTGAAAGATAATTAGTAACTCATTACTGAAATACAGCACCATGATGAGGATCCTTTAGGGCGCTCTGTGAAAGGAAGAAGACATGTAACTCATGTCCTCTCCTCACAAAAAGTTACAGTAAGTCCCCTACATATGAACCTTCAGGTTGTGAACTTTCAAAGCTGCTAACCTGCCCGTGGATGCCAGCTGTTGTACTGTATTACTGTACTTTTCAAGGTACTGTACTGTAAGATTTAAAATGTTTTCTTTATTTTTTTGTGTTTGTTTTTTATGTATTATTTGTGTGAGGAGTATTATAAACCTATTACAGTACAGTACTACATAGCCGATTGTGTTAGTTGGGTACCTAGGCTAACTTTGTCGGACTTATGAACAAATTGGACTTATGAACGCACTCTCAGAACGGAACTCATTTGTATGTAGGGGACTTACTGTACAATCTCATTAATGACAGAGTACACATAAGAAATGGCCCAGCCAATGGATGCGACATTCCCGACCCGCACTACAGTGCTGACAGGAGCACAAGGGAAGCTCGTTGCAGTTACATGAATTCGTCTGGAATTTCTCCATCTCTTACTTTCCCTTCCTCCAAAATAGCTCATCATTCCTGTCTTCAAATCTCAACTATCCCCTCCAGATATCCAGCCATTCTAATTTTTACATGTATAAGACTGTAGTACTATATTTATTTTTAAAGTCTCCCTCTTGAATTAGTATACTATAAATGCCTTGAAACTAAAAATTATTGTTTTTATTCTTGCAACTTTTGAACCCTGGACAGTGTGTATTAAAAAATAAAAGTTTAATAAAAACAGACTGGGGGAGGGCCTTGAGGAGTGGGTAAAATTAGGTAAGCAAGAGAGAGGGCATCTCGGGGATGAGAAGATAGTTTGATTAATGCAAAAAGGTGGGAGTGAGTGTGGAAACCAAGATACCTTCCACGGAAGGTGTGTGTTGAATAGCATCTGGATAAATTGAATGGAATCAAATCTAGGAGGGCCTCCCAAGTTTTGGCAAATAAAGTTTATTCAGTGTGGATTTTAGCAAAGCCTAATAGGATATGTGATTGAGGTTCCTCTTTCCTCCCTTTTTTATTTTTTCACAAAGCCAAGGCACCATATGTCTAGACCATGACTTTTGGCTGGTTTGTTTGATATGTGCTGAACCAAAAGAGAAAATGGCATCATATGACTTAAATCATTACATGTACATTAAATGGACAATTTTGGAATTTATTAAGAGAATTTCCATTAACTGCCCACTCCCTCAATATACAATTAAGGACAATGAAGTATTCATTGGAGCAGAATTTCAATTCTTTGGCAATATTTGATAGCATCAGATAGAGACGCTTCCCTAGGAATTAGATATTGGTACTAAGAGGAAGTTATTATGCCTGATGATGGAAATAGTAACACATAAGCTCAAGAATTATTAGAGGCCAAGCTCTACTTCACAAACAAAAGAATCAGAAGAAAGCAGATTGAGACATGAGAAGAATGGAGAACATTTGTGGACCAAAGCAAAGATGAGTGAAGTCAAAAGAATCTGTTTGGTAGCCAGTCCTCGCTTCAAGCTCATTTCTGAGACTGGTGCATCTCAGCCTTTGTCACTCTGATATGATTCTCTATCCCCTTGTAAGATTTCTCTTTTTATTTTTCCAGCCCAGGTTGTATTGTAAGTTTTGCAACTAGTCATGTAAGTTTTGCAACTAGTAAGTTTTGCACAAATTACAGACATGACGGGGTGTGGCTTCCATCTCAAACACAAATATCAAGAAACATGGGATGAGACCGACGGTTTTCATATACATGCAATTTTGATGAAACAATGTTTGAAACAACTAGTTAGACTAGGAATTGAGATATGCCATAACACAAGAGTGAGGAGGAGATACACCATCACTTTTATATTTGCTTATACTTGTAGAAGTGCTTGTAATGGAAAATGGACCATTAATGTTACACAGCTTTTTTCCTCCAGATATCCTTTGCTTCTTTTCAGTTGATGAGACTGTATGAGTAACTATTCTTACTTAAAAATATACCCATGGACACGTGCTTATAAGGATGTGGAGGTTAGGTTAGGGTCAACCCATTGGGGAAGTAATAGTGCCCACATGATTTAATAATAAGCAGCTCTGATGCACAAAGTCTCAAATTGCTTCTGATAATAGTGAAATACAAGGGTAAACTTTATAACTAATATTCAACTATACAGTGCAATCATTAGCATTGGCTGAGTAAAGACAGATGAAAAAAATGGGAACTCACATTGAAACAAATTTAGGGGAAAAAATAAGAAGCAATAATGTTTGAAAGTCTAAATGACCATTAGTCATGTGTGTGTGTTACAGATATACATAAACTATATATCAATTGTAGTGCTTTTAGAATTTGCTGATAGATTGTATGATGTGTGCCTAGTACACATCTAAATGGATCTGTTGAGTTTAGAATTAAGTGGAAAGATCCACGCTGGAGATATAAATTAGAGTCTTCAGAATATAGGTCATATTTATAGCCCAGAGACTTGATAAGACCTTCAAAGGTGTGAATATAGGAGAAGAGTCCAAATAATAAGACCTGGTGAAAGTATATGTATGTATAACTGAATGAGTTTGCTGTACAGCAGAAATTAACACAACGTTGTAAATCAACTATACTTCAATAAAATAAACTTTAAAATAATTAAATAAATTCATCTTCAATTGTGACTTCTGAGTTTAACTAAAACAGCCCAGACTTTTGCGTTCTAGTATGCCATTTGCTAGCTGAGCTCTAAATAATGTTTTTTGTTTGCTTTAACATTGCCTTCCTCAACTCAAAAATGGAACAGGTCTATACACTGCATGATGTTCTTGAAAGGATTATGTGCTTTAAGCCAACCCTCGTTACCAAGGAAGTACACACCCAAAAAATCTACCACCCTTTTGGTGACTGTGATTAGGCAGAAGTTGGGTGAAGAATGAAAAAACAAAAATAGAGGAAAAGGATGAGGTTTAGTAATGTTAACATATACTGCAACTCGGAACTCCCACTTCTAGGTATAAACCCTAAAGGACAACTTTGATACATGAGCGTAAAGAGATAAAGATATGATGTTTATTGCAACATTTTGTATTATAAAAAGTTGGGAATAAGTTTAAATGTCCATTAATAGAGAAATGTGTAAATAAATCATGGTAGGTTCATAAGGTACAGCATTTAAGTAAGATGACTTAGATCTAAATGTTTAATACTCAGTAAAATGGCATCTTCTACAAAGGGAAGAAATGAGAAAACTCACACAAAGAAGAGCAGTACAAAAGAGACTTCAACTACAGCTCTTTTATTTCTTCAGAAATATGGAACCAATATTGCAAAATATTAAAATGTCTTATGTCTGAACAGCCTATTTATTGATCTTGGTATTTTTATATTAAATGTTAAAATTATTGTATATGGATATCATCTATATTGATTTTGTATTTAAAATCTGCTGGTGCCTGTGTATGTATGTGTGTATGTATATGTGTGTGTGAGAGAGAGAGAAAGAGAGAAAGAGTCCTCAATTTGAGAAAGACTTTCCGATTGAATTTTGATAAGAATTTTCTCACACGTTTGCTGTTTCCAGAGCCTTTCATTAGCTTGGCAAATAAGGTGATTAAGTCAAGAAACCTGCTATTTCTTATTGGTCATTAAGTGAATTCAAATTTCTTCCTCTTTATTTGCCTAAATCCTAATATGTTTCCCCAAAATTACTGGAAAAACAAGTTTTATTTTCTCTAAATTATTTTGTAAGTGTACAGTCAGCTTTATAGATATATTATCTTTTTCATTACTTCATTTCAAATATTGTCTTAGGTGTCTGTTTCTGTGCATTAGTTATAAGCTTGGTTTTAATACTTAAGAATAATAATTATTATCTTTCTTCCCTGTTCTTAGAATTATGATTGTTTGCATTGGTTCCTTTAGTCTCTCGCCTTACCTGTAATTTTCAAGATTGCCATCACTTAAAATACTAGCTTTGGCCTCTTTAAAGTTATTAGTAGGTCTGGGATAGTTCCCATACATCTGAACTTTTTAAAGTTCCCAAGAATTATTTTTTTATGGACAGGCCTGAGAAACATTGACTCAAGGTAGTTTCCTGTTACTTTTTCTTTATTTCCATAGCACCATTTTTAAATAATCATGTTAAATTTTGCCTCTTCCTCCTTAGTCTGTTATAGCCCTCCCCCTAGTTATTTACCCACATAATGCACTTGTCCTTCAAGTTTCAGTATAATTTCCCGAGGAAGCCTTCCCTGAACCTCACACTTGAATTAGATTCCCCCAATTTTTGCCCTCTTATTGCCTTCACATTCAGTTGAGATCCTCATTTAAGGCTGGTTTTCCTGAGGATAAAAAAAAAAAAAATCCATATGTATATATCTACATCTATGTTGTATGGATGATAGATAGATAGTTGATAGATACATAGATACATAGATACATAGTTTAGATATAAGTAGATGATAGATAAGTTGATATAGGTAGTTGGATGGATGGATGGATGGATAGATAGATGGATAGATAGATAGATAGGTAGACTGATAGATAGGTAAATCTTTAATCTGCCAGTGCTGAATACAGGGCTTGATACAGTATATTCAATGAATATCTGTTATAAGAAAATAATGTCTCAATAAAAAGACATTTCACCAGCTTTTATCAAAGTGCAGGTGCCTTCCTGGGCAGTCAGTATTAGTAGGACAAGCTTGCTCTTATTTTCTATGAAAACTACATTTAAAATTCTCAGGCTGATGCTTCAGAATATTTGGCTAACCCTTGTCAATGGGTCACTTTGCAGGATTATAGACCATAATGTACGTGGAAACAAAACCATCATCTAAAGTCAAAGCAGCGTAGAAGGAAACCAACTCTCATCGTTTAATTTTCAAGAAACACTTTTTGCAATCCAACACAATAACTGACGCCATGAAACAGTGCCTGTTTTTCTGGAGGTAAAATTTCTGACACCCTCAAAGATCTAGATAAAATTAGGTGGGGCTGAGAGGAGCAGCCTTCACAAAGCCCGTGCCCTGCATCATGAAGACAGATTTCCCCTCAGTTCCCACTCAATGTATGGACTTTAAAATTGCACCACATTTATTCTATATTTGTATGCATTGTTATTCTGGTGCTAGAGACACTTTGTTTTAATCACCATAATAATTATATTGAGATTTTATATCAAATATAATTAAAAAACAAAAGGAAACTGATCAACTGAAAAATATTTGCAGCATGAATGGCACACAAAGTCTAATGAAGGCTAAGAAGGCTAAGAAATTTATAAAAGAACTTCAAATATTCAATAAACAGGTGAAAAGATATTTTGTTTATAATAAAAATTAAATAACCAGATATCACATTTCCTATAATTTTGTCAAATAGATATTCAATGTGATCAGTAGAAAGATGCCCTTGTCTATTATTGGACCACATGCATTGTTACAAACTTTCTAAAGGACAATTTGGAAATGTCTCTCAAAGTCTTAAAATGTACATTCTCTGCTTTTCTTGTGCATAGAGATACACAGGGATGCTTATGTAAGCAATTTTAAAACAGTAAACCTATGAAAATGTATTTTAGTAACTAAGAAAATAATTATTGAATAAATGATGGGAGGTTACTGTCACTGAATGGATCATTTTATAGCAAATAAAATCATTTATTGACATATTTATTATGTGCAGAGAAAATATATATGGCACATGTTTTTAAAAAGGAGTGGCTTTTTTTATAGATAACATGCTCAGATGGTAACACCCACCTCTCATAAAATAATAATAATAATAATAATTCTGTGTAATGATTTTGTAATTAGTGTTTAGCTCAGTACCAGAGCATGACATCTGGATTTGTGACATGGTACAAAGCACCAAAGTGATCTCCATCTATATAGCCGGGTTCAGTGATGTGACTAATTGAACAACCCACACTTTTCATCGTCATTATTTAAAGGAAAAATAGTTATAATGTGACCTGCCAATGACTTAAAAATGGTGAGAAAAGTTTATTCTTTCCAGAATTTTCAGAAAAATTCAAGATTAGATTGAAGCAAAGGAAAGGCATGTTTATAAAACTGTATATAATCTTATTCTGACATTTGTTGAGCTAATCCTATTTATATTAAAACACTCTTATAATAACTGGTGAAAAGGTAATACTTATTGTCCTTGATAAAATAATAATAATAAAAATAAAGTGAAAGTGAAAGAAAAATTGAACTAAAATTCAGTTAATAAAACTATCTACCTTTTACAAATTAATATAAGGAATAAGATATATTTCATTCTCTTCCTGAATTATAACTTTGAGAGGTAAAATAAAATAGCTAAATAACATTCCAATCAAGAAATCTGACCTTCATCTTCTTCCCCCTCACAAGATACAGTCGATAATACACTCGTTTTTTGAAAATTCAGACAGAAATTGATGACCTGGAACTCTTAACAAGCTCTCATGCTGACTCTTCCTGTATTTTCATGAGAGGTGATGTAACTCACCGTTACCACTGATGTGTTCAGAGCTCTTGGCCAGCATCTTTGCTATTCATTTATTCAATCTAGAGTAATCTGTGTTTAATAGAGTGCTGGAACATCCCAGGAACAACAATTAAATATGATTGTTGTCAGTGACAACTGGCAGTTATTGCTAAAAATGTCTCAGGCAGAAATTTGAGCACTGAGGTGTTTATTTTACATAAAAGAGAAGTTTAAATGAAGTAGCTGTTCCAGATAATGACAATTAAATGCTCATATTCAAATCATGCATTTCTCCTCCAGACTACCAGAAATATTAGCAGAGTTGATTTTTTTTTCTTTCCTTACTTGCTAGTATGGGGGACTCATTCATTACCTGGTAAGCCTCTTGACTGAGGGTGTTGATCTGTAATTATTTGGCTTGTCTGCTGGGCAAGATGGAGTGCTGGGTGCGAGTGGGGTGGGGAAGGTGATCATTTCTCAACAGGGCAAGAAGAGGACAGGCCCTTGAAACAGACTATAGAGGACAAAAGACCTCTAGGTAAGCACAGAGAGAAAAATATTGTTTGAAAAGTGAAAAAATAAAATGAGATTTAAATACTTTTTTATTTTTGGCTGCATAGCTTGTGGGATCTTAATTCCCTGACCAGGGATTGAACCTGGGCCCCCAGCATGAAAGCACTGAGTCCTAACCATTGGACTACCAGGGAATTCCCAAAAAATATTTTCCGTGGATGTCCTTCTTTTGCTCCAATTATATATCTAAAATTCATGTGATATTTATCAGTTCTCACATGAAATACTTACTGTGTGTGCATGAGTGTGTGTGTGTGTGTGTGTGTGTGTGCATGCCCAGGCCTGCATACATGGCAGGAGGAGCAAAGGAGAGGGTGAGTGGGGCTGATGTAAGTAAATGCATCTCCTTGGGTGAAATCATTTAAGCTGCTGAAGAGTATAGTTGTACTTTTTATAACCCCTATAGTAGGGCTGCTAATAAAATTTTCCAATATGGAGATAAAAATGTTTCAACATAGAAATTTCTCATGGTTGACAATAACACTGGACTCTTGAGAGTAATATCCAAGGATGGGTATAAGCATCGCACTCTGTCAAGAAGGGAAAAAAGAAGTGACCACATGGAGGGGCTAGCGAGCTACTGAAACTGTGTAGATGGTGACCTCAAAGGACAGGCCACACCTGGGCTGGCCACAGATGCACTTTGGGAATCAAAAAGTGAAATGAGAGAGCAATGTAGAGGAAATAACTGGGGGGAGAAAGTCTCTCCTAGTCCCCACTCTCACAAATCCTTGACAAGATGGGATAAATGGCAGATCTCTCATTGGGTATCTGATGTCACCCTCTAGGAAAATTTAAGCGGTGTCTTGTATTTATTTTATCTGGCAACCCTACTCTCAGAGCAAGCCCAGCTCTTTCATTTTTTTAATTAATTTTATTGGAACATAGTTGATTTACAATGTTGTGTTAGTTTCAGGTGTACAACATAGTGATTTAGTTATACATATACATATATTCATTCTTTTTCAGATTCTTTTCCCATCTAGGTTATTACAGAATATTGAGTAGAGTTCCCTGTGCTATACAGTAGGTTCTTGTTGGTTATCTATTTTATATATAGTAGTGTGTATATGTCAATCCCAATCTCCCAATTTTTCCCTCCCCCCGTTTCCCCTTCGGTAACCATAAGTTTGTTTTCAAAATCTGTGAATCTGTTTCTGTTTTGTAAATAAATTCATTTATATCATTGTTTAAAATTAGATTCCACATATGAGTGATATCATATGATATTTGTCTTTCTCTGTCTGACTTACTTCACTTAGTACGATAATCTCTAGGTCCATCCACGTTGCTGCAAATGGCATTATTCCATTCTTCCTCATGGCTGAGTAATATTCCATTGTATATATATGTACCACATCTTCTTTAGCCATTCCTCTATCGATGGACATTTAGGTTGCTTCCATGTCCTGGCTATTGTAAATAGTGCTACAATGAACACTGGGGTGCATGTATCTTTTTGAATTAGGGTTTTCTCTGGATATATGCCCAGTAGTGGGATTGCTGGATCATATGGTAGTTCTATTTTTAGTTTTTTAAGGAACCACCATTCTGTTCTCCATAGTGGCTGCACCAATTTACATTCTTACCAACAGTGTAGGAGAGTTCCCTTTTCTCCATAACCTCTTCAGCATTTATTGTTTATAGACTTTTATTGCTGGCCATTCTGACTAGTGTGAGGTGAAACCTCATTTTAGTTTGGCCAAAAAGTACATGAAAAGATGCTCAACATCACTAATTATCAGAGAAATGCAAATCAAAGCCCAGCTGTTTTCTTTTGCTTATTTCTGTGTCTCTGTCTTTCCCATGATAAAAGATACTTCAACCATGGCAGGGTTTGGCAGTGGGCTCTTACAAGGTCATGAGATTGGACACACAGGTGGGAGAAAGCCCAGTAGGTCTTTGGGCTTCTCACATGTTTTAGCTCAGTTTACCTGAGATCAGCAGTGTGGTTTCTGTGTGTGTCTTCGGGAGATACCTCATCTGGAAAAGAGGTGGCTATGGTTTGGGACAGGATTCTGACCATTCTGGTTTCCCTGCTATGATACCATCTAATAGTAGCCCACATTCTACCCTTCTTCTAACATTTGTCATTTCTCTTCAGAAGTTTCTTTCAGCCTTTTCTGACCAACACAAAGAGGCATGAAGACTCTTGGTTGACGCTTTCCTGGATCTATTTCTCATGAGCTGGATTCCCAGAGGCCCACTCTATTAAAGGTACATAAAGGTGAAGGAAAAGCCTTGATGTATTCCATTCTAGGGATGTTATATGGAAGTGTCTGAACAACATTTTATTTTCTTAACATTTTACACTGGACCCTTTCTAGGTAATTCTTCAACCTACTTGTATTTCAGTCTGCCTGAATGTACCACCTGTTGAATAACCAACCACCTATTAGTAACTGTTTAGCAACTGATAGATAAACTAGAATTTTATTTTATCAGTTACACACTATTGCTTTTAGACTTTAAGCCTCACCCTCACCATCAAACCCAGGGAGTAAATCCTGGAAATTTATTAACAGGTCTGTTTCCCTACTTTCTGTGGTGTCTCAAGTTGCATCTTTCTATACTGAAGGGAGGGATGAAGGTGCTTTTAACCTATCTTCACAGAGCAAAGTACTAGCATATGCTACCACACACACACACACACACACACTCCATTATTCAATTAACCAGTATTTACTTCATCTCCTTTGAGGATTGAATCAATAACTAGAAGTATACACAGTCACCCAGTTATCTAGGCCTCATGGTTCCTGTCATTGATATTTGTTATTGATTTGTTGCTGAGACTAGAGCCCCCAGTCTCCAACCCCAGATAAGAGGCTCCATTGCACTGCTCTGTACTGCTTGAAATGCTTATTTGCCACTATCTTTGTATTTCATTTAGAAATACCTGATATTCTTCCGAAATCAATTTTGTTTTATTTTTTTAAGGTAGAGAATATATTTTTTTGATATCACTCCAAAATTGTTTTGTATACTAGAGGAGGTGTAGAAAATATTTGTTGACTAAGTAATTGATAGACTGCAAAGCATATAAGTATAGGCAATTATCAATTACCCCAAGACTCCATAGTTAGGATTTTATCGACACTTTTTGCATGCTTTTAGTTGAAACCTTATTTTTATTATTGTTTTGAGCTTAGTGTAGTAATTTATAAATAAAAAAACCTCCCAGGAAATAGTATCGATTGATTGTTTACTATCAGTAAGCTGAAAGTCAAACTATTGTTTATTTTTCTTTAAAATTTTCTTCTCTCTCATGCATTGTATGGAACACAGCTTGCATGATAAGGGAAAGTCTTAAAAGTAAAATAGTAAATTAAATCTTTAATCTAATGAACCAGAAACAATTAAAAATAAATAAGATAAAATATATCAAGTGGTAGAAATAAAATTGAGAAAGAACATGTAAGAGAGAAAGCTATATTCTTGCATGATCTTTCTGTTAATCTTGGAGAATTTTCAGAATAGAAAAGAATTTTCTGGCCACTTTCAGAATAGAGTAGAATACAGGTGTCCTCTGTACAACATAAGTTTGAACTGCACTAGTCCACTTATACATAGAATTTTTTTCGTGAAATACGTATTGTAGTACTACATGATCTGAGGTTGGTTGAATCCCAGGATGCAGGACTGTGGATCTGGAGGACAGACTGTAAAGTTATAGGCAGATTTTCAACTGTGCAGAATCAGCACCCTAAACCCTGCACTGTTCAAGAGTCAACGTGATTTAACAAAGTTAAGTTGAAGGAGCATACAATAAAGAAATTAAACGTATACTTAAATACATTTTCTGAGTTCTGGGGGCATATCACATGCATACCAGTTTAGAAATGCCAAATATATTCCAAGAACAAAAATAAAGAATTATCTCCTGTTCTGAATACCAGAACTCCCCTCTCACAGTTGGAAACAAAACGGTATCTGCCTTGTTGGTTGTCTTTCTTCAAACATTGCCCTGCCTGGAAAGGTTCCATAGGGGATATGATGAATGAGATCAAGACCCTTGAACAAGACACAGAAACTACAGCAAACAGAGGGCAATAAGATACCCACATGATAACAAGCTCTTGCTAAAAGAAGAACATCTCTGCTTATGTAGACATCAAGTGCATACCTGTCTTTTAGTGGCAGAGTTTGCTTATCTCTTATCCAGCTACAGGATACACGCTATAATGGTAGGCAGGAGCAGAAAGTGAATTACACTTTTTAAAAATTATATACACAGAGTCTTCACGACATGTCAGGACTCCAGCATTAAACATGGCACCTTGAGTTGGGATTTGTCAAAGATACTTCTTAATGAGGTGGCTGTTTACCAAGGTGTGAGCAGAGCTAGGGAACCCACAAGTCCCTATCTAAAGACTAGCAGTAGTGGAAAAATTTTTCCACCCCTAGACGTGATGGAACAGAGGGAGGAAGTGGTGTTATTGGAGCATGATTAGGAGCTGCCCTCATTGTTATATTCCTATGGCTGCAGACGTTGCCAGGCCTGAACTAAAGCAGGGACCATGTGGGAGGGCTAAGGGCTCTGATCTTTCTGTTTCCCACTCTCTCATTTCTTTCCCATGATTTCCATCAGCCTCGTAGAACAGAAGAGCAAGGCACCCAGTTGATCCATCCTTGATCAGCCTCCAGAACACACACAGCAGGAGAGAGTGAGTTGAAGAATGGAAATGGAGAGTAAATGCTGAGAAAACACCACCACAGGGATGACGCCTTTATCTAATTAAATATTATGAAGAAATCATAAGTTATCCTTAGAGCAGCATGTTCCTGCTGAAAGGCAAGTTGAGACCTGAATTCAAGTTCCAAGTCTGCCTTTGGCTTGCTGACAGCCTTTGAAACAGTCCCTTAAATCCTCTGCGCCTCAATCCCTAGCACTATTTTTACTGACCTTTTCTTAAATAAAAGGGTTTGTTCAGAAATATGTGACAAGAGTTTCAATAAACCACTCTTCTTCGGGACAGGACACGGTGTGAAGGACCTCCTAATTGCCCTTGGCATATGAGTGATCAGAAAGTAGAATGTAAACTTTGCTGTGTTGGGGGCCTGCGAACTTTATGAACTGAAACTTGGACATACTCCAGGAAACTTAGGAAAAAGACTCCGCTAAGGTTAAGCTGTTGTATAGTGGTGCTCTGGGTCTGGAGCTGGGTTCAGCTCCAGAAGGAAGTTGGGTTCTATTTTCAACACACCCATTAATGTGCCTTTTGAAATTTTTTTAGATTTCCAAAGAGTGTTTCAAAAGGTAATTGGGGTTGAAGTTACAAGTAGGCAAACACAGCAGAGTGTTCCTTTTCTCATAGTTTTCTATTCATCTACAAATACCTTTGGTCTGCAATTTACTTTTGGAAAATGCATGCAATTTTCTTTGATAAACGGAAAATTCCAGCTTCATGCTGCTCTTTTGGGGGAAATCACGAGGCTCCTACAAGAATAGGTAAACAAAGCTACAACTTGTCAAAAGTACTAACATTTGAAAAATTAGAATTGCAGTAATTGGATACATCTATTTTTAAGGGCTCCTGGGAAAATAATCACCTAACACTATTTAACTCAAAGGATTTTAATATCCCAGCTCTGGTGCTCTGGGGCTACCATCAGGGCCAAATATATATCCAAGACAGAGAGATAGAGGTCTCCTGGAGAAAAGTTGAAAGAAGAAACAGCAGCCTACACTGGGGGGGTGGGGGGGGTGGGTGATTTCGTGGTAATCGAGGTTTCATGGAGTCTAAATAGGACCTTAGCATCTCCCAAAATAGTGCAGAAACAAGACATGAGACACATGTGAACATTTTCCTTCCCATGTCTAACTTTGTCCTATGTTTCTTTCATTTGGAACCCTCCTCTTAACAACTTACAGGTCTTAAATATATTAAATTATTAAATACTAAAAATAGTTTCACCTTGGCAATGACATATTTTTTCAGGTTATTATCTGTTTATATAATGTTGAGATGATCATATGGTTTTTATTCTTCAATTTGTTAATATGGTGTCTCACATTGATTGATTTGCGTATATTGAAGAATCCTTGCATCCCTGGGATAAATCCCACTTGATCATGCTGTAAGATCTTTTTAATCTGTTGTTGGATTCTGTTTGCTAGTACTTTTTTGAGGATTTTTGCATCTATATTCATCAATGATATTGGTCTGTAATTTTCTTTTTTTATAGTATCTTTGTCTGGTTTTGGTATCAGGGTGATGGTGGCCTCGTAGAATAAGTTTGGGAGTGTTCCTTCCTCTGCAATTTTTTGGAAGAGTTTGAGAAGGATGGGTGTTAGCTCTTCTCTAAATATTTGATAGAATTCACCTATGAAGCCATCTGGTCCTGGACTTTTGTTTGTTGGAAGATTTTT
Source organism: Balaenoptera physalus (assembly GCF_965194825.1). Lineage (NCBI taxonomy): Eukaryota > Metazoa > Chordata > Mammalia > Artiodactyla > Balaenopteridae > Balaenoptera > Balaenoptera physalus. The sequence goes on from NC_138885.1 coordinate 11,882,446, forward strand.
TATCACAGTCTCAATTTCAGTGCTTGTGATTCATCTGTTTATATTTTCTATTACCTCCTGGTTCAGTCTCGGCAGTTTGTGCTTTTCTAAGAATTTGTGCATTTCTTCCAGGTTGTCCATTTTATTGGCATAGGGTTGCTTGTAGTAGTCTCTTATGATGCTTTGTATTTCTGCAGTGTCCCTTGCACTTCTCCTTTTCCATTTCTAATTTTATTGATTTGAGCCCCCTCCCTCTTTTTCTTGATGAGTCTGGCTAAAGGTTTATCAATTTTGTTTATCTTTCAAAGAACCAGCTTTTAATTTTATTGATCTTTGCTTTTGCTTTCTTTGTTTCTATTTCATTTATTTCTGCTCTGATCTTTAAGATTTTTTTCCTTCTACTAACTTTGTTTTTTGTTTGTTCTTTTTTCTCTAGTACCTTTAGGTGTACGGTTAGATTTTTATTTGAGATTTTTCTTGTTTCTTGAGGTAGGATTGTATTGCTATAAACTTCCTTCTTTGAACTGCTTTTGCTGCATCCCATCGGTTTTGGATCATCGCGTTTTCATTGTCATTTGTCCCTAGGTACTTTTTGATTTCCTCTGATTTCATCAGTGATCTCTTGGTTATTTAGTAAGGTATTGTTTGGTCTCCATATGTTTGTGGGTTTTACGTTTTTTTCCCTGTAATTGATTTTCAATCTCATAGCGTTGTGGTCAGAAGAGATGCTTGATATGATTTCAATTTTCTTAAATTTACTGAGGCTTGATTTGTGACCCAAGATGTGATCTATCCTGGAGAATGTTCTGTGTGCACTTGAGAAAAAAGTGTAATCTGCTGTTTTTGGATGGAATGTCCTATAAATATCAATTAAGTCTATCTGGTCTGTTTTGTCTTTTAAAGCTTGTGATTCCTTATTAATTTTCCATCTGGATGATTTGTCCATTGTTGTAAGTGAGGTGTTAAAGTCCCCCACTATTTCTGTGTCACTATCGATTTCCTCTTTTATAGCTGTTAGCAGTTGCCTTATGTATTGTGGTGCTCCTATGTTGGGTGCATAAATATTTATAATTGTTATATTTTCTTCTTGGATTGATCCTTTGATCATTATGTAGTGTCCCTCCTTGTCTCTTGCAACATTCTTTATTTTAAAGTCTATTTTATCTGATATGAGTATTGCTACTCCAACTTTCTTTTGATTTCCATTTGCATGGAATACCCTTTTCCATCCTCTCACTTTCAGTCTGTATGTGTCCCTAGGTCTGAAGTGGGTCTGTGATAGACAGCATATATATGGGTCTTGTTTTTATATTCATTCAGTGAGCCTGTCTTTTGGTTGGAGCATTTAATCCATTCACATTCGAGGTAATTATCAATATGTTTGTTCCTATTACCATTTTCTCAATTGTTTTGGGTTTGTTTTTGTAGGTCCTTTTCTTCTCTTGTATTTCCCATTTAGAGAAGTTCCTTTAGCATTTGTTGTAGAGCTGGTTTAGTGGTGCTGAATTCTTTTTGCTTTTGCTGGTCCGTAAAGCTTTTGATTTCTCCATCAAATCTGAATGAGATCCTTGCCGGGAAGAGTAATCTTGGTTGTAGGTTCTTCCTTTCATCACTTGAAATATACCATGCCACTCCCTCTGGCTTGCAGAGTTTCTGCTGAGAAATCAGCTGTTAACCTTATGGGAGTTCCCTTGTATGTTATTTGTCGTTTTTCCCTTGTTGCTTTTAATAATTTTTCTTTGTCTTATTTTTTGCCCATTTGACTACCATGTGTCTCCTTGGGTTTATCCTGCCTGGAACTCTTTGCATTTCCTGGACTTTGGTGGCTATTTCCTTTCCCATGTTAGGGAAGTTTTCGACTATAATCTCTTCAAATACTTTCTTGTATCCTTTCTCTCTCTCTTCTCCTTCTGGGAACCCTGTAATGTGAATGTTGGTGCATTTAATGTTGTTCCAGAGGTCTCGTAGGTTGCCTTCATTTCTTTTCTTTCTTTTTTCTTTATTCTGTTCCGGGGCAGTGGATTCCACCATTCTGTCTTCCAGGTCACTTATCCGTTCTGCCTCAGTTATTCTGCTATTGATTCCTTCTAGTGTATTTTTCATTTCAGTTATTTTATTGTACATCTCTGTTTTTAATTCTTCTAGGTCTTTGTTAAACATTTCTTGCATCTTCTCGATCTTTGCCTCCATTCTTTTTCCGAGATCTTGGATCATCTTCACTATCATTATTCTGAATTCTTTTTCTGGTAGGTTACCTATCTCCACTTCATTTAGTTGTTTTACTGGGGTTTTATCTTGTTCCTTCATCTGGTAAATAGTCCTCTGCCTTTTCATCTTGTCTATCTTTCTGTGAATGTGGTTTTCTTTCCTCAGGCTGCAGGATTGTAGCCCTTCTTGCTTCTGCTTTCTGCCCTCTGGTGGATGAGGCTATAAGGGGCTTGTGCAAGTTTCCTGATGGGAGGGAGTGTTGGTGGGTAGAGCTGGCTGTTGCTCTGGTGGGCAGAGCTCAGTAAAACTTTAATCTGCTTGTCTGCTGATGGGTGAGGCTGGATTCCCTCCTTGTTGGTTGTTTGGCCTGAGGCGACCCAGCACTGAAGCCTACAGGCTCTTTGGTGGGGCTAATGGTGAGCTCTGGGAGGGCTCGCGCCAAGGGGTACTTCCCAGAACTTCTGTTGCCAGTGTTCTTGTCCCCACAGTGAGCCACAGCCACCCCCTCCACCTCTGCAGGAAACCCTCCAACACTAGTGCTGGTTCAGTCTCCTATAGGGTCACTGCTCCTTCCCCTGGATCCTGATGTGCACACTACTTTGTGTGTGCCCTCCAAGAGTGGAGTCTCTGTTTCCCCCAGTCCTGTCAAAATCCTGCAATCAAATCCCGCTAGCCTTCAAAGTCTGATTATCTGGGAAATCCTCCTCCCGGTGCTGGACCTTCAGGTTGGGAAGCCTGATGTGGGGCTGAGAACCTTCACTCCAGTGGGTGGGCTTCTGTGGTATAATTGTTCTCCAGTTTGTCAGTCACCCACTCAGTGGTTAGGGGATTTGATTTTATTGTGATTACACCCCTCCTACCATCTCACTGCGGCTTCTCTTTTGTCTTTGGATGTGGGGTATCTTTTTTGGTGAGTTCCAGTGTCTTCCTGTCGATGATTGTTCAGCAGTTAGTTGTGATTTCAGTGTTTTCGCAAGAGGGAGTGAGTGCACGTCCTTCTGTTCTGCCATCTTGAACCAATCTCCTGAATGAAGCCATTTCTGTTCCACTTCTCATGCTATGAAACTTGCTAAGTTCTAAAAAAATGACCACAAAGAAGAAAGCTCCATCTTCATCACAATATGGAAAAGTTCCCAACTCTAAATGTCATGCTTTGATGATCATTTGCCAAATACACTGATATTGTTTTCAGAATGAAGAAGAAGGCTGAAAGACAGTGCTTAATTCAGACCTTGGGCAGGATTCAGCTCTCCCTAAAGGAAGAATATTGGCCTCAAACTGCCTTTCAACAGTGCACGGTGGAAGGAGGATACAAAGGAAAAATGGGGGATGTCCACATATGGACATCATTTTAAAATAGGTACAGGTGAAGAAGGAAAAACCCTCATGTGTCATTTTATGACTTCAGTCTACCTTCTGGTTGAGGAACTGCTGGAAATGAAGTTGAAAAGAGGCAAAATGGAAGAGCAGAAATCATGAGATCTCAACACAGAGAACTTAGGACTTCAAGAGGGTTCCTGTGAGCTACACTGATCCACTGGATCTCACACTGATCCAGAGACATGTTCCCAGAACCTAGTACAATAGCCTTCCTTGTCCTCATCTTCAGACACATCTGTCCTGAGCTCACCTTCTACCCTCTGTCTTCCTGCCTCCAGGCACAGCTCAGGTTTATCAAATGCTAACAGTGATTCATTCTCTTTCATTGCATTGGGGGCTTCCTTTTGGATTTTTAATTGTTTCCTTCTACTTTTTGCTTTGTTTACCTTTTTAAATACAAGTAAATCATTTTAAAAATAAAATGTCAGATAGGGAACCAAGCAATCCAATTTTTCATAAAAAGGAAGTCATTAAGTAATGGCTTAAAGAAGACAGAAAGAATTGTTGATGATGATTAAAATCATATTCTATCATAATTCCATAATTTTCAAATCTACTGAATGTATACAATATGTGTACATATATTATATGTATGTATATAAGCCCTGTGTTTCTATCTATCTATCTATCATCCACCTAAGGAGATTGATAGAGAGAGAGATTCCTCCTCCCTGGTGGTACTTTCGGCCAGTGGTACTGAAGAGATGGTTTATGTGCTCACACTGTATTCTCCTCGTGCTCCAAATTCTGGTCCCTCACTCAGAGTTGTCTATCCTTGGATTCAAGGTCCTAACTAGCAATTACAGATCTTCCTTAGCTTTTGGCTGCTATTTTTGCTCTCTCTGTGGAGAAGAATTTAACTTGAAAATGAGTCTCCTATTTATTAGTTTAAACATATATTCCCTCATTAGCACATTAACCATCTCACATCAAAAGTAATTTACCATCATCTCGAGCCCAATACCAAGGAAATCATATCATCATTCCCAAGATTGCTTTGCCTGTGTCACAACTGACCTTCATTTTCTCTTGCTCCATAGAATTGTAGACTGTGTGAGCCTAAAGAAAAGGAAGGAGGGGAGTGATTAACATTTTTGAGCACTGTTCGTGGGGCATGCATGTGTGAGCTCTTCACATTTCTCATTTCACTGAGACCTAAAAACAATCTTTCCCAGATAGATATTGCCCACATTTCATGGATGAGAAAGTTAAGCCTTCAGTGGGTTACATAACTTGCACAGGGAGTTTGAGTTAATCAGTGGTGAGCCTGGGATCTTAGTCATGACCACAGGCTCTGAGGTCTTGCTGAGTTCACCTCACCGTGCTACCCCAGCTGAGGCTGTGACTTTTATCACTTCATCTTATATGTTAGGGAGCCGAGGGGCAGAGTGGATATGGGTCTTACACAAGTTCTCGTGGTCAGTTGGGGCTGACCCTCAACCAAGTCCCCTGAATCTTGTCTCAGCTTTTCCACACACCAAGCTGCCTACTCCCCATAGCAGGCATAGCAAGGGCCAAGCCTTTTACACAAGTGGTTATACTGAGCCTGAAGCTCCCCTGGCAGCTCCACTCTTTTATTTAATTGGAGCATAGTTGATTAACAATTATAGTTTCAGGTGTAGAGCAAAGTGATTCCATTATATATACATATATACAACTGAATATATATATATATATATATATATATATATATATACACAACTGAATATATATATATATACACAACTGAATATATATATATATATATATATATATATATTCATTTTCCCTTATAGGTTATTATAAGATATTGAGTATAGTTCCCTGTGCTATACACTATGTCCTTGTTGGTTATCTATATTATATATAGTAGTGTGTATCTGTTAATCCCAAACTCCTAATTTATCCATCACCCCCTTCCCCCTTTGGTAACCATAAGTTTGTTTTCTATGTGTGAGTCTATTTCTACTTTGTAAATAAGTGCATTTGTATCATTTTTCAGATTCCACATATAAGTGATATCATATGATATTTGTCTTTTTAATCCTTAGGTCATCCTCATTCTTGCCCATCTTCCTGAGCACGGTGACCATGCACAGTTACTAGGTTCTTTCTGAAGACCTCACTAGCACGGCCCAATAATGGGAGATAAGTGAGAATTAGCACTCCTCCTTTATAATTTCTACTAAGAAATTATAAAATCAAGTCCCAGACCAAACTGCCACACATACAACCAATGAACAAGCATTCAGCCTCAGTGAAATCCCACTAATCTCTTTTGAGGCTCTGAAAATGCCTTGCATGGAAGTTTCTCTGAAAACAAATGATACAGTATTCCAGTTGTATATTTCAGTGAATCATCTCTTCAAGGCTATGACCAACACTCTGCTAAACCAGCAGCAAGACACTAGCTCATTTATGAACCAAACCTCCCATGTAATCTCTAAGGGTATACGGTGAAGGAGACACTAGATTTTAAAGCTCTATTCCTTAAAAAGCAGGGAATGTTTTAAAAATATTTTACCTTATCCACCTGTATGGAATAGCAAAAATGTTCCAATGGAAACACATTTCTAACCCTCCCTATTCCTAATCAACAACCTTTCTAACACCCATCAACCTTTCTAGTGAATTAGCATAGCCTCTGATATTATTTGGTGAGAAAGGAATCCAAATATTTGTAGTAGCTACCCCTGGAATGTGGGTTTCCTGATTAAACGCTGCCAGATCTTTCTGACACATTTAGAGCAACTGATTAACCCTGGCATGCAATGGGACCAAACTCATATTCACATTTATATCACATGGCCCAAGATGAAGAGCTTTAAAGTAAACTACTACTTACAGTCTTACTGACTCACTCCTTCTCTCGGCCTGTGAGCCTTGTTCCCTTAACTGCTTCTTCTCTGTCTTGCTTTGGGCACCGTCCTCTGCCCTGACCTTCAATACAAGTGTGTTTCCAGGACACTGACACTTGCTCCCCTCTTGTACCAGCCAGTCGCTCTGAGCCTGAGGCTATGGCTCTGGAGGATTTCTGGACCTGCCCAGCCCTGCTTTCTCCCAGCCTCTGTTGCTCACTCCCAACTATGGGATGCACTGTGCATCCCAAGTGTGTTTTTCTGTCCTATCAGGGTGATGAAGCCCCAAATTTCAGCCAGGTCGCTACCTTAGTGGGAAAAAAACCATTTTCTCAGGGGAGATTCAGAGGCCAAGTTGGTTCATCTCTCTTTGTTATCTGGGCTGTAGTGGGAGCTCAGGTCTCGACTTTCTCATCACTCTCAGACCTGACACCACCACCTCCCTCCCTCCCTTTTGCAACAGTGGACTTTGGAATACTAGATGCTTCCAGCTAGTTGTCACTCTTGACTATAAAATAAGGTTCACAAGATGCAGTATGAAAACTCTACGGCGGCCCTAAGACTGGGTGAAAATTTGCATCAAATAACAAGGGTTCAAATTTTAAGAAAAAAACATTTAGTTTAAATATTAGTGAATAAAGACAGACAAGTTTTCAGAACTATTACATTTATGAGTTTGAGCTGAGAAATCAACCAGATAAGTGAGTAGGGAGCAGGATCGGAGCTGGAACAGTCCTTTCTGAAGCGGCAGTTGAATGGCTCACCTTTGACTCACCAGAAGGAAACCTGGTTTGCAGACTTTCCAGTTTTCACAGAGAGGCACACCATCGTGGTTTTTAATATGAAATCAAATTATTTTAAAACGTTTGGGGGTGATTTTCATTTAAAGAAATGCGGTGCAAACAAAATATCACCATTGGTCCACCTCCCCTGGTGTGGCTGAAACATTGGGCTTTTCAGAACATCTTAGGTTGACAACGAGGGTCGAGTCATCCTAAATATGAGGACAGAGCTGTGATCCACTCTATTGGGGTGGTAAAATGTTTCTCATAATGTGTAGAATTAAAACTGTTTTATGTAAAACCTTTGAAAAAAAAAAATGAAGAAGCAGCTAGCCTCCCGTGCTTCCAACGTAGGGGGCACCGGTTTGATCCCTGGTGGGGGATCTAAGATCCCACAGAACAAGCAGCATGGCCCCCAAAAAAAGAAAGCTAGCCTCTTCTAAAAGGCTACTCTATGGAGGATGTAATAGAAGGTTCCTTATCTAATTTAATTATCACAGCAACCCAAGAGGCAGATCTTATTATTTCTGTTTTTCAGATAAAGAAACTGAGAAACCCTGAGGAGTAAGTAATTTCTGCAGCATCCTACAGATATGCTGTACTAGCATTTGAACAAAAGTTACATGTGACTCTAGGGTCTTAACCCAAGATCTGACTCCCTAACTCAAAGTTACTTAAGTCACATTTGTTACTGTTATTTTCTCAATCAGTAACTACTACTGTGTGCCCACATGTCCCCTTCTTATTCTTATTTCAGAGAGGTCATTAGGTACTCACCTCACACCTGTTCTGGAAACATGGGTACAAAATCAGCCTCAGTTGCCTGAGCTATATCTATGTATGAAACGTTGGGAGAGCTCATTTCCATTCTGATCCTTTCAATGAAATTCTTTCCACCCTAGGACCTAAAATAAATGGTGTCTGGTTTATTTACTGACTTTAATGTAAACCTATGAAAATAGGTTGGAAGAACCTTCCACAGGATAGAAGAACACCCAATGGCTCAGTTACCTGAATACTTGAAGGAATTCAAGAATCTTTGCTGAAGTCACTGATGCTCCTCTTGATGGCTGGTAGCAGCTTTGAAAAGACAGAGGGAAAGGCAAGGTTGAAACAGAGCATCAGATTATCTGTGGTGAGATTTCAGTTATCACTGTGGATCACGGGGGATGGGTTTAGGGAGGGAACGCCTTTCCTGGACACCCCAAATTGTTCCACTAAGTGTCAGGGGATTTTCTCCTTGCATCCAAGCCATGAGGTTATCCCACCTGGTGACGAGGACACGGAAAGGGGTGAAGAGGAAGTAGAAGGAGTCTCAGGGACGAACTGAGCACATACGAAAGAGAACTTGCTTATGACTCAGAGGACCTGACTCTAGTTCCCTCATTAGCTGCTGTGTGACTTTTCACAAGAACTCAGTTTTCTCTCTGTTCATTGTGAGGAATGAGTAAAATTTAAAATAATCATAATAATCATAGTAATAATAATAACAGCCACATTGGTTAAAACAACAATAACCACAATTTGCCTGTCACTTTGCATGCATTATCTGGTTAATCATGGTAGCAAGCATGAAAATTAAGTATCATTCTCCCCATTTTGTGTTACTCAGTTACTGGCCCAGAAATACACACAGAAAAGGCTAACTCCAAATCCCGTACTCTTTCCACTCAGCTGGCAGGGAAAGTTTATTCCAGTTGTTCACAGCATTCTACTTCCTCCCCCTCTACCCACAGTTCATTTTATTTCCACTGAAATATTGTTTTCTCCCTGAGAGTCGTTATGGTGTATGGGAAGATGAATAATAGCAACTTAATAAAATACATAGTACAGATCTACAATGTCAGGAGCTATCCTTTTACCTAAACGTGTCTTTGTTTAGCCAAGACTAAGAACAGAGTAGGTGCCCCCCCCCAATTTTTTTTTGTTCCAGTTTGATTATCTGATGTAATTCAAATAACACCTTGATCTACTCAGTGGCAAACACAGTCAAACGTTTCTCAACTGTTCTCGCTCTACTGTACTTCCCCTCTGGCCTGTTTCCTGCCTCACACCGCTCCTTCCCACAGTTTTCCCACAATCTTTTGGGTGCTTGTGAGTCCAGGACACAGGCAGCTGCCTGCAAAGAACAGGGCATCACACCACACAGGCTGGACAGTTGCGCCTTTCCGGAGCTGTTAGCACGGACTAAAATACCTGTGGTGAAATATGCCAAATAAATCCTCCAAATAATCAATAAACAAGGGCAATACTAACAACTTCACATGATAAAAAGGCAATTTGTGGTCCACGGTTGGAGTCTCTCCCATACCCTGCAGCTTATTTCTTCCTTAGGAGAAATCACAGCAATTCTAAACTATGTTTACCCTTTTTTGTTAAGATTTTTAAAAATTAATTTATTTTATTTATTTATTTTTGACTGTGTTGGGTCTTCATTGCTGCGTGTGGGCTTTCTCTATTTGTGGCGAGCGGGGGCTACTCTTCGTCGCAATGCGCGGGAGTCTCATTGCGGTGGCTTCTCTTGTTGCGGAGCACAGGCTCCAGTAGTTGTAGTACACGGGCTCAGCAGTTGTGGCTCACGGGGTCTACAGAGCAAGCTCAGTAGTTGTGGCTCATGGGCTCTAGAGCACAGTCTCAGTAGTTGTGGCACACAGACTTAGTTGCTCTGCAGCATGTGGGATCTTCCCAGACCAGGGCTCGAATCCGTGTCCCCTGCACTGGCAGGCAGATTCTTAACCACTGCGCCACCAGGGAAGCCCTATGTTTCCATTTAAAGTAATTAAGCAAACACATAAACAGGCACTTAAGGAATAATGAGACAAATAGTTAAAGTTCTTTTTTTCTTCCGGGAATTTCAACAACCATGAATCATACATATTTATATAACATTTGGGAGATAGCCTTGGGATGTCTACTTTGATCTTCATTCATTTATTCATTAGAAAATGAGACCACAGAAAGCCAAATACCATATGACATCACTTACATGTGGAATCTAAAATACGACACAAATGACCATGTCTACAAAGCAGAAACAGGCTCACAGACATAGAGAACAGACTGGTGGTTGCCAAGGGGGTGGGGGTGGGGGAGGGATGGAGTGTGAGGTTGGGATTAGCAGATGCAAACTGTTATATACAGGATGGATAAACTACAAGGTCCTACTGTATAGCACAGGGAACTATATATTCAATACTATATATATTCAACTCCTACATATATTCAATATCCTGTGATAAACCATAATGAGAAAGAAAGTGAAAGATATATATATGTGCTTGTCTGTGTGTATAACTGAATCACTTTCTGTACAGCAGAAATTAACACAGCATTGTAAATCAACTATACTTCAACAAAATTTAAAAAATTAAAGAAAATGAGAGCACAGAGATAGAGATAAGGGAGAGACAGACAGACAGACAGAGGCTACTATCTGTGGAGTCAGAAGAGTAATGGCGATGATGAGTAACTGCATTGAAGCCTCTGTCCAATCCACACCCCTCCCACTCTCCTCCCCAGCTGCACTGAACACGCCCAATTTTCTGAGCCCATCTGTGCTGTCACCAGGAAGACTGCACAGCCACTGCTTCATCTGCAGGGCATGAGGGGTCCCTGCCCCTTACTCCCAGCCTTGCTCCTTGCCTCAAGTGATCGCTAATCTTTCTGGACTCCATTTAAAGTGGTCTGCTCCAGGACTTCCCTGGTGGTGCAGTGGTTAAGAATCCTCCTGCCAATGCAGGGGATGCGGGTTCGATCCGTGGCCCAGGAAGATCCCACATGCCATGGAGCAACTAAGCCCGTGCGCCACAACTACTGAGCCCACGTGCTGCAACTACTGAAGCCGCGCTCCCTAGAGCCCATGCTCCACAGCAAGGGAAGCCACCACGATGAGAAGCCCGTGCACAGCAACGAAGAGTAGCCCTTGCTCACCACAACTAGAGAAAGACCACGCACAGCAACGAAGACCCGACCTAGCCAAAAATAAAATAAATTAATTTTAAAAATAAATCAATAAAGTGGTCTGCTCCAGCCTGAGTCTCCTCACCTCTCAGCCAGATAAGGTGCCTCTCCTCTGAGGACTCATAGGCATTAGACGACCCTTCAAGCAGTCACCAGACTCTGCATGTTTACTCGTCTGGGTTATTGTGAGTGACTTGTGGGCAAGCGACTGCAGCTCTATCTTATTCATTTCTTTGTTTCACTTCTTTCTACTTTGGGAGCTAGTCACGACTCCCTAGCACACGGGACAAGCTCAAAACAGTACATGCTGAAGGAATAAAGGGAAAGATAGTTAAGGAAATCACAGCTTAATGGTAGAGACAGAGGTGGCAGGATAAGCAGAATGCAATAGGACAAGCTCCGTGCACGTGTGGAGGACGCATGAGCAAGGGCTCGTGTGCCTGCAGCACAGAAAGCCAAACCCTGACAGCAATAAAGTAAGGGTTTATTTGCAGGGAGCCCAGCAAGGGAGTAGGGGGCAAAGATCCACTCCCACCTGGTCCCTGAGTTATGGGTTTTTTAACAGGGAAGAACAAAGAGGCTGGGATTAATCCCTGTCTGGTAACATTTCTTAATCGTAGTTTCGGGAGCCAGGGTGACTCTGGTTTAGGATTCTCTGTCCAGGTGGTCCATGGCTTGGAGTCTGTGAGCTCATCTTGCCCTGGGGAGACAGCCTGTATGTTAATGATGATATCTATACTAGCAATTTTAGTACGTGAATGATGTTTTTGACAATAGGAGTCTTAGTCAGCTGACTCTGGTTGATGAGTGTTCAGTTAGCACAGGACTGAGGTCAGAGGAGGGAAGAAAGAGGATAAAGTTTTAGATAGAGAGATTAATCATAAACTCAGTTTTCAGGTGAGCTCATTTTCACCCACAGAGTTAGGGAAGGTTTCACTCCCCTTATCTTTGATATCGACCAGGGTTCTTGGCCTTCCTTAATCAATAGAAATTGATAAGAATCCAGACAAGAAATCTAGGCACGGCTTTATTGGGGCCCCTGAGGCAGCAGGGGGGAGCGAGAACAAACAACATGGTTCCTTGCACGTTCTCTGAGGTGGGGGTAAGCCGGTTCCTCATATGGAGTGAGGGTATGTCCAGGGGTCAGGCCGGAGGGGTGGCTGAGGTGGTTTGCCCACACTTTTGGTGGTACTGTGTGCAGGGGGCATGCTCAGTGACCTGCTTTTGCTCCTGACCCTCTGCTTTGGCTGGCTTTTCAGAAGTGGAAGTTGGAGTTTTGGTCTCTTTGTATCTTGCTGTCCATAATTCGCCCCAGCTGCACATGCACTATTTTTAGTCCCTCATAACTTTGTATCTTTTGCTGGAGGAGACATCTGTCCAGGTGCCAGCCCTGCAGCAAAGGGTCCCAGGTCCCAGGCCCCACCTGTCTCATCTTCACTCCCATTTTACCCAGGTAAGCTGTTCACCTCCAGCTTTCAGAAGCAGGCTCAGTATTGATGTCTGCCCCAATGTAAAATGCAGGAGAGAGATAGTTTACAAATGAATGTAAACCTGAAGGAGTAAGGAGTCCATAGAGGGGCTATGTCTGTTGTCCAGCCTGAGAGAACACACTGCATCAAACATGAGGGCTGGCTGGGGAAGAAAGACAGGGTATGTTGACAAGGGGAGCAGAAAAAGGTTGGAGGGCTGCAGGGGGGCATTCTGGACAGAATTTAAGCTGTGAACCTGTGTTTTCAGTGGGAGGAGGAAGGTCTTTACCACCCACGAAGATGTTCCTTCTCATTATTTCAAGCTCAGAAGGTTTCTAGGAGGCCACCTAATGTTTCTTCCCACGTGAATAAGCTGAGTTAACCCCATGTCTCCCAGGATAAGCCTAAGAAGGTAGGAGTCAGCAGTATAAGGTTAACGTTAAGAGTATAAGGCAGGGGTTTTGGTGCACAAATTCTACCACTCACTCATTCTTTCCACAGTTTCATAGGGAGGAAACTGTATTTGCTCAGACACAATATTTGCACAACAACCAAATTGAACTTGAAAAAAAATTTTTTTAAAAACAACACTTTACTTAGTAGCTAGGTCAGAGCGTGACCACACTGTCATGACAACCCTGGGCAGACCTTTTCCCAACAGCTCTCAAGCTTGGGTTCAGATTCAGGAACCTATGTGAGACTTCTTACTTTTCTTTCCCTCTAGTCTAGAAGAGCTGGATGTGTGGAACCATATCCCAGACAAATGCCCTGTGGAGAGGCTAATCTGGCACCTTGTTTCATCAAGCTGAGAGGCTGAAGCAGAAAATGCACACGTAGCTGGGCTCTTTACAGATGGGCTCCACCGATTTGGTTTTCTCTTGGAGCCAAGGAGCACAAGGGGAAAAACACAGAAGGCGCGAAGTGAATGCAAAGCTCGGGCTTTACTGTGTGCTCCTCATACGAGGAGGTCCACTGTTTAGTAAAACGTTGCCTAGTGTCTCAGGCTCTGCCCATTCAGACAAGGAGTTCTTACTGTCTTGGGGTGAGATGGGTAAGAGAGTAAATAACAGAACAGAGAGAGTTTCTTCATGTTTCTTTCTCTAAAGACTCAGGAAGAGATATGACGAGAGGAGAAAAGGCAGAATCTGAGAGTACCTTTCGGACAAGTGTGTAACTTTCCCAAGACTTATCTTCCTGAAATGTAAAGCGAAGAAAACAAACGAAATTTCCTTACAGAATGGTTGAGAAGATTGAATGAGATAATTTACTGAACAATTGTAATATGAACTCAAGTTGGTGCCTCTAACAGGCATGGACCCTTTTCTCTGATGGCTAAGGAATGATATTTTGTGAACACTATTTTTGAATCTGGCTTCTTGGTTCTCTGATTTTAGCAGTGTCCAACCCTGAGACTTGTGTCTCAACTTTTTTGGGTCTCTGTGCTCTAGAAATCGTGCTGACTCTGTCCTCACGTCATACATAATACAAGAGTGCCAGGGTGGGGGAAATTAGTATAGAAAAGAAATTAGTTTTCAAGGTGTATTACCAATTCTCCTTTACAGCAATAGCTTGGGGGAAAAAAATAAAATGGATGAAACAAATTAAAACCTTGGAATTGTTTACTGTGTAGTCAGTGGAGAAATCTTGCAGGGCTAGAGAACAAAGACAATATAAATGGACATGGAGCAACTGGAACAAATAACCATAAGATCTGTGTAATGCAGCAATGTCACATACTTGCTGAAAAAAGCAAAGGCAAAGCAAACAGGTATTATCATAGGAATATACACTCCAAAATAAAGGTGATGATTGTCTCACTGTGTTCTGTAAAGGGCTGGTTAAATCAGGAACAACTTTGTCTGTCCCGGGAAGGCCATGGCTAAGCATCAGAGCATTCAGGAACAACCATCACAAATGTCGGGAACAAGCAGCCACTTAGCCCAGCAGAGGAGTGTCTGAGGTAACTCGGCTGAATCTTCAGATGTGGGCTGCCGTATAGACAAGAAGCCATATTTCTCCTCTGCTTCTCCAAGAGGTAGAGCTGGAATCAATGATTATAGTCATAGAAAAAATGAGTACAGTTCACCTGTTAGAAAGAAAATTTAAACAGCTTTGGCAGTCCAATAATGGAATGGGCTAGCTTACAAAATTATGGGCTTCGTACCGTGAAAAATAGACATGTTGCCATATTGAGGCTACCCCCCTATATATCTTAGCCATTGAAGATGTGTTCTCTAAGACACAGTAAAACATCCGAAAATGGCTCTAATTGAGAAAGGAGAGAGCTTAAGTGTAAAGAACAGGTGCACTCAAGAGAGGAACCCATTTCAGGCCCCATATTAAATGGAAAAATGTAGGAAAAGAAAAAGTTCATTTATTGCATCAAATACATTAAGAATCTATTATGTTCAAAAACATATTTAGTTTCAGCACAGTGAAAGGTACATTAGATAGATTAGTCAGAATACAGTTCTCATGAAATTTACAATACAGTAGAAGAAAAGCATGTTCATAAACTATGATATTATCATGTGGAAGGTGACATAAATGTGACACATATAAAGTCCTCTGAGAATTAGACTTTACATAAGAATGGAAAAATCATCCTGTGTTTTCCTTATTAAACAATTAAGGGATTAGAAATAAATTACTTCTGATTTGCAAGAAAATTAAATGTAGGCCAAACCAGGTTGAATCAGAGAAACAAAAAAGAAAAAACTTTAGAAAAATGTTTTTGGTTTCACCTCTCTCATGTTATAAACCTTATTGAATCTCAGGTTTGGGCTGGCTACCCAAGAATACATTTTTAATGTTATTCCAAATAGCTCCCCATTGCTTCTTGAAGAAATACTAGAAAAATTAAAATAAAAATTAAATCATTTCTAAAGAAACTATAACAGTCATTCTTAGGTTTATGCTAAAAATACAAGCTTTTTCAATGTTTTTGTGGCATAGTTCACACATGTATAGAAATACCTTCCCCCATTAATAAAAATGCTCTGTGACATCATCCTTCATGGCTCATTCTTTTGTTGGATGCACTATAATACATTTTTATAAGCCTCAAACTGGAGACACAATTTGTTTCCAGTTTATTATTAAAATGTCACAATGAACACACCAATAAATATGCATATTTCAAATTATTTTATTTTAAATTTTCCTTCACTTCTGTGCTAAAGTATAGATGAGTGTCTATTTTTGCACACTCCTAGAAACAGAGTACTTCTATTATGTATTCTTTATGTATCTGACAGGAAAAAAGTGGTATCTCAATGCTGTAGGATTTACATTTCTTTATTTGCAAATAATATTTAATGTTTTTATATCTTTGTAAACAGTAAATCATATGAATTCTTTCTTTTTTTAAATCACCTCCTTATATGTTCTATGTCCATTTCCAAAGGGAAGTTTTATTTTTCTTGTTTATTGATAATAGCATGTTTACATACATTTCTCAGCATTGATTTTTAACATTTTTTTGAAGTTTATTAATTTACTAGACTAATAATTTTATATCCTACATTTGATAGTGCTTTAAAAATCTATAAAAAGACATTTTCATGTGCTATTTAATTAAGCTCCTATTTTAGATATGAAACCCCAGTTTTTTTATACATTCTTTTTTATATATTTTTAACATTTTTAAACTTTTTTGGTTATTCAAACACATTTAAGTTTTATGCAATTAAAACTATTAATATTATTTTTCATGGCTCCTATTTTGGTTTTGTGTTTTTAAAAGTTTTTTCCAACCACCCAAATTATAGATATATTGTTAAAATATTTTGTAATTTCATAATTTACATTTAAATATTTAGAACTTATGGCATTTATTTTGGAGTTGTGTAAGGTTGCATGCTCCATGTAATTTTTTAAAGACGATTAACTCATTAACCCATCATAAAGTATTAATTTCATTCTGTTTATGCTGAATTGAGATTCTTCATTGAACACCCTTACTGCCAGCCACTGAGAATATAAGAAAAAAAAAATGGACAAAATTACTTTTTTCATAAAGCTTACATTGCAGTAAGAGAAACAAATATTAAACAAATTATCACTAAAATATTTCTTAAAAAAACCATGGAGAACAGCCTCAGTTTGGAGACTGGATAAAGATTAAATATAATAAATCTTGCATGGTGATGTGGGCAGAAATGTAATTTTAGAGAAGAAACAATATCCTATTTAAAAGTCCTGGGTCATCTGAACATGCCTCCTTCAGGGAGCTGGAAGAAATCCTCCTTTGGCTTGGGCACAGAAGGCAGGACACCACATATGTTCTGAAGTACTTGAGTCCATTCCACACAAGGCAAAGCTAATCCCCTGCCCCAAGAAAGACATCAGCCATTCTAATGTGTTTCTTCTTATAGATACATTTGAGAATCTCTTTTTAAACTTCAGCAAAATATTTTGATTGGAATTTCTTTTAATTGAAATATTAAACTGTGAAGGACTTTTTTTTAGGATTCAATGGAGACATTATTTTTAACTGAAAGAATTAAAAGATGTTTGTCTTAGATTTAACACATATTTCTTTTGTTTTATCCATACGTGCCTGTGTGAGCACTAGTGTGTGTGTGTGTGTGTGTGTGTGTGTGTGTATTTTAATGTGACTTGGTTTGTCAAAATTTATTATGAAAACTACATAGCAATTATTTTTCTAAGGGAAATCCTGGCATACATCAAGAAGTGGGCTTATAGGAGATTCAGAGACACTTTTAACAGGCATCCTAAATCATTGGATGGGAAAGGGTAAGGCTATTTTCCAATTGGTTTGGAAGAAACACACCCAAAAGAATACCAAGTATTGCTTAAGACCAATTAGTCTGTAAGCACGACTTTTCCGTGGAGAAAGGGGCTGGCTTGCCGATTTTGAATGATAGTTATGAACACAAGAAATTAGAACACTAAAAATGTTTAATAAATGGAAGATCAAGATAAAAATTGAGGAGATCTTAAATTCACCTTGTCTTAACTTCTTGGCACTGGGTATTTGGTCAGTCCAAGATTTATATCACAGCAGTGGTTGAAGAGAAATTTAGCCTTTTTCATAACTTCTATTTTCTATTTTTCTTTTTAAGTGGGAAGGTAGACCTTTTCATCTTAGTTTTTTTTTTCCCTCAAGGCTATCTAGAAAGTGATTAACACATGCTGCTCATGAGCCTTAGACATAAGTAGAGTCCAAGGAAGTCAAGAGAGTTGTATTATAGACAACATTTCCAGACTACCAGTCATCATGCCAATGGAGTTCATTTGTCATAAAGCGATGTTCATGCTGCCTTGTTTTTCCTGTTGGTGTTATGCACCGACTCCCAAGTGTGTTTGTGGAGAGCTGCCCCCAGGAGGTGTGGGTTTCTTGGCATATGGGCACATCAACACATCAACAGGGCAGCTTCCCACTCTTTCACGGGAATGGTTCTCAGGCACAAAGATGCAGATACTGGCCTCTGGAAGTTGTCAGAGCACTCTGAAGGGCTGGAGGCCTGTGGAGGTGGGGGGCTGGCTGTGTCTGCTACAGTCAAGGCCAATCTTCCTCTGACAATGATAAATCACTGCTAAAGTGTTTCATTTCTTTTTTCAAACATATCTTTACTACAAATACTGTGCATGGAATTTTGTTGTTTGGTGATATTTTCCACTCGTATTATTTACATTCTCCATATTGTTAGACCTGTTCCCATCATTCAAGGACCACATAGTTTTCTTCTGGATTGCTTTATTCTAGCTCATTTGGACTAGTGTTTGTCCACTGGCACATCACAGCAAGGGGGTGTGTTGGGAACCCTTCACAGGCCAGCTGCCAACGTGTGAAGAGTTTTTGTTATAAGTATGCATTGTGTATCGACTAAGGATCATATTCTTACCACAGTGTCTCCTAGATGGAACATGCAACTGAACACAAGAAACTGATAAAAAAAACAACATTGAGATTGACATATATACACTAATATATATAAAATAGATAACTAATAAGAACCTGCTGTATAAAAAATAAATTAAATAAAATTTTTTAAAAAAGAAAAAAAAGAATGGATACTCAACAGGGTCCTAATGTATAGCACAGGGAAATATATTCAATATCCTTTCATAACCCATAATGGAAAAGACTATAAAAAAAGAATGTATATATCTGTACAACTGAGTCACTTGGCTGTATAGCAGAGATTGTCACAACATTGTAAATCAACTATACTTTAATAAAAATAAATAAATAAATAAAATTTTTTTAAAAACATCATTTGAATAGTAAAGAAAGATCACATAATTAGTAAAGCACTTGAAGATTTTGCCCAAAGACTACAAAAGGAATTCACATCAGGGAATAAATTCTTTTGCCCGACAAGGAACGAAGATAGTGACCAAACAAAAAGCATAAGAAATATGGAATTAACCCAGCCTTTCAAAATTCCAGTGTTCTTAACTGCAGAGAGACACAAATATATTGTGCCCTATTAACTGAAACATCTTCTGGTTACTGGGAATTTTCTTCTTTTTTTTTTTTTTTTGGTCTCAGCTTTAGAGTTAAAAGTATAACTTCCAGTAAGGTAGACCATTCTCATTAGCTTATGGAAGATTTTATTCTCTTTTATTTTCTTTTCACTATTGCTGATCCCCAATCCTGTTCTGTATTCCCACATAGGCACTCAATCTGATATGTGTGTTACATTTCCTTGGATATGTATATAACCTTATAAAAATGCAGTGGTCCTCAAAAAATCTAAAAACAATAAATGCTGGACAGGGTGTGGAGAAAAGGGAACCCTCTTGCACTGTTGGTAGGAATGTAAATTGATACAGCCACTATGGAGAACAGTATGGAGGTTCCTTAAAAAACTAAAAATAGAACTACCATACAGCCCAGCAATCCCACTTCTGGGCATATACCCTGAGAAAACCATAATTCAAAAAGAGTCATGTACCACAATGTTCATTGCAGCTCTATTTACAATAGCCAGGACATGGAAGCAACCTAAGTGTCCATCAACAGATGAATGCATAAAGAAGATGTGGTACATGTATACAATGGAATATTACTCAGCCATAAAAGGAAATGAAATTGAGTTATTTGTAGTGAGGTGGATGGACCTAGAGTCTGTCATACAGAGTGAAGTAAGTCAGAAAGAGAAAAATAAATACCGTATGCTAACACATATATATGGAATCTGAAAATAAAAGTGGTTCTGAAGAACCTAGGGGCAGGACAGGAATAAAGACACAGATGTAGAGAATGGACTTGAGGACATGGGGAGGGGGAAGGGTAAACTGGGACGAAGTGAGAGAGTGGCATGGATATATATACACTACCAAATGTAAAATAGATAGCTAGTGGGAAGCACCCACATAGCACAGGGAGATCAGCTTGGTGCTTTTTGACCCCCTAGAGTAGTGGGATAGGGAGCATGGGAGGGAGAGGCAAGAGGAAGGAGGTATGGGGATATATGTATATGTATAACTGATTCACTTTGTTATAAAGCAGAAACTAACATACCATTGTAAAGCAATTATACTCCAATAAAGATGTTTAAAAAAAAATGTTTACAAGTCATACATTCTGCCACATAAAAAAAAAATTACAGTAGTCCTTTTTATGTGTTTTTAGGTTATGTAAATGGTATTGTGCTATGGAGATTTGTATATGTACAATGCTGTAGCTTTAAGTCTTCATGCCGTTGTATATATACCTAAGTCATTGCTCCTAAATGCTTGTTACAGTGAATGTATCCATCATATTTTATTTATTTAGAGATGAACACATAAGATGGCTACAAACAGTAGCTACCACAAACAATGTTGAAAAGAATTACCTTCATACATACTTTTTTGAAACATATACATAGGAATAGGGTTCCTGGGTAACAGGAAACATAACATATACAACGGAACTACTGCCAATTGCCCTCCGTATCAACCATGCAAACTCTTTTTAAAGGTTAAAATGATGTTGGATTTATTATTCTGCTTGTGCAAATGTCTTTTAAGACTAGTCAGCAGATCTCAGTTTTTCAAACTTCACACACTGAAAACTTTTTGCTGTTATTCTCTTGATTCTTAAACACAACAAACTCTTAAATGTCCAGCAAAAATACTTGGACTAGTTTTTCAATGATAAACTGCTAATTACATGGTATGCTTCTCTTAAAAACCAGGTAGCTGGGTCACTAAAGGTATAGTTACAGTATTGTAATTTTTGTCCTTGACATAATTTTAGAAGATGGAACTCTGTAAGAAATTTGTATAATATTTAAACATCTGTTATAATGCAAATCCCTGGGTCAATATTTCTCTGGAGAATTGCTCTAGAATAGATACCACTTTTAAATATTTTACACATTGTTTGCCATGGGCTTATTATATATATATATATATATATATATATATATATATATATATATATATATAATTATAAATATAGACTCATTTATTCAATCTTTCATTGCACATGTTTCTACATTGCCTACATCCAAACATACCCCTATCCACATCAACAGTTGCTAGGATGCAAATCTTAGTTATTTTCTAAAGGGTATATTTTAATATTAGTAAAATGATATACCAGATTGTTATTGCTGATGTTGAATACATTTCCATATACTTCTAGATATTTTTCTTTGCTTTCTAAGTTTCCCTGTTGATTCATAGAAGTCCTTCTATATTCAAGATATTAGTCCTTAAGTGGATTTAGTTGTTGAAAATAGCACCTTCTAATCTGCCATATGTTTGCTAGTTGTCTAGATTTTCTTCTTTAATGGATTTCTGAATTCTTATGTAATAAAATCCATTAACTCTTTTTTTCCCTGAAGTTTTTGGTTTGGGAATCTGGGATACTGTCTCTTTCCTCCACTCTTCTTCAAGGCACCCCGGATATTCTCCTAGATTTTCTTCCTTTAGTTTTATAGTGTTTTAGATTTATAAGCACTTTGAATTTCACATTTATGTATTGAATGAGAGGGATCCAACTTCACATTTCTCAGTTTAATGGGCTTATATCCCTAACATTTTCCTACTATTCTGGCATGCCAGTTCTGTCATATATCTCATTGGCTATAAATACATGGTTATATTTCTGAACTTTTAATCCTAAACTCTCAATCAATTTTGGAATCAGCAGTATATGGGCCACACACAACCTTGATGGCTTTTAGAAACTCTGTGTGTATTAGAATAAAGATTGCTCTAGCTTTGTAAAATGAGCTGGGAAATTTTCATTTTTTTTCCTGTAAAAATTTATATTTTTATAAATTTTATAAATTAATATTTGTAAGTAAATAAATAGTGATTCCTTGAAAGTTTGTAGAAGTTATTGGTTAATCCTTTGCTGACCAGCTCAATCACTTTAACACTTACTGAATGGTTCATACACTCTATTTCATTGACACTTTTTCATATTTCATGTTTTTGTTGGAATTCACCATTTCATCTAAGTTTGCAAATGTATTAGCATATAATAGCTCATAATATTCTCAATACTTTCAAAATCTCTTTGGTGTCTTATTTAATCAGCTAAAATAGAATTTTGAAGTGGCTCTTTTATTATTGAGTGCCAATTGTATTGAATTCTGGCTAAAGACCTTAGTCTACATGATTTTGGGTCTTTGAAATTTATGCAGCTTCATTTGTGGCCTGTATATGGTAATTTTTGTGAGTTTTACCTATGAACTCAAAATATTTATTTTCAGCAGTATCCATCTATCTACACATGCATTATACATATGTATAATTCATTAATTGGGTTATCTATATTTTCTGTAATTTTATTATAATCCAATTGATTGACCTGTTAGTTTCTGAAAGATGTATGTTAAATTATCCAACTACACTTATTAGTTTATCTATTTGTTCCTCAACTTTGTAAGTTGTTGCTTTATATATTTCAAGTCTACATACCTAGGCTCATGTATGTTCATGATTGTTATATCTTCTTGATCTATTGTTCCTTATTATGTACTCTTATGATGTTTTTAAACTTTATTTCTATCTTTACTGATACAAAATTTTAAATATTCTCTGGATTGAATATGTTGTAAATAATAATCATCATCTTGCAGCCATTGTTGCTCTTGGGATATCTGATATAAATTTGCTTCTTACTTCCAGAAGCCTTTTGGAATCCTCCTTTGTCATTTGATCTACCTAAATTTCACTATTATGTCAAGGATGTTTTGTTTTTCTCTATTTCCATTGTGGTGTGTATGAGCTCCATCAATTTGAAGTCATCAACTTCCATTATTTATGAGAAATCTTTCAGCATAATGTATTCAAGTACTTAATTTTTCCTCCATTTCTTTTATTTTTTTCTTCTGGACCTATTATTTTATTAATCATGTTTTTTCTTCTCCTTTTACTTAACTTGTCTTTTATACTTATTTCTCATGCCTTCTCAGAAAGGGATCTCCAAATCATTCTTCTTTTTTTAAGTTTATTATTCACCCATATATCAGTTCTCTTATTTCCACTATTATAATTTTATTATTCAGTATTTTAATTTAGTTTTTTTTTTTAATGTAACTACTGGGCCTTCTTTTTTCTCATTACCAATATTACCCTCTCTATCTGTGAATATCATTTTAAATTCTCATTCTCAATGGGTCATCAGATAGAGGTTATTTATTTTATTCTCTTTCTTTTCAAGGTTTATGATCCTTAAGTGTCTTGTTATTTTCCCCTGTAGTCACATAATTTCTTGAGACTTTCAGCTACTTTAACAGTTGATATATTCTTGGGGAGAAGAAGCAAACCCTTAAGCTTGAATATATGCTATATTTGAAGTGTGAGAAAGGCCTAGGCAAGAGGAATGTGCCTGTATTGAGGAAAGGATACACTCCAAGGTGCAGACCTACTACCTGTTTGCCACATACCCCTTGCAACCCTGGTCCTTGGGAGGCTTGCTTATCCCTCTTTCCTGGTTTGTACTTTTTGGTGTGATCACCTAGCCCTTGGAGCTATGTGCTAGATGGGTGGACAAGGGATTTCTCAAGTACCAGCTCTCTTACCTAAACTCACTGAGATTTGCTTTCCATCAGCTATTCTCAAGGGCTTCTTTGTTGATATCTCCAGCATCTCTGAACAGCACGTGGACAGTGTTTCTCTTCCGGACCAACCATGTTGGGTCAACGGATGGGCAACAGTCTATTCTGGGAAATTTGGGGGAGAAAAGGATATCCCCACAATGAAAAGGGTATCCCAACATAATCTCTGACTATGCATCTGGATATTTTTTACTCAAAGCTGCTACTTTTCCTTCAATGAGACTCAGTCACTTTCAGTCTCCATAATATTTTCTCACAGATTTTACATTCATATCTTTCATCTCTCTTTTCATTTTTACCCTTCACATCATGCATCTCAGCTTTCAGTTTAGTGTGTCACAGTCTCTGGAAGCAGAACTCAGGAAAAATATTTTCATCCCCATTTTATTTATGAGGAAACTTAAGTTCAGAATTAAGTTAATTTGTCCTACATCACTGGCCAGTAAACAGCAGAGAGGGAGCAAGCACTGTTAGATCTCATTACAAAACTCATTGTCTTTCCCTGGAAATTTATATTGTATAAGATGTAATATACAGGAATCATTTCTAAGAATATCATTTGCTCAATAAATGAAAAAAAATTATCTTGTTTTTACAAACTCTGGAGCTGGAAAATCACTTCATATTTTCCCAGCAAAATCATACACCTAGAAGCTATTTTCATTCCCAAAGGTTCATTCCCACTTGACGGAGATGAGAAAAGCCTGTTGAATAAGTGTAAAGATAATTTTGAGTTCCATTTACAAAGACAAATGATGCAGAAATTGCATGTATAAACCTCATAAGTGGACACTGAACTGTTTATAGTTTAGAACCTATCTAGTGACATGCACAGAGCAAATGGAAATCAGTCCTGCTCTCCACCACGAACAGAATATTAGCTCTTCTTTTTGGGTAAGTGCTTTTCAACGTAATGCCCTGAACAACAGATCTTGAAACAATGCAAACCATTTCATTTTAATTACCACATTGTTGCTTGTTATGGGAGTGCCCAGTACTATATAGGCTAGTCAAACGGAAAGTACCACCTGAGTTGTCATTTCTTTGAATTATTGATGGCAATGTTGAAAAAACTTCCTGAAGTGTTTGCTAGTTTTTGTAGGGTTTTTGTCTTTTTATTCCTGTGCATTTCAATTTGGGGAGAAAAATATACTTATTTGAAGGCAAAGGGGATTTTTTTGAGTAAGTATTGTGATTCAGTTGGCAGTGAGCCTTTTCTTTGTAAGGCGCTTTAACAGGTATTTGGATGACAAATCAGAGACTTTTCATTGGTCTGTAGAACAATCAGACAGTCAGCAAAGCCACAAGACCACAGTCCCACAATTCATCCTGGATGATTCATTCTTTTTTTAAAATTTTTATTGGAGTGTAGTTGATTCATAATGTTGTATTAGTTTCAGGTGCACAGCAAAGTGAATCAGTTATACATATACAACTACCCATTCTTTTTTTTTTTTAGATTCTTTTCCCATTTAGGCCATTACAGAGTATTAAGTAAAGTTCCCTGTGATATACAGTAGGTCCTTATTAGTTATCTATTTTATATGTAGTAGTGTATATATGTCAGTCCCAATCTCTCAATTTATCCCTCCCCCCACCTTACTCACTGGTAACCATAAGTTTGTTTTCTGCATCAGTGACTCTACTTCTGTTTTGTAAATAAGTTCGTTGGTACCCTTTTTTTAGATTCCACATATAAGCAATATAATATGATATTTGTTTTTCTAGATCCACCCATGTTGCTGCAAATGGCATTATTTCATTCTTTTCTATGGTTGAGTAATTGCTTCCATGTCCTGGCTATTGTAAATAGTGCTGCAATGAACATTGGAGTACATGTATCTTATCAAGTTATGGTTTTCTCAGGGTATATGCCCAGGAGTGGGATTGCTGGGTCATATGGTAGTTCTGTTTTTAGTTTTTTAAGGAACATCCATACTGTTCTCCATAGTGGCTGTATCAATTTACATTCCCACCAACAGTGTAGGAGGGTTCCCTTTTCTCCACACCCTCTCCAGCATTTATTATTTATAGATTTTTTTGATGGTGGCCATTCTGACTGGTATGAGGTGATAGCTCATTGTAGTTTTGATTTGCATTTCTCTAATAATTAGTGATGTTGAGCATATTTTCATGTGCTTTTTTGGCCATCTGTATGCCTACTCTGGAGAAATGTCTATTTAGATCTGCTGCCCTAGATAATTTAGTCTTTATGACCAATACTCTACAGCTTTAGCAAAGTCATGTCATCAATCTGATAGAAGAGTCAAAAGTACACCTTGTAGCTAAATACAGGATGCAAAGCACACATGACCAATCTGTTTACTTTCTTATTTGGGTGAAAATACTACACAAATTGAAGAGGAAGAAAATGCAACGTGGAGCATCCTGTGTGCTAAATATTTTGCCAGTTGCCTAACATTTGTAACTCAACCAGGTTGGTGCAAATCTGTGATGCTGTTGTCAACAATCAGCTTCCCCCTCACAGTGTCCCCACCTTTTCTGAAATTTCTGGAAGGAACAGGCTCACAGTGTACCCACTCCCTCCTGTCTGCACCAGCACAGTACTGGCTTTCTAGCTGACAAACCAAGCAGTGCTTCACTGGACAGAACTCACCTCCAGTGAGGACCACACTGTTACGGCTACTCTGGAAAATAGAGATGGGACATCACTTTCTCCCTGTCACATTTTACCCTAGCATAGGGTAGTAGGGAAGTTTATCTACTTCCCTACAGATAACTGGCATCAGGTAATAACTCTTTATGAAAATTGTCAGAACTATCATGCATCACCTTCTACTCAGGGACTAGCTTATTCCACAGACAAAAGTAAGAGCTGCCCATGATGTCTTACTTGGCACCCCTCTGCCTCACTCCAGGCTGCTTCCACAGTTCATAGGCACATTCTCCTCAAGTCCTCTATATTATAGAACTCCAGTCAAGCAAGAGGATGAGAAATTAAAATAAAATAAGAAGAATTCACTGCTTATTCAACTTTTATATACTATGTATCGTTCCATAGAGTGCTAATTTAATCTTTTTTAATATCTGAGGAATGGATATTATTATCCCCCTTTGAATAGATGGGAAACTATAGCTCAAGGAAGTTAATAGCTTGTCCAGGATAACACCAAACTCAAGTTTGGCCAACTCCATGCTTGATACCTTCAAGCAGGTATGCTCGATACCTGCTTTCCTAAAAATCATAGAGATCTTAGGATAAGCGCTGAAGAAGGAATCTTGTAGATCTGTTTTTGTAAGTCATTTATATAAAAATAGAACATCCTTCATGACGTTATCTTCCTTTTATGGTATGTTGGTTTGTACTCCCATTACCTGGTGAAAGAATATGTCTAAAAATACTCTGGGAAGTTTATAACCCTATTAAAATATAAAGCACTATTATTCTTTTTAAGGTTTAATGGTCTTCGTTTAAAGAATATTTTTATTTATACAATGATCTCAAATCTATGTTGTCAGTGGAAGAAAATAATATGGATTTTCTCATTACTTTGCACATATTATGAGGAGGGCTATGAAGTATGAACACTCCAAAGCTGATTACTTCAAAGTCCTTTATGCAAAATATGCAAGGACTATGTATATAATTTACACAATGTTCAATCTTTAGAAACCTCTCGCTGTTGATAAAATGGAGCAGTCACCTGGCTTTGTTTCAAGAATTCTACAACTACATATTCATCTATATTGTGAATATATAGTGAGTTAATGCTTATGAATGCATGCATAAACCATTAAAACTTAGGTACTATTATTACTAACAAAATCATGCTAGTGATTTAAGTGAGAGCACAGCTAAAATAATACTAGCTACCATTTATTGACGATATTTTCTGTGCCAGGAGGTTAGATTGTAGACATTCTATCTGCCTCATCTCACTGCATTTCTTTCTCTCAGTAACTCTCAGAGGCTGGATGCTGAGGCTTAAAGAGGCGAAGCAATGTACTCAGAGTCACACATCTACAAGTTGTGCAGTGCAGAAAGTTTAAATCCCCGCTTATCCACATCTGGAATTCCTTCCTTTTGGCAGACAGCCTCAGAGTTCTGCAAGTGCTTAAGACTGAACCAGAATCAACAGTGCTCTCTCTGCTCACAGCTTTGACATTTCTGGTTTTTTGACCCTCTTGGCATTCTGTTGCTACCTCAAGGTAAACTATGCAAAGTGAAGACTCCTCTCCTAGACTACAGCTGTCATTTCCTTTCTTCCACATCTCCCTCTTATGAATCTAAGCAATAACCTAATGAGTGAAAACCTGTACCTAGGGTTACCCAAGGTCAGTACAAGGTACAGAATAATTTTGGCATGTTGAACTGAAATCACTTTCTTAGAGTTTCTTAAGGATTATCTGGTCTAATGGACAACTTACTAGAACAGCCTGGCCAATGGCACTGTCCCCGAAACAGAGTGAAATTGTAAGTCATATGTTGGACTACAGGCTGTCAGAGGCAGAAGGAACTTTAAGAAATGGTTTTATAATCTGTATTTAGAAGTGAAGACCTTGAGTGCTGGCAGGGTGAAGGGATGGCCTCATGTAATTCAAAACAGAGGCAGAGCTGGGAATAGATCCTTCAGACTTTCAGACTTATACCCTTCATTCTGTTGAATGTTCATATTTTTACCTATTAAAAAGTCAGAAAAGTACAAGGAGAATATAAAAACAGATATGTATCCACCATCCCAAATGCTCTCAATCCTTTATCCTGTCACCCCAGACACAGCTTCTATCATGAATGTAGGTGTGTGTTTAGTACATTTTGTTTTTACTACATATGTGTTAAGTCAATAAACTACATGAACTGACTTGTGAATCTAGTTTATGTAAGAGGCATCATGCAGTGTATTAGGTTGCACACCATGACTACTCACTCAAAATTGTATTTTAGCAACTTGTTTATACATATTGACATATTTTCATCTCTTTTACTGCTCAATTCTACATCTTATCTGCACATCGACCACATATTATAAATATGTCTCATAAATGTATCACAATCTATATTTAGTCATTTCCTTACTGCTGAAAATTTGTTTTTGTCCCCCCCAACATTTTTTTTTTTTGCTATCCCCAAACCATGCTGTTTATGTACTGCTTATGCTTTGCATCCCAAAGCATACAGCATGTTGTTTTGCCTCTTTCTGTAATTTATACAAATGTTATACTTTGTTATACAGTCTTCCATGTCTTGCTTATGTTTCTAACAGTGAGCCATGCTGACTAACAAAGCTATATTTAATTCATTTTTACTCATGTATAGTATTCCATTACATTAACATATACAAGTTATTTATCCATTATTATTATTGATGGACATTCAAGCTGTTTCCCACTTTTTGTGATCATGAACAATGGTGCTACAAACATTTTACACAGATAACCTGGTGCACATTTGAAGGAGTTTCTCTGGAGAGTGGCACTGATGTGATGCAGGAAATGTTTATGTTCAATTTTGGAAGACATAAATTAAAACATTGTGTGAGCTTCTCTATATCACATGTTCAGCAACATGTTAATTTTTCCCATGTTAAGTAAAAATAAGAAGAGCTATAAAAATATTAAAATTCCCATTTGTCAGGATTCTTAAATGTTGTCCATTTAATGGATATAAAAATGCTTCTCATTGTGGTCTTGGTTTGTATTACCCAGCTTATTAAAGAGACTGCAGCTTTATATGTATTTATTTATGGCTCATGCTTCTGTGAAACAGCCATCTTTTGTTCAGGTTTTCTTTTTATGGTAGTTACCATATATTATACATACACATGTGTCTCTAACTTTTTCTAATAATCTCTAAAATTATTACATTATCTTGATTTTTTATTTTCCTAAATGAGATGGAGAACAAAGCAGATTTTAAATACCATTATAGTTTCTTTGCTCATTTCCTATAAAATCTTCCCTGTTATTTTTGCCTAACATTTTAATTCAAACGCTTTATTCCCCTAAATAACTATGTTTATTTAACTTTTAAACCATTTTTAGTAAATTTTACCAGATTCATTGCTCATCTTTGTTTCTTGCATTCCACTTCTTGTCTTTGGATTCACTTTTATTCCCAATAAAGTATCTGTCTTTGGTAGTATTTTTAGTAAGTTTTAGAAGTTACTGGTAAATTCTCTTCATTTGTGAATATATGAAAATATCTTTATTCTGCTTGAGCCATGACCAGGCATACATTGGTAATGATGCTTTGCAAGCAGTCTTAGGGGATATTTTCATGTTTCCGTGCATGTGTCTCAGGCAATGAGAAGTCAGAATGCACAGCAGCCCCAATGCTGGAGTCTCATGCTGCCGTGCAGGTGTCCACTCTCTCCGGGCCTGTGTCATGGGGAGATCCAATGTTTCCTTAAGGAGGAGTTGGCAAGTCACAAAGGGCCCTGGTGAAGAGAATCTGAGGCTCAGGCTGGAGCAGTTTAACAATTGGTTAGCAAGTACTGCCACACCAAGGTAGACCAAAGGAATGCTTACTGTATATCTTCTGTTGACCTAGTTCTTTCCATTGGTGAAAAATAGGTTTATACCCTTAATGTTCTTTTTATCTTTAATGTTCATCAGTTTTTCTATGATGTGTCTAAGTGAAAGACAATTTTTTTTACATTGTTTAGCACTTAGAGTGTAGTTTCCATCTGCAGATACTTGTCTTTCAATTCTAGGAGATTCTCGGTCACTGTCAATATGAATATTACCTCTCTGCTATTTCATTCTTTCCTTCTGGAACTTATATCGGGTGTGTATTTTTTCCCTTTATTTATTTATTTTTACTTGGAGTATAGTTGATTTACAATGTTGTATTAGTTTCAGGTGTGCAGCAAAGTGATTCAGTTATATATGTATTCATTTTCAGATTCTTTTCCATTATGGGTCATTACAAAATATTGAATATAGTTCCCTGTGCTGTACAGTAAGTCTTTGGGACTTCCGTGGTGGTCCAATGGGTAAGTATCCACGCTCTGTGGTTGGGGAACTAGATCCAGCATGCATGCTGCAACCGAGTCTGCATGTTGCAACTGAAAAAAAAAAAAGATTCTGCGCACTGCAACTAAGACCCAGCAGAGCCAAAGTAAATAAATAAATAAATACTTATGCAGTAAGTCCTTGTTGATTATCTATTTTATATATAGTAGTCTATATATTTAATCCCAAACTTCTAATTTATCCTTCCTCCACCCCTTTCCCCTTTAGTAACCATAAGTTTGTCTTATATGTCTGTGAGTATATTTCTGTTTTGTAAATAAGTTCATTTGTATCATTTTTTTAGATTCCACATATATGTGATATCATATGATGTTTGTCTTTGTCTGACTTACTTCACTTAGTATGTTAATCTCTAGGTCCATCCATGTTGCTGTAAATGGCATTATTTGTTCTTTTTTATGGCTGAGTAATAGTCCATTGTATATATGAATCATATCTTCTTTATCCATTTCTCTGTTGATGGACATTTAGGTTGCTTCTGAGTCTTGGCTATTGTAAATAGTGCTGCTCTGAACATTGGGGTGCATGTATCTTTTCAAAGTATGGTTTCTTCTGGATATATGCCCAGGAGTGGGATTGCTGGGTCATGTGGTAGTTCTATTTTTTAAAGGAACCTACATTCTGTTCTCTATAATGGTTGTGACAATTTATATTCCCACCAACAGTGTAGGAGGGTTCTTTTTTCTCCAGACGTATATTGGTTCTTTAAAATAGATACTCCATGCCTCTTACCTTCTCTTTGATTGATGTCATGTTTTTATCAGCTGTAATGTATTCTAGACAAATGTTCACCATTGTCCACCTCCCTAATTTGCTCTTTCTGCCCAGCCAAGAGTTTATCCCATTTGCTGACGTCTTTGTAATTTCAATAACTCTTTTTTATTGTCAGGATTTCCAATTAGACCCTTTTTCTCTCCTTCTCCTTTGATTCCTTACTTATATATGTAGATATTATTTCTTTCTTACTATCTGAAGATTTCATTAATATCTACTTTAAAGTCATTTTGAAATGGCTCCAACACCTTCAGTTGACTTCTAGACTGTGTCGATAGTGGCTCTCTTTCTCCATGGTAAAATTGGAATGAGCTCGGAAGAGCAGGTGCCAATTTTTTTTTTTAAGTGTAAAGAATAAATATTTATAAATTAACTTTCATTTGTGAACTGGGGAAAGATAGCCATGACTTGCTTTGAAGGCTGGGATGCACAGGTTCTTCTTCACATATTCCATCTGTATGTACAGACTCCAGGCAGTTGTATACCTGCCTCTATCTTACAGGTGAGAGTGAGAGCATCATGAAACTATCACCATCTCTCAGTAGTCTCCTAACTCTTGTACACCCTCGCCATGATCTGTTCTGTACACAGCCAGCATCCTTTTAAAAACTCAGCCATTACCAAACCGATGGCTTTTCATCAATAATGATAAAACTCAAATACTTTATGATGTTTTTTATCTGTACTCAGTATTTTTTGAAACTTTAAGGAGCTAATTGAATCACCTGAACATCACCTGAGGATCTTGTTAAAGTGCTGATTCTGACTCAGCAGGTCTGTAGTGGGGCCTGAAGTTCTGGATTTTGTATAAGCTTCCAGATGATGTTGATGCTGCCGATCACACTGAGTTGCAGTTTCCTACATAATCTGGCCTTAGCCTCCCTCCCCTCCCTCATTTCACACAACTCACCTCTCACTCATTTAGTGCTGTCTGCATTGAACTGACTGTCTTTAAAAACACTAAGATTATTAGAGCCTTGGACTTTTCCCTAAGTATAGGGATCGATTTCCAGTCTACTCCTTCACTTCTTTCAGGTCCTGCCTGATATTACCTCCTCAAGAGGTCATCTCAGAGTAGCTCATCTAATATGCTTCCCACTCTACACTGCATCACTCTTTTCCGTGTCTTGCTTTCTCTTCATAGCACTTACCATTAATTTAAATTACATACAAATATATATGATATATATAAGTATGAATACAAATTAAATATATAATTAAATTAATGGTAAATGCTATGAAGAGAAATCAAAATATAGATAGATAGGTACTTAGATACATAGAGACATAGATATTTCTTTAATTATCGATTTGTTTGCCTTATTAAAACATGCTTTCCATTAGACTTCTAATCTTCTACCTTTTTCATTCACTAAAGACTAAGCTCTCTAAAGTTCTAGAACTTGGTTATCTCATTCAGCACACTGTGTCTCATGAATAGAATTGTACTTAACAATATAATGTAGACAATAGCCATTTGGTGAATGAAAGACTAAATGCAAATACTTTGCGATCTTACTTGTGTAGTCAGCTCCTAGTATAAACACAGGGAAATTTCAGAGGCTGTGCTGATTCCCACTTTAAGTGAGAATTTGTCCTTGACTTAGAAGGTGTGTTAAGTGGAATTCTAAGACAGTCCCCCAAATTCCTGACCCTTGATGTACATATACATTCTCTCGGTCATCAAATTGAACACTAATCGAGGTGCTGTAAAGGAATTTCGCAGATGTGATTAATACCCCAAATCAGCTGACTTTAAGATAGAGAGATTATCCTCCAATAGACTTAACATGATCAGGTGAGTCCTTAATATGGACAGGATCTTCAAGAGAGAATGTGAAGCACAAGAGGAATCCAGCGTGTAAAAGATTCTCTGTTGCTAGCTTTGAAGAGGGAGAAAGCCACATGGCAAGAGGTGGTTCATATACACAGTAAAGATCGAGAAGCACTGATCTACAGAATATATATATATATATATATATAGTGCTATGATAGCCATTAAGTCTGGGGACAGAGGGAACTGTAAGACATAAAAGAGAGTGGCTCTAACTATACCTGCAAATCTTTTCTTTAAAAAGTCAATAAATATATAAAGGGTTGTATAAGAGCATTTGGAAAAAAATAAATATAACATTGATTAATTCTACTTGGCAGGTGCATGTCATGCATATTGCATTATTGAAAAATTAAATTGTAATTTAATTTTAAATAAAAACTGATATATACCAAAAAATATGAAACCCATATACCTAGCTTCATCCACTAGGATGAAAGGAACCTCCCTGACCTCCTTATTCCGGAGTATAACAACCCCAAATCCCAACTATGCAAATTAGATGTATGTCTATCTACTGTTTTATGAGTTTCCAGTACAATTTAAATTTAGATGAGCACCACTGAGATCGGGAAATCCACTCCTCAGAGCTGCTCTTGTTTCTGTAATATTCTTGTAAGAGAGTGACATAAAAAGACAATTGGATAAGCAGATAAGCCAGCTGAAGAAAATAAAAAAGTGACAGCTACCTTAATTACGGTGGTCAGGAAAGATCTTATAAAGATCATTTGTGCTGAAAACAAAAGATGAGGGAGAGGCAGTCCTTCAGCATTCTGGGGAACGTGGTCTTGGCAGAGAGAAAGGCAAGAGCAATGATAACGGAGGAGGTGGACTTGTCAAGAAGCAAAAAGAAAACACACATGACTTAAGGTTGGGCAAAATGTGGATGATGGTATATTGTGAGTTCAGAACTCTCGGAAGTATTAAGATCATGTAGAAAATGGTAGCTCTTAATCAGAAATGTTGATATTATTTTAAGGGCAATAGGAAGCCTTGAAGGATTTTTAGTAGAGGCATTAAATCATCTAAGTTGTGTTTTAAAAGCCTCCCTTTGGAAGATGGCAGAATAGGAAGCTTCAGGCTCTTGTCTCTCCATAAGAAACATGAAATAAACTATGGAAAGACCAGTCAAAGATCTACATCAGTCAAGCAAATATATAATCAAGAGAAAGGTACATTAAAAATGTACCTTCATTTGTTTATGTTGTTGCTTCAACAATGATGTATATTTTGAATCACAAAAGAGTCATAAAAAAAAAGTGGTAGAAGGTGGTTGGTGATTTTACTCACCTAGCCCCATCCTCTTTCTGGTCTGGAGGAAATGGCTCAATTCTCAGTTCCCTCCCTCAGGATGAAAGGAGCAGAATGGAACTAGTTTACAATGTTCTAGCTTCTCTCTGGGCTGCCTGGGGGACTGGTTTCAGTCTCATCTGACTTGGAGGTCAGACAGGGAACAGTGGAAACCATGGAAGGCAATGATGGGCATCATGGTGTGTGAACACTGCAGGGAGACTGCAGGCCTATGGATACATTGTGGCAAGAGACTATGGACAGATAAATATAATAGAACTTCTAAGGCCCCCAAGAGAAAGCTGGGGTGAGATACTTTGGGAAATTAAGACATTTAAAAACAGCTTGTGTATGGAAGGAATAAAAAGCAAACTTCCAGTTATAAAATAAGTAAGTCATGTGGGTGTAAAGTACAGCATGGTGACAAGAATTAATAATATTGTATTGCCTATTTAAGAGTTGCAAAGAGGATAAATCTTAAAGGTTCTTATCACAAGAAAAAAATTATAACTAAGTATGGTGGCAGTTGTTAACTAGAGTTATTGTGGTGACCATCTTGCAATATATACAAATATTGAATTATTATGTTGTACAACTGAAACTAGTGTTATATGTCAATTATACCTCAATTAATAAAAGAATTTTTCTGTTCTCATTGATGTTATTTTGTGTTGTAAAGCAGAATAGCAACTACAGTAATAATATCTTCCTTTTGAATACAACTTTAGAGAAAGCACTGACAATATACCCTATAACAATTTCTTAAATTTACTTATTATAATAATTAAATAAAATTTTATTTATTTATAATAATCCAAGCAAGATATTCATTTTGATTCTATTTTAAAAAGTATTAAAAAAAAGAAATAAAAAAAACTAAAGTTCTATAAAAAGTAAATAAAATTGTAAGATATTTGTGTCTGATGGAATAAGAGGAAAAATGAAAATAATTGTTTACAAACTTTGTAATAATATACAAAGAATAGTACTAATAAAATCCTAATACGCAGGTTTTTGGAAAAATTAGTAGGTATTTATTTAGAAAAATTGGAAAGTAAAGAAGAAAGACAAGAAGAAAAGGAGAGCCTAATAGTCATCTCTGTTCCACTATGTGCCAATATTTTAGGAAAACTTAGTTCCTTGGTTTTGTTTTAGCTCAATACATTTAAGTATGAAAATAAAAGCTAACTTGGATCAAAAACAAAACAACAAAAAACCGAAAAAATAAAACCCTAAAACAAACAAACAAACAAACACACACACACAAGCACACACACAGGCTCGGAGAGGATACATGCCCAGAAAAGACTGGAGAATATCTTAAGCTTCTACCCAGGGATGATTTCAAGTCTTAGGAACCTATTTTTTAGTAAAAGTTTTCCATGCCATTGTGAGAGGTAGCTTCTTTTTTAAATGTTCAATTTTCAGCAAATGATGGCAAAGCTTAAAAAGAAAAGGAAAACATTGCCCATTCAAAGGAACAGAATTAACCTCCAGAAACCATCCTTGAAGAAACACATCCATTTTAGTAAACAAATATTTCTTAAACAATTGTCTCCAATACACTTAAAGTCAAGGAAAACATAGACAAAAAACTAAAGGAAATCAAGAAAAATGGCATATCAAGAAAATAACAATATCAACAAAGAGAAATTATTAAAAAGAACCAAAAAATTTTGGAGCTAAAAGAACACAATAGCTGAATTGAAAAATTTACTAGAGGAGTTTCACAGCATAACTGAACAGGTAGAAAAAATAATCAACAAATTTGAAGGCATCCTTTAAAATCATCAAGTCTGAGAAGCAAGAAGAAATAATGACGGAATGTGAACAAAACCTAAGGGAAATAAGAGACACCTTAAGAAGACCAATATACACATTCTGGGAGTCTCAGGAGAAGAAAGAGTCAGAGAGCTTATTTGAAGAAATAATGGCTGAAAACTCCCCAAATGATAGGAAATGTGTGGATATAAGTCCAAGCAGCTCAACATCTCCAATTTGGGTAAACCCAAAGAAACCCACACCAATACTCATTATAAGCAAACTGTGGCTAGTCAAAGACAAAGAGAGAATTTTGAATTCAACAAGAGAAAAGTGACTCATCAAATAAAAGAGATCCTCAATAAGATTATTAGTGTAGTTTTCAGGTTAAACTGAGAAATGTATGCCATAAGGCAGTGGGATTATATATTTAAAGTGCTGATAAAAGAATATCTGTCAACAGAGAATACTGTATCTGGTAAACTACCCTTCAAAAACAAGGTAAAAATTAAGACATTTTCAAATAAACAAAAGTTGAGAAGTTCATTACCACCAGACTTCCCTACAATAAATGCTAAAGGGACTTCTTCAAGGGGAAATAAAAGGACGTTAGGCTGTAACTCAAAGCCATACAAAAATATAAACTTCTCTGGTACAGGTAAACACATAGATAAACATAAATAAGTATTATTTTATTTTGGTTTGTAACTCCACTTTTAATTATTTCATAGGTTTTAAAAACATAAGTGTAAAAATAACTATAAATCTAAGTTAGTAGCTAAACCATACTTAACATGCAATTTGTGACATCAATACCAGAATTAAGAGATAGGGCTGAAAAGGAATAGAGATTTTGTATGTGGCTGAAGTAAATTGTTAACAGTTTAAAATAGTTTGTTGTAACTATAAGATATTTTATGTAATCACCATGGTAACCACAAATAAAATATCTACAGCATATACACAAGTAAATGAGGAATCAAAAAACAAGAAAAAGTGTCCCATAGAAATATCAACTAAACACAGAAGAAGCCAGTAGGGAAGAAAATTCGAAACAAAAAATTTACAAGGAATAGAGAAAACAATTACAAAAATGACAATAGTAAATCCTTTCATATTAGCAATTACTTTAAATGTTAATGGACTAAACTCTTCAATCAAAAGCCACAGAATAGCAGAATGATTTAACAAATAAACCAAAGAAGATCCAACCAAGTCTTGTGTACAAGTTACTCATTTGATATCTAAGGACACATATAGATTGAAAAAGTAAGGATGGAAAAAACATATTTCATGCAAATACTAGCCGAAATAAAGCAGGAACAACTTTAATAGTACCAGCCGAAATAGATGTAAGTTAAAAACTGTTACTATACAAAGAATGACATTATAAAATGATAAAAGGGTCAATTTACCAGGAAGACATAACAATTATAGATACTTTTTACCAAACATTAGAGTTCCAAAATCATCAAACTTTTGCAAGATTGAAACAAAGTTTTACAAGATTGAAGAAGAAATAGGTAGCTCTATAGTAATAGTCATCAGCCTGTAATACTCCACTTTCAATAAGGAAAGAGAAGACATGAACAACACTATAGACCAATTGGAGCTAAGAGACACAAACAGAACACTCTACCAAACAATAGCAGATAGACCTTTTTATCAAGGGGCCATGAATCATTCTCCAAGATAGATCACATGTTTGGCCACAAAACAAGACTTAATAAATTTTAAAAGATTGAAATTATACATAGTATATTTTCTGACAATAATAGATGAAACTAGAAATCAATATCAGATGGAAAATTGAAAAATTCAAAAATATGTGGAAATTAAACAAAACACTCTTAAACAACCAGTGAGTCAAAGAAGAAATCAAGAAGAAAATTAGAAAACATCTTGAGACAAATAAAACAAAAACACAACGTTTCTAAATTTATGAGATGCAGTGAAAGCAGTGCAAAGAGGGGAATTTATACATGTAAACTCAACATTAAAAAAGAATAAAGGTTTTTAATCAATCACCTAATTTTACACCTTATAGAGATGGAAATGGAAGAAAAAACTCACCCCAAAACTAGCAGAAGGAAGTAATAAATATTAGAGCAGAGATAAATGAAATTTAAAATGATAGAGAAAATCAACAAAGCCAAGTGTAGATGTTGTGAAAAGACAACACAAAATGACAAACTAGCTAGACTGATAAGGAAAAACGAGAGAAGCCCAAATAACGAAAATCACACATGAAAGGGAGGGGTCATTACTACCATTTTTACATAAATGAAAAGGATTATAAGATACTATGAACAGTTGTACATTAACAAATTGGATAACTTGACAAAATGGACAAATTCCTAAAACTACAAAACCTACCAAGACTGAATCATGAATAAATAGAAAATTTGAGCATATGCATAACCAGTAAGGGGATTGGATTAGTAATCAAAAGCCTCCCAAAAAGGAAAAGCTCAGGACCAGATGGCTTCATACATAAATTCTACCAAACATTTAAATAAGAATTAACACTAATCCTCCTAAAACACTTCCAAAAATTCAAGAGGAACTATTCCAAACTCATTCTATGAGACCAACATTAACATGACACCAAAGCCAAAACTAGTACATGAAAAGAATAATATAGAATAATATCCCTGATGAATATTGATCCTTAATAAAATATGCCAAACCAAATTCAGCAACATATTAAAATGATCTTACACTATGACCAAGTGGAATTTATTCCTGGAATACAAATTGTACAACATATAAAGATTGATCAGTGTAATACATCACATTAACAGAAAGAAGGGGGAAAAAAAAACACAAGATGGTTTCAATTCATACAAAGTATTTGACAAAAATCAACATCCTTTCATGATAAAAACAACCAAGTAAAAAGAAGTAGAAGGAAACTACTTCAGCATAAGAAAAGCCATACATGAAAAACCCACAATGAATGTCATACTCAATAATGAAAGACTGAAAGTTTTTCCATAAGATTAGAAACAAGGATGCTCACTTTTTCACTTCTATTCCACATAGTATTAGAAATTCTAGCCAGAGTAGTTAAGCAAGAAAAAGAAATCAAAGATATTCAAATTAGAAAGAAATAACTTAAATTATCTGACTGCAGATTACATGACTTTATATGTATAAAAATTCTAAAAATTCCACAAAAAACCTGCTAAATCTGATAACTGATATAGCAAATTCACAGAATGAAAATCAACATAAAAAATCAGTTGCCTGTACTTCTCTGGTGGTGCGGTGGTTAAGAATCTACCTGCCAATGCAGGGGACATGGGTTCAATCCCTGGTCTGGGAAGATCCCACATGCTGCAAAGTGACTAAGCCCGTGCACCACAACTACTGAGCTTGCGCTCTAGAGCCCACAAGCCACAACTACCGAGCCTGTGTGCCATAACCACTGAAGCTCACGTGCCTACAGCCCATGCTCTGCAACAAGGGAAGCCACCACAATGAGAGGCCCGCGCACCACAATGAAGAGTAGCCCCCATTCCCCGTAACTAGAGAAAGCCTGAACACAGCAACGAAGACCCAACGCAGCCAAAAATAAATAAATTTTTTAAAAAAATCAGTTGTCTTTCTATATATTAACAATGAAAGTCCCAAAAGAAAAGGAATAAAACAATTGCAATAGTATCAAAAGAATAAAATACTTAGGAATAAACTTAAACCAAGGAGGCCACAGACCCTGATGCTAAAATTACGATACATTGCTGAAGGAAATTAAAGAACACATAAATAAATGGAATGCCTCAATTAAAGGATTAAAGGACTTAGTTCAGCTGTTAATCCTACCCCAAATGATCTACAGACTTAATGCAATCCCTATAAAAATAAAAATGATATTTTTTGAAAAAACAGAAAAATCTATTATTAGATTCATACAAACACCAAATAACCAAAACGGTCTTGGAAAAGAAGAACAAATTTGGTGTCACAATTCCTTATTTCAAAATTTATTACAAAACAATAGTAATCAAAACGGTATTGTGCTGGCATGAAGACAGACATATAAACCAATGGAAAATAATAGAGCACCCAGAAGTAAACCCTCACATGTGTAGTCAAATAATTTTCAACATGGGTGCTAAGACCATTCAATGAAAATAAGATAGTCTTTACAACAAACGGTGCTGAGAAAACTGGATCTCCACATGCAGAAGAATGAAGTTGGACCATTACCTTATACCATACACAAAAGTTATCTTAAA
This sequence comes from Balaenoptera physalus, assembly GCF_965194825.1. Taxonomy (NCBI): domain Eukaryota; kingdom Metazoa; phylum Chordata; class Mammalia; order Artiodactyla; family Balaenopteridae; genus Balaenoptera; species Balaenoptera physalus. The sequence goes on from NC_138885.1 coordinate 11,922,990, forward strand.
ATGGATCAAAGAGATTAATGTAAGAACTAGTACTACAAAATGCTTAGAAGAGAACATAGGGGAAAAGCTACATGACACTGGATTTGGCAATGATTTCTTAAATATAACACAAAAGCACAGGTAACAAAATAAAAATATCAGTAGATAAATAGGGCAACATCAAAATTAAAAGCTTTTGTGCATCAAAGTTCATAATAAGAGTGAAAAAGCACCACCAAATGGTATAAAATATTTGAAAATCATATATTTGATAAAGGATTTATATTCAGGATATAGAAAGTGTTCTAAAACTCACTAACAAAATCACACACACAAGAAAACTAAATGATGGGGAAAGAATTTGAATAGACATTTCTCCAAAGATGATATACAGATGGCCAATAAGTACATGGAAAGATGCTCAACATCACTAATCATTAGGGAAATGCAAATACAAACTATAATGAGACACCATCTCAAACCCATTAGGTGACTACTATTAAAATGAAAAAACAAACAGAAAATAACACGGTTGGCAAGGATGAGGAGAAATGGAATCCTGTGCACTGTTGGGGATGTAAAATGGTACAGCCACTGTGAAAACAGAATGACATTTCCTGAAAAAACTAAAAATAGAATTATGTGATCCAGCAATTATACTTCTAGCTTTCTGCCCAGAAGAATTGAAAACAGGGTCTCAAAGAGACATCTGCACACCCATATACACAGCAGCATTATTTACAACAGCCAAAAGATAGAAACAACCCAAATGCCCATGGATGGATAAACAAAATGTGGTATATACTTACAATGGAATATTATTCGGCCTTAACAAGTAAGGAAATTCTGGCACATGGTACAAGATGAATGAACTGTGATGACATTATACTAAGTGAAATAAACTTGTCACAAAAACACAAATACTCTACGATTCCACTTATATAAGGAGCCTAGAGCAGTGAAATTCATACAGACAGAAAGTAGAACATTTGTTGTCAGGGTCTGGGGAATGAAGAAATTGGGAGTTAATGTTTAATGATACAGAGTTTCAGTTTGGGATGATGAAAAATTCTAGAGGTGGATAGTGGTGATGGTTACAGAACAATGTGAATGTGCAAATTGCCACAGAACTGATCAGTAAAGGTGGCTAAAATATGTATATTTTACCACAATAAAAAAGATGAAAAACAAAGTCTCTTTTTGGCTGAGGGGTGGATAACGGATGAGGAAAAGATAAAAGCAAAAGCAAATATATTGATTTTTAGTACAAGCCTTGTGTGATGGTCATAGCGGTACACCACACGGATGGTACACCTAAAACAACACTGCATCACGGGGTAGGGGATAGAAGTAGGTGGGAGAATGGAATAAAAGTAACACCTTAAGGCTCTCTAAACTGGTAGTCCCAAAAAACACCATTTGATTTATCAGTTTAGTTCCTCTAGAAACCAGACAGATCCCGAAGGAACACATTAAACTATCATTACAAGCTAAACTACAAACTCAAGCAAGTAGTTGTCCCAGTTGCAGCCACAATGCCGAATGTTTATCTTTGCAAAAGCACATTAGCATGGCTTCAGGCAAACATATATGGTCATTAATTTGGCCATTCATTTTTCTATTGTTATCAGAAAAAAAGTTCAGACACAATTTATACTGGCAAGGAATGAACATCAGTAAAGTTTCAAGTTTTGTCACGGGACTATATTCACTACCCCAACTTCTGTTATAATGTGGTTCAAAGAGATTTGGATCATCTAACTATACATACCACTCAACATCACGTGATCCAAAACATTGATGACATCATGCTAATTATCATGATTGAGCAAGAAACAGCTAGCATATCAGAAAAATTAGTATAACATGTATTTCTGAGTGTAGGAGAAAAATCTTACAAAGATTCAAGGGCCTTTCATATTAGTAAAAATATTAGGGGTCCATATGTTGGGGACATGCTGGGACATCTTATCCAATTTAAAAGACCAATTATTGCATCTCCCACCTATCACCATGAAGAAGGATTGATGATACCTGTCTTAGTCTGCTCAGGCTGCCTTAACAAAAACACGTAGACTTGAATGGCTTAAACAACAGAAATTTATTTCCTACAATTCTGGAGGCTAGAAGTCTGAGATTCGGGTGCCAGCGTGGTCAGTTTCTGGTGAGGGTTCTCCCCCTGGGTTGCAGATGGCCACTTTTCTGCCCTGTGCTCACATGATCTCTCCCTTTGTGTCTGCAAGGGGAGGCAGAGGGAGGGTGAGTGAGGTTAAGGGGAAGGGAAAGAGGAGAGGTGGGGAAGGCAGAGGGGAGGAGGGAGAGGGGGGCAACAGTATCTCTCTTCTTACAATGGCATCATGAGGGTCCCACACTCATGACCTCATCTGACCCTAATTACCTCCCAAAGGTCCCAATCTCCAAATACCGTCACAATGGGGGTTAGAGTTTCAACATATGAATGGGGGGAGGGAATCACAAATATTTTATTTCATAAACATACCTAATAAGCCTCTCAAGGATCTTACACACCTTACACACCTCATCTTACACACCTTAGAACATTGCTTTCACCTACAACCAGGTCACACAAAAAGTCCCCAGATTTGACATTGGCCCAGAACAGGAAAGGGTCCTGCAGCAGTCCAGACTAGGTACAACAGGTTCTGCCACTTGGTCCTTAAAATGCAGCTGGTTATGATAGCACGGGTAGGAATAGTGGGGAAATATGATGAACAGATTTTCATCACACCCCCACGGGAGAATCACAGTTCAAGCCTCTGGTCTTCTGGGAAAAGACATTACCATAGTCAGTGGAGAAGTACACATTTTTTGAAAAATATTTCTCTTGTGCTTTTGGACCTTGGTAGACGCTGAAAATCTAGCCATGGAACACCAAGTGATCATGAATGTGGAACTGATCACGAGTTCAGTATTGACTGAGTCCTGAATGGAGCAGGCCAAGCACAGCAGATGATGCATGATGAATGTAGTGTATCAGTACCTGAACATGAGCAAGACCAGAGGGCACAGGCAAGCATCTCAGGATCCCATGTCATTCACCACTGTAGCACCAGAACTGACCTCTGTCAGCCCACACAAGCAGCCCTATGAGAGAGCCCTTATAACCAAAGAACAGAGGGAAAAAAAGCAGCTTAGTTTATGGATGGTTTGATTAGGTATGTGAGTGCCAAATAAAAATAGACTACAATTGCAGTCCGGTTTCACTCAGGGATGGCCTCAGTATAGAGTGGTAGAGGAAAATCTCCTCAATGGGCAGAGCTTCGAGCAGTATAACAGGTCATATGTCCTGTGTGGAAAGAGAAATAGCCTGGGATGAGACTATATGGAAATTCAAGAACAGTGGCCAATGGATCACTTAGACTGGTCATCTGGCCAAGGGCCTGAATAGAGGAAAGTTGGAAGACTGGGAACAAGAGGGCTGAGATAGAAACACATGGGCGTGGGCACAAAGTTTGAAGATTTTTTATCACATGTTAAGGCCCAACAAGGAAAAGGCACGAAACCACTAACTGACAAAATGTCTCATCTTGTTGACACCAGCCAGCCTCTGACATTGGGCTTCCATCCAACGCTGGCATGAGGGCAACAGGGTCAGAGCAGTGGGTTTAGCAGAGATGGAGATTACCCGTGGGTCCTTCTCCCTGGACTCCTTCTAGCCATGGCCAATCTAGCTTCCTTCTGTCTTATTCTCAAGTATAATTTCTTCTTACAATGAGTGACACTGAGAATATCCATTTCCTACTGATTTATTCCAGCCTCACCCAGAGCAAAGTGACCCAGACCAGTATATCAGTTCACACTGTGTTTCTCTGAATAAGGCATCTTACAAGTGGGTAAAGAAAATGTCACTGGGATTTAGGAAATGAGAATCCTTTTTCCTAGGGAAAGCAAAACTAAGGAGTTATCAATTTAATTGGATGTTCAGGAACTTGCAGGTGCATTTTTTAAATTGACATTGGATTTTATTGTTCAAAATCTATTCCCTGGCTCTGAGTAAGAACATGCCTAACGAATATGTGTTAAAGCACTTCTGAGATCATAATTATCACTGTTTTCAAAACATCCAGATCTTGACAAAGTCTCTTCAGAATGCTTCCACTTCAGGCAAAAGAAGTAACCAATTTCTAGACAAAAACAAGTGACCAACAAATACCCAGTGAGACCTGACTTTCCCAAATAAGAGAAATTAATGACTCAGCACCTACTTTTTGTTCTGATTTTTTTTCTAAGTTAATAATTCCCTCTGCTATTTAAAATCATGTGTCCAGTTGCCAAAGTATTTAGGTTTTCCTTTTTCCTTTTTAAAAACCTTGGACATTCAAATGATTGCCACCTGAATGACCATGGAATATTTTAATATCATGACACTCTAAGAGTAGAGAAGGTGATTATTTTTGAGACTGTCCACATGTATTAGGAGTTCATTTGAACCAGATCACTCAGTAAAGCAATCAGTATCCTTTCTCAAGGTCTTCATATGTTAATATTTCTCCTGTTCTGTGTGGAAATTTTCATTTTCTGGCATGCTGTCAAAAAAAGATGATTCTTCCTCAGATGTGCATCAGTAGTGACTGTACTTTAGGAGAATAACTTCTGATTCAATAAATAATTTTCCCTTCACAGCCAAAGCCATGACATGAAGTAAGTTGTGGTTATGAAGCTTATTAGCTCAAATGGGATTCCTGAGGAAAAAGAGACCAGTTTCAATATAAGCTTCCTGAAATTCATAAGCAGAAGAACCATAATTAGTTTTCCTATTTTCACCTGCCAGCTGGACAGTATTGAATGACTCAAGGGCTCATTAGAAGCTACGAAAATTCAGTCATTACCACATCTCTCCCTGCCCTACGTTCTCATATACGAACAGCCATCAAGGCTCACCATACTATATCACCTCCATGTTTAAATTTCCCCTTCTTTCCTTCCACACTGTTTTCTCTACCTTATTAATCTTTGTTAATCTTTGTTTCGCTTTAGTAGCCTAATTTAACTTTCTGTCTCTGGTCTCTGTTCCTTTGAGAATTTCCTCTGCCCAGCTGACTGGATTCTGTTTCCAAAACAGTAAATTTTTGTATTTTTCCCAGTCTGGATATGCTTAGTTGGCTACCTAACACCCATTAAATGAGGGATAGTATAAAGGGCTCAGGCTTATCCTGACTTCCAGCGTCTATGCTAATAGTCCTCACAAGACAGTCTCTCCATCAGTAAGACAAGATGATTTTAGTGACTCAGATATCTGGTCTTCCATGGAGTGGTGTGCAGTTCCCTATCTATCTTCGCATAGACCTCATCTTTCAAGAACCCTCTGGAATGTGAGATCTTCCCCAGTACCCACAAATAGATTCTTTCTTTTGGACTACAGTAGCAACTTGCATTTATTCCTAGAGGACTCATGACATCTCACTGAGACAGGGTGAAACTTCCACGTGTGAACTGACAACAGCCTAGATAGAGTACCATACCTAGCGCTTCCTCAATAAATACTTTCTGAATGAGTGAACAGATTAATAAAAGAATAATTATCTCAGATCTCCCCTTCCTTTCTTCTCCCCTCCCCCAACTCAAAAACTGAAACTAGATAGATGAACAATTAACATTCTAGAACATCTGTGCCAGAGTTTATATATAAAAAACGTATCTATGTTTGGATTATATACACATATATGTATACTTTTTATATATTCTTTATATATATATTCTTTGCTGAGTCATTTTCTATTTTAATAAATATTAAAATTTGTTCTTCAAATTGTATACTAATTTACATATCCACCAAATTTCTAACCATTAGTATAGATATTCTAAATTTGTTTTCCTAATTGATTATATTTCCTGTAACGTTGCTTGCAGTGTCTTTTTGTTGTTGTCTTTGTGCTTATAAATGGATTATATTTAATGAAGTCAAATTATACTACTTGTTTTCTTTGATTAGGGATTTTATTTTTACTTTCTTCTTGAAGAATATATTCCCCTTTATTGCTTCCAATAAATAAATATATTCCCCTTTATTGCTTCCAATAATTTTGATTCCTCCTACCTATATTTTGCTTTTAAATCCATCTTTAATTTTTTCACTTATAGTATGGGTTGAGAAAATATTTTCATTTAAAATTATATCACATCAATTACACACCCTATATGTTTGGGGGAGGGGTCGTTATATCCTTCAATTCTCATTAAAGCACATTTATTTCGTATAATTTTTAAGTAAACATTTTATTGACATGTAATGTACATTCTAAAAGGTACATAATATCAAGCACACAGTTTGATAAATTTTTACCACCACTCCAACCAAGAAATAGAAGAGTATAGCAATACAGAAATCTTCCTTAAACCCTCTCAAAGCAATTATCTCCAAAGGTAAACACTTCTTAACTTATGACACTAAATATACCCGTAATCACAATTCATATAAATGAGCTAAACCCAATTATGAGAAAGAAGATTCTCAGATTGCAAAAAGTAAAACAAACTAAAAATAATTAGCTATATGCTGCTTAAATTATATACATCAAAGATAATAAATAATTAGTTCATAAGGTTATTAAAAAGAAAAAAGATAAACCAGGTGTATTCTAATCAAAATGAAGCTGATTTAATGTGAATATAAGTAATAGAAATTAAACAAACAGGCAGATAAACTATTAGAACCATTAGAACTATTAGAACAGGCAGATAAACTATTAGAAGTATTAGAACCATTTTCTTTTATGTCATTTAAAATTTTTATAAATGGTATCATGCAGTATTATTCATTCATATATGGCTTCCTTTGTTTATGCTTTTGGATAGAGCAATGGCTTGTATATTTTCACTGCTTTATAGTATAACATTGCATGAATATACCAAAATATATTTACCTACCCTAGTGTTGATAAGCATTTGGGTTGTTGCCACTTTGGACTCAAACATCGCAGCTTTGAGCATATATATTTATTAATATATATATTTTTTTCCACAAATATATATATATATATATATATATATATATATATATATATATATATATATATATCTTTTCATGAACATATGCATGTCGTTATTTTGGGTATATGCTTGTGGGTAAAACAGATTTCCAAGGGACTGTACCAATTTACACTCCCATCAGCAGTATATGAGAATTTTAATATTAAAGAATGATTATTGTTTTGCTTTTGTTTTCAATTCTAGTTGTTCTGATAGGTAGGTAATAGAAACAGATAGTAGTGTAATTTTCATTTCTTTAATAACTAATCATGTAAGCACATTTTCACATTATTAGCTATTATTTATAAGTTTTTGATTCTGATAGACTTTTAATAAACTGCCTTTTCAATCTTTTCCTCAGTTTTAAAATTGTGTTGTCTACCTTTTTCTTAGAAATTGCTAAAAATTCAGAAGTCTCTCTGTAGTGGTTTGATTTTCACTCCCTTAATAGTATGTTGAGGAGAAAGTCTTAACTTTAGTGTAATACAATCTACCAGTTATTTTCTTTATGATTAGGACTTTTTATGTCCTGTTTAAGAAAATTTTGCCTACCCCAAGATTATAAAATTATTGTCATATATAACCTTCTGTAAGATTTATTGCTTTACCATTCATATTAGATCTACAATCTACCCACCTCAAACAGATTTCTAGGTATGGTGTGGCATAAAGATTAGGATTCATTTTTTTCTGTTTAGATATTTAACTGACACAGCATTATTTATTAAAAAAATCTATTATTTTTCCCTTCATTGTTCTATTTGTCTTTTTACATTAATACAACACTCTCTTCCTTACTATAGTATTATAATAAATCTTGATACCTACAAGTATACATCATCTAACTTGTTCCTTTTCAAGTTTAATTGGCTAACTTTGGCCTTCTGAACTTCCATAAGCATTTTAGAATCAACGTGAAATTTTTCACCAAAAGAAAAAAGAAGCAGCTTAGATTTCAGTTGAGATTATAATATATCAATAGGTCGATGTAAGGAACACCGACAATTTTATTTCATTGAGTCTTTCATCCCTTAACACGGAATATCATTCCTTTTATTTAGATCTTCTGTACTTTCCCTCAATAATATTTTGTAGTTCTCTGTGTCAATGTTTTGCAAATATTTTCTAAATTTATTTCTAGAGTTATTTTGCAGTATTATAAATGATATCCGTTTTTAAAAATTTTATCTTCTAATTCTTTGTGGCAGTATAAATATAAAAATTATTTCTCTTTATTGACCATGAATCCAGCAATCTTACTAAATTAACTCAATAATTCTAACAATTTATCTGTAGTTTCTTTTGGATTTTCTAAGTAGATAATCATACCCTGAATAGGTGCTATATTACATCAAATGAAATTTCTGCAACTATTGAGGTGATCAAATGAATTTCCTCATTTATTTTGCTAATATGATGACTCACATCGTTTGAATTTCTTTTTTTTAATTGGAGTATAATTGATTTACAATGTTGTGTTAGTTTCTATTGTACAGCAAAGTGTATCAGCCACACATATACATATATCCCCTCTTCCTTAGATTTCCTTCCCATTTAGGTATCCACAGAGCACTGAGTACAGTACATTGCTTGATTTTCAAATTTTAAAGAAACTTTGTATTCCTGGAATAAAAAATGTATTTATGATTCATCATCCTGTTATCCTATTAATATACCTCTGGATTTAAACTGCTAATACCGCATGCAGAAATGTTTGCATCTAGACTCATGAGAAAGATTGGCTAGTAATTATTCTTTCTTGTAATATTTTGATAGGTTTTGTTTTCGAGGTTATTCAGACCTCACAAAAGGAATTGGATAATTTTCTCCCACTAATTATGAATCAAATTTCAAATTGATTCACATAGAGTTGTTTATGATGTCATTTTATTAAGTTTTCATGTATGCAAGTTCTAATGCAGGTGATTTGTGCATTATACATATTTTTTTTCTAGTTTAGTTTTGCTAGGAGTTTATCAAATTTATTAGTCTTCTCAAAGGATCAAACTTTTCCTTTGTTGATTTTCTTCATTGTGCATTTCCTTTGTCTTTCAATAATTTTCTACCTTCTATTTTTTTTTAAATTAATTTGATGCTCCTTTGTTAATATGGCTCCTCTCCCTTGCCTTTATTTTAGCAGAAAGATAACTACTGTTTCTATTTTCTTTTTATAGTCATTATTTTTTTAGCTCTATCAACATGCATGGTCAGCAGAATAAAAGTCCCCCAAAGATATCTATATTCTAATCTGTGGAATCTGTGAACATGTTACTTTACATGGCCAAAAAAAGGTCTTTGAAAATGTGATTAAATTAGAGGATTTGAAATAAGGAGATTATCCTGGATTATCTGTGTATGCTCAGAGTAATTAAAAGAGTCCTTATAAGAGAAAGAGGAAGGCAAGAGAGTCAGACAAGGAGATATAACCATGGAAGCAGAGGTCAGAGAAGACAGAGGTTTAAAGATGTTACCCTGATGGCTCTGAAGATAGAGAAATAAGCCATGTCCAAAGGGTGCCTGCACTCTTGAGAGGCTGGAAAAGGCAAGGAAGTAGATTCCCCCCTAAGGTACCCAAGGTGAACCAGCCCTGCTGACACCTTGATTTTAGCCGAGTGAGAATGATTTTTGACTTCTTGCCTCCAAATTGTAAGGTAACAAATTTGCGCTTTTTAAGACACTACATTTGTGGGCATTTGTTACAGAAACAATGGGAAAGTAATACCACATATTTTTACTTTTTTTTGTTACAGTTTCATATGAACCTCACTTTTACACCTAGATGCATTATTTTCCTCCTCAGCTACATCCTTTAGTGGTTTTTTCCAGGAGGATAGATGCGTAATAAGTTCTTGTTGTCTTTATATTTCTTAAATGTCTTGACTTTACTCTGATACTCACCATGTAGTATAATGGTATAACTAGTGTAAGCATTCTAAGTTGAATACTTTAAAGATAATAGTTTATTGGCCTTGTTTATTTGTAGTGATGAAAAGTCTGTTGTCAAGCTAATTGTTATTACTTTGTAAAATTTTGCCTTCTTCTCCCTCTGGTAGATGTTTAAAGTAATTTTCTATTTATTCTTGATATTAGCAGAGATTTCCCCTTCCCTTTTTAAAGGTAAGTCTATGTATTCTATTTAACATAAAAATACATTTTACCTGCCTTTCATATTTGTTTGGAAGAGATAGGAAAGGTTTTATTTATTCTCCCTCAGTCATATGGACCTAAAAGAGGTTTAGAGATATTTAAATGAGAAATGGAACAGCTGTATTAAGACTTCTTAAAATATGACACATAATAAAAACACATCTCTTATTAATTTTAACACACCTGTGCATTCTTGGGTAAATGGTAATTACCTCATTTGCATTGTTTCAAGTTTCTTAGTATTACCTATTCTGTCCTAATCTTATTTTTCCTCTTAACCACTTTTTCTAAAGCCTCTGAATAGCTTAATATCCAGGCAGAATACATATTAATGCTTCAGTTTAACAACTGTAATAAATTTCTTTAAATTATATAGACAGTGGCAGGTTTCTTAACTTATTTTATTTCACAACTGAATATTAAGGAAGAAGATGATGTTATCTTGTTATCCTTTAAGGAGAAAATGGAGAAGATGGAAGAAAGCAAGAAAAAATTAGTATTTAAATTTTCTGAAGTTTTCTGTAAAATGTAGACAATACATTTATTTTTGTATCAAAATGATACAAGATTATTTTGATAATTAAGTGAAATAATTAAGTAAAAATAATTCCGTATAATTAGCAGAACTTCCATGTCTGTGTGTATGCACATTCACACACGTTAGTTTTCCCTTTCTTGGGAAAAAGCAAATTTTCTCTTTGAAAGTTAAATAAATGTCATTGCACTAAAAAATAATTTTGTTTTAAAATTATGAGTTTTGTATTTTTCTCTTTTTAAGAGTGACTAGTTGTGTAGCATCAATAAATGTTGATAGCTTATGAGACTAGTTCAAAGATATCTTAGGTCAAAAATGACAGAAACTGCTTACTACAGCAACTGCAAGCGCATTGGAAAGGAAAAGATATTGACTGTAATAAACTCCTCAAAGCCAGGCCGCTTCCTCAGGTCCCAAGATGTTCTCACCCAACTGGACTCTGAACTTTGAAATACTCCCCCTTCTCCTTGCCAACTCCATCACCAAAACATTCATGTGTGCAGTTGCCTAAGTCAGTAGTTGCACAGAGGAAAAAATCTGTACTAATCCAGAAAGAAACAATAAAAAAATCATGACCTATGGAGCTATAGCCTTGCAGTTAAAATCCTAGTGTCACCACCAACCAGTAAATTCACAATCTACCTAGATCTCAATTTCTGCTTCAAGAAAATAAAGATAGAAAATGAATACAGAAATATTGCCTTTTGCAATAATTATGAGGAATAAATGAGATCGTTTGTGAAAATGAACCATATGTGAGATGTGGTCTGCAGATACAGCATGCAGACCCTAAACTAAGATTACAGTATGTGGAAACTGAGCCCTCAATCTGAAACTTAGTCCGAATCCAGTACCTGCATTGAATGTTATTATTTACAACTTTTAGAACACTACATAATAGTTCATTGTCATAATAATATTCTCAAGCAGTATAAATACCTATCATGTTTTACAAGAATTTTTTTTCCAATTGTAAGATTCAGTGGCTTTTAAATTGAAGTCTAGTTGATTTGCAACATTATATTAGTTTCAGGTGTAGGACATAAAGATTCAGTTTTGATAGAATGCTTTGGCTCTACGTAGTGCATGGGTACTGGCAAGTTACAGAAACTGAAAGCCAGACAGGAAGTACAGATACTGGAGAGAGGGCAGTGTGAAAAAAGCCTTAGAGTGTTGCTTAAATCGTGCATAATTTTTGCTTCCATTAAACTAATTCTTGTACCAGCATTTACATACAACCCACTTAGCAAATTTATTTTCATTCAAACCTTAATGACATTCAGTGCAACATTCTACAGAAATTAACAGCTCTCCTGACAAGCAGCAGCCGGCAGTTTATGTGGCACTAATATGCAGCTAAGTAGTTTGGGCTACTCAGACATCTGGCCCATGTGAAACAGCTGGAAAAGCACAGCGATTAACCTTTTGTTTACAGTAAGAGGTATTCCTACAGATGCCAAAGCATTATGGTAGGTTCTAAAATGACTCGTAATAGCTCAGACAATTTTTCTAATCGCAGGTGATGGTGTTATGCCTTCTTTTACTCATCATTGGGAAGGAGAGTCCTGTCTAGTTTTTCCTGTTTTATCGATGTCTTTTTGTGTAAGGCTTGTTTAATTTAAGCTCTTCAGATTCAAGCAGAGAAAGGCTTTACAGACAAAAAAAAAAAAAATCCCATATCTAAAACCAAGAAGCACTCTCTTAACCAGAGAGGACATTTGATGAAAGAGAATTTAAATCAACTTATTATAGGAATTGCAGGGCTAGAGAACTATATTGGATGAGAGCTAGCCCAAAGGATGTTGGTTATTTCTTTACTTATTTTCATTTATTAATGTTCACTGAAACTTTCTTTATAGAAGAAAATGAAGCAAGGAGAGCTTGTGTGGGTTGTCCAGAAGCAGACACTTAGAACATGGCCATTCTGAGATGGAACCCAAGCAATCCTTATAGACATTCCATACAATTCCCTAAATAGATCAGATTCTAATTTTTGTCTGTAATATTTTCATATCTGATTAATTTTTTTAATGATCCAAATAAACTCTATATAGTAGTATGTTTGCCTGAACTGCCAAGATCCAGGTATTTCTAGATACTTGGTGTGTCTCAGCGATTAGTTGCGGCAGAAAAAGATGTAGATAAGCAGTGGCATCTCCCTCAGCATCTAAGGTAAAGAGGTTCATATGTGTAAAAAATGAATTTTTAAAAGCCCGTAGCAGTAGGAATGTAAAGGGGGAAGGGGAAGCATCAAAGCAAGATGAACTTGGAGAGGTAGACAAAGGTTAGAACATCTGGGGACTTAAAGATTACGATCATTTTTTTTTTCTAGGAAATCCATTACAGTGTTTAAACAGGTGTGTAGTTGGTAACATGACTCAGTTAGCATTTTGAAAAACTTTCTTTGGCTGTGGTGGTGCAGAGTAGGATTTGTGAAGGAAGAAAAAGCAGAAGATGAAGGTATGTTGGGCTAGGGTGATGGCTTGGGGAAACAAGTCAATGGATGGATAACGGATTAGACTTGGAGGGTCCTGAAGTAGATACATCAGATGGGAATTGTAGGTTTCTGGCTTGCATAGCAGGATGGATGGAAGTGGTCTCCGTTAGCCCAGGAACACTGGAAGAGGAACTTGTATCAAGAGAAGTCCTTGAGTTCCCTTTGGGACATAACAGTTTGAAGTATATTTGAGACACCCAACTGGGGATATCAAGCAGCCAACTGATAGGAGTGTGTTACACAGCAAAATATCCTGGGATGGAGACATAAGTGTGTAAACAATTCTTATTTTGAAGCCACATGCATGATGGAGATTGCTGAGGTACAGAGAACCAACACAGATGAAAGACTAGGACGGAGATGAGTTATTTCATTACATGCCATGCCAGGTAGCAACACTCAGCTTCAAAAAGCACCAGTCCCTTGGACTGCGTCGTAACTGAGCCCTTTGGAGTTGTTCAAAGGGGCAGTCCTGGATGAGGTCTGAGTTCCTAATGACCAAGAGAGAGGAAGATGAGCTAGTAAAATGAGTGCCTGTAAAGAGAAATGAGGGAAGAATATGGACAAGGCATGGCAGTCAAAGAGAAGATACTATTTCAAGAAGAATGGCAATGAGAAAAATCACGGCTGCTGCTGAGACATCAAGGTTATGATGATTTTAAAAATGACATTGAGCTTGGCGACATAAAAGACATCAGAATGGTTAGCTGGAATTATCTCAGTGGACTTAGGTGGAAGTCAACTAGAGTAGGCTGAGGAGTAAGAAGGAGTCTTAGGGGTTACCCTTACCTCTCATAGCACTCTGAATTGTGTAATAACACTTAGCTCACTGCATTGAACTTGTATTCATTTCAGCCTTTTAAATGGAGTGTGAGTTCACTGGCATTGCAACTGTATTTGACCCATCTTTGCATTCTAGTCTCATCATGGCAGTCAGAGTGGTCCTCCTAAGCCATAAATCAGATCAGCTTTTACTCTGTCAGCACCCTCCAGTGGTTCCCCATCTACTGAGAGTAAGTGGCAGAATCCTTCATATGCCCCTCAAGACCCTCCATCAGCCATTCCCTTTACCTCTCTGGCTTTATCTTCTACCTCTCTCTCCCCTCACACCATTTACCAAATGGCTATGACATCCTTACTCTTCCTCAAGATGTTAAGAATCTTTGCTTCTCACCTTCTATTCCTTCTACCTTGTGTATTCTCCTCCTAGATACCCTTGTGGTTAATTTCTTGGTTTCTTCTTAGTTTTCATTCAACTGTCACCTCTTCTGAAATTTCTTCCCTGGCACTCTTACTGAAATGTGACCCCCTCAGCATCCCATCACAATAGTATCTTATCCCCTTTCCCCTTTTACATTTTTTCTCCTTAGTACTTAACTCTTTTAAGCATATTGCATTCTTATTTATCCTACCTATTTTGCTTCTTCTCCATTAGAATATAAATTCCATGAGAAGAGAAATCTTGCATGTGAGTTTTACTGCTGTTTCCCCAGCTCCAAAACAATATCCGGCACAGAAAAGCACTCGATAATTATTTGTTGAATAAATGAAATTTTCTAGTGCCTAATACAGTACTCTACACATAATAGACACATGATAAATTAATGAATGAATAGACTTTTGTATCATGACCAAATTGCATTGTTAATTACTAAGATTGTATTGAATAAAATAATGCAACTTTTTTTTTTAATATGTCTGTTTGCCTGTCATTAGCTTTTGGTATTTTTTGGTACCTCATCAAAATTGCAGTACAGTCATTATGGTGAAATTCTTTGAAGCAATTTGAAACTGTAGGGTTTCATTGGTCATCCATATCAATCTTAAAATTATATCAATGTAATACTTTGCATTCATTTTAATCAAATGCCTCTCCTGGAGCCCCAGAGTAAAAAAAAATGGTTTTCATTAATTTCCATAATAACAACACCAAAAGACATGGATTGTTGGATTCTAATTCCTCTATCTTTTAATCTCATTCTGAGCATAAGCTTGGCTTCACTAAGTAGAAAAGAAATATAATGCCATACTCTCAACTTGACTAAGCGTGTAAATTAAACAATTGGGTGGAAATGTTTCATGACATCTTTACATCTTCTACTGATAGTGATTTCAAATGAGTCAGTGTTCCAAACATTTCAGCTTAGCACAGTTTCACATCATCTTCTCACCAAGGAAAATAAAGACAAGGTTTCTGAGCCATAGCCCAGTTGGCTTCATAAATTTTTGACCTGACATCAAGTATAAGTGTGTGAAAATTGTCCTATTGGCAGGGATTAGTCTGATCAGGGCAGAGGTGAGGTCTTGATGCATAACTTCTAAGACAAATAAATGATTTTCTATGAGGAGCTTCGTGAATGTTTTTTAAGAAATGTAATTCACTGGTGATAGTGTCTCAAAAAAGCTAGCTGTGGTTTTTGGAGAAAAAAAGAAAAAAAAAGATTTAATGATGACAAGGAGTGGTGGCCACTGCTCCCTGAGGTCCAAACACTATAGAAAATGTGTTTTGAGAGTGTATGTCATGGCCAAAGATCATTGTGTAGTTTTCATGTCAAAAGTAAGAAAGGAAAAATTGTAAATTAATTCCCCTGGGATATGTTTCTAGTCCTCTGCCTTTTATCTTATCTGAACTAAGATAACCTAATTCTTTTAATTCCTTAGCACTCGTGATAAATCCTTTTCCAGAGCCTTAAGATGAAGGAAGGAATGATTCTACTCTGATTCCTAAAACTGTAGAAATAGAGCAACTGGGATTCCTCATCCTCTAGCATAATAGACACTGTCATAAAAATCACCTTCTATAGATGTTTTTGAAAGGAAATGGCTGTACAGCCAATGTGCAAATCTCCATGGTACAGCCACTGCATTCACCTTTGCCAGCACAAATCTCTGATGTATCAACTTGTTCAGGATGGATCCAGCTCTCAAAGCCCCAGTGTATTTATTCATTTAAATTTTTATTTTATATTGGACTATAGTTGATTTACAATGTTGTATTAGTTTCAGGTGTACAGCAGAGCAATTCAGTTATACATATATCTATTCTTTTTCAAGTTCTTTTCCCATTTAAGTTATTACAGAATATTAAGCAGAGTTCCCTGTGCTATAAAGTAGGTCCTTGTTGGTTATCTATTTTATATACAGTAGTGTGTATATGTCAGTCTCAAACTCCCAGTTTATCCCTCCCTGCCACCGTTCCCCTTTGGTGACCATAGTTTGTTTTCTAAGTCTGTGAGTCTGTTTCCATTTTGTAAATAAGTTCATTTGTATCATTTTTTTAGATTCTACATATAAGTGATATTATATGATATTTGTCTTTCTCTGACTTACTTCACTTAGTATGATAATCTCCAGGTCCATCCATGTTGCTGCAAATTACATTATTTCATTCTTTTTTATGGCTGAGTAATATTCCATTGTATATATGTACCACATCTTCTTTATCCACTCCTCTGTTGATGGACATTTAGGTTGCTTCCAGGGACAGTGGAACCCCAGAACAAACACAGGCCACAGACTCAGAAGACCTGGGTTCACATCCCATCCCTGTGTTAATACTAAACCCCAGTGTATTTTAAAATATCCTTTTCACTTAAATGGTTAATGGAAGAGAGGTGTGACGGTGTTGTCATTAATGATTTGCTTGCTTTAGGGTCCATGCAGTTGTATACTGATATGACTTAGGTGTGTTCATCCATAAGAAGTCTTTTCCATGATGAAGGACATTTACCGAAGGCCTTATGTCACCTGCCTAATTAGAATAGCTCAGTAGTAGGGAGTGTAGGCTGTAGAGTCTGAAGAATCTCCCAAAGATGCTTTGACCAATTACTATCTGGGTCACTTTGGGCAAATTACTTGAACTCACTGAGCTTGACATGTTTCATACAAAATGGGAGTAAATGATAATTTTTACTTCTGATGGTGGTTGGGGCAAGTATTTGAGTGACTAAAAAGATTTTGGTTCAGCTAATAGCTGACAAGGCAGCCAAGGATACCAATGGGGACCAGATAGTCCCTTCAATACATGGTGTTGGGAAAACTGGACAACCACATGCAAAGGAATAAAATTGGACCCCTATCTTACACCACTCATAAAAATTAACTCAAAATGGATTAAAGACTTAAATATCAGACCTGAAACCATAAAACTCCTAGAAGAAAACATAGGGAAAAAGTTCCTTAACATTTGTCTTGGCAACAATTTTTTGGGTATGATGCCAAAAACACAAGCAAGAAAAGCAAAAATTAATAAGTGGGACCACATAAAACTGGAAGCTTTTACACAGCAAAAGAAACAATCAGTAAAATGAAATGACCACCTATGGAAGAATAGAAAATATTTTCAAATTGTATATCTGCAAGGGGTTAACATAAGAAATATATAAAAACTCATGCAGATCAATAGCAAAAACAAACAAACAAAACATAAAAACAACCTGTTTAAAAAATGGGCAGAGGAATTGAATAGACATTTTTCTAAAAAGGACATATGAATGGATACAGGTACATGAGAAGGTGCTCAACATCACTAATTATCAGAGAAATGCAAATCAAAACCACAGTGAGATATCACCTCACAACTGTGGGTATAGCTATCATGAAAAAGACAAGTGATAAGAAGTGTTGGCATGCATGTGGAAAAAGACAACTCTTGCGCACTGTAGGTGGGAATGTAAATTGGTACAACCACTATGGAAAACAGTATGCAGGTTCCTCAAAAAAATTAAAAATAGAACTACCTTATGATGCAGCAACTCCACTTCTGGGTATGTATCTAAAGGAAATGAAAACAAGATTTTAAAGAGGTAGCTGCACTCCTATGTTCATTGCAGAATTATCTGTAATAGCCAAGATATGGAAAATTATCTGTAATAGCCAAGATATGGAAAAAACCTAAGTCAACAGATAAATGAATAAAGAAGGTGTGAGATATATACATACAATGGAACATTATTCAGCCATGAGAAAGAAGGAAGGAAATCCTGACATTTGTGACAACATGGCTGAAACTTTAAGGCATTATTCTAAGTGAAATAAGTCAGACAGAGAAAGACAAATACTGTATGACACCACTTATATGTGGAATCTGGAAAAAAGTCAAATATAGAAACAGAGAGTAGAGTGGTCGTTACCATAAGCTGGGGACTGAGAGAAATGGGGAGATAGTGGTCAAAGGGCACAAACTTCCAGTTATAAAATGAATGTGGGGCTTCGCTGGTGGCGCAGCGGTTGAGAATCTGCCTGCCAATGCAGGGGACATGGGTTCGAGCCCTGGTCTGGGAAGATCCCACATGCCGCGGAGCAACTAGGCCCGTGAGCCACAATTACTGAGCCTGCGCGTCTGGAGCCTGTGCTCCGCAACAAGAGAGGCTGCGATAGTGAGAGGCCCGCGCACCGCGATGAAGAGTGGCCCCCGTTCGCCGCAACTAGAGAAAGCCCTCGCACAGAAACGAAGACCCAACACAGCCATAAATAAATAAATTTAAAAAATTAAAAAAAAAAAAAAATGAACGTGTTCTGGGAATCTAATGTTATGTATGTTGATTATAGCTGATAATACCGTACTATATAAATATTTGAAAGTTGCCAAGAGAGTAGATCGTAAATTTTCTCACCACAGAAATGAAATGGTAACTACATGAAGTGATACAGGTGTCATCTAATGCTGTGGAGGTAGTCATTTTGTAATATATAAGTGTATCAAATCAACACGTGTGTCTTAAATTTATACAATGTTAAATATCAATTATATTTCAATAAAGCCAGAAGAATAAATAAATAGTGCCTGGCACAGATTTATACTTCAGTGGATGTGAGCATTCTTAATGTCATCCTCCAAACAACAATATTATGGAACTATCCCATGTGGATTAATTGTGCATGTGACATGATAATCCAGTAATAAACTCCACAGTTGCTTTATAAAAGTTAGACTCCTAGAACCTAGTATTAGCAAGAGCATTAGATTATTTGAAAAAATGTACACATGCCAGGCAGTAACAACTCTCAATTCGTTTCCACTTGACTAAAGTTGTTTGACCTCTATTTGTAAGCCCAATCCTGAGAAAATGTTAGATTCATAAGTTCCTTATTTTGCATCACTAGAGATATACCTTTCTATCATTTAAAGATTCATGTGTAGCATCCCTTGTTGCAATATGTTATGATATCACACTGTGAAATGTGAATCTAAAGCATCAGGTAATTTGTAATTCACCTCTAGGCTCCTATGGAATGAGAAGAGGTTTGGAAATGGACTATTTATAATCAGGCCATCTAGAATCACAAGGTAAAAAACAGTTTGTTGACACTTGTATTTTTATTCTGAACTACATTACATTCCTAATACTCACAAAAATGAACATAGGATTAAGAGAGCTGTCTATCTTTGCATACATACATACTCTCCTGACCTTTACAATGACACTTCAACATTGTATTTAAACATTCAGAAGAGCCAAAGACCACATTCCCAAAAGTATATAAAGCAAGTAAAAATATTCACTCATTCATCTATTAGATACCAACTGTATACAAAAAAGAGAATTAAAAATGGGAGGTAAAAAGCTGGGACTACTGCAGTAAATATGAGAAACATTCCACTTTAAGAGGGACTTGCAGACCAAAGAGAGTTTACAGTAAGTTAAAAGGAATTGAATTGTGCTCATGGTATCACTTTCTCATCTCAAAGTGGCTGTTTATTCAAACTATGTCTAGATGTTTCCTTTAGTGAATGGAAATGTAAACAAGAATCCATTCTGGCTGCGATGCACAAGTTATATAAATTAAATATATCACATTTGTGTACATAAGTTCTATATACCTGCATCTTCACTTAACCAATGGTTAAGAAGACCAAAAAGATTATTCTGTGCCATTTCACTGAGGAATAGAATTGTGATCTTTTTTTTTTTTAAACAAGGCTGAGAGAGTGTTTGTTTCTTTTTCTTTTTATTTATTTAATTATTTTTGGCTGTGTTGGGTCTTTTCTTTCTGTGCGAGGGCTTTCTCTATTTGTTCAAGTGGGGGCCACTCTTCATCGCGGTGCGCAGGCCTCTCACTATCGCGGCATCTCTTGTTGCGGAGCACAGGCTCCATACGCGCAGGCTCAGTAATTGTGGCTCACGGGCCCAGTTGCCCCACGGCATGTGGGATCCTCCCAGACCAGGGCTCGAACCCGTGTGCCCTGCATTGGCAGGCAGATTCTCAACCACTGCGCCACCAGGGAAGCCCTGGAATTGTGATCTTAAACAGAATTTGATTACCTGTCTTTCTTGCTGTATACTGATTGTTACTGCTATGGAGGAAATATCTACATCATATTTAGAAACTCTCCCTTCCACCATTTAAAAATTACACAGCTGATTTCCCAAAGCTTTGTCTTCACCAGTGGTTCTCAGAGTGGTTCCCAGATTAGTGGCACCAGCACCACCTGGGAACCTGTTAGAAACAGAAATTTGGGGTCTCACTCTAGACCTATTGGAATCAGAGCCTCTTGGCATAAGGTTCAGTAATTTGTAGATTTTTTTTTTTTTTTTGGCTGCTTCGGGTCTTAGTTCAAGTACACGGGATCTTCGATGCGGTGTGCAGGATTCTCTCTAGCTGTGACGTGCGGGTTTTCTCTCTCTCTAGTTGTAGTGTGTGGGCTCCAGAGCACGTGGGATCTGTAGTTTGCAGCACATGGCTCTTAGTTGAGGCGCGTGGGCTCAGTAGTTGTGGCACGCAGGCTTAGTTGCCCCCGGCATGTGGGATTTTAGTTCCCTGACCAGGGATCGAACCCACGTCCCCTGCATTGGAAGGTGGATTCTTTACCACTGGACCACCAGGAAAGTCCCAGTAATTTGTATTTTAATAAGCTTTGCACGTGATTCTGAAGCATACTCAAGTTTGACAACCGTAATTTCCATCCAAAGCACTTCTCTTGGATTGGTTGCAAGCCTGTCGTTCACATTTCCTAGAGCTGCACAGTCCCGCATGGTAGCTAGTGGTGAGTGTGGGTCATGTGAAATGTGACTAGTCCAAACTAAGATGTGCTGTAAGGGGAAAAATGGTTTGAATTTCAAATCTTTATTAAAAAATGTAAAATATTTCAATAATACATTTTGATGAGTAAACTTTATCTTTAAAAGAAGTTTTAGGTTCACAGCAACATTAAGAGGAAGGTACAGAAATTTTCTATATACCCCCCTCAGCTCCCAGCCACCACCTGCCCCAGTGGGTGAGCAGACAAGCCTCTCAGCTGGCTAGGGCTGGCTGGCACCAATCCTCTGTGCGGGAATCTCTCTGCTTTGCCCTCTGCACCCCTGTTGCTGTGCTCTCCTCTTTGGCTGCAAAGCTTCACTCACGCCACCCCCCATCACCACCAGTGAAGGGGCTTCCTAGTGTGTGGAGACTTTTCCTCCTTCACTGCTACCTCCCAGAGGTGCAGTTCCTGTCCCTATTCTTTTGTCTCTGTTTTTTCTTTTGCCCTACCCAGGTACTTGGGGAGTTTCTTTTTTTTTTTTTTAAACATCTTTATTTGAGTATAATTGCTTTACAATGGTGTGTTAGTTTCTGCTTTATAACAAAGTGAATCAGTTATACATATACATATGTTCCCATATCTCTTCCCTCTTGCATATCCCTCCCTCCCACCCTCCCTATCCCACCCCTCTAGGTGGTCACAAAGCACCGAGCTGATCTCCCTGTGCCCTGCGGCTGCTTCCCACTAGCTATCTATTTTACATTTAGTAGTGTATATATGTCCATGCCACTCTCTCACTTTGTCACAGCTTGCCCTTCCCCTTCCCCATACCCTCAAGTCCATTCTCTAGTAGGTCTGTGTCTTTATTCCCGTCTTGCCACTAGGTTCTTCATGACTTTTTTTTCACCCTTAGATTCCATGTATATGTGTTAGCATACTGTATTTGTTTTTCTCTTTCTGACTTACTTCACTCTGTATGACAGACTCTAACTCCATCCAACTCACTACAAATAACTCAATATCGTTTCTTTTTATGGCAGAGTAATATTCCATTGTATATATGTGCCACATCTTCTTTATCCATTCATCCGATGATGGACACTTAGGTTGCTTCCATGTCCTGGCTACTGTAAATAGAGCTGCCATGAACATTGTGGTACATGACTCTTTTTGAATTATGGTTTTCTCAGGGTATATGCCTAGTAGTGGGATTGCTGGGTCGTATGGTAGTTCTATTTTTAGTTTTTTAAGGAACCTCTATACTGTTCTCCATAGTGGCTGTATCCATTTACATTCCGACCAACAGTGCAAGAGTGTTCGCTTTTCTCCACACCCTCTCCAGGATTTATTGTTTCTAGATTTTTTGATGATGGCCATTCTGACCGGTGTGAAATGATATCTCATTGTAGTTTTGATTTGCATTTCTCTAATGGTTAATGATGTTGAGCATTCTTTCATGTGTTTGTTGGCAATCTGTATATCCTCTTTGGAGAAATGTCTATTTAGGTCTTCTGCCCATTTTTGGATTGGGTTGCTCGTTTGTTTGTTATTGAGCTGCATGAGCTGTTTATAAATTTTGGAGATTAATCCGTTGTCAGTTGCTTCATTTGCAAATATTTTCTCCCATTCTGAGGGTTGTATTTTGGTCTTGTTTATGGTTTCCTTTCCTGTGCAAAAGCTTTTAAGTTTCATTAGGTCCCATTTGTTTATTTTTGTTTTTATTTCCATTTCTCTAGGAGGTGGGTCAAAAAGGATCTTGCTGTGATTTATGTCATAGAGTGTTCTGCCTATGTTTTCCTCTAAGAGTTTGATAGTGTCTGGCCTTACATTTAGGTCTTTCATCCATTTTGAGTTTATTTTTGTGTATGGTGTTAGGGAGTGTTCTAATTTCATTCTTTTACATGTAGCTGTCCAGTTTTCCCAGCACCACTTCTTGAAGAGGCTGTCTTTTCTCCACTGTATATGCTTGCCTCCTTTATCAAAGATAAGGTGACCATATGTGCATGGGTTTCTCTCTGGGCTTTCTATCCTGTTCCATTGATCTATATTTCTGCTTCTGTGCCAGTACCATACTGTCTTGATTACTGTAGATTTATAGTATAGTCCGAAGTCAGGGAGCCTGATTCCTCCAGCTCTATTTTTCGTTCTCAAGATTGCTTTGGGTATTCAGGGTCTTTTGCGTTTCCATACAAATTGTGAAATTTTTTGTTCTAGTTCTGTGAAAAATGCCATTGGTGGTTTGATAGGGATTGCATTGTATCTGTAGATTGCTTTGGGTAGTAGAGTCATTTTCACAATGTTGATTCTTCCAATCCAAGAACATGGTATATCTCTCCATCTATTTGTATCATCTTTGATTTCTTTCATCAGTGTCTTATAATTTTCTGCATACAGGTCTTTTGTCTCCTTAGGTAGGTTTATTCCTAGATATTTTATTCTTTTTGTTGCAATGGTTAATGGGAGTGTTTTCTTAATTTCACTTTCAGATTTTTCATCATTAGTGTATAGGGATGAAAGAGATTTCTGGGCATTAATTTTGTATCCTGTTACTTTACCAGATTCATTGATTAGCTCTAGTAGTTTTCTGGTAGCATCTTTAGGATTCTCTATGTATAGTATCATGTCATCTGCAAACAGTGACAGCTTTACTTCTTCTTTTCCTATTTGGATTCCTTTTATTTATTTTTCTTCTCTGATTTCTGTGGATAAAACTTCCAAAACTATGTTGAATAACAATGGTGAGAGTGGACAACCTTGTCTTGTTCCTGATCTTAGTGGAAATGGTTTCAGTTTTTCACCATTGAGGACGATGTTGGCTGTGGGTTTGTCATATTTCACCTGTATTGTGTTGAGGTAAGTTCCTGCTAGGCCTACTTTCTGGAGGGTTTTTTATCATAAATGGGTGTTGAATTTTGTCGAAAGCTTTCTCTGCATCTATTGAGATGATCATATGGTTTTTCTCCTTCAATTTGTTAATATGGTGTATCAGTTTGATTGATTTGCGTATATTGAAGAATCCTTGCATTCCTGGAATAAACCCCAGTTGACCATGGTGTATGATCCTTTTAATGTGCTGTTGAATTCTGTTTGCTAGTATTTTGCTGAGGATTTTTGCATCTATGTTTATCAGTGATATTGGCCTGTAGTTTTCTTTTTTTGTGACATCTTTGTCTGGTTTTGGTATCAGGGTGATGGTGGCCTCGTAGAATGAGTTGGGGAGTGTTCCTCCTTCTGTAATATTTTGGAAGAGTTTGAGAAGGATAGGTGTTAGCTCTTCTCTAAATGTTTGATAGAATTCTCCTGTGAAGCCATGTGGTCCTGGGCTTTTGTTTGTTGGAAGATTTTTAATCACAGTCTCAATTTCAGTGCTTGTGATTCGTCTGTTTATATTTTCTATTTCTTCCTGGTTCAGTCTTGGCATGTTGTGCATTGCTAAGAATTTGTCCATTTCTTCCAGGCTGTCCATTTTATTGACATAGTGTTGCTTGTAGTGATCTCTCATGATCCTTTGTATTTCTGCCGTGTCACTTGTTATTTCTCCTTTTTCATTTCTAATTCTATTGATTTGAGTCTTCTCCCTTTTTTTCTTGATGAGTCTGGCTAATGGTTATCAATTTTATTTATCTTCTCAAAGAACCAGCTTTTAGTCTTATTGATCTTTGCTATCATTTCTGTCATTTCTTTTTCATTATTTCTGATCTGATCTTTAT
The DNA here is from genome assembly GCF_965194825.1 of Balaenoptera physalus. Classification (NCBI taxonomy): domain Eukaryota; kingdom Metazoa; phylum Chordata; class Mammalia; order Artiodactyla; family Balaenopteridae; genus Balaenoptera; species Balaenoptera physalus. The sequence continues at coordinate 11,947,811 of NC_138885.1, forward strand.
GATTTCTTTCCTTCTGCTAAATTTGGGGTTTTTTTGTTCCTCTTTCTCTAATTGCTTTAGGTGCAAGGTTAGGTTGTTTATTTGAGATGTTTCCTGTTTCTTAAGGTGGGATTGTATTGCTATAAACTTCCCTCTTAGAACTGCTTTTGCTGCATCCTATAGGTTTTGGGTCGTCGTGTCTCCATTGTCATTTGTTTCTAAGTATTTTTTGATTTCCCCTTTGATTTCTTCGGTGTTCACTTCGTTATTAAGTAGTGTATTGTTTAGCCTCCATGTGTTTGTATTTTTTACAGATTTTTTCCTGTAATTGATATCCAGTCTCATAGCGTTGTGGTCGGAAAACATACTTGATACGATTTCAATTTTCTTAAATTTACCAAGGTTTGATTTGTGACCCAAGATATGATCTATCCTGGAGAATGTTCCATGAGCACTTGAGAAAAAAGTGTATTCTGTTGTTTTTGGGTGGAATGTTCTATAAATATCAATTAAGTCCATCTTGTTTAATGTATCATTTAAAGCTTGTGTTTCCTTATTTGTTTTCATTTTGGATGATCTGTCCATTGGTGAAAGTGGGGTGTTAGAGTCCCCTACTATGATTGTGTTACTGTCGATTTCCCCTTTTATGGCTGTTAGTATTTGCCTCATATATTGAGGTGCTCCTATGTTGGGTGCATAAATACTTACAATTGTTATATCTTCTTCTTGGATCGCTCCCTTGATCATTATGTAGTGTCCTTCTTTGTCTCTTGTAATAGTCTTTATTTTAAAGTCTAATTTTTTCTGATATGAGAATTGCTACTCCAGTTTTCTTTTGTTTTACATTTGCATGGAATATCTTTTTCCATCCCCTCACTTTCAGTCTTCATGTATCCGTAGGTCTGAAGTGGTCTCTTGTAGACAGCATATATACAGATCTTGTTTTTGTATCCATTCAGCCAGTCTGTGTCTTTTGGTGGGAGCATTTAATCCATTTACATTTAAGGTAATTATCTATATGTATGCTCCTATTCCCATTTTCTTAAATGTTTTTGGTTTGTTATTGTAGGTGTTTTCTTTCTCTTGTGTTTCTTGCCTAGATAAGTTCCTTTAGCATTTGTTGTAAAGGTGGTTTGGTGGTGCTGAACTCTCTCAGCTTTTGCTTGTCTGTAAAGGTTTTAATTTCTCCATCAAATCTGATTGAGATCCTTGCTGGGTAGAGTAATCTTGGTTGTAGGTTTTTCTCCTTCATCACTTTAAATATGTCCTGCCACTCCCTTCTGGCTTGCAGCGTTTCTGCTGAAAGATCAGCTGTTAACCTTATGGGGATTCCCTTGTGTGTTATTTGTTGTTTTTCCCTTGCTGCTTTTAATGTTTTCTTTACATTTAATTTTTGATAGTTTGATTAATATGTGTCTTGGCATGTTTCTTCTTGGATTTATCCTGTATGGGACTCTCTGTGCTTCCAGGACTTGATTAACTATTTCCTTTCCCATATTAGGGAAGTTTTCAACTATAATCTCTTCAAATATTTTCTCAGTCCCTCTCTTTTTCTCTTCCTCTTCTGGGACCCCTATAATTCGAATGTTGGTGTGTTTAATGTTGTCCCAGAGGTCTCTGAGACTGTCCTCAGTTCTTTTCATTCTTTTTTCTTTATCCTGCTCTGCAGTAGTTATTTCCACTATTTTATCTTCCAGGTCACTTATCCGTTCTTCTACCTCAGTTGTTCTGCTATTGATCCCTTCTAGAGTAATTTTAATTTCATTTATTGTGTTGTTCATTGTTGCTTGGTTCCTCTTTAGTTCTTTTAGTTCCTTGTTAAATGTTTCTTGCATTTTGTCTATTCTATTTCCAAGATTTTGGATCATCTTTACTATCATTATTCTGAATTCTTTTTCAGGTAGACTGCCTATTTCCTCTTCATTTATTAGGTCTGGTGGGTTTTTGCCTTGCTCCTTCATCTGCTGTGTTTTTCTGTCTTCTCATTTTGCTTATCTTACTGTGTTTGGGGTCTCCTTTTCTCAGCCTGCAGGGTCGTAGTTCCCATTGTTTTTGGTGTCTGTCCCCAGTGGCTAAGGTTGGTTCAGTGGGTTGTGTAGGCTTCCTGGTGGAGGGGACTAGTGCCTGTGTTCTGGTGGATGAGGCTGGATCTTGTCTTTCTGGTGGGCAGGTCCACGTCTGGTGGTGTGTTTTGGGGTGTCTGTGGTCTTATTATGATTTTAGGCAGCCTCTCTGCTAATGGATGGGGCTGTGTTCCTGTCTTGCTAGTTGTTTGACATAGGGTATCCAGCACTGTAGCTTGCTGGTCGTTGAGTGAAGCTGGGTCTTTGTGTTGAGATGGAGATCTCTGGAAGATTTTCGCCGTTTCTTATTACGTGGAGCTGGGAGGTCTCTTGTGGACCAGTGTTCTGAAGTTGGCTCTCCCACCTCAGAGGCACAGCCCTGATGCCTGGCAGGAACACCAAGATCTTTTCATCCACACGGGTCAGAATAAAAGGGAGAAAAAATAGAAAGAAAGAAGGAAAGAAAGAAAGAGGATAAAATAAAATAAAATAAAGTAGTATAAAATAAAATAAAGTTATTAAAATTAAAAGTTAAAAATAATTATTAAGAAACAAAAATTTTTTTAAAGTAAAAAAAAAAAAACAAAATGGACGGACAGAACCCTAGGACAAATGGTGAAAGCAAAGCTATACAGACAAAATCTCACACAGAAGCATACACATAGACACTCACAAAAAGAGGAAAAGGGGAAAAAATAATATATCTTACTCCCAAAGTCCACCTCCTCAACTTGGGATAATTTGTTGTCTATTCAGGTATTCCACAGATGCAGGTACATCAAGTTGATTGTGGAGCTTTAATCCGCTGCTTCTGAGGCTGCTGGGAGAGATTTCCCTTTCTCTTCTTTGTTCGCACAGATCCCGGGGTTCAGCTTTGGATTTGGCCCCATCTCTGCGTGTAGGTCGCCTGAGGGCGTCTGTTCTTCGCTCAGACAGGACAGGGTTAAAGGAGCAGCTGCTTCGGGGATTCTGGGGATTCTGGCTCACTCAGGCCGGGGGGGAGGGAGGGGCACGAATGCGGGGCGAGCCTGCGGCGTCAGAGGTTGGCGTGACGTTGCAGCAGCCTGAGGGGCGCCGTGTGTTCTCCCGGGGAAGTTGTCCCCGGATCACGGGACCCTGGCAGTGGCGGGCTGCACAGGCTACTGGGAGGGGCAGTGTGGAGAGTGACCTGTGCTCGCACACAGGCTTCTTGGTGGCGGCAGCAGCAGCCTTAGCGTCCCATGCCCGTCTCTGGGGCCCGCGCTGATCGCCGTGGCTCGTTCCCGTCTCTGGAGGTCTTTTAAGCAGCATTCTTAATCCCCTTTCCTCGCTCACCAGGAAACAAAGAGGCAAAAAAAAAGGCAAGAAAAAGTCTCTTGTCTCTTCGGCAGCTGCAGACTTTTTCCCAGACTCCCTCCTGACTAACTGTGGTGCGCTAACCCCTTCAGGCTGTGTTCACGCCGCCAACCCCAGTCCTCTCCCTGCATCTGACCGAAGCCCGAGCCTCAGCTCCCAGCCCCGCCAGCCCCGGCGGGGGAACCGACAAGCCTCTCTGGCTGGTGAGTGCTGGTCGGCACCGATCCTCCGTGCAGGAATCTCTCCGCTTTGCCCTCTGCACCCCTGTGGCTGCGCTCTCCTCCACGGCTCTGAAGCTTCCCCCCTCCGCCACCCGCAGTCTCTGCCCGTGAAGGGGCTCCTAGTGTGTGGAAACCTTTCCTCCTTCACAGCTCCCTCCCAGTGGTGCAGGTCCTGTCCCTATTCTTTGTCTCTGTTTTTTCTTTTTTCTTTTGCCCTACCCAGGTACTTGGGGAGTTTCTTGCCTTTTGGGAGGTCTGAGGTCTTCTGTCAGTGTTCAGTGGGTGTCCTGTAGGAGCAGTTCCACGTGTAGATGTATTTCTCATGTATCTGTGGGGAGTAAGGTGATCTCCGTGTCTTACTCTTCCACCATCTTCTCCTCTCTCCCTGGAATTTCTTCACTTTTGGGAAGTCTGAGGTCTTCTGCCAGCGTCCAGTAGGTTTTCTGTTGCATATATATTTTTAATTTTAATATCTTCTTCTTGGATTGATCCCTTGATCATTATGTAGTGTCCTTCCTTGTGTCTTGTAACATTCTTTACTTTAAAGTCTATTTTATTTGATATGAGTATTGCTACTCCAGCTTTCTTTTGATTTCCATTTGCATGGAATATCTTTTTCCATCCCCTCACTTTCAGTCTGTAGGTGTCCCTAGGTCTGAAGTGGGTCTGTTGTAGACAGCATATATAGGGGTCTTGTTTTTGTATCCATTCAGGGAGCCTGTGTCTTTTGGTTGGAGCATTTAATACATTCACATTTAAGGTAATTATCAATATGTATGTTCCTATTACCATTTTCTTAATTGCTTTGGGTTTGTTTTTGTAGGTCCTTTCTTCTCTCTTTTTTCCTACTTAGAGAAGTTCCTTTAGCAGTTGTTGCAGAGCTGGTTTGATGGTGCTGAATTCTCTTAGGTTTTGCTTGTCGGTAAAGCTTTTGATTTCTCCGTTGAATGTGAATGCGATTGTGCCTGGGTAGAATAATCTTGGTTGTAGGTTCTTCCCTTTCATCACTTGAAATATATCATGCCACTCCCTTCTGGCTTGTAGAGTTTCTGCTGAGAAATCAGCTGTTAACTTCATGGAAGTTCCCTTGCATGTTATTTGTCATGTTTCCCTTGTTCCTTTTAATAGTTTTTCTTTGTCTTTAATTTTTGTCAGTTTGATTACTATGTGTCTTGGTGTGTTTCTCCTTGAGCTTATCCTGCCTGGGACTCTCTGAGCTTCCTGGATTTGGGTGGCTATTTCTTTTCCCATGTTAGGGATGTTTTCGACTATAATCTCTTCAAATATTTTCTCAGGTCCTTTCTCTCTCTCTTCTCGTTCAGAGACGCCTATAATGCAAATGTTAGTGAGCTTAATGTTGTCCTAGAGCTCTCTTAGGGTGCCTTCATTTCTTTTCATACTTTATTCTTTATTCTGTTCTGCAGCAGTGATTTCCACCATTCTGTCTTCCAGATTACTTATCCTTTCTTCTGCCTCAGTTATTCTGCTATTTATTCCTTCTAGTGTATTTTTCATTTCAGTTATTGTATTGTTCATCTCTGTTTGTTTGTTCTTTAATTCTTCTAGCTCTTTGTTCTTTAGTTCTTCTAGGTCTTTATTAATTATTTCTTTTGTCTTCTTGATCTTTGCCTCCACTCATTTTCCAAGGTTATGGATCATCTTCACTATCATTATTCTGAATTCTTTTTCTGGAAGGTTGCCTATCTCCACTTCATTTAGTTGTTTTTCTTGGGTTTTATCTTGTTCCTTCATCTGGTATATAGCCCTCTTCATTTTCATCTAGTGTATCTTTCTGTGAATGTGGTGTTTGTTCCACAGGCTGCAGGATTGTAGTTCTTCTTGCTTCTGCTGTCTGCCCTCTGGTGGATGAGGCTATCTAAGGGGCTTGTGTAAGTTTTCTGATGGGAGTGAGTGTTGGTGGGTAGAGCTGGCTGTTGCTCTGGTGGGCAGAGCTCAGTAAAACTTTAATCCCCTTGTCTGCTGATGGGTGGGGCTGGGTTCCCTCCTTGTTGGTTGTTTGGCCTGAGGTGACCCAACACTGGAGCCTACCCATCTCTTTGGTGGGGCTAATGGTGTACTCTGGGAGGGCTCACGCCAAGGGGTACGTCCCAGAACTTCCGCCCCCAGTGTCCTTGTCCTTGTGGTGAGCCACAGCTGCCCCCTGCCTCTGCAGGAGATCCTGCAACACTAGCAGGTAGGTCTGATTCAGTCTCCTTTGGGGTCACTGCTCCTTCCCCCTGGGTCCTCGTGTGCACACTTCATTGTGTGTGCCTTCCAAGAGTGGAGTCTCTTTTTCCCCCATTCTTGTTGAAGTCCTGCCATCAAATACCACTAACATTCAAAGTCTGATTCTCTAGGAATTCCTCCCTCCATTGCCAGACCCCCAGGCTGGGAAGTCTAACATGGGGCTCAGAACCTTCACTCCAGTGAGTGAACTTCTATGGTATAATTGTTCTCCAGTTTTTGAGTCACCCACCCAGCAGTTATAGGATTTGATTTTATTGTGATTGCACACCTCCTACCATCTCACTTCGGCTTCTCCTTTGTCTTTGGGTGTAGGATATCCTTTTTGGTGAGTTCCAATGTCTTCCTGTCGATGATAGTTCAGCAGTTAGTTGTGATTCCAGTGCTCTTGCAAGAGGGAGTGAGCGCATGCCCTTCTACTCTGCCATCTTGAACCAATCTCTCTTGTTTTAATTTGCAATTCTCTTGTGACATACGATGTAGAGCATGTTTTCATATGCTTAATTGCCATCTGTAGAACTTCTTTGGTTGAGGTATGTGTTCAGATCTTTGGTCTATTTTTAACTGGGTTGTTCATTTTCTTATTTTTGAGTTTTATGAGTTCTTTTAATATTTTGGATAACATTCCTTTATCAGATGTTTCTTTTGCAAATATTTTCCCTAGTCTGTGGCCTGTCTTCTTATTCTCTTAACCAGTAATATTCTTTCATATTGATTACATATTGAAATAATTGAATTAAATAAAATATATTACTAAAAGTATTTTTATTTTTTACCTTTGACTTTTCTTAATGTGGCTGTCAAAAATGTTTAAAGTTAATAAGTGACTGTTTTTTGTTATTCAAATTATATTCCTATTAGACAGAGTAGTCTTAGAATCTAACACTTGTCTTGAAAAAATCTCCCCTTTCACTGTGAAGCTTCTTGCAGAAAGCAATAATGTCAGGAATTCTGAGATAAATAGTATAGTAATGAATTGAAGTGAATTGTGAAAATCTTTGAAAATAATTTACTGGAAAAAAAAAAGATCATTATATGTTACTGCAGTCAAGTAAACTACCGTGAAAAAGGAAACTTGCCCCAAGTCAATTCTACTAGCAAAAGTAAATGCTATTTTTTTATTCAAGGCTAAATATCTACTAGGATTCTGACCTCATACTAGGAAATAAATGTCAAACAATGCCTTCATTTCAAAACTCACGTGTCTATATTCTTTCTCAAAACACCTGGCCCATATGTATCCAACATCACTGCTCACCTCCTTCATCAGACCCTCTTGGACTCTTCTGTTCTTAGCGTCTTGTCCTCGTGCTTTGCCTGAGCAGCCTTGAGCAGTCATGGAGGCCATGGAGTCCCAGAAGCTCTGGCTGCTCCTGCCACTGGTAGAGTGGAATGAAGAAACACACTGCAGCATATGGGATCTGGTAATCTGGGCAGCTGCCAGTGTTGCCAGGACACAGTCCAGAACCATCAAGGGGGAGAGAGGGGGGTCCCCTTGAGTAGATCTTGATCAACAGGAAACATAAAATGTCAAATATGCACAGATTCATCTCTCACTCTTACTTCTCTCCTCCAGTAAAGCTATCTGGAGAGGTCCTGCAAAGCATCATAGAGCATAGGTCAGTACACTGGCCACTCCCCAGGTCTTGTATCCCTGCCTAACATCCTGCTTCTGCAAATATCTGATTCCAAGCATAGGATGTGAGTACTAGGTGGGACAGAGAAGAAAAGCAGCAATAGGTTAATAGACAGTGAAAAAGTGGTTGGGGTCATGGATCAGAGGCCTCATGACATGGAGATAATGTATGGAGTAAAGACAGAAAAAATATATTTCTCCAAATTAAAAAAAAAAAAATAGTGTTTATTTCAAATTAAAAGATTTTTTAACTTACATGTGAAATAAGGGAGACTACCTTTCCAAGGGTTATTTCCAAATTCAGTTAACTTTCCCAAGTCGAACTGAACTAATTTTTGTAAATACCATTGACCCACTTTTTTACTATTATTTAGAGGTAAAATAAAGTTCCTCCAATAGAAAAATTCTGTGACTTATTCTTAGGTCAGCTCCTGCTAGTTGTGAATGTGACAGGAAAGCTAGCTCATTAGTGCTCTGTAGATGCTTGTGTGGGAAGACTTAGCATCCTATTTTACTTTGCTATTTGACATTTTTCTCTCTAATGTGTAATCTATTGAGAGAAGCTAATCCTCAACTCATCCTGCTCAGTGGGAAGTAAAGAAATTGCTAATTATCTCTTCGTGAATCCATAAGTACTGTAAAATTTGGTTTGGGTGTTTTGTATACAGCATTAGTGAACTAATACTCATTCTTCCATGTGTTGATCTAAAGGCTGAATGTCTACTGATACCAGCCTTTGTATCTGCACTGGGCATAAAAATTTGGAATACAGAGGAAAAGTTCCTTCAAATGTTTAGAAGTGGCTGGGAAACTTCTGGCACATTTTCATGGGAGCAAAGATAAAAGAAGCTTCTGAGAAAAAAAAACAAAAAAAACAAAAAACAAAAGCTGGAGAAGAATATAATATACCCATATGAAGGACCCCTTTCTAAAAGAAAAGTCACAAATTGGCCATTCTTCGGGCTGAATTCAGCTCACAGACAGATTTTTCTTCAGCTTATTCATTGTTTTTAATAAAGTGAATAAGTTGCCAAAATTTAAAACTTGGCAGGCTTCACATACAAATACAATCCATATTTCTGACTTCCGAAAAAGAGGTTAATGGAGCAAACTGGTCCCTCGTTCCATGTGGCTCCTGTTGGCAGGAGCAGAGGACCACGCTCTGGCTGGTTCACCCCTGTTCCCAACTGACCTGCTTCCCTCGTACATTTTAACTGCTTGCCACCTGAAGCCATTGATGTTTACGCTCTCTGTTAAGAATTTCTAAACTTATGGTTACCAGGAGCTAAGGGTGGGGGGAGGGATAAATTGGGAGATTGGGATTGCATATACACACTACTATATATAAAATAGATAACCAGTAAGTACCTATTGTATAGCATGGGGAACTCTACTCAATACTCAGTAATAACCTATATGGGGAAAGAGGCTACAAAAAGAGTTGAGATAGATAGACAGATAGAGGGATAGATAGATGATAGACAGATAGATGGACAGATATAAATACAGATATATATGTATAACCGATTCACTTTGCTGTACAGCAGAAACAAACACAACATTGTAAATCAACTGTACTCCAATAAAAAATAATAATAAATAAATAAGTTACACCTGAGCTCACAGTCATGTCTTTACCATTGGGAACTTCTAGGACAGTGGTTCTCATAACTGACCACATTCTGGAGTCAACTACAGAGCTTTAAACATTCTTATGTGTTACTTGAAAATGGCAGCCTAACTCCTGTGTATTCATTTTGTCTGAAATTGATGAAAGTGACCATTCTCAGGTGTCCTCCAGAGGGCCTACCACAGGGGTAGGTACCTATAGTTGTTTTTCTACAACTTGTTTGTGGATTGGGCTCCATGGCAGATTGTATTTTCTAAAGATAGTCTTCAGATATCTTCCAGTCCATATATTCTTAAAACTTGCCCTTCCTTTATAGGGAAATGAAGTTGACTTCTTTTGCCCTCAGGTCTGGGCAGGCTGGTGACTTGTTTGTAACCAATGGAATGTGATGGGAGTGACTCTGCTTTTGAAACAAGGAAATAAAGGTGACGTAACTTCCACCTTCTTCCCTGAGACTCTTACCTTTGGAGCCCTGAGACATCGTGTAAGAAGTACAACTACCTGGAGACCACCTTGTGAGGAAGTGCAAACGAGCTGACACAGAGAGAACACCTGGAGAAGAAAAAGAGAGAAGTAGGGTCAGCACAGCTGTCTCAGCCTATCACAGTTTTGGCTCTAGCCATCACCTGACTGCCACTGATTGAGAGACCCTTAGCTGGAACTCCCCAGCCATGGAATCCCGGAACTATATACCAACAGCACTTTGAGTTATAATAATAAAATCATAGGTGTTGCTTTAAGCCACTAAGTTATGGGGTGATTTATTTATTTAGCAATAGTCAGTGGAACGCTTTTATTCCACTGATCATTCCTTGGATAGGGAAGGTCCTACTTAATCAGTGGTGTGCTGGTAAATGGTTAACAGCCAGCTGTCTGGACAGGAAAGCCCTGATTTGTAGTAGTCCTGGCTGATCACCTCGGGGTCTTTTCAAACTACCAATGGGCTACAACTCACAGTAGAGCTGGTAGGAGTTACACAATAGCACACCATTGTAGTTTTTCCACCACAGACTCTCGATAGATGTAAATACCCTCAAGAGCATAGATAGTAGTAAATTGTAGAAAATAATTTTGATTGTTTATCTTTGTTTTTAATACAATTTACTTAATGTTAAATGTCTACAACTTAGTATCTACTACTATTTGTGTCTAACAACCAGCTCACCAAATTCCTGAGCAGTCAGCTCTCCCGCCAGGACACCATTGTGCTTCCCCTTCTGTATCATTGTGTGTGCTTCTCAACCCTAAACACTAAGGCTGAGGAGAACCATTTCAAATGACAGATAAGGTATCTTTTGCACACATGTGTCTCACATCCAATCCATTACTCTCCCATTGTTTCACTGACCTTCAACAATCTGATTATCCATAATCAACATTGAAATCCATATCCCAGATCACTTTACTAGGATTTATGAGTAGTATGTCTCACAGGTACCTCATATTCAGTTGAAGAAAAACTGAAGTTATTGTCTTTCTCATCACCCCTTTTCTTCTTCAATCTTCCTTATCTTGCTTAATAACATCATGAAAGAGCTGGTCCCTGAGTATCCTTGAATTCCACCATCTCTCCCCACAGTCAATCAGGAAAACCTGTTACTCCACTTCCTTCAGGTTTCTCAACTTTGTTTAATCCTCTCCACTTCAGATTTGACTATCATAGGTCAGGTATTGAGTCTTTCTTTTTCTTTTTTTTAATCAAAGTATAGTTGATTTACAATGTTGTGTTAGTTTCAGGTATACAGCAAAGTGATTCAGTTATAAATATACATGTACTTATTCTTTTTCAAATTCTTTTCCAATTTAGGTTATTACAGAATACTGAGCAGAGTTCCATGTGCTGTACAGTAGGTCCTTGTTGTTTATTTTATATATAGTAGTGTGTACATGTTAATCCCAAACTCCTAATTTATCCCTCACCCCACTTTCCTCTTTGTTCACCACAAATAAGTTTGTTTTCTATGTCTGTGGGTCTATTTCTGTTTTGTAAATAAGTTCATCTGTATCTTTCTTTTTTAGATTCCACAAAAAATGGACATCATATGACATACAATGGAATATTAGTCAGCCATAAAAAAGAATGAAATAATGCTATTTGCAGCAACTTGGATGGACCTAGTGGTTATCATACTAAGTGAAGTAAGCCAGAGAAAGACAAACAAATATCATTTGATTATTTCTTTATAGATTATTTCAATGGCTCCCCTAGCAGCCTCCCTACCTCTGGTCTTGTACTGTCCCTTCTTCACCCTGACCTCAGGGTTAATTTCCAATCATGCCATGTTTCTCTAGATTGTTCCCATTCTTTAAGGCTGTGAGAAGCAGTGGCACACATCACAAGCATTCTTTCTGTGTGATTTCATTATCCAGTGAAGACAAACAGAGGAGTCCCCCCTGGGGCACATGCAGGATTTATATACACATCTGCATCTATGCAGTGCCTTAACTCAGATTACATATTTAGTCTGACAAATAGCCTGAATTTTCCTTTAAACCTGTACATACGCTGCTGGTAGAATTTCACTACAGTTGAGGTAAATTGTTCATAGCTCATTTCAGAGATATTTCATCTTTGTATTTATATTCTCTAGCTAACCCAACCAATGGAAATTGAAATATATCTGAGAGATATTTGCTATTGTCTACAGATTAGTCTTAATTTTTCTCCTTGATTACACCCAGGGATAGAGCTGGAGTAATACAGTTATGGGCACCTGATTCAATGTCTGGAGAAAAGGTTCCCTAGGGAGCTGTGTCACTTTGACCAAACTTAGCTTAAACAACAGGACCATCTGGGGCTTATTTCTGTGGACATCATATTAAAAAGAAAATCAGTTCATTTACCCAAACTGCACCTCTGAGCCATATCATTTTATTTAAGTGACAGAAGCTGCATAAGCAAAAATATATTGGATTTTTTATTAACCCTAATTCATATACTCAGTATTTTAATCTTAATCCTAAAGTACTTAGGTTTAGCACAAGTTGCTAAAATGAATAAAATTCATTGGATCATAAAAGAAGATAGAAAAGTTAAATGATCTGAAATACATTTTATACAAGACTTTCATTTTTCAATAAACCTTCAGAAAACATGCCTATATTCTACAGGACAGAATATATTGCAGTCACATTGGAGATTTCAATAACTTCTGATGTTCACAATGGATCATTTAGATGTTTGTAACAGAAGGGGAATGTTTTCCATCAAAACCTGCTGAATTATGTTTTCCATGGATATTTTTCCAATACAATCTTCATATAGTGGGCAAAAAAGAAAAAGCTTTAGAAAACAGTCTGTCTTAGAAAGAATAACAGATTTTACTGAAGGATCTTCATGTTCTCAATTCTCATATGGAGAGTTTTTCAGTTCTTTAAAATCTACCTCAATACAGACAGCAACACGTAAGAGTTGTTTTCACTTTCTGGTGCCTGCCTACTGAATGCTATTTTGTACTTGTCAACCACGACTAAGTGCTGTCAGTCTCCCCTTTATCAAAGGCACAAATGCTACTTGCAAGGATTTACCACTTCACTGTAAAAAGAAAAGATGGCATTTCCACACAACTGTCATGGGACTTCTTGGTATGTCACTTTGTTTTGATCGTTTCCCATATAGATTGTGATGGATCCTGAGTTTAGGGTAGAAAACAAATTAGGATGAACTATTATAGGGTGTTATTTAGATTCTCATGGTGTGCCACTTTACCAAGAACACTGATGTATTCATTCACTACCCACCTATATTTTCATGAAACATTTATTTAAATAGTGGTTGAAAGTTACTGAGCACTTACTATATGCCAGGCCCAGTGTTCAGCATTTCATATACTATATTGGTATTGTTTGTTTTCGGCCGCACCATGTGGCTTGTGGGATCTTAGTTTCCTTACCAGGGATTAAACCCTGGCCTCAGCAGTGAAGTGCCAAGTCCTAACCACTAGACCTCCAGGGAATTCTCTCAGCATTTCATATATTTACTAATATATACATATTATATATAATATATATATTCCCCTACAAACTGTAGGAGGCATAGATACTATGGTTATGCATTGAAATTTATTTAATACCATTTTTGGAATGAGGTTTAGGTTAATTCAAAGAAGGGTAATGTCTCATTTATCAACGAGCAAAATGTTGTTGCATGATCTTACAGCTCCTAAACGTCAATATTGATCCCCTACCTAGTATTCACTTATTCTTTCTGGTTAAAAGTCAGTCAGGTATAATATATCCCATTTTGAAATAACAGTGTACAGGAGCAATGGATTAGAAAGAACAGAGACCCGAACTCCAATGCCAACTCTGTCACCCACTGTGTGATCCTGCGTGGATGGATTCATCTCTTTGATTCAACTTCTTTGCATGTAAAATGGTTAGATATTTACTGAAAAGATTGGTCACAGATTTAAAAGGTAATGATTTATAATTGGCTGGCACCTAGTGAGTTCTTCAGAGATATTTGTTCTCGGAACTCTTCTGTCCTGGCAATAAATTTTTCTTGCATTTGAGGTTAATTAAACTTAATCTTCTGTATGAAAATGTACATAAAGCCTTTTTTCAAAGACCATCTGTAATTGCAAAGTAGAAAGAACGTTAGACTTGAATCCAAGAGTCTTGGGTTTGGGTCTTAAATGGACCAAACACTATCTCAGAGTAATTTAACTGCTCTGAACTAGCTTCATTGTCCGTAAAAATGTACATATAAGAAGCCCTTTTCCTTACAAATATATCATTAATTACCCTGCAGTCAAGACCACTGAAAAAAACTCTTTGAATCTCAATATAGTGATATTTGTGAAATGCCTTTGTGTCACAATTGTCACAGGCATTTTCTTTTAACATCTTTATTGGAGTATAATTGCTTTACAATGGTGTGTTAGTTTCTGCTTTATAACAAAGTGAATCAACTATACATATACATATATACCCATATCTCCTCCTTCTTGCATTTCCCTCCCACCCTCCCTATCCCACCCCTCTAGGTGGTCACAAAGCACTGAGCTGATCTCCCTGTGCTATGTGGCTGCTTCCCACTAGCTATCTATTTTACATTTGGTTGTGTATATATTTCCATGCCACTCTCTCACTTCGTACCAGCTTACCCTTTCCCCTCCCCATGTCCTCAAGACCATTCTCTATGTTTGTGTCTTTATTCCTGTCCTGACCCTAGGTCCTTCAAAACCTTTTATTTGTTTATATATTTATTTTAGATTCCATATATATGTGTTAGCATATATTTGGTTTCCTCTTTCTGACTTACTTCACTCTGTATGACAGACTCTAGGTCCATGCACCTCAGTACAAATAATATAATTTTGTTTCTTTTTATGGCTGAGTAATATTCCATTATGTGCCACATTTTCTTTATCCTTTCATCTGTTGATGTACACTTAGGTTGTTTCCATGTCCTGGCTATTGTAAATAGAGCTGCAATGAACATCGTGGTACATGACTCTTTTTGAATTATGGTTTTCTCAGGGAATATGTCCAGTAGTGGGATTGCTGGATCGTATGGTAGTTCTATTTTTAGTTTTTTAAGGAACCCCCATACTGTTCTCCATAGTGGCTAGGTTGTTTATTTGAGATGTTTCTTGTTTCTTTTGGTAGAATTGTATTGCTATAAACTTCCCTCTTAGAACTGCTTTTGCTGCATCCCATAGGTTTTGGGCCGTTGTGTTTTCATTGTCATTTGTTTCTAGGGATTTTTTGATTTCCTCTTTGATTTCTTCAGTGATCTCTTGGTTATTTAGTAATGTATTGTTTAGCATCCATGTGTTTGTATTTTTTACAGATTTTTTCTTGTAATTGATATCTATCTCATAGCATTGTGGTCGGAAAAGATACTTGATACCATTTCAAATTTCTTAAATTTACCAAGGCTTAATTTGTGACCCAAGATATGATCTATCCTGGACAATGTTCCATGAGCACTTGAGAAGAAAGTGTATTCTTTTGTTTTAGGATGGAATGTCCTAAAAATATCAATAAAGTTCCCTTGTTTAATGTATCATTTAAAGCTTGTGTATCCTTATTTATTTTCATTTTGGATGATCTGTCCTTGGTGAAAATGGGGTTTAAAGTCCCCTACTATGATTGTGTTACTGTCGATTTTCCCTTTTATGGTTGTTAGCATTTGCCTTATGTATTTAGGTTCTCCTATGTTGGGTGCATAAATATTTACAATTTTTATATCTTCTTCTTAGATTGATCCCTTGATCATTATGTAGTGTCCTTCTTTGTCTCTTGTAATAATCTTTATTTTAAAGTCAATTTTGTCTGATATGAGAATTGCTACTCCAGCTTTCTTTTGATTTCGACTTGCATGGAATATCTTTTACCATCCCCTCACTTTCAGTCTCTCTGTGTCCCTAAATCTGAAGTGGGTCTCCTGTAGACAGCATATGTATGGGTCCTGTTTTTGTATCCATTCAGCCAGTCTATGTCTTTTGGTTGGAACATTTAATCCATTTACATTTAAGATAGTTATTGATACGTATGTTCCTATTACCATTTTCTTAACTTGAAGGGGTTTGTTATTGTAGGTCTTTTCCTTCTCTTGCGTTTCCTGCCTGGAGAAGTTCCTTTAGTATTTGTTGTAAAGCTGGTTTGGTGGTGCTGAATTCTCTTAGCTTTTGCTTGTCTGTAAGGCTTTTAATTTCTCCATCAAATCTGAATGAGATCCTCTCTGGGTAGAGTAATCTTGGTTGTAGGTTTTTCCCTTTCATCACTTTAAATATGTCCTATCACTCCCTTCTGGCTTACAGAGTTTCTGCTGAAAGATCTGCTGTTAACCTTATGGGGATTTCCTTGTATGTTATTTGCTGTTTTTTCCTTGCTGCTTTTAATATTTTTTCTTTGTGTTTATTTTTTGATAGTTTGATTAATATATGTCTTGGCATGTTTCTCCTTGGATTTATCCTGTATGTGACTCTTTGTGCTTCCTGGGCTTGACTGACCATTTCCTGTCCCATATTTGGGAAGTTTTCAACTATAATCTCTTCAAATATTTTCTCAGTCCCTTTCTTTTTCTCTTCTTCTTCTGGGACACTTATAATTCAACCGTTGGTTCATTTAATGTTGCCCCAGAGGTCTCTGAGACTGTTCTAAATTCTTTTCATTCTTTTTTCTTTATTCTGCTCTGCAGTAGTTATTTCCACTATTTTATCTTCCAGGTCACTTATCTGTTCTTCTGCCTCAGTTATTCTGCTATTGCTTCCTTTTAGAGAATTTTAAATTTCATTTATTGTGTTGTTCATCATTGTTTGCTCTTTAGTTCTTCTAGGTCCTTATTAAACGTTTCTTGTATTTTCTCCATTCAATTCCCAGATTTTGGATCATCTTTACTATCATTATTCTGAATTCTTTTTCAGGTACACTGCCTATTTCCTCTTCATTTGTTTGATCTGGTGGGTTTTTGCCTTGCTCCTTCATCTGCTGTGTGTTTCTCTGTCTTCTCATTTTGCTTAACGTAATGTGTTTGAGGTCTCTTTTGAGCAGGCTGCAGGTTCGTAGTTCCCATCATTTTTGGTGTCTGCCCCCAGTGGCTAAGGTTTTTTCAGTGAGTTTTGTAGGCTTCCTTGTGGAGGTGACTGGTGTCTGTGTTCTGGTGGGTGAGGCTTGATATTTTCTTTCTAGTGGGCAGGACCACGTCTGGTGGTGTGTATTGGGTTGTCTGTGACCTGATTATGATTTTAGGCAGCCCCTCTGCTAATGGGCAAGTTTGTGTTCCTGTCTTGCTAGTTGTTTTGCATAGGGTGTCCAGCACTGTAGCTTGCTGGTCATTGAGTTGAGCTGGGTCTAACCATTGAGACGGAGATCTCTGTGAGAGCTTTTACTGTTTGATATTACGTGGTGCCGGGAGGTCTCTGGTGGACCAAATTCCTGAACTCGGCTCTCCCACCTCAGAGGCACAGTTTTGACACCTGGCCGGAGCATCAATACCCTGTCAGCCACATGGCTCAGTAGAAAAGGGAGAAAAAAGAAAGAAAGAAAGAAAAAATAAATAAAATAAAATGTTATTAAAATAAAAAATAATATTAAAAATAAAAAAAATTTAAGTAATAAAAAAAAGAGAGTATAACCAAACCAAAAAACAAATCTACCAGTGATAACAAGTGCTAAAAACTATACTAAAAAAATAACCCTAAGACAAATGGTAAAAGCAAATCTATACAGACAAAATCACACAAAGAAGCATATACCTACACACTCACAAAAAGAGGAAAAGGAAAAAAATATATATATATGTATGTATAAAAAAAAAGGAAAAAGGAAGAGAACGACCAAATCAATAAACAAATCTATCAATGATAATAAACTCCAAGTACTAAACTAAGATAAACATAAAACCAGAAACAAATTAGATGCAGAAAGCAAACCCCAAGTCTACAGTTGCTCCCAAAGTCCACCGCCTCAATTTTGGGATGATTTGTTGTCTATTCAGGTATTCCAGAGATGCAGGGTACATCAAGTTGATTGTGGAGATTTAATCCGCTGCTCCTGAGGCTGCTGGCAGAAATTTCCCTTGCTCTTCTTTTGCACAGCCCCTGGGGTTCAGCTTTGGATTTGGCCCTGCCTCTGCATATAGGTCGCCTGAGGGCATGTATTCCCTGCTCAGACAGGATGAGATTAAGGAAGCAGCTGATCAGGGGGCTCTGGCTCACTCAGGCTGCGGGGAGGGAGGGGTACAGAATGTGGGGCGAGCCTGCAGTGGCAGAGACCAGTGTGATGTTGCAACAGCCTGAGGCATGCCATGTGTTCTCCTTGGATGTTGTCGCTGGATCACGGGACCCTGGCAGTGGCGGGCTGCACAGGCTCACAGGAGGGGAGCTGTGGGTAGGGACCTGTGCTCGCACACAGGCTTCTTGGTGGCGGCAGCAGCAGCGTTAGTGTCTCATGCCCGTCTCTGGGGTCCGTGCTGATAGCCACAGCTCACACCCATCTCTGGAGCTCATTTAGGTGGTGCTCTGAATCCCCTCTCCTCCTCGTCACCCTGAAACAATGGTCTCTTGCCTCTTAGGCAGATTCAGACTTTTTCCCGGACTCCCTTCTGGCTAGCTGTGGTACACTAGCCCCCTGCAGGCTGTGTTCACACAGCCAACCCCAGTCCTCTCCCGGGATCTGACCTCCGAAGCCAGAACCTCACCTCTCAGCCCCCACCCGTCCCAGCGGGTGACCAGACAAGCCCCTCAGGCTGGTGAGTGCTGGTCAGCACCGATGCTCTGTGCAGCAATCTCTCCACTTTGCCCTCTGCACCCCTGTTGCTGCGCTCTCCTCTGTGGCTCTGAAGCTTCCTCCCCACCACCCAGCTCCCGTCTCCACCAGTGAAGGGGCTTCCTAGTGTATGGAAATTTTTCCTCCTTCACAGCTCTCTCCCAGTGGTGCAGGTCCCATCCCTATTCTTTTGTCTCTGTTTTTTCTTTTTTCTTTTGCCCTTCCCAGGTATGTGGGGAGTTTCTTGCCTTTTGGGAAGTCTGAGGTCTTCTGCCAGCATTCAGTATGTGTTCTGTAGGAGTTGTTACACATGTAGATGTATTTCTGATGTATTTGTGGGGAGGAAGGTGATCTCCACGTCTTACTCTTCTGCCATCTTGAAGGTCTCCCTGTCACAGGCATTTTAAGCATCTTTTTTTTTTTTTAATTAGATGGTTGACCACAACAGTTTCTGATCATTAGCAACAGAACCCAAGCCAAGACCAATCAAGATTAACCTAGAACAGCCAAGTCAACAAGGTGGATTTAAACTCTCAAAAATATAATAAATGCCTGTTGTTATGTTTTTAAGACTGTAACTGTTTGTTGCACAATGGCTTACTGATACATTGTACTTTAAATTCTGGCCCATCTCCTACTGATTCTCAGCAGAGTTCCCTAATTCTCCTGGTTCAGAGTCATTTCTTCTTCTTTTGAATGTCTATGGCATACAACATTTCCACCCTGAATTGACAGTCAATACCTTGGAGCACATGCATATATTTTTATATCCCTAATCTGGTAGTACTTGCCTTGTTTAAGAATATCTAGTCCTCTTTCAATCCATAGTTCCTAACTCAAGACCTTATGCAGCTCAGGGAATATATAAATATTTATTCCTTTGATTAATATACACTTTTTTAAACCCCATCTGATTTTTTAAAATAAAGTGGCATTATATTCATTCTACAGCACTAGTTCTCAACAATTCTGACTTAATTAAATTAGGGTGAGTCCTGGGCATTGGTATTTCAAAAGTTTTCCAGGAGATTATAATATATATCCAGGATTAAGAATCACAGCATTCAGCTTGGCTCGGAATGGATTAAGTCTTTAGGGCCCTTTATTAAAGGCAAAGGGCACTTCCCTGGCAGTCCAGTGGTTAAGGCTCTGCACTTCCATGGCATGGGATGCGGATTTGATCCCTGATTGGGGAACTAAGGTCCCACATGCCTAGCGGCCAAAAAAAGCCATTTATCCGGTCATGTTCGCTTACTCCAGGTAGTAGTCATTGACTGCCCCTTACAAATCTGCTCAGTCTTTTTGTTTATTAACATCCTCTTGCCCCAGCCAGTTCCCTTGTCTCATTCCTGCTCCCAAGCAGAGCTATATGAACTCCTTGGTTCTCTTTATACTTTAAATGCAAACAAATCCTTTAAAACCAGATTGATTCAGCAGAGAGGAAGAGATAGCACCGAGTGGTATGTTGGTATTTTTATAACTTCTAAGTGAACAATCCATTTTAAATGATTAATTCCATTACACTGCAATTTATGTCTAGTGCCAGCTAATGAAATAAATTAGTTTTAACATCAATTCAACACTCTTCCGTTTCTCACATGCTCTCATTAACTTCATCCTGAATGTTTTGCTACAACAATTTCTCTGCCACGCCAGCTGCACCATTACTGGACTTTTCTTACTGATTACTGAAAAGTCAGATGTAAGAAAGACAACTGAGCAGGGAGTTGGTTACCATGATCAGTTTACAGTCTAGGGGGGAAAAAGTCATCAACAAGGTATTTATTCTCTTGCCTATTTATTTTCTAGAGGAAATGGTATATTTCTGACCCTACGTATATTAAGAGGCTCTGATAGATATGTAGCTTCTACAACAGTTTTCAGGAATGATTTATTGATTTATTCCATTAAATAATAATGTTACAAATGTTGCAATACATTTCTGTTTTTATAGTGCTTTCTCATCCACTACTTCGAATCTTCATGGAAAACCTAAGAAATCAGAAAAGTAGACATTTTAGCCACATTCTATTAATGAAGAAACTATAAGTCAGAAGGCTTATGCAAGTGACCTTAGGCCCCTTAGTGGCAGAGTTGGAACCAGACTTTTTCTTTTCCCCATTATCCTTCAAAGTCAAGAATCATAAGTTAAGAAGGTGGGTTTGGAGAATTTGACTGGTAAGTTGTGTAGTAAGGAGAGATAATTCTGTGTAGAAAAGAGCTATATCCTACACACTCTTAAATGTTAGAATGGAAAATTGACCCTAAACGCTCCACTGAATGGCCACAGTATCAGAAATGCCAACATATAGGGTACACGTTGTCTGACACCTCAAGCAATGTTTTGAATACATGATCCATTTACTTTCATGGAGACACCATTTAAATCCAATTGACCCCAGATGCAGCACATCATATTAAATTAATGTATCTATAAAATCAGTCAACAAGTCCCCCAGTAAAAGCCAGTGAGATGGTAGTCTAGAATGAATACATTTTGATAGTCAGGTGAGGGGTGGATTCAAAGACCATTTAGGAGAGAAGAGCCAGAGGGATATTGAAACGAGCATCCTTGGAGTTGGTATTCAGAGAAGCAGGATGGAAAGAAGGTGATGTACCAAGCACTTCGAGGAGGATGTGGGGCCAGTGTTTCCTGTTCCATTAGGTTGCAGAGGGTCATATCTCAATAGCATGGAGTAATGTAAAGGATGTCAACCTTGCAACCAGAGAGGCAAAATTCCTTACATCATTGTACCAGCTGAGAGATACTGAAAAGTTGTTTCATATTTCTGAGTCTCTGTGTCATCATTTCAGAAAAATATGTTACCATTGATGAAATGAACTAAGAGATTTAAAACTTCCCCAGAATACAATGTGTGCTCAAAAAATGTTTTCTCCCTTCATCTCTTTCCCCTCGTAACTATTACAATCCCCCAAACTTCTAAGTTTTAAAATATTTATCTTTGTAGTGGTTAAAAGTTCAGAATATGCAGTCACATATACAAGGGGGCAAATCTTGTCTTTATCACTTACAACTGTAATCTTGGACACGCAATTTAATCACACTATTTAAGCAATGTCTGAATTCCTTATTTATAAAATAGTGCCTAATTCATATTGTTATAGTAAAGAATACATGAGGAAATATAGGAAAGGTCTCAGTGCATGGCTTACAGCAAGCCCTCAGTAAGCCCTCCTCATTCCCTTCATTATTTTATACTATCTGCAGGATCTTGACCTTCGCTCTATCTCCCTCACAAGCCTCTCCTTGACAGTGTGCTACTCACCACCTGTGGACAACCTAGGTTTGGCTGGTGTCCCTTTTTTGAGGCAGAGTACCTTTGTCTCTGTCTGCTAGCATCTCTTTCCTTCAATTTCCCCTGGATGGACACACTAGCCACCTACTGACTGAAGCACAGCTGTATCTTCCCACTGAGCATATTTGCTCCAGGCAAGCTCAGCCAGGTGCTTTTAGGCTTTTGGCATGTTTCTAGGTAATGGCTACCTGCATAGCAGTTTGCAAGTTGAAGTTGCATGCTTCATCGTTCTGTGATTTGCATACGTAAGATGAACTGGTTCATTTCAGCTTTAAAAGTATTGTGATGGTCATATTTTAAAGTGAAAAGAATTCGACTTGAAATATAATATTGATATTTTTCTCTTTGGTGTGTATTCTCAAATGGAATATCTGTTACTTAGATATTCATGACTGAGATAGAATCAGCATGTGAAAACTGTTCAAAGTCAGATAATATATTGGAATATATTGGATCTGTTTTACTTTAAAGTCTAGATAATTAAAACAAAAAGACGTTTAGCTATTCAATTTTTAAGCTAAACCAATTTGGAGGAGTCTGGCAAAATTGCAGATAGCTGGTTTTATTGCTAACATTCTAATAGTCAATCAATCCCTTGATGACAATGGTTTTCTTGTCTCCTACCTGCATTTTGTTCTGGTTTCAAGCACACTTCAGCACATTAAGTGTTTGGAAATTTTCAATACTCATTCACCGCATCTTAAATTTTTAGAAAACTCTTGTCTCACATCAATTTAAAAAGGTTTTGATCCTTGATCTTATTCCTGGATTCCTGGAGGAACTGGAGTTTAGAGACTGAATTAGAGGAAAGAGTAGATGGTTCACCTCTCTGCTCCTTTCCTTGCTCACTCTTTGACCTTGGGTGCATTGTGGAATCTCCCTGAGGCACAGATCCCTCCAACAGCTGGCTCTAAGCTTTGAGTGGGACACAGTGTATGGGAGCTAGTCCTCACATGAGGCCCTTGGAAAACACAAGAGAGAAGAGACCATAATATATGCTTGTTTGTGGGTGGAGAGGGATTCTTGGTCCTCAGCCTCTTCTCTCAGTATTTAGCAATAACCCCAAATAAATAATTTGTCACTAAATAATACTACAAAAGTTAACTAGTTGCCTTTACATTCTCCTGGAGTAAGAATTACTAAACATGTTCACACTGATTTTTCATTAAAGCCAGAAGTTCAGGACTGGTAGTCATATGTGTGTTTGATAAATAAAGTTATTTTATGTTTGAAAGCTGTCATGATGTCTAAATCATGAAAGTCCTAGAGGGAAAATAATAAAAGGGAACCTTAATGCTAAAATATAAACTACTGACCTGAACCTATAGGTTGAACTTAATCATTTAAATTTGTATTTCAATTACTTCTCATTCTTCTCATCAATAGAGAAAAAATAAGTGGTTTATAGGAGAGTTACCTCTACCCACGTCACAGAGACAATGCTACCCAATGCTATTTTCCCCTATTTCGAATCTCTCAAACACACATTATCTCACTGAATTCTTTTTTTTTAATTTATTTTTTTGAAACATATTTGATTTACAAGGTTGTGTTACTTTTTGCTGTACAACAAAGTGATCCAGTTACACATGTATATATATATATATATATATATATATATATATATATACACACATACATTCTTTTTCATATTCTTTTCCATTATGGTTTATCGTAGGATATTGAATAGAGTTCCCTGTGCTCTACAGTAGGACCTTGTTGTTTATCCATTCTCTATATGATAGTTTGCATCTGCCAATCCCAAACTCCCAATCCATCCCTCCCCCACCTCCCCTTGGCAACCACAGGTCTGTTCTCTATACCTGTGTATCTCATTGAATTCTCATAACACACTTGAGGGTTCCTACACAGGGATTGGGACAGATGAGGAAACTGAGACCCAGGAAGGCCAAGAGACCTTCATAAGATCAGAGAATTATGCAGTGACTGGCTTTGGGCTAGAGCTATGGTTTTGGTTTGCCAAAGAGCTGAAGTTAACACATGTGAACTCAGCATAAATTGAACTGATCCCATGATCATCCTAGCCAGAAAACACCTCCCTTGAGTCTCTGTCCCATGCCTGTTCCCCTGCAGCCAGCTGGGTTTAGATATGTCTGGTCCTTCAAGAAATTAACATCCCAGCTCAGCCAGGACCATGTTTGCCGCTACAGAGCAGAGAGAAGAGAACCCCCAGGGGCGGTTACTGCCACCTCTGCACTTAAAAACCTTCTGTTTCCTGGTCAGCTTCCTCTACGGCAATGACTCCTTTTCAAATTATTATCAAGAGTATTAATTTCTCAGACATCATTCTGAGTGATGTCCTGAAGTTTGTCTTATTTTTTCTATCAGTATTTCTCTCCAAAGCTGCGGTCCAGAAAAGTCTGACTCATTACTGCGATGATATAAAAAGATCAAAGAACTGACATTAATTTTTATCACTGGACAGTTTAAGAGTTCAATTGAATTCCTTTAAATTTTACTGCATTATTAACAAATATCAAATGTTTTCATCAAGTACTCAAAGAATTTCATTTTGTCTTTGTGTTTCCTTTAAAATTTGAAGTTACATTTAGACCATCTGTTCCTCGTGAGCACAAAACAGCATGCTTATTGGTCCAGGCTGAAGGTTACAAGTTGCACATGAGATCATGGGTCTTATTCACATCAGGCTCTTGGGCGTATACAGCAAACAGTGACCATGGGAAATGGAGCCGAGCAAACCCGTCTTCAGTTCTATTAGAAAAGTGAAGTACAACTTCTTACATTTGGACAAACTCTTCATGTGTTTTGTATTTATTTGAGTCTCCTAACATCTTTGAAATATAAACAGTGCAGGTGCTACCAAAACTCTTTAGCTACACAGATCAGGTTCTAGTTCTCTGGTCAACCTGACTAGCCAATTCACCCAAAGACCATATGAAAAGAGAGCCAGGGAATGCCCATGGTGCATGGGTGTGGATTGAAACTGTCCTGTGACTCTTCGAGTTCGAGGCTAATGGATCCCTGTGACACTTAAGAGGCAGTTCAGGTGAGGCAGTCAGCACCCAGGTTGGCACTGGACAGCATGCAGTACGGAATAGATCTTTTTATTATCAACAGTCGTTAGGAGACCAGCCCGACATTGGGAGCCATCCAGGCAGGGACGGGTGAATAAGAGGAAGTACAAAGGACACGCGACCAATGTGACCTGGAGCTGGCAGGACAGCAGGCTGGCAAGATGGAAGAGGACCATTTATCAGGATGTTTATCTCCCGGAAAAGTTGGAAGAAGCACAGTGGGAAAGGATGCACAGGACCCCGGGGACACTGACCCGGGCTACGGCAGCAGCACAGGCAAGCCAGGACCAGCAGCGACAGACTGAGGTCCTCCTGACACCGAGTCCCTGAATCCTGCAGGTCACAGTGCCCAGGATTCTGCACCACGGCAGACCTCATGCCCAGGGACTTACCCTTTGCTTCCAGACACCAGCTGGTCTGCAGAGACAAGACACTAATTAGAATCATTAGGACAAATCATCACAGTGAATTAATGACTCACCAGCCTCCCCCTGAGGGCCATGGTGTGTTTAACAAAGAGGGCAACTCCTAGAATTGCCACAGACAATAAACCTTCCTGAAGTTCTGCAACACTGCACGTGTCCAGGCGACAGTTCATCCGGAGAAAAACAACTTTCCCTGTTCCAGTTTTGGCTGATTTGGTCAATAAAGACACTTGTTTAACTGATTTTTTTTTTTTTTTCAGATAAGATCTTGGAGGTTAGCTGGTATGACAGCACGAAAGCATTACACACACCATTACTGCAATTGAACCACACACAAATGTTCTCTTCCTCAAAAGAAAGACGGAAAAAGAAAAAAAATACTACAGTGTTCCTTCTCCTTCACTCTTGTTCCAGAACTACAGGGAGGATTCTGGTATTTTGACAGACATTATATTCTGATGTGTGGTTATATTTCCTTCACCAGAAAGCAGTGAGTGCAAAGCAGTGAGAACATGAAACTCATACCTATGATACTGACACCATGCTAGGTATGTTCTATTTTTTTAAAATCTAAAAAAAAATTTTTATGGAACTATAGTTGATTTACAATGTTGTGTTAGTTTCAGGTGTACAGCAAAGTGAATCATTTATACATATACATATATCCACTCTTTTTTTTAGGTTATTTTCTCATATCGGCCATTACAGAGTATTGAGTATAATTCCCTGTGCTGTACAGTAGGTCCTTATTAGTTATCTATTTATATACAGTAGTGTGTATATCTGGTCAAAATGACCATTGTCAAAAAATCTACAAACAGTAAATGCTGGAGAGGGTTGGGAGAAAAGGGAACCCTCCTGCACTGTTGGTGGGGAATGTAAATTGGTGTAGCCACTATGAACAGTATAGAGGTGCCTTAAAAAAATAAAAAAAGAACTACCATATGGCCCAGCAATCCCACTCCTGGGCATATAGCCAGAGAAAACCAAAATTCGAAAAGATACATGCACCCCAATGTTCATTGCAGTGCTATTTTTTTAATATAATAATCATATAAAGTAAATATTATCTCCAGATGATGTAAGAGAAAAGTCAGCAGGGGATCAGTTATGCACCTTGCCAGTAGTTATACAGAGAGGGAATGACAGAACTGGAGTCAAGGGCGCCTAACTTCACAGCCTATGTGTTTTCCAATGTGAATCCACATGTCCGTCTTACTAGCTCCATCTTGTTAAGAACTGACAGCCCATGCGCCTCTGTTCTGAGACATTTGCCTGAAAATTAAAGGCTGATTAGCTATGAATTGAGACGTGCAGTAAAACATTCAATATTCTGCATTTGGAAGATAAGCTAAAATTCCCACCTCAAATTCTTCCTGCCCTCTGAATTCTGGAAAGTCAAAACACTCTTGAGTTGCTGACTTTCAATCCAGAAAATTAATTCTGAAGAAACAAATAAGAAACCCCTATTTTTTCCAGGTGTGTACAGTGTCATCAATTACATCCCAGACCGACATCCGTCGACAAGGTTGGAAGTCCAGTGTAGAAAAAAGAGCTTCCAGAAAACCTCAGGTCAGTGGGGTCGTGCCTGTGGCCTTTTCAGTGTCAGCAAATAACCCACATTTGTAAGGTGGTGATAAAGTCATCTAAAAGGCATTGAAAAAGACTGGCATAGATTACATTCTTCATGAGGGTGAGCCCATGGCTATGATCTAGCCAACATAGGTGTGTGAAAAGGTAGTCAAAAAATAACTTCAAGTTCCTAATGGCTTTGGGGAAATAGCATAATTACCCATCACACTGTTTACTCTCAAATTCCAATGATTTTGAGACCCGATGATGACACCCATGCGTTCTTATCTTTCAGGCTAGAAGAACTAGCATTATACATGTTTTCTCATTTAAATCCCATAATAAAGTTATAAAGTAGATAATATTTATTC
Source organism: Balaenoptera physalus (assembly GCF_965194825.1). Classification (NCBI taxonomy): domain Eukaryota; kingdom Metazoa; phylum Chordata; class Mammalia; order Artiodactyla; family Balaenopteridae; genus Balaenoptera; species Balaenoptera physalus. The sequence goes on from NC_138885.1 coordinate 11,974,879, forward strand.
CCCTTATGAAGAAAAAAAAGGAAAGAAAAATCGAGTTTTGCAGAGATTAGACAATACCAAGAAGGCCACAATTAAAACTATTAAACTGGGCTTCCCTGGTGGTGCAGTGGTTGGGAGTCCGCCTGCCGATGCAGGGGACACGGGTTCGAGCCCTGGTCTGGGAGGATCCCACATGCCGCGGAGCAACTGGGCCCGTGAGCCACAACTACTGAGCCTGTGTGTCTGGAGCCTGTGCTCCGCAACAGGAGAGGCCACGATGGTGAGAGGCCCCCACACCGCGATGAAGAGTGGCCCCCCACTTGCCACAACTGGAGAAAGCCCTCGCACAGAAACGAAGACCCAACACAGCCAAAAATAAATAAATGAATAAATAAATGTATTAAAAAAAAAACTATTAAACTATTAAAATTGAGGTTCACAATTGGCTTTCATGATAGAATTTCAGGCACCTGAAAATGAATGAGCGTGTGTGTATGTTTGCGTATGTACATGTCTGTGCACATGTATATATAAACACACTTTGAAGACTGGAGTGATTTGAGTGCTTTTTAAATCACACCACATTACTATGAGTAACCTCCTAGCTATTATCTTGAAATGTGTTCTTTCTTAAGTGTCATTGATAGTGAGATTATAAAACTGTAAGGAGGCCCGGAGATCATATTAGCCAAGGCCCTTATTTTATAAAGAAGGACTCAAAGCCCCCAGGGTAGTGGTGAATTACTCATGACCCACATTCATCAAATCGAATGTGTTCCAAGCTCAGTGTTTATCCTGCTTTTAATACACTGCCTTATAGATGGCAAAGCATTCTCACACACACACACACACACACACACACACGCACATGTGCGTGCGCACGTGCCAGTGAAAGAAAAGCTATTTTTCACCCCAGATTACGTTTCCTTTTACTGAAATCTCTCCTGATTCTTCTCCCTGGATGCCCAGGTGTTTACACCATTAGCATCCTCACTGGGGAAAAAGAAAAGATGATTAGAAACAGAAAGTGGCAGAAAAGCCAGGAAAACTCCCACTCCTGCCTGCAGCTTTGAATGCCTACTACGATCTCCTTCACTTTCTTTCCTTCTTCCCCAGGACTCCTCGTTAAGAAAAACACTCATTGCTCGCCTCTTGCCGGCACTGAGGTATCCTGGCCCTCGCGGAGCATCCCGAAGGCGCTGTGAGACGCAGGCCTTCTCCTTGGGAGGGATGGAGGGAGAGGAGATGCCCAGCGGAGCCTTCCACTACCCCCTTTCTTTTCTTCTGTCTTCAGAAGGAGAAAAGGAGTCAGGGAGGAATTCAGTGACAATTCAACCAAACACAAAGGCAGTCACAGTGTAGCAGCTGCCACAGGAAGATGGGATGAAGAGTGGTGCATCCTGCGGGGACCCCTCCTCTGCCCCGCCCACCAGCAACGCAGCCAGCATCCGGGTCATCCTTCCCTCGCAACAGCCTCTTTGAGAAGCCGCGCTTTGTGTGCAGCGCTTTGCAGAATTAGAGAAAGGGAAAGTCCACGGGCCGATGCCCCTCTCACCCTGGCGTTTGTGGAGCTGGTGGTTTTTACTGCCCCTGGAGGGTCAGGATTTGTGTCTGAACTGCAGCCAGGGGTGAACGGAGTGCTAGGTCCCTGAGGTGAAAGTTTTGTTAAAGCTGCTGGTTCATTTTGACTGAGGCTGGGGGCTCAGCCTTACCCAGTCAGGAAAATCTGGATCGCTTCGCAGGCCCACTGTGTCCCTTTCAGGGCCGAGGTCCTCCCCGGGACCAGGGGTTTGACCGTAGTTCAGGAACAGAGAGGACGTCAGCCTGGGTCTTCCTCGGACACTAAGGCGCACAGGCATCCTTGACTAAGTTACTTCTCCCCTCTGGTGCTCACTTTCCAGCTGTGTTAAATGAATATTTGATCAAAGGAAGCATTTTTAGATATGAACCCCCATCTCCAAAGAAAAATTGATAGGAAAGCCCTATATGTGGAACAAACACAAACTACTCTGGTCGAAGCAGCAGGAAGACAGGCTGGGTGCTGATGAAGGAGAGCCCTTAGAATCATGTCAGAAATGAAGAAGATGTCCAGAAAATGTGCCATATTCTCTCTTCCCTCATTTTATGTTAGACTTACCCTAACATTTGGAAAACAGTCATTTGAAATATAACTCTTGATTCTTGAAGCTGCCAATCAAAGAATATATATACCTTATGTAAAATACCCAGCCGTCACCCTCCATCCACTTAATTTGAATACATTTTTCTTCATAGTACTTACTGTTATCTGACATCATATTGTGACTTTATTTGCTCGTGTGTTTATTGTACGCGTCTCGCATTAGATTCACTCTCCATGGGCATCTGGATTCCATCTGCTTTGTTAGTCACTATGTTTCTAGCACTTGCAATAATGCCTGACACATAATAAATATGTATTGAATAGATGCCTGGATTTTCCAGAATTTGATTGGAATTCTTCTTTGCCCCCCTCACATGTATATATACACGGCCAACTTAAAGTCTGAGCAGTGAGAGAAGCTCCCTTGCCTCTCTCAAAGGGTCGTTTTCTTTGAGGGATTAAAAAAAGTGAGATTTAAAAAAATTTCCAAACAATGCCAATTCTACACATTTTGTTGTACTCAAAAATAATCATCCTCTTCATCAAGATTTTAAAAACTCAAGGAGGAATCTGGGCGCAGGATCCAGTAGAAAGGCTGACAAAGGCAGAGCCGTAGCAACTGGCTGGCCGGCTGCCCGCTGGCCTAGGGTGGGCATGAGCATGAAGCATCCATGCATGAACGGAATCCAGGAAGGATGCAGCTCCGTAATCAGCAGCAAAGAGAGGCAGGCCACGGCTTTCAGCTTTCGGAGAGCTTTGCTTGCCTCCAAGCAGAGTCTGGCAATTTGGAAAAGTATAAGTTACTGGATTATTAACACAGCTCTCCAAAAAGTTCTGGGTGCTCTCAGATGTCTTTCCCCTCCCAGGGGTGATGCTGGTCTTCCCCCTCGGAGGGGCGTTGTGCCATAGAATGAGGCTAGGCTTGCCTTAGAGCTGTGTTCAGTCCCAGTTCAGTGCTACTACAGTTGTGCTGGGTACTTCTGCAAAATACTAAACCTCATCTGAAAGCAGGCGTAGCTCCCTGGTAGGAGCTTGTATCATTGGAAATGATGTTTACAAGGTAACCAGAGCGTTATTATTTCCCACCAACTATTACCATTACCATAGTTGATGTCAACTTAGGAGGTATGATTTATATATTAATTTCAACCAACATAAATAGGCGTTCCACATGATCACAAGACAACATAAACCAAGGATGAATTGTAAACCTTGTAAAAATGTAATATAGCTATATAGATGTCATTGCCCGCAATATATAAGGTAAGGAAAATATATTTTCTCTCTCTATCCCCTTCCTTCCTTCTTTCCTTTTGCTTCACTTTTCAAATTGACAGGAAACATCCTTTCCCATTTTTCTCATGATTCCATTCACAAATATTTATGATGTCTCAATATATGACCAATAATGTTAACACATTTCAAATTTGTTTCAGATGTATTTTAGATAATGAAAATATGTCCAAGTGAAAAGTTTTCACTTATAATTTTAAGATAGCAGCTGAATCACAAGGTATACCTCACAGTCCTTTGGTAGTATTTTTACTTTCTCTCTAAGAAGGCAATATGCTTAGTGGCTAAAATCTTGGGGCCTGGGGAAGACCAGAACTGTTAACTTAAAAGCTGTGTGAATTTGGGCATGTTAATAATCTTTCAAAATTTGGTCTAACTGTAAAATTGTTCTAATAGCTCCTATCTCTTGGAGATCTTATAAAAATGAAATTAAATAATCCTGCAAATCATTTAATATAGAGCTTGACATAAGCCTTCAAGAATACTTATTGATGTTATTATTATTACTTTATTGTGGTTGTTCTATTTTTATCAAATACTACAAAGGACATGTTGAATAAACAATCATATCTTTAAAAAAATCTGGCAAAGATTTAAAAAAGTGGGGTTTTTTTTGGTATGGAAGGTAAACAATGAGGACCTTTGATTCATGCCTTTTGGGCAAAATACTGTTCCAAACACTATTAAATTTCTCAAAGTTAATCCTCAAATAATTAAAGCAGAATGCTGTTTATATAATAATAAATATCTGGGTACAAAGGAAAACATTAATGATGTATATAAATTTTCTCCAACATGAGTTCAGTCTCCTGAAGATAATTCTGTACTTTTTTAGTATACAAAGACTTAGATATGTTAATTTCTTAGATCTAGTTATATAACAATCATCAATCTCAAGATGTATCTACCCAAAATACGAATTTGTCAAAATAAGCCAAGAGTGATTTTTATCAGTCAAGATATTCATGGTTGGTTAAAGAAAGATCCAAGAATATGAAACAAAGTTTGGGTCAGGATCAGAAAATCCTTCAGTGCCTTCATATTCTCATGATCGTCTTAGAATCACAGAGGGTATGTTGCAGGAAAGGAAACCCCTTCCAGGGCCCAAGAGTGGGCTCTTGTCTAACACTCAGAAATGAATTGTCCGAGGAGACACAAGTGCTGACAAAGCAAGAGACTTTATTGGGAAGGGGCCCCGGGTAGAGAGCAGGAGGGTAAGGGAACCCAGGAGAACTACTCTGCCACATGGCTCACAGTCTCAGGCTTTATAGTAATGGGGTTAGTTTCCAAGTTGTCTCTGGCCAATCATCTTGCTTGGTCCATAGCTGGTCTGACTCAGGGTCCTTCCCTGTGGCATGCGCCTTGCTCAGTCAAGATGGATTCCAGCAAGAAGGGCCCTGGGAGGTTGGTAGGACATATGGACTGGCATCTCCTCCCTCCTTTTGACCTTTCCTGAATTCTTCTGGTTGGTGGTAGCTTGTTAGTTCCACGTTCCTTACTAGGACCTCCTGTGGTAAGATAACTCATGCAAGTGGTCACTATCATGCCTGGGCAGAGCAGAAGGTTTTGGTTAGTGGTTCCCCTAACAGGTGGAGTGAGAAGTAATCCCACCCAGCAGGTATACAGTATAGGTGTTAAGTACACACACTATAAAAACCAATAGGCTTGGCTTCAGGGCTCACCTCAGCTATTGATGAACTTTCTCTGATGAATGGCCCAGCTCAGCCACTGATGGACGTTACCTAACACCATTAAGCTTCAGTGGCCTCACCCATAAAATGAAGCTAATTCCACCAAGCTCACAGGGTTGTTGGAGAGATTAAATGAAGAAGAAAAAAAAAAAGAAAAAGGATGTAAAGTGCTTAGCACAATAGCAGAGCTGGGGCTAAAAATCTGATCTGATTTTTAGCTGGGGCTAAAAATCTGATCTGATCTGATATCTGAGTATCATCTGAAGATGATACTCATTCCAAAGTTGATAGGATTAGCATCAGAGGGAATGGGGTACAGTATTTTTCCAGGAAAATGATACATTATTGGAAATAGTAGATATTTAACAAAAGTTGAATAGAAGATAAATATTAATACTAAATATCACAGGCATTTCTAGTATGAATATGAAAAAAAGTCCATTTTTTCTCACAAGATCATGATCCTTGTGGTGGGTTTGGTTGTTTTGTTGGTGGGGGTAGAGGGTTTTCTTGTTCGTTTGTTTATTTGCTTATTTCAGTTTTCTTGGTTTGTTTATCTGCTTATTTGGGTTTTCTGGTTTGTTTTGTTTTGTTCTATAAAAGGTTTATCTATCCGAAACAGCAAGATTTAACATTTCACTTACTTTGCCTTGCATTTTAGGCTCTGCTGAAGAACCCTTGAAACAAATTAGAGTCACAGTAACAGAAAATACAACCATAGTGGCAAAAGCAAATATCCAGATGCATTGGCAGTAATGGCTCCAGTTGCTAGTTGCTGGAAGTCCCTCATTTTCTGGCTTTTCTAGTCTGTCCTGTTGGCACCATCCTCCCAGGACTCCAGTGGAGAGAACATCAGCCACAGTCCCTACTGCTAAATTGAAACTCATTCTACTCTGCTGCTTTCCTAATTTGCCAAACGACATTTCACATTTGGAAGATGGATTATCCATTCCCAGAAAATTCCTAAATTCCCTGACCCTTTTATATGTTTGTCTTTCCATAAAGGATCTGGCATTCCTTTTCTGTTTATTCTCAAGAAAAGCCTTAAGTTTATGTTCTTGATATCACTTTCCTCAACCCAGATGCCTCTGTCTGCAGGAAAAATGCTTCCCTTCAATGCACAACTAGCAATAGCCAATTTCTCACCCCAGGAGGCAAGTGTTACCCTGGCAGGCCCTTCTGGCACAAATACAGCAAACAGAATATTTAACAGTAGTTTTTTGGGGTTTTTGTTTGTTTGTTTTCTATCTCAGAGTCAGGGTTTTTCACTGAAAAGGATCCCTTTTGGATCATTGGCAGAACAAACCAATGTGGGAATGGCACTTCCAACTCCAGAGTCCAAAGCGAAAATGAGTCTACACCTTCATCTGTCATCTTTCAAAACTTTGCTCCATAACTGACTTGAATAATTTTTGAACAGGGGAGACACATTTCCCAAAAAGAAGCAACACCAGTTTTCAGAGACTGCACTCCAAATCCAATTTAGGTGAGAACACAAAACACATACAATAATTTTACCTGACTCTGCAGGGACACCATCTTGTTAATAAACTCAATTTGCATGACTAATGAAAACACTTAACCTCTTGGTTTCAAGCAGTTTTCTCATGCATTTGCATAACTAAAGTGACTCCCTAACGTGGCTCTTTTTCTGGACAAAGGGAAGATGCATTCCGAAGAAGACAAATACCCCTGTGTCCCCTAGGCAACCACCAATGACAGAGCTTCAGCAACCATCAGATATAGTCCTAATGAACACCTCATCCACTTTATTTTATTTCAAAACCAGTAACCCTTGCTGTCCTATAACCATTACTGATACAAGATAAAGTTGAAATTCATTCAGCAATTCCTATCAGGCATTTATTGAGAACTGTAATCTACTGTTTTCTAATCCAGAGAGAGAAACATACATACACATGGCAGAGGTTTTGGCATTGGGGGCTCAAAGGGTATAAGAGCAAAAAAAGAGGCACACAAATAACAGCAATTCAAAGTAAGAAACAATTGCCACAGTAGATATTAAAATAACTCTGAATGTTCAGAGGAGAAATAAATTACCTTGTTTGGAAAATCAGAAAATCTTCAAGAACAGGGGCTGTTTGAACTGGGCTTTGAAGCACTGAATAGATTTACAGCCATCTTGATAGAAAAGGTAGATGAATATTCCTGGTGGAAAATCTAACATGATCAAAGTTATGAAGAGTGGAGAACATATAAAATGAACAGTATATACTAAATTAGCTTGTCAGTTACTGGTAAAGATTCAATGAATAACAGAAGTTAAAAAAAAAAAAACCTTCAATATCTTATTTGAACACTCAAATGTCATTTAATTGCCTGTACAGAAATAATTTCATTTTTTCCTCATCAGTGCCTACACAAGAAAGGAGGTATTAATATCCCTACTTTTCTGAGGAGGCAACTGAGAGCAGAGAAATCAGATGACTTGTCTAAAATCACAAGTTATAGGCTTATCCTGACAATTCACTGATTTAATTCATATAGAGCTTTGAGCAGAGGACCTGATATTTAGTCAGTGCTCAGAAGATGGTGGCAACTATTGAAATTGTTAGTAGTGAGTAGCCCCAGAAATTGGTAATTCAAAATCCTTCTAAAGGCTGGGCTTTTCCCATAAATGTATGCTATTTCTTTTTTTTTTAATATTTATTTATTATTTTTTTGGCTGTGTTGGGTCTTCGTTTCTGTGCAAGGGCTTTCTCTAGTTGTGGCAAGCGGGGGCCACTCTTCATCGCGGTGCGCGGGCCTCTCACTGTCGTGGCCTCTCTTGTTGCGGAGCACAGGCTCCAGACGCGCAGGCTCAGTAGCTGTGGCTCACGGGCCCAGTTGCTCCGCGGCATGTGGGATCTTCCCAGACCAGGGCTCGAACACCTGTCCCCTGTATTGGCAGGCAGATTCTCAACCACTGCGCCACCAGGGAAGCCCTGTATGCTATTTCTGATTCAATAAATATATATTTGAACTAAATGTTAAATTCCAAGACCTAATTGAAGTATTTCATCAATGCAGAGCTTCTCTTAATTGAAAATGGACCTAAGGGATGCACTACAAAGTGAGAAAATACTTAAAATTAGTATTGGGAGTGGACTTCTCTTTAATAAAGACACCAGCTCCTCCTAGATGAAGGTCCAGGCAGGTGAAAAATACCAAAATGAAGTTAAGAGCTACAACAAGGATGCTCCCCTGGAAGGTCTGGGGACAGATGGAGTGGACATTCAGCCCCCATGTGTCCTGTGTGATGGGAGATTCTGCAGTCTACTGTGTTAGTTTCATCTGCTTGGGATGATGGATGACTTCCCTTTAAGCTTTAGCATTCTCAAATCCTAGGTGTCACACATTACTGGTTTCTGAATTTGTATTCAAAATTTGTGTTTAGGAAAATATGTTTTATATTAGATGTATGGGAGACAATGCTTGCAATCAATCACAATTTTGTGAATGATATTTACCCACTTTTGTATTATGATCAGGCACTATATATACATATGTCACTGATTAAATAAAAAGGAGGATTCTAGTCCTAGGTGAGTTCTTCCAGGCTTGAAATTTCAATGATCTGTGAAAGTATGCAATCGCTCCTCATTTTTCCCTGAACAAGGATTAAATTAGTATGTATTGTAAATAACACCTCACAGAGCAAAACCAGGCTGAACAAATAGCTACATTTGGAAATAGAAACTAGAGATGATGAAATGAAATGCAGCATGAAAAAATACTAAGAAACACAGCCGAGAAGAACATAAAACAGCAAATCAGCAACGTTTATAATACATTAAGGGAAATGAAAGAAAATCATGAGACCATTTGGGCATATTGGCCTAAAGAATCGAGATGGTTGAGTTCCTCTAGGCCTGCTCTTATAGTATTTAGAATCATACAGTATAAAGAGTGCAGGACCAGGATTAAAGAGACATAGGTGTTGGTTTATGACCTGTCTCTAACTACTTGTGAGTGATAGCAGTTCTCTCCTGGCATCAGTTTCCTCATCTGTAGAATGGGAAAACTACCCCCACCTTTCAGGTTTCTATGGGAATGTTATCTATGTAAAGATACTTTGTAACTTGTAAATTGCATTATGAATTTCAGTCGTTAAAATTATCATATTATTTTATATAGAAAGGTACGTGATGCAATGTTATTATTGTATAACGTAATACTCATTTTTCAGGTAAAGAAATTAAAACTCAGTAAGGTTACAGTCATAAAGTAAATATAACAAGTACAGTTTAATGATTGCCTAGTGAACTCCAGACACTGTGTCCTTTTATTCTTTATATAATTTTTACAATTATTCTACAAGGTGGATTTTCTTATCTCTATATTACAAATGAAGAAAATGAGACTTGAAGAAGTGAAGTAATTTTGCCAAAATCAAACAGCTTTTAAAGGGTGAAGATGAGATTTAAAACCAGTACATCTATTCTAAGGTTTATATTATTAGCCATTATATTTCAATGCAGCAACATCAATAAATAAGTGTCTTACTACATGCAGGAAACTATACCAGCCAAAAAAAGGCAGTGTGTGTTGGTTGGAGGGTGGGGGGAGATACAAGTCAGAAAGGGTCTCATTAAGCTCATATATAATGCTGCACAAAGGGAATCTCATTGACTAAGCATGGGTCCTGGACCCCAAACTAGGAGCCCCTACCTGACAGCCATGGAAAGCAACTTGAAGTCAAGAGGCTAACAAGAAGTTAAAACCAAAGTCCTTAGAACACCAGAGATCAAAATCAGGAAAACCAGGTTCAGTCATCAAAGTCAAAGAGCTGATATAAACTTAGAAGTAAAACAGAAATTCTGTCAGAAATCACTATAACAAAACAATTATAATGAAAATATTAAAGGAGTGAATGGAAAGTATGGACAACGTGGGTAAAGAAATGGGGAATTTCAGCAAAGAGATGGAAACAGTCAAAAAGGAGAGATGAAAATATTAGAAGTGAAAAATATAATAAAAGGAGAATTCATTTGTTGGAGTTAGCAGTAGACCAAACAGAGCAGAGGAGAACTTCAATGAACTTGAAAACACTTCTATAGAAACTATCAAAACTGAAACACAAGGATAAAAAAGGGTGAAATAAAATAGACACAGTATTAGAGATCTGAGATATAACATCAAATATGTAACATATGTGTCATTGGAATTTCAGAAGGAAAGGGAGGAGAGAATGAGGCAGAAGAAATATTTGAAGGGATAATAAATAACCAAGAACTTTCTGATCTAAACATGAGCAAAATGGTAAACAAGGCAGTTCCATCCTCTCATCTCCCCACAGAAACACTGGAGAATAAGCAGAAATTGTCAAAACACTGGAAAACAGTCAAAAAGTTGGCAGTAACCAAATACTGAATCAAGAAAACGTCACTTCAAAATGGTAGGTATTTTTGTGACAGTTTTATTGTCCCTTGCATCACCACCACTGCCTACCCCTGGTGCAGAAATGGACTTGGTCTTGAAGCAATGGTGGCCTGAATTCACAATGTGGTACTCTTTCTATGACTCTGGAGGGAAAAGAAAAAGTATCATGAGCAAATATCATGTATGTCAGTTCTAACTTGTCTGGGGTTACCTGAAAAACTGATGCAAGGTGTTCATCTCTGTTTCATCTAACTCAGAACTCATGCTGGAAAAGCAACGAGCTTTGGTTGAAAATACTGCAAGACAAACTAACAGCCCTCAAGATGCTTGTGGCAAAAGTATAGAGTCAAAGCATAAAATAGACTGCATGAAGTCTGGAGCAAAAGCTGGGAGAGTTTTTTAGAAAATTAAGGCATTCAGAAGTAGCCATGTATGCTGGGGAGTTTAGAAATCACATGTATAACCAGGGCAAGATGCCTGCAGGCTGAGAAGACTGAGCTTTCACCTGGTGTGGATGCCTCAAGTCAGTACAAACCTGGCTAAGTGTTCAAGGAGGGCACCAGTGTAGAGTCAGTCTTCAGACTTAGAGAGATCAGTTTTCTATCTATCTCTCATTTTAGTTTTAGTTTTTTCTTTTGTTTGTTTGTTTTTCTGCTTGTTTTCTTTGTTTTTTGTTCTTTTAGGATCAGTGAAATAAATTTTTTGAAAAGATAAAAAAATTGGCAAATTTTACAAAGAAAGAAAGGAGACAAGACACAAATAACTAAAATCAGAAATAAAAGTAGGGACATTACTACCAACCTTACAGAAATAAAAAAGATTATAAAATAATACTATGAACAATTATTATAAAATAATACTATGAACAATACTACCAACAAATTTTATAGCCGAGATGAAATGGACAAATCCTACTAACACACAGATTGGATAAGCTGATTCACAAGGAAGTAGAAAATCTCAACAGACCTATAACTAATAAAGAGACTGAATCAGTAATTAAAAACCTCCCAACAAAGAAAGTCTAGGTGCAGGTGGCTTCACTATTAAGTTCTACCAAACATTTAAGGAATAATTAACAAAAATCCTTCTCTAATTCATAAAAAATAGTAGATGAGACAACTCTTCCTTATTCATTCTATGAGGCAAACTGATAACAAAGACAGATAAAAATATTGTAAGAAAATTACAGTCCAATATCCCACATGAATATAAGTGCAAAAATTCTCAAAAAAATATCAACACTAGCAAATCGACTCCAGAAGCATATTAAAAAGCCCAAGTGAAATTCATCTCAGAAAAGCAGGGTTGGTTCAACATAATAAAATCAATCACTGTAATACATCACATTAATAGTACATAGAAAAAAAACATTATTTCAATTTAGGCAGAACAGACATTTGAAAAATCCAAAACCTTTCATAATAAAAACACTTAGAAATGTATGAATAGAAGGTAACTCCCTCAACATGACAAAGGGTATGAAAAAACCCCAGCTAGCATCATATTCAATGGTGAAAGACACAAAACTTTTCTTAATATGAAGAATAAGACAAGGATTCACACTTTCACCACTGTTATTCAATACAGTACTACAAGTTCTAGCCAGAGCAGTTAGGCAGGAAAAAAAATGAAAGGCATTCCAATTGGAAAGGAAGAGCTGAAACTATCTCTATTCACAAATGATATGATCCCATATATATAGAAAATTCAAAAGATTAACAAGAAAGCTACTAGAGCTAATAAATAAATTCAGCACACTTGCAAGGTATAAGATCAACACAAAATTCAGTGGTGTTTCTATATATCTACAATGAGTAATCTGAAATTAAAAAGAAATTAAGAAAACACTTCCATTTATAATAGCATTAAAAACTATCTAAGAATAAATTTAACCAAGGAGATGAAAGATGTGTATACTAAAAACTTTTTAAAATGTTGCTGAAAGAAATTTAAAATGAGCTAAATAAATGGAAAGACATCCCATGTTAATGAATAGTAGGATTCAATATTTGTTAAGATATTAATACTACCCAAAGTGTCCACAGATTCAATGCAATCCTTATCAAAATTCCAAAATTCATTTTGCAGAAACAAAACAGTCAATCTTCACATTTATTTTCAAAGGGAATTACAATGGGCCCTGAATAGCTAAAACTATCTTGAAAAAGAAGAACAAAATTTGAGGTTCACACTTCCCAATCTCAAAACTTACTACAAGTCTACATTAATCAAAAGAGTGTAGTACTGGCATAAGGATGGACATATAGACCTATATAACAGAATTTATAGTCCAGAAATAAGCCCATATATATATATGACCAATTAATTATTTTGACAAAGGTATCAAGTCCATTCAACAAGAAGAGTCTCTTCAATAAAAGTCACTAGCACATGAAAAAGAAAAATGAAGTTGGACCCTTACCTCATACCATATACAAAATTAACTCAAACTGGATCAGTGACCTAAACATAAGAGCTAAAACTATAAAACTCTTAGAAGAAAACATAGAGATAAATCTTTATGGCCTTGGATTTGGCAATAGATTCTTAGATATGACACCAAAAGTATGAGGAATAAAAAAAGAAATATAGATAAATTGGATGTCATCAAAATTAGTTTTTCTTTGTGTTTCAAAGGACATTATCAAGAAAATAAAAAGACAACCTATGGGAGCTGAATAGAAGATAATACTTGCAAATTATATATCTGTAAAAAAAAAATAATATCAAGAACATAGAAAAAACCCCTACAACTCAAAAACAAAAAGACAACCAATCCAATTTAAAAATAAGAACAGTACTTGAATAGATGTTTCTCCAAAGAAGATTTACAAATGGCTTATAAGCACATGAAAAAAAAATGCTAAAATCATTAATCATTAGGGAAATGTAAATCAAAACTACAATGAAATACCAATTCATATCTACTAGGATGACTGTAATTTAAAAAAGAAAATAAAAGAAAAAAACTGAAAATATTGGCAAGGATGTAGAGAAATTGGGACCCTTATGCATTGCTGTTGAGAATGTAAACTGGTACAGCTACTGTGGAAAAAACTTCAGTGGCTCCTCAAAAATGTAAATGTAGAATTATCAAATGACTCAGCAATTCCACTCCTAGGTATATATTATAATGAATTAAAAACAAGGACCCAAATACTGTATGCCAGTATTCATTGCAGCATTATTCACAATAACACAAAGGGAGAAACAACCCAAGTGTCAGTCAACAAATGAATGAATAAACGAAATGTGGTATATATACACAATGAAATATTATTCAGCTATAAAAAGTAATGAACTTGAGCTAAAACACAGATGAACCTTGAAAACATGCTAAATGAAAAAGCCACATAGAAAAGGACAAATACAATAAGATTTGACTTATATAAAACATCCAGAATCAGCAAATTCATAGAGGCAGAAAGTAGATTAAAGGTGACCAAGGACTGTGGAATAGGAGAAATGGGGGTTATTGCTTCATGGTTACACAGTTCCCATTTAAGAGGATGCATAGTTTTGGAAACAGATAGTGAATATCATGGTACAAAATTGTGATGGTAATTAATGGCAGTGAACTGTACATTTAAAAAATGGTAAAATGGCCAACTTTAGGTTATATATATTTGCCCCAATGAAAAAAAAGTACCATACATGCTAGTGAAAAAAATAAAAAGTAAACTAGAGTTGCTCAACTAGACACCTCCTTTTTCCTTTGGGAGCCAGATTCCTGCAGAGTGTTTTTGTTTTTCTGCTTTTCCTTGGTGTGACTTACCAGGTAGGGTCGAGCCCATGCCTGAGAAGGGCTATCCCAGCAATATCCCCATCCATTTTTCCAGCTGACATTGCCTGGTACAGAGGGAGGGAGCAGCTGCTAAATTAATTCAGCTAGCAGCCCCTTTTCTGCTAACAGAATTCTGCATCCTCTACCTTCCTCTTTATGAAGAATAAAGAAGAGGAACCTCCATACTGTTCTCCACAGTGGCTGCACCGGTTACATTCCCACCAACAGTGTACAAGGGTTCCCTCTTCTCCACATCCTTGCCAACATTTGTCATTTCTGATCTTTTTGATGATAGCCATTATGACAGGTATTAGCTAAAATCTCATTGTCATATTGTTTTGCATTTCCTTGATGATTAGTGATGTTGAACATCTTTTCATATGCCTGTTGGCCATCTGCATTTCCTCTCAAAAACTAAAAATAGAACTACCATATGACCCAGCAATTCCATTCCTGGATAAATATCTGGAAAAACAAAACCACTAATTTGAAAAGATACATCCACCCCAATGTTCATAGCAGCATTATTTATGATTGCCAAGATATGGAAGCAACCTAAGTGTCCATCAACAGATGAATGGATAAAGAAGATGTAGTATATCTATACCTATATCTATATCTATCTATATCTATATCCATATCTATATCTATACAATGAAATACTACTCAGCCATAAAAAGAATGAAATTTTGCCATTTGCAGCAACATGGGTGGACTTGCAGAGCATTTTGCAAAGTGAAATAAGTCAGACAGAGAAAGACAAATACTTTATGCTATCACTTTAAAGTGGAACCTGAAAAATACAACAAACTAGTGAATATAACAAAAAAGAAGCAGACTCACAGATATAGAGAACAAACTAGTGGTTACCAATGGGGGGTGTGCAATTTTTTGTGGGGAAGCGGGAGGTATGAACTACTGGGTGTAAGAGAGGTTCAAGAATGTATTGTACAACACAGAGCATATAGCCAATATTTTGTAATAACTGTAAAGGGAAAGTAACATTTAAAAATTATGTAAAAATGTTTTAATTAATAAAAGGATAAAGGTGGTATTTTAGCTACCCTCCAAAAGAAGTCCCAAGAACTCCAAAATTGATGAAAGATATCAATCTAAAGCTACAAGAAATTGTGTGAACCATAAATAAGATAAATCTAAATGTCCCCAATCTAGACACATCTTAGTAAAATTACTGATACCCAGGAGAAAAAGCAAATATTAAAACTAAACAAGGCAAAGGGACACAATTCATGCAGGAGAACATATATAAGAATTACAAATGACTTGCCATTGTAAACAATGGAGGCCAGAAGACAATACAACAATGTCTTTAAAGTTATATGAGAGAGGGAAAAAAAGTCTAGAATCCTATATCCAACATGAATATGCCTCAGAACGAAAGTGAAATAAAGATGTCTTCATTAAAATAAAGGTGAGAGGTGTTTACCTTCAGAAGACCTGCACTATGGAAAATGTTAAAGAAATCTTCACATCAGAGGGAAATAATTCTTAGACTTGCAAGGTAGAATAAAGAGCATCAATGAAGAAGGTATCTGTGTAAACATAAAAAATATTTTTAATGACTTTAATGACAGAGAAAGAGAGAGATTTTAAAGACTGTATAAACAAAAATAATGACAATGTAATATGGAAGAATAGATGGAATTAATCAGTAGTAAGATTTTCACACTATATAGGAAGTAGTGAGATTTTGAAACAGTATTATACAAAGGCAGACTATAATAATTTAAAGATGTATACTGTAATTTCTAGAGCAACTAGGAGGAAAACAAAATGCAAAACTAAAGCTAAAAAGTTGATGTAAGCTATAAAATTGAACGCTAAAAAGAATCAACACAAAATAATCCAGGAAACAGGAACAGTCTAACATGGAAAAATTGGATAAATAAATATAAAACAAGCAAAAGATATTAGAGCTAAACCTAACCTTATTAATAATTATAATAAAATGCAAATGAACTAGACTTCCTCTGATGACCAAGATGAAGTAACAGAGACCAATTTCCCTCTCAATGGAAAAAACTCACAAAAGTTAGACAAAAATGTATGAAACAGCAATGTTCAACTGGACATCAAGCAATGATGGACAGTGATCCTGACAGAAAGAAAACAAAAGAAATGAGTCCTAAGATTTGGTAACTACAAAGCGTTGTCAGGAGAAAATTAAGGGTACCTAAGTAAATGCAGAGATATACCATTTTCATGAATCAAAAGTATACCATATGGTTAAATGTCAATTCTCCTCAAATTAATCTACAAATTCAACACTGTCCCAATAAAAATGATAGAGGTTTTTATTGTAGATATTGCCAAGCTAATTATAAAATTTATATAGAAAAAAAAGAAACTAAAAAAAAAAAAAAAAACTAAGGGGAAAATATGTTTGGGAACTAATGCTATCTAATTTCAAGACTCACAATAACCAAGACAATGTGTATTCAAGTATTTGTAGACAAATAGATCAGTGAAACAGAACAGAGATTGCAGAAAGACTCACACATATAGCATCACTGATTTTCAATGAAGACACAAAGGCTATTTAGTGGAGACAGTATGGTCTTTTTAACAAATGATGTTAGAACAATTAGATATCCATATGCAAAAAAAAAAAAAAAGCAAAAATAAAAAATACAAATAAAACTCTAATACATTCTTTGTACCATATACAAAAACTAATTCAAATTGAGTCATAGGTCTTTTTAAAATAAAAACTAAAAAACCACTGGAAGAAAACATGAGGAAAAATATCTGTGCCTTGAGTTAGGCAAAAATATTTTAGATATGATACCAAAAGCCCAATCCATAAAAGAACAAATTGTTAAACTGGAATTTATCAAAATTAAAAACTCATGCTCTTTGAAAGATATGGTTGAGATAATAAAAGACAACTTAAATACTGGTAGACAATATTAGCCATATAGATGATAAAGAACTTATATCCAGAATTACCTGAAAACAACAAACCTAATTTTCTTAAAAAAATGCAAAAAGATTTTAATAGACTCTTCTGCTCATCAAAAGCAATCATTAAGATAACTAACAGTCATACACATACTCAGAAAATAGCTTTAAATACATATATCTGACAAAGCATTAATATCTAGGATATACAAAGAAGTCTAGCTTATGCACAATAAAATGATGAATATCCCAATAAAAATGGCTGAAAATACTTGAACATCTCACAAAAGAAGATATATGAATAGACAATAACCACAAGAAAAGGTCCAGAATATCAGTGATCACCAGAGGAATGCAAATTATAATGCCCGTGAGACACCATTTCATATCCACTCGAACGCCACCCCTGCTCTTCATAAAAAGATTACTTACCAAGCCAAATACCAGTGAAACTGTGGAGCAACCAGAACACTATGATGCGGCTGGTGAAAATGTGAAATGGTAAAAACCATTTTGGCAGTTGTTCATAGAGTCAAACATATACCTACCCTATGACTCAGCATTTCTACTCCTAGGTATTTCCCTAAAGGAAATAAAAACATATGTCCACAAAGACTTCTATGAGATTAATAGCAGCTTTATTCACAATAGCCCAAACTGGAAATGACCCCAAGCATTCATGGCAGGAGTATGAGCCAACATATTGCACTATTATATACCCATTAGATGGAAAATCACTTAACGATAAAAATTTCTTAACTAATGATACATGCAAGACCATGAATATACAAGATGCAGACAGTATGCTGACTGAAAAGGGGCCAACAAATGAGAGCTCATATTTTATAATCCTATTTAAAACTGAATTTCTAGACTAGGCAAAATTAACTGGTAGTAGAAGGGGTTGCCTGGGAAAGGATTGACTGGAAAGAGACAAAAGGGCATGTCTGTTGATGATGGGAAATATTCTAGATGTTGTTTTAGGTGGTGGTAACATAGATGTATGCTATTGTAAAAATTCATTGATCTGAGCACAAAATATCAATTTTATGATATGTAAATTATACCTCAACAAAAATGAATAAAAAAGAGAGATGCAGATAAGAATTTGCTAGTTTTATAGTAGTGTTGATCAGAGCAATTATTTCTGATCTCCACTGGTAAAAAATAAAGTTGAGAACTGCTTTGAGCTGCACTATGATATGAGCAAGAATCAACCTTTAATGCTGTAAACCAATGATATTTTGAAATTGTTTGCTCCTAAGGCATAACCAAGCAGAAGGTGATTAATAAACTGATCAAGTCTTACTTGTTCTATGGCAAATTGCCTTCCTATTTCTGCCATTTTGAGATCTCACCATCTTTAAATGTTTCAATGAAATGTATCAATTACCTAGAATGTCTTTTTTCTTTTTAATTTGTTGTGTACTGTATTGTACTTTCCAGTGAAACTATAAAATTCTACACAGGGGAGACCAAGTGACAGGAAGTGTGGAAATTGATATTAGAAGCTGGAAATATGGTATTCAATGGCTTATGCTTTTTAAGCAATAATAACTTATAAGAGTGATCATGGCTATAAATGGCATTTTTTTATATTTGGCAGGGGCTCGTGGGCACCAATTTCTTTCTTTTCTGGATTACTGAAGATTAGAAAACGAAAGAAGTTTCCCTACATATAATCCCTTCTCCTAACCTTCTTCACTCCCAGGAAAATGTTGAGAGTTAAGATTGGGAGAAGAGAAGGGATTTAAAACTAGCATATGCACTGAACATTATATACTTGGCATTTGCAAGATACTTCGCATACATTATGTCATTTAATCTCCATTAATCTTCATTTAAACCTACAAATTAGGTATTATCTTGCCTGTTTTGGAGATGAAGAAACTGGGGTTCATGAATTAAATAACTTGCCTGTTTTTCAAATACTACACTTTAAGAGCTCAAACTCAGCTGAGTGATGCTGAATCATGTCCTGCCATGTTTCCTGTCCTTATTTTTCCCAGAACCATTTCCAGGAGCTCTCTTTCCTGAGTTATGGCAGCCTTCTGACCCCCAAACCACAGTCCTAGGAACAGGAAGAAAAAGTGTGACTTGATTTGTGGTCAAGACAATATATCAGATTGTTTAATTGCTTCTTCATTATTTAGCTTTCAGAAACACTCTCTATTAATCACCTGAGAGTTAATCATACTAAATTTCATCCATTGAAAGCAGAAGCCATTAGTCTGAGAGCCAACAGCAAAGACAGAGCATACAAGAAGCAATCATTACCTTGGGTGTGGGCCAACATTTACTCAGCTGCCTGTTGAAAGGAAGTGGCAAACAGGAGTAAGAAATTTTATTTGTTTGCCAAAGAAACCAAAGAGTAAAAAGGGAAAATGGTACTTTGGTGAAGTTTTTTAAAAACTGTTCTTCTGAAATTTCTAATCACCTCTGAGTTTGTCGTGGCCCACCAAAGATTAAAAAGGCATCAGATGTGATCTACAAGCTACAAACAGATGGATTATCATGAAGAAGAAACTCTAGGGGATGAATGAGTAAAAAATGAAAACTGGAAGATAGAAGACAAACCAGTTTTCCTCTTATTCGGCAGCATTAGAGGGACAAGAATTACATTTCTAAGGAGAAGATTTACATTGATTTTTAAAAACATTTCATCCAATGTTATAAGATGTATAATAGTATATCACTCAAACCTATCCCTACCCCTTCCTTCAAAAATCTAATTGATTTTGAAAGAGTTAAGATTATTTCTTTAGAATACTGTTAATAAATATATTTAGGCAACCTTAAAAAGAGCAATTCTATACACAATTAGCAAATGCCATTCTTGGGTTCTCCGTTACCTAGTAGTCTGTGCGGAGTTATGTGAGGGGCTCCAGAACACCCTTCACCTACAAGAAATCTATTTCACAGAATGTTCTCAAACTATAAGCTTCTACCACTCAAGTCACAGTTTTAAGGTCACAGTTTTAAGGTGTGCTGTTAATCTTGAAAATGTACTTTAGAGCTGGGTTTTTCAAAGTCTGATACTGGAACCCACTGATGCTGAATTTTGTGGAAGTGGAATCCAGGGATTTGTATGAATAAAATCATACCAAGCTTCCCTGATGATTCATGGGTACACTAATGTCTGAGAACAACTACTTACACCTTCAATATCTTCATTTCTATCCATCATATTCAGCTTAGCTTGTGTGATTTTTTTTCAGGATCTTTCCTCAAAAATGCTCTAAGTGATGTGCTCCAGCAAAAATAGATGGAGCTCAGTAAAGAGAGAAAAGGAAACAATCATTTTTGTTCCTAATATTTCAACTTTTCCTGGTTATTCCCATGCTGTATGTCTATAAAGATGTTCTGACTTAGCCTTATACACAGTTATATAATGAAAGAAAATGGAAATT
The DNA here is from genome assembly GCF_965194825.1 of Balaenoptera physalus. Taxonomy (NCBI): domain Eukaryota; kingdom Metazoa; phylum Chordata; class Mammalia; order Artiodactyla; family Balaenopteridae; genus Balaenoptera; species Balaenoptera physalus. The sequence goes on from NC_138885.1 coordinate 11,995,465, forward strand.
TAGGAGGATAAATATTTATTGAGCTTTTATATAATGTATCAAAAATTTACACATTATCTTATTTAATCTTATCAACGATTGTGTATATGTTCTTCCTCTAAAGAAGTAATCTGAAGATCAGCTAGGTTACCTATTTTGCCTAAATGCATGTTGAACTTTAATTCAGCCACTTTTTATTAACAAATTCTCATGTCTTTGCAGGCATACCTTCTCATTATTTTATAAAGGTATAAGCTCTGCCCCCAAGGAGGTACTGAAGATATTCAGAATATCTAAACATTGGTAACAGCTTCATACATGCTCATCAATGGAAAGACACACAATAAGCAATACTCATATCAGCTTTGTCAGGTTGCCATTTGAAGTTATGGGCTGAATTCTTGAGTGTGGTGATGCCATGCCAAACCAGCTCATTGAAAGAGGAGAAGCTGGTAAACGTGGTAACCACAGGACTTGTCACTTAGCGCAAGTCCCAGGCCTGCCTGCCCTTGGCAGATGGACAGCACAGCATGTCAAATAGCTTCACTATTCAGATTTCACTATTTTTATTTTTAAAAAATTAAATTGGAATGTAAGATCTCTCCTCTTCCAGATTGGTTTTCTAGTAGCTTCTGTTATTTTTCTCTGGATTCCACTAGACTCCATTCTTTCTATTGGAGAATAGACTGTACAGCATCTTTCTGATTTCAGGAAGAAGGTCCCTGACTTCTAAACATCCAATAGTCCCCTTAGGTACCACCAATGCCATCCCCTTACCAGACAACACATAGCCTTTATTGTACAAATAACGTTTTGAAGCAAGTTTGTTACTTATATGTTATTGAATCCCCAAAGCACAGAACAGAGTCTGGACCCTAGTAAGTACTTGCTCTATATGTGCTGTTTTCCATTCACGCAATAGATATGTATTAAGAATCTTGATATCAGGAGCTATGGTGTCCATGGGGGCACAGAGATGAACAGGCAAGACAGAGATCAAGGTGAGAATGTGGACATCTATATAACCAGGTCATGATTAAAAGGATACCTTGGAGTACTTGTGAAATGTGAAATGCACATTTCCAGACCCACTTCATCTGACTCTTCCTTGGACCAACCTGAATGAGGCAATCAAGCTAATTCTTGCATCAGACTAGACTGGGACATAGGGTAGAATTTTGAAGGTTAACAAGTGGAAAGAGGGGAATCAAAAGAACAGTTGGAGACAGCTGCCCTTTAACCAGGCAATTGCTCAGAAATATTCTCCACTTATTTTCCTTCCTGGTATTCCAATTCATGAAACATTGACCCCTAAGATAAGAGGTGGAATCTTGTTCTAACCTGTCTATTTTTTTAAATTTTATTTATTTTTTATTTATTTCTGGCTGCATTGGGTCTTTGTTGCTACGCTCGGGCTTTCTCTAGTTGCGGTGAGCGGGGGCTACTCTTCATTGCGGTGCGTGGGCTTTTCATTGCAGTGGCTTCTCTTGTTGCGGAACACAGGCTCTTGGTGCGCGGGCTTCAGTAGTTGTAGCACACGAGCTCAGTAGTTGTGGCTCATGGACTCTAGAGCGCAGGCTCAGTAGTTGTGGCTCGTGGGTTTCATTGCTCCGCGGCATGTGGGATCTTCCCGGACCAGGGCTTGAACCCGTGTCGCCTGCATTGGCAGGTGGATTCTTAACCACTGCGCCACCAGAGAAGCCCTTGCCTGTCAATTCTGACAACGTTGACAATCATCAGATGGCCCTCTCTAGTGCAGTCAGCTCAATGTCTGGCTCCACTCAGAACTCTGAATGCTGTCTTGTGGCTGGAGTCTCCTGATACTTCAAATGAGATATGTCTTCCAGGAGACCTACCAGATGTGCTAATGATGATTCCTTATAAGACAGAAGAGACGCCAGTTCAGGAAAGAATAGCAAAGAAAGCAGATGATGGCAGGCTTCATCTCAGGATCCAAGCCCTGCTAGCTGGGCCAGCTGGGAGTCACGTATCAGGGGAAAGAGATTTTAACTACATCCATTGTATTCAATAAGGAAAAAAATATTAGGTATGTATTTATGTTGATCCATTTTAGAGGAAGATCCAGGTAAAGATGTTCCTGAAGAAAGGGAAATTGTGTTAAGAGAGAAGAAGTCAAGGATGGAGAAAGGAGAGAGAGAGAGAAACTTTCCACCAAGCGTTCCTGTTCAGTGAGAGTAGCCAAAACAAGGCCTTGTCTCTGCCACACACAATGAAATGACCTGTAAATAAGTGCAAGTTTTTGAACTGCTAGTTCAAGAAGAATAATTATGATGTAAAGTAATTCTTTTCCGCAACTGCAAAGTAAAGCCAGTCTCTTTACAGATGCACTCCCATCTTCAAGATGCAGTCGTGTGCAGCAGTCAAGTGGAGGCAATCTCTCAGACGTGGAATCCCATTTTGACTGCAGGCATGTAATCAACTTCACCAGGCACTCAGGAAACAAAATCAGCAGACTCTCATTCTCTCCTTTTCCCTTCCTAGACCTAGTACTTCCTTCTCTCAGATGATAAATTCCTGCTTTCATCTATATAAAGACAATATTACAGGTTTTGCAAGTACTTACAAGTATTCCAGCTCTGATTCTCCTCTGCTTCCCTCTCCTGTGCAACTAACAGACCCAATCCATCTCTGTTCAAATTCTGTTTTGACCCAAATCTTTGGTCCTTACTCCAAGAAAGATTAGAATAAGTATCAGAAATGAGAAAGAAGCAATAAAAATAAATATTCCGCTTTGATCTGTCCATTTTGAATATTTTGTGGTGCAAACAGAGAACAGCAGAGAAAGAAGTGGATCTCTTCAAAGCAGCATTCTAAACAGCGTATGACAGCCAATTACTGAATTTAGCTGGGACTTTCACACTTTTACTTCAAATGAGAATTAAAAAAAAGCAGCATGCCTATCCATAGATAACTTCTTTGCTGAGAATGTTTAACCATTAGAAGAAAAAGAATAGGATTATAATGGAATTACACAAATCACTGTACTGCCTTTACCAAAACCATCTGGTCTAGGTGTTATTAAATATTGCAATTGTGTTGACATATATTAAACCACTTGACTTAAAATAATCCAGGGATTTCCACGGCGGTCCAGCAGTTAAGACTTTGCCTTCCAATGCAGGGGTGTGGGTTCGATCCCTGGTTGGGGAGCTTAAGGTCCCACATGCCTCGCAGCCAAAAAGCCAAAACATAAAACAGAAGCAATATTGTAACAAATTCAATAAAGACTTTTAAAAAAGGTCCACATCAAAAAAAGCTTTAAAAAAATAATAATCTAAAGCCACTGGTTGGGTGTATTAAATATTTGAAAAAGTACCTAGGTGAATATCAGGAAGAGATCATTTACATGGAAGCAGAGATAAAATAATGAAACGACAGCTTTACCAAAAGTCTATTTTGGAAGATCTTTCTTTAAGAAAATAATTGATTATCACTTTTCAGTAGAAGTTAAAACCTTTGAAACAACAGTGAAGAGAAGACAAAAGATGGATAAATAGTACTCCATGAGAAAATGCGAAGAGAAAAAAAGAGAAAAGAAGGAGGGATGGAGAAGGAAAAAGGAAGAAAACAGAACCCAGGACATGGTCTGAAGCTGTGGATAAAATGGCATGCAAAATTTTCCCCGGTGGGATGGTCAAAGGACTCTAAAGAACAGAGTCTATCAACCACTTAGTGGATTTGGGTTATCTTCTATGAAAACACCACTTCCTCTCTCTCCTCTTAACCAGGTTTCTAGTAAGAGTGGCAAAATACAAATGCCTGTGAATGAGAACCTTTTGCCCATATTATTAAACAGGCTGAATTTTACATCTGGGTTTACTAGCACAATACTCAAAACATCACAAAGAGAAGGGAATAACATCAATTAATAAATTAAACTTTGCAGAAGCCAGATTGCAATCCAAAGCTCACCATAAAGACACAATTCACTCCTCACTCCACCTCCCACACATACTTTGGTTTCTATTAAAAACCATCCAACAAGAAAACAAAACATGGGGAAATACCACTGACTATTGAATGTTAAAATATTTTAATATTGCTCTGAAGGGCTGAGAGGTACCAGAAGTCATCTGGGTTATGCTGTCTAGAATCTGACCCAGGTAGACATAATTTAAACTCTTTATATGCTCTTGACTTGGCTACATGCACTGGCTCCTGGCATCTAAGGTCGCGGACTGGACAGTTCTCAACCATTCATGAACTAGGGTGGAGAGTCTAGCATGGGCAAAACCATGCCTTGTCTGGCAAGATGCTTAACTCTTGACCTAAGCCTGAAATGATTTCCTGAATGAGAAGATATATGTGGACCCTAATATACCACACATGACCCTGACCTTGACTTTGAGAGAAATATTGGTAAAGACTGTTAAGGACACAGATACATGTACCCATAGATATAGATATAAAAGTAACTTCCTCAAGTGGTTTCATTCCATATTTATTGAGCTCTGTGCACCAAACACTGAAGCAGGTTTATGAAGTTAAATGTTTGAGAAACTATTTTAACTGGATGACAGTCTAGAGAAAACATAGCTTTAGTGTCACCTTCATTTTATAAGTCAGTATTTATGTTATCTGCCTAAAACTGGAATGGTAAAACTGAAACTCAAAACTTTACCTCTCTGACCATAAAGTGTACAATCTTTCCATTATTCTACACTTTCCATGTTTCATACATACAGTAGTTTGTAGGACATGTTCAATCTTTTCCTTAATCAGAGTTGTTTCTCAAGTCTATTTGGGATGCACATCTGTAGTCTGTATATGCACATTAATCCATAAAATGTAGCAATTCTCATCTTAGTGCAGAAAAAGGCAACTGATGCTTTGATGTTTTCAAAGGCAGCATGATAAATGAAAGGCAAACGTGGCCTTTAGAGTTAGACTTGGATTTGTGTCCACATCCCGCTACTTCATAACTGAGTGTCTCCTTGAATGTGTCACCGGACTTCTCTTAGCCTGTTTCCTTTTTTGTAAATGGGACTTAAAGTACTTATTCTTCATGTGGGTAAACATTTCACATGGATGTATTATAATTTGTTACCGACATTTTGATGGAGACATTTGGACGGGAGACATTTTAATTCAGCCTAAATAAATGAAGCCAATTAAAAAAAACTGATCAGTGTACACAGAGGGTTTATTTGTTTACTTATTTGCCCATGAGGAGTATTTGATTCTGTCCACTAGCATGACTTAGTGGCACTTTAACCTCCTCTGATTCCCTAGATGGTAAACCTTGCTTCCTGCCTGCACTGCCCAAAGGTACAGTCTTTCCTTCTCTGCATTACTCCCCTGCCTGGATTTAACACTTTGTTTGTCTGAGCCTGCTGTGTCAGCCAAGTGCCTTCCCATATCCTCAGCTCTCTGGGTTTCACTTTCCCATAGGATATAACTTGTGAGCCAACCTTGGCTATATCATCTGGTACTTCTTGATGCTGAATTAGAGCTGCAAGTTGTATCAACTTGGACTTTATTCCTCACAAATAAACATTGCCAAGGAACTGCAATTCAAAACTTTGCCCCATTTCTCTAATGCATTTGCAAAAATAAGCTCCTGTGTTCTTACATCCAAAATAGAGGGGATATATGTATACATATGGCTGATTCACTTTGCCGTACAGCAGAAACTTACACAGCAGTGTAAAACAACTATACCCCAATACAAAAATAATAAAAAAACAAAAATAAACTCCTATGTTTTTAATAAATAGCCAAAAACTTTAGTTCATGGATACTTCTATGCATAAGAACTAAACATGCACAAAAACATAACAGTTTGGAAATCAAAATAGACTCGTTTATTTATCAGTCAGTCTGGACAATTTTCATCCAGGAATATTCATTCTATATTCCCACATTTTACTAGTCACTACTGATCAGATGAAAAAACCTTTTATCTAACAGACTTCTTGGGTTGTCTCTAATCATTGGTTAATACTTTCTCTCCAATGAAACATGTTAGAAATGTTATTTTATTCATAGTGACATTTAGATATTCCTGATTACTTTAATGTCTGACATAAAGATTTTATTTTTGTCTAATACAGCATAAAACATCTGGATGAAAGCTTAGCATTTAAGTAATTTAGCTCTATATTTTTAATTATCCTCCTGTTTGACATCATATGGAGCAAACATCCAGATGTGTCACTGGAGATTTCAGTTTTCAACCAAGTGTTTTAGTATCTACCAGACATTTTTCAAATGAAAAAAAATAGATTTTTTTAACTTTTCTTAATAAACGACACTTTCTCAGCTTTTTAGGTTATAATTGATCGATTCTGTACTCAACAGAAAACCCAATTTCCTTGAAGCTTGTTTAAAAAAAAAAAATTCACCCTCTTCTCACTGTACCTTTTCTTTCCTAACCGTGATAACGACTCTTACCAACTGATGTAATAGGAAAATCCCCTCAGTTGTGTGTTGCAAAGAAATTGACTTAGGAAGATGGTTGCTACATAGAAGTGTAGTCTACTTTACATTTGGTAGTGTATCAAACGTAAAATAGAGAGCTAGTGGGAAGAAACCACATAGCACAGGGAGATCAGCTCGGTGCTTTGTGACCACCTAGAGGGGTGGGATAGGGAGGGTGGGAGGGAGATGCAAGAAGAAGGGGATATGGGGATATATGTATAAGTATAGCTGATTCACTTTTTGGTACAGCAGAAACTAACACACCATTGTAAAGCAATTATACTCCAATAAAGATGTTAAAAAAAATCCGTAAAAAAAATAAATAAGAAGTGTAGTCTAAATCATTTCAGAACTCATTTCTTCACAATGCTGAGTATTCAGATCAAATATTTGTTGGGAATCTACTCAGGTCAAGGTTCAGTGACAAAAAGGGAGGAACTTCTACAAGTATGTAGCATCTTTTCTCTCCATCACTGAATTTAAAAGACAGCCATAAGTTTAATTGTCGACCAAAAGACTGTCTTCGCATCATGATCCTTCAGTTGCAAGGACATAAACCAATTCAAATTGACCCCAAAATGAGGATTTGTTGGAGAGATTTACTGAAATGTCAAGATAATATGGGGCAGAAATTTCAGCTGTGTCTAGTGAGAACTGAAGCTTCCTAGCTCTCTCCTTCCCCATCTCTCTTTTCTCTGTGGAGGTACAAGGTTCCTCTTGACCTGCACATGTGTTGTCAAATCTGCTCAATCTCAGTTCCTCAGAATGACTTTTCCTGAGTCTCTAAGCCACCCTTCTATAACCTACCTGTATTGGCAGCTTTCATTCATGTTTCTATCAACTATACTCATTTATTTCTATATGATGTTGCAACCCAATGAATATATCCAACCCACTTTCCTAAGAAAGATTGTCTAAAAGGCTCAGTGCCTGCTGTGCTTTATTTCCACTCTCTTTGAGGTTCCCATCCTGGGGCAAGCAGTCATGACCAAAGGATTGGGTTTATATGGTACAGATATAGGAAGCCTCCAAGAATATACAAGGTGGAAGAAATATTTAAGAAAGGGGCATGATTGGACAGTCAATAATAGATAGATTCCCCCTCCCCAAAATATTTTAACAAAGAGGGACAAGATTAAATACAAACTTAGAGACCAAATATCCAAAACTTCTCTTTTACATTTAGGAAAAAGGACTTGCAAGAAGAAATAACTATAAATCAATTTAATTACTGTCTTTGCTTAATATGTGTTACTAACAGATTAAATAAAATATAAAGTATATTTAATATAATACATAGATTGTGAGTATAATCAAAAACCCCCTTCTATTCACATAACTTAGTTTCCTGAATCTGTTTTTCAATACTTTATTTTGGAAAGAGAATTGTTAGCTTTATCCAATATAAAGAGCTAGTCCACATAATCAAACATCCAACTGTGACCAAGAGTTAATATTCCCTAAATTCTGTATTATTTTTAACATAACCTGCATTAAACATGACTAAGGTCAGGATAAAGAAAATATTAGCCTATGAGACCAAGAGTCAGACCTCACTTTTGTCCTGCTAGTATTGACCTTGAGCAAGTCAGTTACTTCTCTAAGTTTTAGTTTCCTCATCCATCATGGTTAATGATTAATGGCTGGTTTATTTCAGCTGCATTGAAACATCTCCCATCAAATCAGCTCCTTCAAAATGGTGAGCACAAAATACGATATATCCAATGTGTGTATTCAATAATGTGTTTGAAAGTTTGTCCCAAATGATTCCATACCGCACAAATGTCCTAGGCTAGTTACTTAGCGGCCAATCTCTATTGAAGAGTAATCATTATTAACCCCATTTGAACAGCAGGAAACTGAGATTCAGAAAGGCCCAGTAATATGTCCCAGAAAAACATTCAACTATGAAGTGATAAAATATGAAATTAAATGCAGATTTGGCCAACACCAAAGACTGCAATTTTTCGCCTGCCATGTTGCCTCTGAAAACATCTTAAGCTTGTCTTATCTACCTTATTCCAGACTGAGACAAGTATTAGTCTAACATCAGGTTGAAGACAAAAAGCAACTTATTTGCTATCCCTGTGGGTGAAATAATCTCAGAGAATCAGCCAAAATAATGTTGTTTGTAAATGTTGATTAGATTTCCTTCTATTGATTTATATGAGAAATGTCCCTTGTGCCAAAGGAACCACATTTTATCTCCATTAAATACCTTTTTTTCATTTATAAGATTTTAACTAAAAGAGTAGGGCAAAATAAATGCAGGCATAAAATAAATTTTTTTTTCAGCAGGCCAAGTTGAAAAAGCAATAATCAAAGTATATACTCAGAGTTCCTACATCTAATCATTTTTATTTATAGTTTCAGCCATAAATGAATGATTAGATGATAAATTACTTGATGCATCCTGATGTTCATTCCTAAAAAATAACTACTTAACAAGAGAGAAAGAGAGATAGAAAAGCCACTTAGATTAAAATAACCAGACGGTGGTCATTCCTAAATCTGAAAAATTATAAAGATCAATGCTTTTCTTATGGTTTTCTTTTAATTTACTGAAGACAAGAATGAATGTCCTTGTTCTTCATTCCATTAATATTGTTAGAATACTGGTGTTATCCCTTATGTTAACATGTTTAGAAACTATATGGAGAGCTTCCAAACATAATCAATAGTGGATAAGAAGTAGCAAGCAAAATTTCATTTAGTGTTGATAATATAATCTTTTTTCAATAATGTTTAGGAGAGGATTTGGTACCTATCAACATCTAGAAAAATCATTTGTGACCAGTTAACTAATGCCAATGAGCAGGCATGGGAGACATGCCTTGCTGAATAGAACTGAATGACGCTGAGCTCAAGGCCATCTGAGATTCAGAAAACCTGTATAGTGATTGAAGAAAAGCCATAGTTTTTTCTTTTTTCTTTTTTTTATTGGAGTATAGTTGATTGACAATGTTGTGTTAGTTTCAGGTGCACAGCAAAGTGAATCAGTTATACATATACATATATCCATTCTTTTTCAGATTCTTTTCCTAGAGTATTGAGTAGAGTTCCCTGTGCTATACACACACACAGTTAGTTATCTATTTTATATATAATAGTGTGTATATGTCAATCCCAATCTCCCAATTTATCCCTCTCCCCCTTACCTCCTGGTAACCATAAGTTTGTTTTCTACATCTGTGACTCTATTTCTGCTTTGTAGATAAGTTCATTTGTACCTTTTTTTTAGATTCCACATATAAGCGATATCATGTGATATTTGTATTTCTCTGTCTGACTTACTTCACTTAGTATTATAATCTCTAGGTCCATCCATGTTGCTGCAAATGGCATTATTTCATTCTTTGAAAAGCCATAGTTTAAAGCTGGAAATCAGTTATGAAAGGGGAAGGAAGACCAAAGCCTAAAATTTGAGAAAGAATAATGATTTAGGAAGTTGGGGGCACAGGTAGTACAAGTCAGAGGTATGATGTGTTGAAACAAACAGTTCAAAACAAAGAACATAAATGAAAAGATGGAAGTACAATTTTCCTTTAACATCAGACCATGTGTATGACACTCTTGGGATGGGGGTAGCTTATAGGAATACTATGGGAAATGACAAACTGTGAGACAATATTTATTTATTAAACATTTGCACATTACACATGTTGAGAGAGAGAGAAAATCCTACTTCATTGCTCACGTGTGTCTTTACAGCTGCCAGGTATGCGGGGGTGGGGGAGCGGTCAGCCTTCTCTGATCCCTATTAATAGCCCCTGGCTCTTAGTACTTTTTGGCAGCAATGCAAGCTGGTAATATTATTTCCTTTTCTGAAGAAGGAAACTAATGCCAATTTAGTGAGGAAACTCAGAGTCATGGGCTCTAAGCATCACATGTTTTTATTTGTCCCAATATATACCACCAACTGCTTTATGTCAGTCTTCTGTCATCATGAGTAGCAGGGTCCGCTAACAAAACTTCATCCTGAGTTCACACAGTTATGACTTTTTTCAATTATTAGCAGAGTTGTTGCATCTTAAGGCTCACTGTTGTTCACTTACAAACTTCCATCTCACTTCCCATTCAAAATCCCTAGATATACCAAGCCTGTAAATCTAGCTGCTTGGAATGGAGGGAGGAGGGTCTGCTTTTCCACACCCCTCCTCCTTTTCCTCATCTCCCAGCATCCTGGTGTGGAACAGAGGCTGCAGAGAGGACAGAGAGGTTCTTACCTCCTGGCCCGTGGTGCTGGCAAACTCCTCTCCCTTTCTGCAGTAGCACTGTCTATCCCTTGGGGTACAAGCATTTGTATTTATTGTCCTCTTCATGACAGTCCATTAGCAAAGAACATCCAACATCTCCCTGTGCACACCTCAGCCCCTTATTGTTAGTTTCATGCAGAAACCGATGCCATGGACACCAGCAAAACAGCTCAAGCCTCCAACCCAACTCCTTCCCATAGCATACAACGACCACATCAAACAATGGGCTTGCAGGTTGTGCACCCAACTCTCACACCTTGACTCCTAGCCCCACCTTTTCTCCACACACCAGGAGCAGGCATTCGGATGGTCTAGTGGCTCAGAACATTCCAGTAAGAGACTAACGAGGGCCCACTAGAATCATGAGCTTGTCATGTTTCCACTCTGGGATGCTAATTTAAAGAATCACTGCAAAGAAGGGACACACAAAGAAAAACGATATGCAAAAACGAAATCCTTGTTTTCTTAGAATGGTTGCTTACAAATCATATTTTTTAAATATTATGTGAAAAATAGTAATTTACATATGAAATATCACATTGAAGTATATGAGGTCAGTGTGGGCTGAAGGCAGGGTTATTGATTGTAGGAAGTGGGAATTATGTTGACCCTTGAAAGACAGGGTGGTGTATAGATAGTGGAAAAAAAAGGAAAAGGGTATTGGTGCATAGAGATTGGATATTTGGAGGAAGATATCAGAGGGGTAAGTGCCTACTATGAATTTATTTGGGAAAGAATAGACAGCTCTAGCCAGAGAGAATTTTGGAAGTTATTTTTAAGTCCTGATCCTTATTAAAAACACAGTAGGAAGATAAAAGTAAATAGCACACTTCAGGAAGTTGTTTCCATTGATTTCCATTAAAGGCTTAAAAACTGTCAGGCATTTAAGTATAATATTTGACCTGATCAAGGACAATTGTCAGCTATTACTTCCGAAAAGTTAATTAAAAAAATAAAATTGAACTATTTGCACATTCATATTTTAAATGACATGCTATTGGTTAGAATTAACTCTGTGATACAGTTGCCATAAATTATTTATTTCTAGGATCCTTCTTTTAAAATCAAAGTACAACAGAAGTCAATATGGATATCATTTCAGCTGATATGATACAAAGGTTTGGTTTAAGTAGAAAAATATGAAAACCTAAATTATCATTTTATTCTGGTATTGCACTGTTTTGATAAAGATTTCTCAGCATTGAAGATCAGGGGAAAAGAAGACACTATCACCACCAATGAGAATCAGATTTCCTAAATATCATGGCTGACGATATTTACCACTTCAATTGTTGGCAACGAACATTTCCAGTCTCAAGTCAAAAACTTCGGAATCACCCTTGAGTCTTTCTCTCATACTCCACCTCTGATCCATCTGCAAGTCCTCTCAGCTCTACCTTCAAAATATATCCAGTATCTTATCACTTTTCAGCACCATGGACCAAGCTGCCATCACTCCATATAGGGTTTATTGCAGTCTCCAGGACTCGGAGCTCTGACAGCCTTTGCTCAGCTGTAGCATTGGCCATGTCCCCGCCATGCTGGTTCTGTGGTGTCTATTCGCCGTGGTTCCCTTTTCCTGCCTTGTATCTAACCCTGGTCAGCTAGCAATTTCTACAGTTTCAGTAACCTGTTTGCAGATTAAACAAACTGTAGTCAATTTCTGTTATTACTTGCTTTTCTTTTATTTCTTTCTATGAAGTATCCTATCTGATGAAAATACTCTGTGTATGTGTGTGTGTTTATAGGTATACAACTCCATATAAAATATTAAAATTAGAAAATGCTAAAATGATTAGGATATACTAGAATATAAACTTCATGAAAGCAGGACTTTATGAGTTGATGTCTCTGTTGTACCAGGTATTCAATAAATACTTGTAGAATGAAGGAGTGAATGAATGAATCTTTGTTGTTTGAATATCTGGATGCACATATCTTGTGTTACACTTTTCCACAATTGGTGGATTTATACCCGAAGAGAAATTTCACATAAACTGCGTAATCTTCATGTTTTAAATAGCGTCATGGCTGTCTGCCTTAAAATATCCCAGAAACATGCAAGAACTTGACATTACTAAGGCTGTCTTGCAGAATCACACTGATAGCTCGTAATGCCTGAGGGAAATGCCAATGTCCTCCACCTGGTCTTCCCTCCAGCCTACCCTCTGCCCCCTCCCCAGTCTTCCTCTCTCTGTGGGGCAAACACAAACCTCAAGGTAAATCTTATAGAAGTTCCCCACATTTCTGAGATGGAATGCTATAGGTTTGACTGTCAATGTTCAAGGGAGAAGGGAACAGATTTCTGCTACATAATTTGTCATGCCCTTAACATTACCATTCTCTTCCTCTTTTCCTTACTCACATGGTGGGGAGGTACAGGAACACACAGGGTGCTGCACTGATTCCATTGCTTTTGTTTTGCACACATTGTGCTGAGAAAAGGTCCTCAACACAAGCTGAGTTATGGATGTGCACCCTGCTTGTTCACAGTCCGATGGGATGGTACCCACTGCAGCCCTCACCTGCTACATGCTTGCCCACACATCGAAGCAGAGACGTTAGGTGAGCCTTGCTTCCACCCCACCAGTAGAAACCTACCGACTTACTTCCCAGAAGGTCAGCATCATTAATGAGAACTTCATGCAATTTCTGAATAGTAATTGTAGAACAAGCTGGCAAGTCTGAATTTTCAAGAAAAATCCATGGTTAAAAAAAAAATAGCTAGCCTATGATTTCAGTTAAAATAACAATTAATAGCAGTACAACTGAAGATGTCTCCTTTCTCTGACCATCAAACCCATTGTATGGATATAATGACTGAGATCTGTCTTTCCCTTGACCAGCAAGCAGCCAAACCTGCATTTGGTAACAATGTGATTATAAGAACTCAATTTCTTCCTGGAAAATCCGAAGTCAGTGACAATACTGTGTACCAAAATCATGTTTCCCTTCATATTGAGGCCATTATTCCTTAGGTCAATGTTGATACCTCCTCTGTTGCAGGCCCTGCATTGCTTTCTGGGTATCAACAAGATGAATGAGACATAGTTCCTGCCATCAAGGGCCTCACAGTATAAAGTGAATGATGTGCATGTAACAGGTAATTACAACAGTGTGAAGAGCACTTAACCTTGGAAACCATGGACCCGGACACCAATGTCAAAGAGGTATGGTGTCAGAGAAGACTTTTTCTAGCAGGTCAAGCTTGAAATAAATCTTACAAACAGTAGAAGTAGATGTGAGACAGTTAAAGATGCCTGAGACATCTTTGGATCTTCACAAAGCACCCAACACAATGTCCAACAAAAAATTGGTGATTGAATGAAGGATGAATCTATATATGCTCCTAACCTTCCATTTCTACTATATTAGTTCAAATATGAGTTTACACCTCACAGTTATATTTCTGTAGTGCTCTTTCTGCCTTTAATATCTCTTCCTACCCCTCTCCACCATCCATCCTCTGGACTGGCATCATTAATCTCAGCAAACCATCATGTTTTTCATGTGGAGCCCCAGGGCCTATTTAATAAGCTCCAAACTTCACAGCCAAACATTTGAGGCCCCCATACTAAGACCCCAATCTACTTCTCCAAACATTACTTTTCTGTGCAAACCATCTGCAGGAGTCAATTTGGTCTACATCTTTCCCCTGAGAGGCATTGGGCAGTCCTTCAGAGGGTGCAAAGCTCCTTTAAGAAGTTTATAAACCAGAAAAATAGCTCAGTAGCAACAAGAAACAGTGGGTTCCAGGGAAGATTTTCAGGAATACAAGGGCCAGGATGTGACCAGAAGAAATAATGGGGGAACTAGAAAGGTTAGCAAAAATTGTTTTCCTTTGTTTACTCAAATTATGTGGAACCCCTGGGTTTGCAAAACTGATCAAGGACAAAGTTTTGCAAAATTTTCAGCCCTTTTCATCTCTTAGCTTTTCCAAAATGCTGCAAAAAGATATTTTTCCTTTTTATATTTGTAGCTGTACTCTCTGTGACTGAAAGAGCAAAGGCAGCATGAAAACACAAATTAATAGAGGAAAAATATGTCAACTATTTTCAACCATGCCAGGAATCATTGGAATTGAAAGTAGGGGCTTCAAGTGTTATCGGCTTTGACGATTCATTCTGTCCTAGTGCCTGCTTTCTTGCTTTGCTCCTAACCCCTCCGTACTGTTTCTTGCACCTTCACCTCTGTGAGCACTGGCATCTGAAAGAGCCTGAATTTTTCTTCCAGTTGCATCAACTCATTTGCAAATGTGAAACTTCAGCCTTTATTAGTTCCCTCTTTTTGTTTTTTTTAACATCTTTATTGGAGTTTAATTGCTTTACAATGGTGTGTTAGTTTCTCCTTTATAACAAAGTGAATCAGTTATACATATACATATGTCCCCATATCTCTTCCCTCTTGCGTCTCCCTCCCTCTGACAATCCCTATCCCACCCCTCTAGGCAGTCACAAAGCACCCAGCTGATCTCCCTGTGCTATGCAGCTGCTTCCCACTAGCTATCTATTTTACATTTGGTAGTGTATATATGTCCATGCCACTCTCTCATTTTCTCCCAGCTTACCCTTCCCCCTCCCCATATCCTCAAGTCTTTCTCTAGTAGATCTGCATTTTTTATTCCCATCTTGCCCCTAGGTTCTTCATGACCACTTTTTTTTTTTTTTTAGATTCCATATATATGTGTTAGCATACGGTATTTGTTTTTCTCTTTCTGACTTACTTCACTCTGTATGACAGACTCTAACTCCATCCACCTCATTACAAATACCTCCATTTCATTTCTTTTTATGGCTGAGTAATATTCCATTGTATATATGTGCCACATCTTCTTTATCCATTCATCCGATGATGGACACTTAGGTTGCTTCCATGTCCTGGCTATTGTAAATAGAGCTGCAATGAACATTTTGGTACGTGACCCTTTTTGAATTATGGTTTTCTCAGGATATATGCCCAGTAGTGGGATTGCTGGGTCGTATGGTAGTTGTCCTTTTAGTTTTTTAAGGAACCTCCATACTGTTCTCCATAGTGGATTTATCAATTTCATTTCAACCAACAGTTAAAGAGGGTTCCCTTTTCTCCACACCCTCTCCAGCATTTATTGTTTGTAGATTTTTTGATGATTGCCATTCTGACTGGTGTGAGGTGACACCTCATTGTAGTTTTGATTTGGATTTCTCTAATGATTAATGATGTTGAGCATTCTTTCATGTGTCTGTTGGCAATCTGTATATCTTCTTTGGAGAAATGTCTATTTAGGTCTTCTGCCCATTTTTGGATTGGGCTGTTTGTTTTTTTAATGTTGAGCTACACGAGCTGCTTGTAAATTTTGGAGATTAATATTTTGTCAGTTGCTTCATTTGCAAACATTTTCTCCCATTTTGAGGGTTGTATTTTCATCTTGTTTATGGTTTCCTTTGCTGTGCAAAAGCTTTTCAGTTTCATTTGGTCCCATTTGGGGTTTTTTTTGTTTTTATTTCCATTTCTCTAGGAGGTGGGTCAAAAAGGATCTTGCTGTGATTTATGTCATAGAGTGTTCTGCCTATGCTTTCCTCTAAGAGTTTGATGGTGTCTGGCCTTACATTTAGGTCTTTAATCCATTTTGAGTTTATTTTTGTGTATGGTGTTAGGGAGTGTTCTAATTTCATTCTTTTACATGTAGCTGTCCAGTTTTTGCAGCACCACTTATTGAAGAGGCTGTCTTTTCTCCACTGTATATTCTTGACTCCTTTATCAAAGATAAGGTGACCATATGTGCATAGGTTTATTTCTGGGCTTTCTATCCTGTTCCATTGATCTATATTTCTGTTTCTGTGCCAGTACCATACTGTCTTGATTACTGTAGCTTTGTAATATAGTCTGAAGTCAGGGAGCCTGATTCCTCCAGTTCCGCTTTTCTTTCTCAAGATTGCTTTGGCTGTTTGGGGTCTTTTGTGTTTCCATACAAATTAGGAAATTTTTTGTTCTAGTTCTGTGAAAAATGCCAGTGGTAGTTTGATAGGGATTGCATTGAATCTGTAGATTGCTTTGGGTAGTGGAGTCATTTTCACAATATTGATTCTTCCAATCCAAGAACATGATATATCTCTCCATCTGTTTGTATCATCTTTAATTTCTTTCATCAGTGTCTTATAATTTTCTGCATACAGGTCTTTTGTCTCCTTAGGTAGGTTTATTCCTAGATATTTTATTCTTTTTGTTGCAATGGTAAATAGGAGTGTTTTCTTAATTTCAGTTTCAGATTTTTCATCATTAGTGTATAGGAATTCAAGAGATTTCTGGGCATTAATTTTGTATCCTGCTATTTTAACAAATTCATTGATTAGCTCTAGTTGTTTTCTGGTATCATCTTTAGGATTTTCTATGTATAGTATCATGTCATCTGCAGTGACAGCTTTACTTCTTCTTTTCCTATTTGGATTCCTTTTATTTCTTTTTCTTCTCTGAGTGTCATGGCTAAAACTTCCAAAACTATGTTGAATAATAGTGGTGAGACTGGACCACCTTGTCTTGTTCCTGATCTTAGTGGAAATGGTTTCAGTTTTTCACCATTGAGGACAATGTTGGCTGTGGGTTTGTCATATATGGCCTTTATTATGTTGAGGAAAGTTCCCTCTATGCCTACTTTCTGGAGGGTTTTTGTCATAAATGGGTGTTGAATTTTGTCAAAAGCTTTCTCTGCATCTATTGAGATGATCATATGGTTTTTCTCCTTCAATTTTTTAATATAGTGTATCATGTTGATTGATTTGTGTATATTGAAGAATCCTTGCATTCCATGGATAAGCACCACTTGATCATAGTCTATGATCCTTTTAATGTGCTGTTGAATTCTGTTTGCTAGTATTTTGTTGAGGATTCTTGCATCTATGTTCATCAGTGATATTGGCCTGTACTTTTTTTTCTTTGTGACATCTTTGTCTGGTTTTGGTATCAGAGTGATGGTGACCTCGTAGAATGAGTTTTGGAGTGTTCCTCCCTCTGTTATATTTTGGAAGAGTTTGAGAAGGATAGGTGTTAACTGTTCTCTAAATGTTTGATAGACATCGTCTGTGAAGCCATCTAGTCCTGGGTTTTTGTTTGTTGGAAGATTTTTAATCACAGTCTCAATTTCAGTGCTTGTGATTCATCTGTTCATATTCTCTATTTCTTCCTGGTTCAGTCTCGGAAGTTGTCCATTTCTAAGAATTTGTCCATTTCTTCCAGGTTGTCTATTTTATTGCCATAGAGTTGCTTGTAGTAATCTCTCATGATCCTTTGTATTTCTGCAGTGTCAGTTGATTCTTCTCCTTTTTCATTTCTAATTCTATTGACTTGAGTCTTCTCCCTTTTTTTTCTTGATAAGTCTGGCTAATGGTTTATCAATTCTGTTTATCTTCTCAAAGAATCAGCTTTTAGTTTTATTGATCTTTGCTATCATTTCCTTCATTTCTTTATCATTTATTTCTGATATGATCTTTATGATTTCTTCCTTCTGCTAACTTTGGGGTTTTTTTGTGCTTCTTTCTCTAATTGTTTTAGGTGTAAGGTTAGGTTGTTTATTTGAGATGTTTCTTGTTTCTTAAGGTGGAATTGTATTGCTATAAACTTCCCTCTTAGAACTGCTTTTGCTGCATCCCATAGGATTTGGGTCATTGTGTTTTCATTGTCATTTGTTTCTGGTATTTTTTAATTTCCTCTTTGATTTCTTCAGTCATCTCTTGGTTAATAAGTAGTGTGCTGTTTAGCCTCCCTGTGTTTGTTTGTACTTCTTACAGATTTTTTCCTGTAATTGATATCTAGTCTCCTAGTGTTGTGGTCGGAAAAGATACTTGATACGATTTCAATTTTCTTAAATTTACCAAGGCTTGATTTGTGACCCAAGATATGAACTATCCTGGAGAATGTTCCATGAGCACTTGAGAAGACTGTGTATTCTGTTGCTTTTGGATGGAATGTCCTATAAATATCAAAAGTCCATCTTGTTTAATGTATCATTTAAAGCTTGTGTTTCCTTATTTATTTTCATTTTGGATGATCTGTCCATTGGTGAAAGTGGGGTGTTAAAGTCCCCTACTATGATTGTGTTACTGTCGATTTCCACTTTTATGGCTATTAGAATTTGTCTTATGTATTGAGGTGCTCCTATGTTGGGTGCATAAATATTTACAATTGTTATATCTTCTTCTTGGATTGATGCCTTGATCATTATGTAGTGTCCTTCTTTGTCTCTTGTAATAGTCTTTGTTTTAAAGTCAATTTTGTCTGATATGAGAATTGCTACTCCAGCTTTCTTTTGATTTCATTTGCATGGAATATCTTTTTCCATCCCCTCACTTTCAGTCTGCATGTGTCCCTAGGTCTGAAGTGGGTCTCTTGTAGAGAGCATATATACGGGTCTTGTTTTTGTATCCATTCAGCCAGTCTATGTCTTTTGGTTGGAGAATTTAGTCTATTTACATTTAAGGTAATTATCAATATGTATGTTCCTATTACCATTTTCATAATGGTTTTGGGTTTATTATTGTAGGTCTTTTCCTCCTCTTGTGTTTCCTGCCTAGAAAAGTTCCTTTAGCATTTGTTGTAAAGCTGGTTTGGTGGTGCCGAATTCTCGTAGATTTTGCTTGTCTGTAAAGTTTTTAATTTTTTCATCAAATCTGAATGAGATCCTTGCTGGGTAGAGTAATCGTGGTTGTAGGTTTTTCTGCTTCATCACTTTAAATATGTCCTGCCACTCCCTTCTGGCTTGCAGAGTTTCTGCTGAAAGATCAGCCGTTAACCTTATGGGGATTCCCTTGTGTGTTATTTGTTGCTTTTCCCTTGCTGCTTTTAATATTTGTTCTTCATATTTAATTTTTGATAGTTTGATTAATATGGGTCTCAGCGTGTTTCTCCTTGGATTTATCCTGTATGGGACTCTCTGTGCTTCCTGGATTTGATTGACTCTTCCCTTTTCCATATTAGGGAAGTTTTCAACTATAATCTCATCAAATATTTTCTCAGTCCCTTTCTTTTTCTCTTCTTCTTCTGGGACCCCTATAATTCGAATGTTGGTGTGTTTAATGTTGTCCCAGAGGTCTCTGAGACTGTCTTCTTTTAATTCTTTTTTCCTTATTCTGCTCTGCAGTAGTTATTTCCACTATTTTATCTTCCAGGTCACTTATCTGTTCTTCTGCCTCAGTTATTCTGCTATTTATCCCTTCTAGAGAATTTTTAGTTTCATTTATTGTGTTGTTCATCATTGTTTGTTTGCTCTTTAGTTCTTCTAGGTCCTTGTTAAACGTCTGTTGTATTTTCTCCATTCTATTTCCAAGATTGTGGATCATCTTTACTATCATTATTCTGAATTCTTTTTCAGGTAGACTGCCTATTTCCTCTTCATTTGTTAGGTCTGGTGGGTTTTTGCCTTGCTCCTTCATCTGCTGTGTATTTCTCTGTCTTCTCATTTTGCTTAACTTACTGTGTTTGGGGTCTCCTTTTTGCAGGCTGCAGGTTTGTAGTTCCCATTGTTTTTGGTGTCTGCCCGCAGTGGCTAAGATTGGATCGGTGGGTTGTGTAGGTTTCCTGGTGGAGGGGACTAGTGCCTGTTTTCTGGTGGGTGAGGCTGGATCTTGTCTTTCTGGTGGGCAGGTGCATGTCTGGTGGTGTGTTTTGGGGTGTCTGTGGCCTTATTATGATTTTAGGCAGTCTCTGTGCTAATGGATGGGGTTGTGTTACCATCTTGCTAGTTGTTTGGCATAGGGTGTCCAGCACTGTAGCTTGCTGGTCGTTGAGTGGAGCTGGGTCTTGGTGTTGAGATGGAGATCTCTGGGAGATTTTTGCTGTTTGATATTACATGGAGCTGCAAGGTCTCTTGTGGACCAGTGTCCTGAACTTGTCTCTCCCACCTCAGAGGCACAGCCCTGATGCCTGGCTGGAGCACCAAGAGCCTGTCCTTCACATGGCTCAGAATAAAAGGGAGAAAAAAATGAAAGAAAGAAAGAAGAAAATAAAATAAAATAAAATAAATTTATTAAAATAAAAAAATTATTAGGAAAAAAAATTTTTTAAGTAAAAAAAAAAAAAAAAACAGACAGAACCCTAGGACAAACTGTGAAAGCAATTTTATACAGACAAAATTACACACAGAAGCATACACATACACACTCAGAAAAAGAGAAAAAGGGAAAAAAAATATATATGTCATTGCTCCCAAAGTCCACCTCCTCAATTTGGGATGATTCGTTGTCTATTCAGGTATTCCATGGATGCAGGTACATCAAGTTGATGGAGGAGATTTAATCCACTGCTCCTGAGGCTGCTGGGAGAAATTTCCCTTTCTCTTCTTTGTTCGTACAGCTCCCGGAGTTCAGCTTTGGATTTGGACCCGCCTCTGCGTGTAGGTGGCCTGAGGGCATCTGTTCTTTGCTCAGACAGAACGGGGTTAAAGGAGAAGCTGCTTCAGGGGCTCTGGCTCACTCAGGCCGCGGGGAGGGAAGGTTACGGATGCAGGGCGAGCCTCTGGCAGCAGAGGCCAGCGTGATGTTGCACCAGCCCGAGGCGCACCCTGTGTTCTCCCGGGGAAGTTGTCCCCGGATCACGGGACCCTGGCAGTGGCGGGCTACACCGGCTCCCGGGAGGGGCAGTGTGGAGAGTGACCTGTGCTCGCACACAGGCTTCTTGGTGGCGGCAGCAGCAGCCTTAGCGTCTCATGCCCGTCTCTGGCGTCCGCGCTGATAGCCACGGCTCGCGCCCGTCTCTGGAGCTCGTTTAGGCGGCGCTCTGAATCCCCTCTCCTCGTGCACCAGGAAACAAAGAGGCAAGAAAAAGTATCTTGCCTGTTCGGCAGCTGCAGACTTTTTCCCGGACTCCCTCCCGGCCAGCTGTGGTGCACTAGCCCCTTCAGGCTGTCTTCACGCCGCCAACCCCAGTCCTCTCCCTGCGATCCGACTGAAGCCCGAACCTCAGCTCCCATCCCCGCCCGCCCCGGCAGGGGAGCAGACAAGCCTCTCGGGCTGGTGAGTGCTGGTCGGCGCCGAGCCTCCGTGCGGGAATCTCTCCTCTTTGCCCTCCGCACCCCTGTGGCTATGCTCTCCTCCGTGGCTCCAAAGCTTCCCCCCTCCGCCACCTGCAGTCTCCACCCACGAAGGGGCTCCTAGTGTGTGGACACCTTTCCTCCTTCACAGCTCCCTCCCACTGGTGCAGGTCCCGTCCCTATTCTTTGTCTCTGTTTTTTCTTTTTTCTTTTGCCCTACTCAGGTATTGGGGAGTTTCTTACCTTTTGGGAGGTCTGAGGTCTTCTGCCAGCGTTCAGTAGGTGTTCTGTGGGAGTTGTTCCACATGTAGATGTATTTCTGATGTATTTGTGGGGAGGAAGGTGATCTCCACGTCTTACTCTTCCGCCATCTTGAAGCTCTCTCTAGTTCCCTCTTTTTTTCTGTTGTTCTGTAATTAAGTTACAGTCTGGTCTGTAATCTGTCTCTTCATTCTCTGGCTTTCAGTGTGGTGCAATTGTATTAAAATTGTTGGGCAGGAGTTGGCCATGTATTTTTTAGACCAGTGAATTCAATAAAGGTGTACATAGAACGTACCAACGCATGTGCACATACACATGCACACACACACAGAGCAAATTTCTTTCCAGAGAGCTTTTATAGTTCTTATGAAGACAGACCCCAAACATTCTCATACCCTGGGTCCCCACTGCACTCAATATTTACTGGTTCTAAAATACTCAGTTCACTGTATGATGCTTATGTCTTTACTTTTCACCTCCTCCTCCTCTGGAGTGTGAGCTCCTGGAAAGTAGGGAATAAAACTTTCATTTCTGTATACCAATACCAGCCTAGTTGTGGTATGTCCCAAATGTTTAATGACTCTGGACTGAATACCAATTGAGTTGTGAACTATTTTTTGGAATTGAGAACTAGATATGATTTCCTATGAAAGAATTTCTCTAAAGAAGAAACTCTAAGCCCTTACTTTATAATAACCTTTTCCTCACATTCTTTAGAGTGTCTCTAAATTATTTTAAGATATTTTGAGAAATTCTCAAATAAAAGTTGCTTAAATAGTAAAAGAAAAAAATAGTAAAAGAAAAAAAGACCTATGATTAATTTATTTCATTTAGGCAAATACGTGTTTTTGCAGGGATGAATACCAGAGCAAACACCAGGAACGTGTCCACATGGCCTTGCTGGTCCATAGCAGGTGTTACAACACACACACACACACACACACACACACACACACATGCTTGGCCTTGCACACGTCTGGTCCCCTGGTTCCCTGTGATCAGAGATACTGGCTTTCTACATGTCTGGCTGAGTTCAGGAGTATAGGCATGGATTAGAGAAAAGCTCACGCTGTAGTAGATTCATTTCCTAGCCAGAAAGATATTAAATATATATTCAAGTTCATTAGTAATTGAGAAAACATAAATCTTAATAAAATGAAATGCCATTTTTACTTGTCAGACTGAAAATTAAAAAAAGAAAACAGAAACCACCCAGAGCTGGCAAGGATGAGAGGAGGGGACACTTTCACATCCTGCTAGTGGGAATGCAGATGTGGAAGGGCAATTTGTGCACACCCTTTACACAGTAAGTACTCCAAAGAATTGTTCTCCACATAACAATGTATCTGCAAAAATATCCATTGCAGGGTAGCTGGACAAAGCTAAAGAACAAACACAAATGAGTCTGGATGTACTCTGGATGTACTGTATTGAATACAATAGTATTCAAATAATTCATAATGTACCCATATGATGAACACTATGCAGCCAATAAAAAGAATTAAAAGGCCTTTATGTATTAATTTGTTCACATGTATTATTAAGCAAAACTCAAGTGACAGAACAATATGTCTAAAGTGATATCCCTCTGTGTATGTGTGTGCATATACATTGACATTTCCTCATATACATTTCTAGAGGGGTACACTCAATATTTTGCAGTTGTGAATTGTAAGTATTACTGCAATATAGGTTTGAAGTAGAGAGAGGCAATGAAAGCACTTTTACGAATTTTCTTTATATGCTTAAAACCAGTGAAAACATGGAGGAAAAGTTTCTGGAGGTTTCTTATTTTATATATGTATATATATATATGTATGTGTGTGTGTGTGTGTGTGTGTGTGTGTGTGTGTGTGTGTGTCTGTAATACTTTCTGAATGGTAAACCAATTTATTAATCAGTTCAAAATTAGGGGTACTTTACAACTATTATGGAGAACAATATGCAGGTTCCTTAAAAAACTAAAAATAGAGCTACTATGTGATACAGCAATCCCATTCCTGAGCATATATATGGAGAAAACTCTAATACAAAAAGATACATGCACCCCAATGTTCTTAGAGGCACTATTTACAATAGCTAAGATATGGAAGCAACCTAAATGTCCATCGACAGATGAATGGATAAAGATGTGGTACTTATATACAATGGAATATTACTCAGCCATAAAACAGAGTGAAATAATGCCATTTGCAGCAACATGGATGGACCTAGAGATGATCATACTGAGTGAAGTAAGTCAGACAGAGAAAGATGAATATCATATGATATCGCTTATATGTGGAATCTAAAAAAAATGTTACAAATGAACTTACAAAACAGAAATAGAGTCACAGATGTAGAAAACAAACTTATGGTTACCGGGGATGGGGGGAAGGAGAGGGGAGGGATAAATTGGGAGATTGGGATTGACATATACACACTACTATATATAAAATAGATAGCTAATAAGGACCTACTGTATAGCACAGGGAACTCCACACAATACTCTATAATGACCTATATGGGGAAAGAATCTAAAAAAGAGTGGATATATGTATAACTGAATCACTTTGCTGTACAGCAGAAACTAACACAACATTTGTAAATCAACTATACACCAATAGTTTTTTTTTAAATTAGGAGTACTTTAATTTTTTAAAAAATTTGAATAATAACGTTCTTTGAGCATCAGAAAATTATATCTCCTCTTCTCAATGCAGGTGTGGCTTAAATCAATATGCCAGCACCTCCCATCTTCCAGAGAAGAGAGTCTGGGAACAGCATGCCAGGCTGCTGGCTTGTGTTCCCACTTTTCCTATTTCTGTAGCTGTGATTTAGGCCCAGCTATAACTTTAGGGTTGAAAGAAAATCAATCCCATTCAGAATCCCCCACAGGGACTTATTAGCTGGTCCAAGGGCCAGAACATGGAGATATATACATCTCTTCATCTCTCACAGTCTTGGCAACTCTCACTGATGGTGCAAGCTACAAATCTTTAGAGGATGCATGATCCTCCAATTACATTTAGCTAATGTAAAGTTCAGATGACTATAATCTCAAATGGTGAGGATTCTTCAGTTCAATCAAGAATTCAGACAGATCATATGGACAAAAAAAAAAACAGAGTTTAGAGACAAAATCCTATGTCTAGGTAAATACTACATAAATATTATTTTCTTTCCTTACCCTAACTGGAGAAATTAGGTGTATGTTCCCAATTATATAAAGGGGGAAGTTGAGGCTGAGAAAGATCAAGTGACTCAAAGTTACACAGTTATAAAAACCAGGATTGGAACTTAGGTTTGTCCAACTCTGAAAGCTGTATAGTTGCCCCTGGAAAGTGTTGCCTTCCAAAGCATTAAGATTTAGTGTAGAAGGTTAGTGAACTTGCCTTTTCACTCTCCTGGCATTTTTTTTAGAGCTAACTATTTTAATTTCAGTTCTCTGTGTGGTTAGTAATTGGATAGACATCCACCTGTCCCAGTTGTACTAGGCTGGGATCCTTCTCATACTGATGTTGCTACTGAACTCAGGTTCGGCTGCTCACCACTCAAAAGCCAATAATTAGAGAGGCAAGTGTCAGTAGAAAGGAAAGTTGCTTTAATCAGAAAAGCCAGCAATCTAGCACAACCTTCCAAGACTGAACCAGGAAGAAATAGAAAATATAAACAGACGAATCACAAGCACTGAAATTGAGACTGTGATTAAAAATCTTCCAACGAACAAAAGTCCGGGACCAGATGGCTTCACAGGTGAATTCTATCAAATATTTAGAGAAGAGCTAACACCTATCCTTCTCAAACTCTTCCAAAATATAACAGAGGGAGGAACACTCCCAAACTCATTCTACGAGGCCACCATCATCCTGATACCAAAATCAGACAAAGATGTCACTAAAAAAGAAAACTACAGGCCAATATCACTGATGAACATAGATGCAAAAATCCTCAACAAAATACTAGCAAACAGAATTCAACAGCACATTAAAAGGATAATACACCATGATCAAGTAGGGTTTATCTCAGGAATGCAAGGATTCTTCAGTATACACAAGTCAATCAATGTGATACACCATATTAACAAATTGAAGGAGAAAACCATATGATCAGCTCAATAGATGCAGAAAAAGCTTTTGACAAAATTCAACACCCATTTATGATAAAAACCCTCCAGAAAGTAGGCCTAGCAGGAACTTACCTCAACACAATAAAGGCCATATATGACAAACCCACAGCCAACATTGTTCTCAATGGTGAAAAACTGAAACCATTTCCACAAGATCAGGAACAAGACAAGGTTGTCCACTCTCACCACTAATATTCAGCATAGTTTTGGAAGTTTTAGCCACAGCAATCAGAGAAGAAAAAGAAATAAAAGGAATCCAAATCGGAAAAGAAGAAGTAAAGCCGTCCCTGTTTGCAGATGACATGATACTATACATAGAGAATCCTAAAGATGCAACCAGAAAACTACTAGAGCTAATCAACGAATTTGTTAAAATAGCAGGATACAAAATTAATGCCCAGAAATCTCTTGCATTCCTATACACTAATGATGAAAAATCTGAAAGAGAAATTAAGGAAACACTATCATTTACCATTGCAACAAAAAGAATAAAATAGCTAGGAATAAACCTACCTAAGGAGAAAAAAAAACCTGTATGCAGAAAACTATAAGACACTAATGAAAGAAATTAAAGATGATACAAATAGATGGAGAGATATAGCATGTTCTTGGATTGGAAGAATCAACATTGTGAAAATGACTCCACTACCCAAAGCAATCTACAGATTCAATGCAATCCCTATCAAACTATAGATGGCATTTTTCAAAGAACTAGACAAAGAATTTCACAATTTGTATGGAAATACAAAAGACCCCGAATAGCCAAACCAAACTTGGGAAAGAAAAACAGAGCTGGAGGAATCAGGCTCCTTGACCTCCGACCATACTACAAAGCTACAGTAATCAAGACAGTTTGGTACTGGCACAGAAACAGACATATAGATCAATGGAACAGGATAGAAAACCCACAGATAAACCTACCCACACATGGTCACCTTATTTTTGATAAAGGAGGCAAGAATATACAATGGAGAAAAGACAGCTTCTTCAATAAGTGGTGCTGGGAAAACTGGACAGCTACATGTAAAAGAATGAAATTAGAACACTCCCTAACACCATACCCAAAAATAAACTCAAAATAGATTAAAGACCTAAATGTAAGGCCAGACACTATCAAACTCTTAGAGGAAAACATAGGCAGAACACTCTATGACATAAATCACAGCAAGATCCTTTTTGACCCACCTCCTAGAGAAATGGAAATAAAAACACAAATAAACAAATGGGACCTAATGAAACTTAAAAGCTTTTGCACAGCAAAGGAAACCATAAACAAGATGAAAAGACAACCCTCAGAATCGGAGAAAATATTTGCAAATGAAGCAGCTGACAAAGGATTAACCTCCAAAATTTACAAACAGCTCATGCAACTCAATATCATAAAAACAAACAACACAATCCAAAAATGAGCAGAAGACTTAAATAGACATTTCTCCAAAGAAGATATACAAATTGCCAACAAACACATGAAAGTATGCTCAACATCACTAATCATTAGAGAAATGCAAATCAAAACTACAATGAGGTATCCTCCCACACCAGTCAGAATGGCCATCATCAAAAGCATCTACAAACAATAAATGCTGGAGAGGGTTGGAGAAAAGGGAACCCTCTTGCACTGTTGGTGGGAATGTAAATTGATACAGCCACTATGGAGAACAGTATGGAGGTTCCTTAAAAAACTAAAAATAGAACTACCATACAACCCAGCAATCCCACTACTGGGCATATACCCTGAGAAAACCATAATTCAAAAAGAGTCATGTACCACAATGTTCATTGCAGCTCTATTTACAATAACCAGGACATGGGAGCAACCTCACTGTCCATCAACAGATGAAAGGATAAAGAAGATGTGGCACATATATACAATGGAATATTACTCAGCCATAAAAAGAAATGAAATGGAGGTATTTGTAGTGAGGTGGATGGAGTTAGAGTCTGTCATACAGAGTGAAGTAAGTCAGAAAGAGAAAAACAAATACCATATGCTAACACAAATATATGGAATCTAAGCAAAAAAAAGTGGTTCTGAAGAACCTAGGGGCAGGACAGGCATAAAGACGCAGACATAGAGAATGGACTTGAGGACATGGGAAGGGGGAAGGGTAAGATGGGACGAAGTGAGAGAGTGGCGGGGACTAATATACACTACCAAATGTAAAATAGATTATTTGTGGGAAGACGCTGCATAGCACAGGGAGATCAGTTCGGTGCTTTGTGACCACCTAGAGGGGTGGGATAGGGACGGTGGGAGGGAGATGCAAGGGGGAGGAGATATGGGGATATATTTATATGTATAGCTGGTTCACTTTGTTATAAAGCAGAAACTAACACACCATTGTAAAGCAATTATACTCCAGTAAAGATGTTAAAAAAATAAATAAATAAAAAGAAAAAAGAAAAAGAAAAGCCAGCAATCTGGGAAGAAGATGGACTTGTGTCCCGAGACCAACTCTGAAGATTCTGCTCAGCCATGAGCGTTTTTAAAGGGAATAATGAGAGAGAGAGAATCTCAGTGAATCATCAAGGCAGGAGGCTGGGGTCTGTATACCTCTCTATAGTTAGATTTTTAAGGTTAGAAGGGAACAGAAATAGGCAAACAGGAAAGGGGCAAAAGAGCTGCTTTCATTGTTACTCTGTAAGCCCTAGAGTTTCCAAACCTAGTCTATAGAATCTGAACTCTCTGGCCCTGTTTTTGCCTGAGAGTTCAGATTCTCATTAATTAAACACCAGTTAATGAGAACACAACTAATCACAACCTCAGCTAACCAAAAGTATTTGCTAAAAAACAATTTAGAAGCAGACAAAAGATTATCCTAATGTGGAAACAGGCACACATCTTTCAGAGGTTGACCCAAACCCATGAAATCACTCTAGTTCTTGAGTTTCCTGCAATCCAGGCCAGTGAGCCTGTTCTGGCAGATGGAGCTGCATCATGGTTTGAGCACTGGAAACAACCCAGGTTGGATTTTTAAAATGTGGCTTGGAACCCAATTTCCTTATTTTTGTCTCAGTGTTACAACATCTAAATGACTTAGACTCCTTGAGTCTCAGTTGTTCACCTGTAAAATGGGGTGATAATTAATGCTGCCACAAACAGTTTGCAGCGGGTTGGAGATGTTTACTGTAAAAGCCTTAACACAATATATTGGAAATCAACTCTTCTGCCCCTTTCTTGTTTGCCCATTTCTGTCCCCCTCTAACCTTGAAAGAACCTAATTATTGGAATGCGATCACTAGGCAGTTGAACCTAAATCCTGACTTATGCTCTCCTGAACACACAACATGCCTTGCCTAACCTGTTGATTCTTTTCCTAGATAAAAAGAAGAATGAAGAATTAAGCAGTTAAAAAATGACTAGCTCTCTACCCCCAACACCCACCCCCCCCCCGCGCCCCAAGGAATCCTGTAGACAGATCATGTGGGCAAGATAACACCTGAAGAGAGAGTCAGCCAGTCTGCACGCAATGGAGAAAGATGCAGAACCCAATATCCTGCCTCGATGATTCACTGAGATTCTTACCACCTCCCCCCATTACTTTCTTTTAAAAACTGTCATGGCTGAGCAGAATTTTTGTAGTTGGTCTTAGAACACGAGCCTACCTTCTCCCCAGATTGCCAGACTTTCTGATTAAAGCACCTTTCCTTTCTACTGACACTTGTCTCTCAAAGTATTGGCTTTTGAGCAGCGAGCAGCTGAAGCTGAGTTCAGTAACATGTTCATTGACAAATGACTTCACAAAATCGTTCACAATTAGTTCTGAGTTCCTCTTAAGTGCCTGGCACATACTTGCAGAGGTTCATTCCTGGATTCCTGGGGGGCGGGGGTTGAGAGAAGGGGTTGGGGACAAGCAACTGCAAATATGTTTGGCATATAGTACCTGATCATTAGATAATGGCTATTATGACTTCCTTCATATCACACAAAATCCTTAGTGAGACAGATAAAGATCTAGTATCATAACGGCTTTGTTGCATTTCTCTGTGGGGCATGGAGCCATGGGGGCTTGATTTAAATATTTTAACAAGATTTTCAAAGAGGAATTATTTTTAATGTGGTTTAGCTTAAAGCTTTAACTGAGAAATTCAGCTAACTGAAGGCCTCACTTATATTCACCGAGATGATACCAGAATGATTTCTCTGATTCTGGTGAAAAAACAATTGAAGAAAAAATGGTCCCAATGACACAGGGCCACTTTTCTTAAGTAAAAATTAGATCCAATCTCCATCCTACACAAAATAGATGCTATGCTCGTAATATTCTTTTACCTATGGTGGGTTTATAGAAAAAGTAAACAAGATATTTTATAATCCATATTTAGCGACGTGTTTATATAATTAGAGACGTTTATGAATAATCTTCATTATGCATTTAAACAGTTCATAAAAGTTATGAGTCCAATGTACTTACAGCTTTTTGTTGTTGTAAACCTTTAACTACAAATGCAGTAAGAACAAAGGAACCAAAATGTGCATATTCTGGAGGCTTCACACCAGCCCCTGCTTCAATCGTGCATGAATTAACAGAAGTGAATTTGCAGCATTTTATTTCTTGGTGTAATGGAGCTCAAGTATTTCATAAAGCGTAACTATACAGCAAATTCCGAGCTCATTTTAGAATAATTAGCACATTGATGTTACTTGTGCAGTTAAAAGGAAATGTTAAAATTTTCCCCTGGTAAGCACTTTTTTTTTTTTTTTAGCGTCTTTATTGGAGTATAATTGCTTTACATGGTAAGCACTTTTTGAAGGCTCACTCTGTTCTCCAAAGTGAGCAATCTTTCACTCAGAAGAAAGCTGGAAGCTCTGTTTTTCCTGCCTTTCATCTTCTTCCTCTTGTACCTCGATTACAATACTAGTGTATATTCAGACAAGTCTTAATTACAGCCTGGAGCAAGTGAAAGAACCCCTGCAGATTAAGCAGATAACTTTTTTAAATGATGCATTTACTCCAGTTCCTCCAGCTCAGTCCTCTGAATAATTAAGGCCGAACTACAGGAGACCTAACATCTGCACAAGAAGATGCCTTCATTTAACATTCTCACCACAATTTGACAGTCTCATATCTCTTTCCCCCACCCCTTCCATAAAAGGAAAGTCATCCTCCTGGGAGGAAGAAGAAACTAACACTTACAGAGTTTCTACTATATGTCAGGCAGTACTGTGTGAGGTCTGTCACCTTCCACACTCTTTGAATGTTCACACAATTCTATGAGGTCAGCAAGGAGCTTAGTCATTCCTGTTTTGCAAATGAGAATAGTAAGGCTCGAGAATGTTAAGTAAACTTCCCAAAGTCACACATCCCGGGGACAAAGGGAGGATTTAATTCAAATTGGTCAAAATCTGGACTCTGTTCTTGCTACATTCTATGCCAGCCCAAGGTGACTGACAGCTTAAGGGAACAGAGGCTACTTGAGCATGGTCAACAAAAATCTCAACAGAAATTCATTTACTTTTATTTAATTCACTAAAATTATACATTGCATAGAAAGTTGTTAGAAAAGCTAATAAAATTGCAACCTTCTAACTCTAGGAAATATGAGCACGAGATGGTGGAGGGCTTTACAGCCAAAAACCAGAGGGGTGGCCAAGGGGAACTTGGCAAAGTCCAGGAGCTTCTCTCCATTATTGCAGAGATCTGACTAAGAGATTTGCACTATAAATTATTTTGATCTCCTAGAGATAGCTTCCCAGATAAGATTTTGATATTTGAAACTATGGCAAACAAAAGGAAAAATGAATAAGAAATGGTCTGATTGTTTCTCATAGCCATTGACTAGCACTTACTGAATGACTACAACATCATAAAAGTGATGCTGGGTTTTGGGAATAAAACTGAAAGAATTGGATGGATCTTGTTCTTACACAGAGTAAGCATGAGAGATAGACAAAAAATGTAGATACTTGACAATCTAATGAGGTGTATGTTAGGCAGGCATCTAGGGAGATAGATGCTAAGGTCAGATGCTTTGTTCTGTTCACTGATGTAACCCAAGACCCTGACACAAAATAGAGTCTCAATAAATACCTACTTAACAAAAGAGAGCTGGGGAGCACCTAAGAGGGACACTGCATGCAGATTTGGTAGTGAGTGGGCGGGGAGGTGATGTGAAGTTTCCTGAGAGGGAGTGATATCTTAAAAAAAAAAGAGAGAGAGAGTGGGAGTTAATCTGGTAGTAAGTGATGGCTGAGAGAATGATATATGCAAAGGTCAACAAGAGATAAATGACATCTACTTCTCTGGGAAAGAAAATGCTTCCACAATCTTGGTGCATAGGCTCTCAGGGCCAAGTTCAGGGGCTGAACAGGGAGGTAAAGAGTGCAGTGAATGCTTTTAGCAATGAGTGTGAGGAGCTGGAAACCCTCTGGGTTAGATTGCTGGGTCTCATCTGCTGATTACAGCAGGACTTTTCAAAATACATTTCAAGGATTCCTTTCTTAAGGAAATTTAGAAAATGCTGGGATAAACAAAGCTTGTTTGTTTGTTTTAACTTACTATAGAAGTTTAATAAATCCATCAGATGGAAATTTTGCATATATCATTTTTAAGCTTATTTGACCACAAGAAGTAACTTAGGAAATCAGTTTAGAAAACACTAAACCTTAAGATGTTGTTCAAAGTCAACTACAAAGCTCAAATCTGCCCTATCCATTGGTCAGTTCTGAGATTTGTTGGGTAGTGTCAACTGAAAAAAACGCACAACCTAAAACTTGAGAATTATATATTACTTGGTAGACAAGACTGAGGACCTAAGCCCAGGAGACAGCATCTCAGATGCTCTGAGGGACTGCTTCGAAGAGACAAGGGAGGGGCCAGGATCTATAGGAGTTTTTGTAACAAAGACCAGGTAGTCAGAACATCAAAAGATTACTGTTAATTAAAGAAAGCCAGACATCTCAGGTTAAGGAATTTAGCACTTTTCTATGTATGGGAAGATGCAAGAGTCTGGGCTCACTGAAATCATTCCTTTGATATGCACCTCAGCTCTCTGGGGCCAGGATCCTGTGCTTTCTCATCCTGAGTCTCCTCAGCGTGCATCGTTGGGGGTGGCTGCAGTGGCTGACTGCTAGACGGGGGACATCCTGTCTCCATCATGAGTTCCCTCAGGGCTCACCTTTGGGAGCAGCTGTAATGTGATGGCTTGATGGCTGCAACATCCTTTGTTTATGGATATGGAAGCAAAATTTTCTCATTTCATGTGTTTGGGGTGACCTCTGGACACACATTTGCCCATGAATCACTGGTCTTTTGGGCATTCTGCCATATGGCCAAATCTCTACACCTTGGTTTGAGCTTCAGATTTGTACTTACCCACTCCTACTGGTTTCACATTCTTGCTGGGAATAGATTTTTGGCCAATCCTTCTCCATACTTTTGGAATCCCATCACTGTTCCTAATTCTAACAAAGTATCCTTTTGTTCCCAGTGAAAGGCTCTTGTCTTGTCACATAAAGAATTCAGAAATGCGACAGGGATAAGAAAGTAAAGTGAGGATTTATGCCCTGAGTTTCTTTGGCAAGCTGGTTATGTGAGGCATAGAATGAAACGGCAGAATATTCATTGGGGAAGGAGGGGTTTGGGGTCGTATTCCCTGACTTTCATCTCAGCTCCACCTTCACAAGGGGAGGAGGGATTTTTGTCCTTATTAAGTCTTTTTTTTTTTTTAATTAATTTATTTATTTTTGTCTGCATTGGGTCTTTGCTGCTGTGCGCAGGCTTTCTCTAGTTGTGGCGAGCAGGGGCTACTCTTTGTTGTGGTGTATGGGCTTCTCATTGCGGTGGCTTCTCTTGTTGTGGAGCACGGGCTCTAGGCTCAGGGGCTTCAGTAGTTGTGGCACGTGGGCTTAGTTGCTCCGTGGCATGTGGAATCTTCCTGGACCAGGGCTCAAACCCGTGTCCCCTGCATTGGCAGGCAGATTCTTAACCACCGTGCCACCAGGGAAGCCCCTGTCCTTATTCAGTCTTTATTGGAAGGGTCATGGTCTTGGTGCATGATGGGAACTTCCTATCTGCAAGGCTAATTTTATTGTAATGAGAGCATAATAAGCAAAAATTACATTAGGATGCCAGAGATTCCCTCCTTTTCCCATCTTTCTTTGTCTGCCTTCAGGACACTGATCACCCCAACATGTGTGGTTTCCTGCCACCTGGCCTGTGCCCTCCTTTCTCTGCTCATATCTAGCTACCTGCCTGCTTTAACACTTTCAAATGACTGGAACTTGCTTCTCTATGTTCTTGTGATGTACTTATCACCAGAGATTCCCCACTCCTGGCTTACACGGATTATGGTTCCATCGTGAATACTCTTTGTATGCTGACTGAGTCTCTAATAGAATTGAAGCTCCTTACATATCAAAAGTTCATGCATCACAACCAGACCTACCACCAACCTTTGAATGATACTGCTTACAGAACTGCTGATCATCCACCTTGGAGTCTGGCCCCTCAGTGAAGTCAGAGACCTCAGCTCTGGTCTTCCTGGTCTGGGCACATTCTCTCCAACCTCCAACCCCCACCATGCTGTCAAAAGCTGTCGTGCTTTGAAACAAAAACACCCTGAACAATACAAGAGAAAAAATAGGCACAAATAGTTACTAACATTGCAACATTTGTTTTCACAAATGTAATGTGTTTTAAAAATGCAGCTTGTTTTATAAAACTACGACATTTGCTCTTACACATTTGTTGACTCTGGTTTATTTTGCTCCTTCTAGATCATTGCTACTCAGTGGGGCTAATTTCCACAGGAGGCGATGACAACCCCATTGTCTTCAAATTCAAATTTCCTTTTCCGTTTTGCTTCCATAGTAGCTGACTCTGCCTTCTTCAGTCACAGGTGATGATCTTCATTTCTTATCTTCCCAATTGAAGGTCTTTATACTTCTTATTCATCAGAGTTCTTTGAGTAGATTTTAGATAAGCTTCAATGACATGTTTTGGGCATCTGATAAAAATGTCCACAATGGTGGTTGTTTATTGCTAAATTCCTCTTACACCTCTTATAAATATTGAGATTATTGTTCTAAAAACACTTAACTTGAGGAATATTGCAATGGTGCTATAGACAGAAAGCCAATAATTTCCCCAAATCTAACCTAAAATTTCCCATACATTTTTCCAAAAATTTGACAAAAGTTCTCAAAAGAAATAGCAAGTTTTTCACTAAAATATTAATATCTGTACAATTCTATGAAGAATTCTGATAAAATGCTAAATTGAGGTAACCCATATTCAAGGCCTAAAAAGGGCCTGCCCTTCTGCCTGTGTGTCTATAGAGAGAGCCAGCCAAGGCCAAGAAGGATGCTGAATCCACTTATAACCAAGCTGCAGGGACCAGGAAGAGAAAGAGAAAGGGAGGTGACAATTCCAAGAAAGGCTGCATTTAACCTCAAGTTAAAAAGAGTCAGGGAACCCAGGCACCAGGTCCCATGGCTGTTTGGGCTGATCTCACATTGATGGTTTGAGTTATCAAGTGTGGTTCTAACTACTAGTGTTAGTAACAAAGAGAACCAAATTGTGGGTGAGAGAAAGTCTGTTTATGATCCTAAACAAAGCAAACTATAATCTGGCCTTGGCTTGAAGAGGAATTTGGTGGGGAGACAGGAAAGATGTTACTGGAGACTTTGGACAGCCAAGGCAATCTTTCTTATCTTAGAGCCCCATCTGGAGAGGCCAAAGCAGAGGCTCAACACAAAAGGGCAGAACTCTGGAGTAAACATGTGGCTACCCCCAGATTCTGTTTTCTCTGCCAGCACTGAGGAGTCTCAAATCAAAATCCTACTGCAGCAGGAAATTTTGAGATGGAAAGATAATGTTTATGACATTAGTGTAGTAGTTAAGATAAAACAAAACCAAAGGAATAAGAAATGTTGTGTGTGATTGAGATGTGACAAAAGTAGAGGCAGCATGTGGCTTAAGAAAACTGGCCTTCTCCCCAGTTTGGGGGAGAATCACATGCCAAAGTCATTGCTCATCTCAAGGCCTCTGAAGACAGTCTGAGGGAAGGTCTGTACTAGCAGGAAAGGCCTAAGAAGTTCTTGAGTCTCTCTTCAGTTTAGGAAAAACCTTTGACAGAAAACAATGTGATGCAGGACTTATCCCCACTTGGTTTGGGATCATGATCCTCCAGACAATTTGCCTCAGATGCTGGGCATCCTGAGATAAAATGGTACATAAAATGTAGAATAGTCTTTTCAAGAATTGGTTCAGGAACAACTGAATATCCACCCACAAAAAAAATGAAGCTGAATCCCTACCTCACACCATACACAAAAGTCAATTCAATGTGAGGCGATTGAATCAGTAACCAAAAACCTCCCCACCAAAAAAGTCCAGGGCTATTCTATAAAATATTTTAAAAAGAATTAAGACCAATCCTCTAGGGACTTCACTGGTGGTGCAGTGGTTAAGACTCCATGCTCCCAATGCAGGGGATCCTGGTTTGATCCCTGGTCATGAAACTAGATCCCATGTGCCTGCTGCAACTAAGAGTTCGCATGCCACAACTAAGGAGCCAGCGAGTCACAACTAAGGAGCTCGTCTGCTGCAATTAAAGACCCAGCACAACCAAATAAATAAATATTTTTTAAAAATTCAAAAAAAGAAGACCAATCCTCTAAAATTCTCCTATAAATAGAGTAAGGGCTACCATTTCTAACTCATTCTATGATGTCAACGTAATTCTGATACCAAAGCTAGTCAAATACATCACAAGAAAACAAAATTACAGTCCAATGTCCCTTATCCAAATAGATGATAATGTGCTTTAAATATACTAGCAAACTGAGTCTAACAACATATTAAAAGGATTGTATCATGAACAAGTGAGACTGATCCTAGGAATACAAAGAGTGTTCAATATATGAAAATGAATAAAAGTAATATACAAAATTATTGAAATGAATGAAGAAAAAACACATGATCATCTTAATTAATGTATAAAATGCATTTGAAAAAATCCATCACCTTTTATAATTAAAAAAATGAGTAGAAGTTAACTTCTTCAACATGATAATGGCCATTTATGAAAAACTCAGAGCTCATATCATGCTCAATGGTAAAAAAGTGAAAGCTTTTTTCCTAAAATCAGGGAAAAGAAAAGTATGCCTGTTTTGTCATTCTATTCAGCATTATCCTGAACATTTTAGATAGAGCAATTAAGCAAGAAAAAGAAATAAAGCAATCCACATTGGAAAGGAAGAAGAAAAAACTGTTTGCAAATGACATGGTCTTTCATATAGAAAATGCCCCAAAGTCACAAAAAATATTAGAGTTAGTAAATGAATTCAGCAAATTTGAAGAGCACAAGATCAACACTCAAAAATGAGCTGTGTTTTTATATACTAGAAATGAATAATCCAATAAGGAAATTAAGAAAACAATTTCATTTATCATAAAGAATAAAATGCCTAGGAATAAATTCAACTAAGGTTCAAGACTTGTACACTGAAAACTACAAACATTGCTAAAAGAAACCAATAAAGACTTAAATAAATAAAAAGACATCCCATATTTATGGATTGGAAAACAGAAGATTGTTATGATGCAATACTTCCCAAAGCAATCTACAGATTCAAAGCAATTCCTTTCAAAATCCCAATGACCCCTTTTGCAAAAATGGGAAAGCCAATCTTAGAATTTATATGGAATTGCAAGGGACTCTGAATAGTCAGAACAGTATTGGAAAAGAAGAACCATGTTGGAGGACTCACACTACCTAATCTCTAGACTTACTCCTAATATACAATAATCAAATAGTGTAATATTGGCATAAGCATAGACCCATGGAATACAATCAACTTCCAATTTACCCTTCTATATACAGATGACCCTTGAACAACACTGGTTTGAAGTGTGCAGGTCCACTTATACATGGATTTCTTTTCAATAAATACTTACTATAGTTCTTCATAATCCGAGGTTGTTTGAATTCTCAGATGTGGAACCACAGATACAGAGGGCCGACTGTAAAGTTATATGCAAATTTTCCGCTATGCAGAGGGTCAGTGTCCACTAATCCCTATGTTGTTCAAGGGTCAACTGTATTACCATTTGATTTTTGATGAGGATGCCAAGGTGATTCAATGAATACAGAACAGCCTCTTCAACAAGCGATGCTTGGGTAACTGGATATCCACTTGCAAAAGAATAAAGTTGGACCCTTACGTCACATCATATGCAAAAAGAACTGAAATTTGAGTAGAGAGCAAATGTAAAAGCTAAACCTAGAAAGCTTTATAACCTTGAATTTGACAATGATTTCTTAGATATGACATCAAAAGTGTAAGCAACAACAACAAAAAAAGAAGAATTGAGCCTCATAAAAACTTAAAACTTTTGTGCATCAAAAGAAACTAACAGAAGACTGAAAAGACAACCGAAATCATGGGAGAGTATGTTTGCAAATCATATATTTGGTAAGGGACTTCTATCCAGAATATATAAAGAACTCAATGACAACAAAAAAGACAATCAAATTTTTAAATGGGTAAAGGACTGAGATAGACATTTTCCCAAAGAAGATGTGCTCTTATTTTTAATCTTTAGAGAAATGCAAATCAAAACCACAACAAAGTGTCACTTTACACCCACTAGGTTGGCCAGAGTCAGAACAAAGGAAAATAACAAGTATTGTCAAGGATGTGGAGAAATCAGAACCCTTGTTTACACAGCTACCGAAATCAACAGCTAACACACATCTCCAAAGCCTATTAAGTAAGAAATCTGTTAATCTTACATATAAATAAAATAAGCAACCTCATAGAATTACGTGTGGTTGATTTATGTCAGTTGGGGCTAGAAGAGCCATAAGTTCAATAAACTCTGGGTTAATAATGAGAATGTCTATACGGCATTTCTAATTTCACCACTATGACCTCTGTAGCTATAATAGTCAATGAGGTGATGTATTAAACAACTGTTTTGACTTTTTCCCCTGTCGATGAATTGACAACTCCACAGGGAGAAGTTACTCAGTAATAATACTTCTTTTAATTTATGCAATAGTACTATGAAATGCGTATCATATCCTCACTGCTTGAGGTTCAGATAATTTAAGTAGATTGTCTAATGTTACATAGTAAGTGTCCAGGAATGAAAGCCTTTGATATCTTGCTCTTCCTGAGAAAACATACTGCTCCCTGTAGCTCTCATGGAGTATTTGCAAAAGAACTACCCTTAAATTTTCTCTATCATGTTTCTTTCAGAAGATAAGCCCACTTATTCTCTCTCTGAGGGGAGGAAGCTGGAAAGGGGTATAGGTAATCTGGCTGGGGAGGGCCTGACATGCCCAGGGCCCTGGTAAGTGTACATAGGATTTCTGTGCACAAGTTGCACCTCATCTTTTGTGCTTGTTTCATGGGTAAGTGGAGCTGCCATGGCCTTCTGAGCTTCTGGCCTATATTTAGGCTGGGGAGGGATCTGTTCTTTCTGGCCCAGCTTCTTCAGCTGCCTCTGCTTAGGCCTTTCTTTCAATGGGGAGGAACTAAAAACAGGCAGTGTGGACCTCAGGTTACAGTTATGCTCTGCAGTCATTTTATCTCAATAAAGCTTATATTGCTACCCCCTATTTGGCCATCAGTTTTTTTAAAGTATCTTCTAATATTTTGAACTCTGGAGCAAAGAAAGGATGGGTCTTGACATTTCAATTTCCAAGAGATCAGACACCAGTCCTCAAAATGTTTGGTGCTTGAAGACCATCTGTAACTTGAAAACTATGCGTGTAAATTTGCTCGTATTTATAAAGAAATGTTTGAAATGTTTTGAAATGTTTACATTTCTGAAATCCTAGAGTTCCCTTCAAATACTTGTTACCCATGTATCAAAAGCATTAACAACAGTCTCTGACACATAATAGATACAATATATACATATATGTAAAAATGAATGAATGAGGAAGCAATCTGAAAAGCAGACCAAGATTTACACACAAAAATGTTTACGGGAACATTACGTGCTGAGATAAAAAACGTTGGAAATAAGTGTCTGAAAAACAGAGCTCTGGTAGGCCTTATGATGAATACCTATCATTCAATAAAATATGCAGCCAAAGATGTGCACTTATTAAAATATAATGACATTTAAAAAATGGAACTGATACAATGCAACCAAACAAAATAGGACACACAGTTACTTATCTGCATTTTAATTCCCTGTAACTTAAAAGTATCTGTAGGAAAGATGTAGACGTATTGGAGAGCATTCTAAGTTGGAAATCTGAGTTCACATCTCTCACTGTTCCTTCCCAAATCCCTCTGTGGAATAACACAGTAATCAAAGGTAACCACCTGTTAGCAGACAGAGATGCAGTGGATGGCCTGACAGGGTGCTCACTGCAATGGACTGCCCTGATGAGGGGATTAAAGGGCCAAAACCCAGCCCAGGTTCCTCTAAGTCATTCACCCTGAACAATACAGCAGTCACCTGGGGGAAACGCATCCTTACCAACACCATGTGGCTCTGTGTGGCAGAGCCTGATCCCAGCTCTCCTGAGATTGACTGCAATTGTAGGTCTTCTCTTTCCATACCACCTAGTGAGAGCTGATGGCTCAGTAATGGAAAAGAAGGTTAGCTTCTCCCAGACTATGCAACTCAAACACAACGCAACTTCCTTCTTTGATAGGCAGGAGGTTAATTTGTTGAAAGAGTAACTATATGATTTATCAAGCAGGAATATGATCAGAATTAACTAGTTGTGATATAGTTTGCCTCAAATAACCACCTGTAGGATTCATTTTGCACCTTCTGTCTGGAGTAAAGTTGAGGAAATGAGACACTGATGTTTGATGCTCGAATGGATTCTGGCCTCTGGTTAGTGAACCTCCAATGCCTAAAGGACTCCTGCAATATTTGTGCAATTCAATTTTTTAGTCTCTTTAACATGTGAATTGACACCAAATAGTCTACTCAAAAGACCCCTACATCTTGTCTGTTGTTCAATTCAAACAGACAGTAGGACTATGACCCAATAATCTTTATCAATCTTTCAAGGAGATTTGAAAGCAAATACCTCCTCTGGTACTGGCTGCATTTTGTAGACTATCACAGGTGTGCATGGGACTTTATATAGAGAATATTCAAGGAAGAAGGCCACGTAGCAAATCCCACCCCTTATTTCAGTAACAGGAAAAGTAAAGAGTAGCAAATAACAACAATAGATAGACTTTATAGGGTGCTATGACTTGAGTAGTTGCACCATTCAGACAGGGAAAAACCAAGGACAGCAGAGAACACAGTATCCC
This sequence comes from Balaenoptera physalus, assembly GCF_965194825.1. Lineage (NCBI taxonomy): Eukaryota > Metazoa > Chordata > Mammalia > Artiodactyla > Balaenopteridae > Balaenoptera > Balaenoptera physalus. The sequence goes on from NC_138885.1 coordinate 12,036,750, forward strand.
TTTCAGCTGGAAAATGTGACTTTTCTGCCAGGCTCTGAATGATGATCTGGAACCCGACTAGCTGGCAATTTGACAAGTACATGCAAATACTTGTCTAACATGGCATACAAAAGGCACAACCAGTTTGGAGAGACTTGGAACACTGTCTCCTAAATTTTAAGTACATACCTTACAATTCAGTAATACCACTATTAGTTAGCTATCTTAGACTCTTAAATACTTGCACAAGGAGACATGTAACACAGTGTTCTTTTCAGAACTGTTGATAATAGGAAATAATTACAGGAAATTAAAATGTCTACCAGAGGAGAAAAAATAATTAAGTTGTTGCTCTTCTTTCAATCCATCAGTTTAAAATAACAAATTAAATGAAGCACAGATAAATAAATTACATATACATGTATCAACATTGATATGTCACAAACATAACACTGTGAAAAGTTGCAAAAGGGCACATTGTACAATGTCAGATATGAAAAACCACGTAAAATAGTACTAGACTTTTTTATAGACATAAATATATGTTGTAAAGAATAAAGCAGCTACAGAAGGCCACACACCAATCTCAGTAAAATGGTTACTTCTGGCAAAATGGAAGGTTGAGCGGCTACAACTGTACCTGAAGCTTTTATTCCTACAAACAAAAATAACATGAAACAAATACAGAAAAATGTTAACATTTCCTAAATCAGAGTGGTAAACTTGGGTTATTTTTATATTAATGTCTGTCCTTTTTGTATGACTGAAATGATTCAAATGAAAACAAATTTAAATGTCATAGAAGTTAGCCATGGCATGGTTGTCCTCAAGAGTTTATCGCTGGCCTCAACATTAAAGCCTACCTACTAGACACTTGGCATTTGAAGTTTTCTTCCCAAAATGTAGACTAATTCAATAGCTCCATTGCTCAACCTCTTGGAAGGCAGTGTGCAATGGTGGAAGTTACATGGAAATCAGAGTCAGACAGATTTCATGGCACGAATTTCTTGGATTGATTTTAAATGTGAGAAAACAAATATTGCACAAGACAGAGATCTGTATCCTAACAGCTGTTAATTCCTTACCTTTCCCAAGACACACTTTCTAGATTGGCCAAGTAGATCTTGGTTGAGAACAAGCTACCCATACATTTTTATAGACTGTGGTATCCCTATTTTAAGTGCTTTCCTATATTTTTCTGTGCTGTGAAAGTTTAAGTGCTCTGCAATGTTAACTAGCCTTTAAATAATTCAAATCCTTTCCATTTCTGCCTTCTGTGTAATTGTTACCTACAGCACTCATTTCAGTATTTAATTCTTCATGTCCCCATTATGCTGCCTCATTATGTGACCCTGGAAAAGTCAATATACCTCACAAACCCTCAGTTTCTCGGTCTTTAAGTTGAGGTGTTGTAAATGATCATTCAGCTCCTAAGGGATTTTTGGCATTAATATTTTACAATTTCAGGATCTTATAAGTGTATAACTTGTCTCTGAAGTACAAAGGGATGTTATAATGTTATGCTCCCGTCATGTAGAGCTGCGGCTTATCTAGGGTGGCAGATGGGAAAGAGGAGTAAGAGGACCAGTATAATCCCCTAGAAACCTATCAAAGTTCTTTGATGGAGAAGGGTATTTTCCATTGAAACAAGCCTATTCTATATTGTAATGTAAATTTATTTGAGAATCACTGAAATATATACTTATATAAAAATACACTTATTGTTTGAGAACAAATATGATAAACACATGTGTGATGGTGAAGAAATAGAAAAAAATGAGTGAGGAATCATTCCAGTCCAAACCGACTGTTAACGAGGGGCATGATATGTCTGTTAACTCTGAGAGATGGTCTTAGTACACTACAGTTTAATTTTAGAATGCTGCTGTATATTACAAGTGTATATAAGGGTTTTTTTTTTGTTTTTTGTCTGTAAGTATAGCTAAGTTAAAAGACAAACTATTTCTTGTTTGTGGGTCTTAATAACTACATTGGGTTTGAACTCTAAGAGGTTATTTTTGTCACATTTTCCATTTTTAAAACTTTCTTCTTGAAATCTCTATGCTAGAAAAGAGGATTTTATCAAATTAAGGGCATTTTAATCTGCCTTTGGGCATCATTAAATTGAGTCGAGTGTTAAATGGCTGATCCTGGTTATAAAACTTTAAAAAAATCTTGTTTCTCAGGTTTCAGAAATGAGTAAACACTACAGATAGCCAAGCCAAGAACAATACCATTTATTTCTCCAAAAGGTAATTTATACAACCTTATTAATACTCCTCATATTTATGTTTTGGAAGAAGTAGGGATAAATAAAGTCTTTGGCAAGAATGAACATTTTACAATGTCCATAATAAGGTGCAGTGAATACATATTTTTGCCAAATTGTCAAAAAAGACCTAGTTTTTAAAACTAGCTGAACCTTGAAGCCAAAACTGATTATCTCTATCATAGAATTAACTTCTGAGATCAAGAATAAATCTGGAAGGGTGAGGTCAGCAAACTGATGGAGTAGGAAGCTCCAAACTCCTGTTCCTTTGCAAAAACATTAAAAATAAGCAGTACTTGTCAGAATCTACTTGGTCAGAACTCTGGGAAACAAAAGTTTACAGCAACCAAGTGAATGCTGAATCAATATGAAGAAAACTTAAAAATGGTAGGAAAGTTTGTGGTGATTTCACTTGCCCTTGGCCACCCTCTTCAGCTTGATATTGTCTTAAAGATGGCACCCTGAAATCCCAGTGTGGAATCTTGGTTCCTGGTTCCAGATGGAGCTGAATAGACCTTATTTGCTATGACTGGTGTTTATATAAGAAAAAATAATTTGGACATGTTCAGAGGGAAGACCATGTGAAGAAACAGGGAGAAAAGCCTATCTAAATGCCAAGGAGAGTAACCTCAGAAGAAGTCAATCCTGCCAACACCTTGATCTTGGACTTCTAGCCTGTAGATCTAGATCTGTGAGAAAATAAATTTCTGTTGTTTAAGCCACCTAATCTCTGGTAATTTATTATGGCAGCCCTAGCAAAATGATTCTAGTGACAAGACCATTCAATGGGGAGAGGATGTGTTAATAGAAAATTATTGTTTAATGGTACAGAGTTTAGGATTGAGGTTATTAAAAAGTTCAGAAAATGGACAGTGATGATTATTACCTAACAGTGTAAATACATTCAATGCCACTGAATTGTACCCTACATATGGTTAAAGTGTTAAATTTTATGCTATGTATATTTGGTCATAATTTAAGAAAGAATAAAATACATAGAAATTACTTAACCAAGGAGGCACAAGATTTACACATTAAACATTTTGAAACATTGCTGAAACAAACTAAAGAAGACTTAAATAAACAGTATGGCATCCCCTTGTCATGGATTGGAAGACTTAATATTGTTAAGATGTCAAAGTGATCTACAGATTTAATGGAATCTCTGTCCATACTCCAAGGGACTTTTTTGCAAAAATGGAAAATCCAATGCTCAAATTTATGTAGAATTGAATTGGGCTCTGAATAGCCAACATCCTTGAAAAAGAAGAACAAAACCAGAGGATATACACTTCCTAATTTCAAAACTTTCTACAAAGCTATAGTAATCAAAATAGTGTGGCACTGGCACACATAAACATATAGATCAATGTACTAGAATTGAGAGTGCAGAAATAAACCCATACATCTATAATCAATTGATTTCTGACAGGGTCCAAGATCATTACGTGGGAAAGAATAGTCTCTTCCACAAATGGAGTTGGGAAAACTGGATATTCACATTCAAAAGAATAAAGTTAGACCCAATCTTTTACCATATAAAAAAATAATCTCAGAATGGATGAATGACCTAAATATAACAGCTAAAACTGTAAAACTCTTAGAAGAAACTATAGGGGAAAATCTTCATGACATTGGATTTGGAAATGGATTTTTAGAAATGACAAGGAAAGCAACAAAAGAATACAGAGATAAATTAGACTTAATCCAAATTAAAAGCTTTTATGCATCAAAAGACATCAAGAAAGTGAAAAGAAAACCTAGAGAATTGAAGAAAATTATATACCAATTATAATTCTGATAAAGTTCTAGTATCCAGAATATAAAAGAAATTTTACTAGTCAACAGCAACAAGACATATAACTCAATTTAAAAATGAGGAAGAGACTTGAACAGACATTTGCCCAAAGGAGATATGTGAATTGCCAAAAAGCACATGAAAAAAATACTCATTATTGAGCAGTGCGCAAGTGTGGGCTCTCAGAACTGCTAGCGCCCACGCACTGGGTCAAGGGTCAGCCTGCAAGGTGGCTGTGGCAGTGACCCTCCTCCGGCTGCTGGGGTTGAGGCGCGGTGGGGGGGGGGGGACGCCAGGTGCTTTGGGGTGTTGACCTCGCAGATCACGGAGAAGGTCGCACACACACCGGCCAGATTTATGATGATAAAGACAACAGGAAAGTTGGATTTTAAGTCGTCAGAAAGAGGTGAATGAGAACTTCACCATCCATCTGATAGCAGAGCAGCCTGTGAGCCAAGTCAGCAGTCGAGTGATATCATGTGAGGGCTCTGGGGGACCCTTGCCCACCCCAAAGTGTACATAAACCTGGACAAAGATGGGCCGTGTGGTTACTGTGGACTCCAGGTCAGACAGCACCATCACTAGGGGGTGCACAGGAGTGTTGCAGGAAGGGTTACCCCTTCCAGGGCCTGAGAGTGGACTCTTGTCTAATACTCAGAAATGAATTGTCCAAGGAGACACACGTGCTGACAAAGCAAGAGACTTTATTGGGAAGGGGCCCTGGGCGGAGAGCAGCAGAGTAAGGGAACCCAGGAGAACTCTTCTGCCACGTGGCTCACAGTCTCTGGTTTTATGGTGATGGGGTTAGTTTCCTGGTTGTCTCTGGCCAATCTCTGGCTTGGCCCATAGTTAGTCTGACTCAGGGTCCTTCCTGGTGGCATGTGCATCGCTCAGCTGAGACGGATTCCAGTGAGAAGGGCTCTGGGAGGCTGGTCATCTCCTCCTTCTTTGGGCCCCTTCCGAATTCTCCTGGTTAGTTTTCAGTGGCAGCACCATGTTCCTTATTGGGACCTCCTGTTGTGAGACAACTCAGGCAAGTGGGCCTGGCCAAGGCGGGTGGTTTCAGTCAACTGTTCACTAACAGTAACACTTCCATGATGATGTGACTCATGAGACCCTCGTGCTGTAAGTATCCCATCACTAGTGCTGAAGGAAAGGTGTTGTTCTCAAGGAGAAAACAAAACAAAACAAAACAAAAAAACCCAATATCATTCATCATTAGGGAAATGCAAATTAAAATCACAACGAAGTACCACTTCAGTCACAGTAGGGTGATTAAAACCAGAACACCATAAAATGACAAGTTTGGCAAGGGTATGGAGACATAGAGCCCTCATAAAGTGCTGGTGGGATCCTGTAAAATGGTTCAACCATTGTGTAAACCGTTTTGGCAGTTCCTGAATAAATTAAACATCCAACAGCCATATGAGCTCATAATTAAACTCTTGTATGTCCAAAACAACTGAAAACAGCTACCCAAACTAGTATACCTACGTGCATGTTTATAGCAGCAATATTCACAGTAGCCAAAAGATGGTAACAGACTGAATGTCCATCAAAAGATGAATGTATAGGCAAATTTTGATATATATACAATGGAATATTACTTAGCCATCAAAATAAATGAAGTACTGATGCATGCTACAGTGTGAATAAATCTCAAAAGCATTATGCTAGGTAAAAGAAGCCAGATACAAAAGTTCACATTGTAGGACTCCATTTATATGAAATATCGAGGATAGTTAAATCTATAGAGACAGAAATCAAACAGGTTGATGGTTTCTAGGGTCAGAGGGGAGCAGGGAAAACTATAATGGTAATGATTTCTACTTTGGCACGATGGAAATGTTTTGGAACTACATAAAGGCTGTGGTTGTAGAATATTTTGTGAATGTATCAATACCCACTGAATTGTTCACTTTAAAAGGGTTAATTTTATGTTATATGAATTTCACCTCAATATATTATTTTCTAAAAAAAAAGAATAATCCAGAATTTTGTTTTTAAAGTATTATTAAAATATAATACAACTTTTAATAATTTTCAATCTTTTCTAAATTTTGTTAAATCAAAAAGAAAATATTATATCTAAATTAACTACTTAATGCACTCTTTTTTTTTACATCTTTATTGGAGTATAATTGCTTTACAATGTTGTGATAGTTTCTACTGTACAACAAAGTGAATCAGCTATATGCATACATATATTCCCATATCCCCTCCCTCTTGAGCCTACCTCCCACCCTCATTAACCCACCCCTCTAGGTCATCATAAAGCATCAAGTTGATCTCCCTGAATTCACTCTTTCTTAATATTTATGTCACAACCAATTTATGTTGCTATTTAATTATCTGAGAGTTCTCATTGGTTTTTTTTTTTTTGGTTTTTTTATTGTGGTAAAAGTCACATAATATAAAACATACTATTTTAGCCATATTTAACTGTACAGTTCAGTGGCACTAAGTATATTCACATTGTTGTGCAACTCTCACCATCATTCATCTCCCAAAATTTTCACCTTCCTAAACTGAAACTGTCATACAGAGTGAAGTAAGTCAGAAAGAGAAAAAAACAAATATATTAATGCATACATGTGCAATTTAGAAAAATGGCACAGATGAACCTATTTGCAAGGCAGAAGTAGAAACACAGACATAGAGAACACATGTATGGACACCAAGGGGGGAAGGGGAGGTGGGATGGATTGGGAGATTGGGATTGACATATGTACACTACTATGTATGAAGTAGATGGCTGGTGAGGACGTACTGTATAGCACAGGAAAAAAAAAAAAGACGGTACAATCTGTTTGCAGGACATAGGAATGGATAAAGAAGATGTGGTACATATATACAATGGAATCTTCATTCGTTTTTAATTTTTATTTATTCTTTATTATTTTTAACAGTGTTAAGAACACAACATGGACTCTACCATCTTAGCAAATTTTTAAGCACACAATACAGTATTGCTAGCTATAGGCACAATATTGTACAGCAGAGCTCTATAACTGAATCATCTTGTATAACTGAAACTTTATATCTGAACTGAAACTTCCCATTCCCCTCCCACAAGCCCCTGATAATCACCGTTCTACTCTCTCTCACTACAAATTTGACTCTTTTAGATACATCATATAAGTGCAATAATACAGTATTTCTTCTTCTGAGTCTGGCTTATTTCACTTAGCATAATGCCCTCAAGGTACAGCCACTTGTCACTAATGGCAAGATTTCCTTCCTTCTCATGGCTGAATAATAATCCGTTTATATACAAATACGACATCTTCTTTATCCATTCATCACTTAGGTTGCTTCCACATCTTGGCTATTGTGAATAATGCTGCAATGAACATAGGAGTACAGATATTGCTTTGAGACTCTGCTTTCCATTCTTTTGGGTATATACTCAGAAGGGGAATTACTGGATCATATGGTAGTTCTATTTTTAATTTTTTGAGGAATCTTCATACTGTTTTCCATAGCGGTTACACCATCTCACATTACCACAAACAGTATACAAGAGTTCCAGTTTCTCCATATTGTCACCAGCACTTTTTACTTAAAAAAAAAAAAAGTCATTCTAACAGATGTGAGGTGATAGCTCATTTTGGTTTTGACTTGCATTTCTCTGAGGATTAGTGATGTTGAGTATCTTTTTATGAACCTGTGAGCCATTTGTGTGTCATTTTGGGGAAAGATGTCTAGTCAAGTTCTTTGCCCATTTTTAAGTTGGATTATTTGGGTTTTTTGCTAGTGAGTTGTAGGAGCTCCTTAAGTATTAAGGATCTTAATCACCTACCAGATATATGGTTTGCAAATATTTTCTCCCATGGGTCTCCTTTTTATTCTGTTGATTATTTCCTTTGCTGTATTGATGCTTTTTAGCTTGCTGTAAACCCCCTTATCTGATTTTGCTTTTGTTGCTTGGGCTTTTGGTGTCATATCCAATTAGTCATTCCTAGACTGGTGTCATGAAGATTTTCCCCTATGTTTTCTTCTAAGAGTTTTACAGTTTTAGGTCTTATGTTTAAATCTCTAATCCATTTTTATTTTATTTTTTGTAGTTATAAGTATACAATTTTATTCTTTTGCACGTGGATATCCAGTTTGTGAACACCATTTGTCGAAGAGACTATTTCATTGTGTATTCTAAGCATCCTTGTCAAAAATTAGTTGACAGTACGTGTATGTGTTTATTTCTGGGCTCGCTATTCTATTAGTCTCTATGTTTGGTTTTATACGAATATCATACTGATTTAATTACTGCAGGCTTATATATATTTTGAAATCAGGAAGTGTGATGTTTCTAGCTTTGTTCTTTTTCAAGGTTGCTTTGGTTATTCAGGGACTTTTGTGATTTCATGTGAATTTTAGGATGGGTTTTTCTATTTCTATAAAAAATGCCATTAGGATTTTGATAGGGATTACTTTCAATCTAGATCACTCTACGTAGTATAGACATTTTAACATTATTAAGTCTTCCAATCCATGAACAGAGGATGTCTTTCCTATTATTACTGTCTTCTTTAATTTCTTTCATCAGTTGTTTGTAGTTTTCAGAGTACAAATCTTTAAACACCTTAGTTGAGTTTATTGTTAAGTATTTTATTTTTTATGCTATTGTAAATGAGATTGTTTTTTTATTTTCTTTTTGGCTAGATTGCCATTAATGTATAGAAATGCAATTGATTTTCATATGTCAATTTTGTATTCAGCTACTTTACTGAATATATTTATTAGCTCTCACAGTTTTTTGTGTGTGTAGCCATTAGAGTTTTCTACAATAAGATCATTTCATCTGCAAAGATAATTTTACTTCTTCTTTTCTGATTTGGACACCTCTTATTTCTTTCTCTTATCTAATTGCTCTGGCTAAAATTTCTAGTACTGTGTTTAATTGGAGTGGTAAGAGTGGTCATCTTTGATCTTAGGGGGAAAGTTTTTGGTTTTTCTACCATTAATTATGATGTTAGCTGTGGGCTTTTCATAAATGGCTTTTATTATGTTGAGGTAAATTTCTTGTATACATAATTTATTGAGAGTTTTTTATCATGAAACAATGTTGAATTTTGTCAAATGCTTTTTTTGCATCAGTTGAGATGATCATGTGACTTTTATCCTTCATTCTGTTGTGATGTATCACATTAATTGATTTTATATATTGAACTATCCTTGCAACCCAGGGATAAATTATGCGTAGTAATTATGTATGATCTTTTAAATGTGTTGTTAAATTCAGTTTGCTAGTATTTTATTGAAGATTTTTGTATTTATGTTCATCAGGGATATTGGCCTGTAGTTTTTTGTACAATCTTTGTCTGGCTTTGGCATCAGGATAGTAGCGGGCCTCATAAAATGAAGTTGGAAGTGTCCACTCTTCCTAAATTTTTTGGAAGAGTTTAAGAAGATCAGTGTTAATTCTTCTTGAAAAACATATAGACCAAATGTACCTACAGATATACAGAGCATTTTACCCAAAAGCAATAGAATACAGATTTTTCACAAGAGCCTGTGGTACATTTTCCAGGGTAGATGACATTTTAGTTCACAAAATAACCCTTAATAAATTTTGAAAATTTTAAATGATACCAAGCATCTTTTCCAACCACAAGAGTATTAAAGTAGAATCAATAATAGAAGGAAAACTGGAAAATTCACAAATGTGTGAAAATTAAATAACTAACTCCTGAAGAACAAATGGGTCAAAGAAGAAATCATAGGAAAATTAGAAAATATTTTGAGAAAAATGAACATGAAAACACAACATATCAAAACTTAAGGGATGCAGCAAAAGGAGTAGTAAGAGGGAGGTTTATAGCTATAAATGCTAATATTAAAAAAGAAGAAAGATCTTAAATAAATAATATTTCATACCTCAAAAAACTAAAAAAGGAAGAAAAAAACTAAACCTTAAATTAGCAGAAGGAAGGAAATAATAAAGATTCAAGCAGAAGTAAAGCATAGAATAGAAAAACAATATGTAAAATAATCAACAAAATTGAGTTGGTTTTTTTGGAAAGATAAACAAATAGACAAAATTAAAGCTAGATTAACTAAGAAAAAAAAGAGAAGACTCAAAATTAGAAATGAAAGAGGAAAAACTATAAATGATACCATAAAAATAGGATTATAAGAGACAATTAGGAACAATTATATACCAATAGATAGGATAATCTAGAGAAATGGATAAATTTCTAGAAACATACAACCTGTCAAGAATGAATCAAGAAGAAATATAATATCTGAACAGACCAATAATGAATAAGGAAATTGGATCTATAATCAAAAACCTCCTAACAAAGAAAAGCCCAGGACCAAATGGTTTCACTGATGAATTTTTTATTGGTTTTTAACATAAATTTAACAGGCTTCACATCAACTTTGATGATTTTACAGCATTTTATAGTTGCAACAGTAAGGTACATTTATACTTTAAGTAAGTAGAAACTTTTCTATGTATAAAGTAGGCAGAAAATTGTTTACTTCAACTTATAGGTAGAAGTCTTTCTATATCTGAAAAAGAATATTTAGGCATTAACAAATCCAAATGGTATGTGTTATTTAGAGTACTAATGACATTACTATGTTTAAATTGATGGTAATGTATCTGATCACAGAATCAAAATTACATTGAAGTAGACAGTCAGCCTTTTGAAGACCAGAGTAGAAGCCAAATACCTGATTTTGGTCAAATATCAAGGTCAATGCCAAGCTTTAGTGCATTCCTAGTTTGTATTTATTATATACATTGCAAGAACTACTGTAGAAATTTTTCTGTGTTGTATATCTTAAACTTGACCCAAGCTCTCTTGTCTTAAAATGATTTGAATAAAAAATGTTTACATATTATATTTTTAAATTTTTTACAAAGCATTTTTCCTACACATGAAGCAAGGCAGTACTGGACTAAATAATAGCAGGAATCTACAGACTCAGAAAATTTTTATGAAATAAGAGAGACTATTTAAAAAATTTAAGTCATATCATTGGAGAACTTGTAAAATTTGCAAACTAACTGCTTTGGAAAATATTTCTTGGATTCTAAATTTTAAACGAAATTTTAGTTAAGTGCCAAAATTGTAATATAGCCAAAGAGATCAACAATATTTTTCAAATGTATGGCTGTCACTCTCTTTTGTTTTTAGTTTTAATGCCTCCACTGACAACATGAATTGTGCTCAACTGTGTGCAGAAGAATTGATGCTTTCTGTAGCCTAGGATACTACGTTTTTAAAAGCTGATTTTTTTTTCTTTAATTTTGTGTCAAATGTCCTGGAGTGAATGGGTTGGGTTTGAAATTAATGAAGAGTTCATGTTCTAACCAAATCAGTCATGCCTTAATAGAGTGGTCAGAATTTCCAAAAGAAAAACAAAAAGAAAGAAAAAGAAAAGAAAAACAAAGCACTTTAAATGCACACTCAGAGCTCTACCCACCACCAGAGCCTCCCATCAAGCCTCTTAGATAGCCTCAACCACCAGAGGGCAGACAACAGAAGCAAGAAAAACTACAATCCTGCAGCCTGGGGAGCAAAAACCACAGTTACAGAAAGATAGAGAAGATGAAAAGGCAGAGGGCTATGTACCAGATGAAGGAACAAGAAAAAACCCCAGAAAAACAACTAAATGAAGTGGAGATAGGCAACCTTCCAGAGAAAGAATTCAGAATAATGATAGTGAAGATGATCCAGGACCTTGGAATAAGAATGGAGGCAAAGATTGAGAAGATGCAAGAAATGATTAACAAAGACCTAGAAGAATTAAAGAACAAACAAACAGAGATGACCAATACAATAACTGAAATGAAAACTACACTAGAAGGAATCAATAGCAGAATAACTGAGGCAGAAGAACGGATAAGTGACCTGGAAGACAGAATGGTGGAATTCACTGCTGCGGAACAGACTAAAGAAAAAAGAATGAAAAGAAATGAAGACAGCCTAAGAGACCTCTGGGACAACATTAAACGCAACAACATTCGCATTATAGGGGTCCCAGAAGGAGAAGAGAGAGAGAAAGGACCAGAGAAAATATTTGAAGAGATTATAGTCGAAAACTTCCCTAACATGGGAAAGGAAATAGCCACCCAAGTCCAGGAAGCGCAGAGAGTCCCATACAGAATAAACCCAAGGAGAAACACGCCGAGACACATAATAATCAAAGTGGCAAAAATTAAAGACAAAGAAAAATTATTGAAAGCAGCAAGGGAAAAATGACAAATAACATACAAGGGAACTCCCATAAGGTTAACAGCTGATTTCTCAGCAGAAACTCTTCAAGCCAGAAGGGAGTGGCATGATATACTTAAAGTGATGAAAGGGAAGAACCTACAACCAAGATTACTCTACCCAGCAAGGATCTCATTTAGATTTGATGGAGAAATCAAAAGCTTTACAGACAAGCAAAAGCTAAGAGAATTCAGCACCACCAAACCAGCTCTACAACAAATGCTAAAGGAACTTCTCTAAGTGGGAAACACAGGAGAAGAAAAGGACCTACAAAAACAAACCCAAAACAATTAAGAAAATGGTCATAGGAACATACATATCGATAATTACCTTAAACGTGAATGGATTAAATGCCCCAACCAAAAGACATAGACTGGCTGAATGGCTACAAAAACAAGACCCATATATATGCTGTCTACAAGAGACCCACTTTAGACCTAGGGACACATACAGACTGAAAGTGAGGGGATGGAAAAAGATATTCCATGCAAATGGAAATCAAAAGAAAGCTGGAGTAGCTATACTCATATCAGATAAAATAGACTTTAAAATAAAGAATGTAACAAGAGACAAGGAAGGACACTACATAATGATCCAGGGATCAATCCAAGAAGAAGATATAACAATTATAAATATATATGCACCCAACATAGGAGCACCTCAATACATAAGGCAACTGCTAACAGCTATAAAAGAGGAAATCGACAGTAACACAATAATAGTGGGGGACTTTAACACTTCACTTACACCAATGGACAGATCATCCAAAATGAAAATAAATAAGGAAACAGAAGCTTTAAATGACACAATAGACCAGATAGATTTAATTGATATATATAGGACATTGCATCCAAAAACAGCAGATTACACGTTCTTCTCAAGTGCGCACGGAACGTTCTCCAGGATAGATCACATCTTGGGTCACAAATCAAGCCTCAGTAAATTTAAGAAAATTGAAATCATACCAAGCATCTTTTCTGACCACAACGCTATGAGATTAGAAATGAATTACAGGGAAAAAAACGTAAAAAAGACAAACACATGGAGGCTAAACAATATGTTACTAAATAACCAAGAGATCACTGAAGAAATCAAAGAGGAAATAAAAAAATACCTAGAGACAAATGACAATGAAAACACGACGACCCAAAACCTATGGGATGCAGCAAAAGCGGTTCTAAGAGGGAAGTTTATAGCTATACAAGCCTACCTAAAGAAACAAGAAAAATCTCAAGTAAACAATCTAACCTTACACCTAAAGAAACTAGAGAAAGAAGAACAAACAAAACCCAAAGTTAGCAGAAGGAAAGAAATCATAAAGATCAGAGCAGAAATAAATGAAATAGAAACAAAGAAAACAATAGCAAAGATCAATAAAACTAAAAGTTGGTTCTTTGAGAAGATAAACAAAATTGATAAGCCATTAGCCAGACTCATCAAGAAAAAGAGGGAGAGGACGCAAATCAATAAAATCAGAAATGAAAAAGGAGAAGTTACAACAGACACTGCAGAAATACAAAACATCCTAAGAGACTACTATAAGCAACTTTATGCCAATAAAATGGACAACCTGGAAGAAATGGACAAATTCTTAGAAAGGTATAACCTTCCAAGACTGAATCAGGAAGAAACAGAAAATATGAACAGACCAATCACAAGTAATGAAATTGAAACAGTGATTAAAAATCTTCCAACAAACAAAAGTCCAGGACCAGATGGCTTCACAGGTGAATTCTATCAAACATTTAGAGAAGAGCTAACACCCATCCTTCTCAAACTCTTCCAAAAAATTGCAGAGGAAGGAACACTCCCAAACTCATTCTATGAGGCCACCATCACCCTGATACCAAAACCAGACAAAGACACTACAAAAAAAGAAAATTACAGACCAATATCACTGATGAATATAGATGCAAAAATCCTCAACAAAATACTAGCAAACAGAATCCAACAACACATTAAAAGGATCATACACCACGATCAAGTGGGATTTATCCCAGGGATGCAAGGATTCTTCAATATACGCAAATCAATCAATGTGATACACCATATTAACAAACTGAAGAATAAAAACCATATGATCATCTCAATAGATGCAGAAAAAGCTTTTGACAAAATTCAGCACCCATTTCTGATAAAAACTCTCCAGAAAGTGGGCATAGAGGGAACCTACCTCAACATAATAAAGGCCATATATGACAAACCCACAGCAAACATCATTCTCAATGGTGAAAAACTGAAAGCATTTCCTCTAAGATCAGGAACGAGACAAGGATGTCCACTCTCACCACTATTATTCAACATAGTTCTGGAAGTCCTAGCCACGGCAATCAGAGAAGAAAAAGAAATAAAAGGAATACAAATTGGAAAAGAGGAAGTAAAACTGTCACTGTTTGCGGATGACATGATACTATACATAGAGAATCCTAAAACTGCCACCAGAAAACTGCTAGAGCTAATTAATGAATATGGTAAAGTTGCAGGATACAAAATGAATGCACAGAAATCTCTTGCATTCCTATACACTAATGATGAAAAATCTGAAAGAGAAATTATGGAAACACTCCCATTTACCATTGCAACAAAAAGAATAAAATACCTAGGAAAAAACCTACCTAGGGAGACAAAAGACCTGTATGCAGAAAACTATAAGACACTGATGAAAGAAATTAAAGATGATACCAACAGATGGAGAGATATACCATGTTCTTGGATTGGAAGAATCAACATTGTGAAAATGAGTATACTACCCAAAGCAATCTACAGATTCAATGCAATCCCTATCAAATTACCAATGGCATTTTTTACAGAGCTAGAACAAATCATCTTAAAATTTGTATGGAGACACAAAAGACCCCGAATAGCCAAAGAAGTCTTGAGGCAAAAAAATGGAGCTGGAGGAATCAGACTCCCTGACTTCAGACTATACTACAAAGCTACAGTAATCAAGACAATATGGTACTGGCACAAAAACAGAAACATAGATCAATGGAACAAGATAGAAAGCCCAGAGATTAACCCACGCACCTATGGTCAACTAATCTATGACAAAGGAGGCAAAGATATACAATGGAGAAAGGACAGTCTCTTCAATAAGTGGTGCTGGGAAAACTGGACAGCTACATGTAAAAGAATGAAATTAGAATACTCCCTAACACCATACACAAAAATAAACTCAAAATGGATTAGAGACCTAAATATAAGACTGGATACTATAAAACTCTTAGAGGAAAACATAGGAAGAACAGTCTTTGACATAAATCACAGCAAGATCTTTTTTGATCCACCTCCTAGAGTAATGGAAATAAAAACAAAAATAAACAAGGGGGACCTAATGAAACTTCAAAGCTTTTGCACAGCAAAGGAGACCATAAACAAGACGAAAAGACAACCCTCAGAATGGGAGAAAATAT
Organism: Balaenoptera physalus; assembly: GCF_965194825.1. NCBI lineage: Eukaryota > Metazoa > Chordata > Mammalia > Artiodactyla > Balaenopteridae > Balaenoptera > Balaenoptera physalus. The sequence continues at coordinate 12,052,437 of NC_138885.1, forward strand.
TTGCAAATGAATCAACGGACAAAGGATTAATCTCCAAAATATATAAACAGCTCATTCAGCTCAATATCAAAGAAACAAACAACCCAATCCAAAAATGGGCAGAAGACCTAAATAGACATTTCTCCAAAGAAGACATACAGATGGCCATGAAGCACATGAAAAGATGCTCAACATCACTAATTATTAGAGAAATGCAAATCAAAACTACAATGAGGTATCACCTCACTCCTGTTAGAATGGGCATCATCAGAAAATCTACAAACAACAAATGCTGGAGAGGGTGTGGAGAAAAGGGAACCCTCTTGCACTGTTGGTGGGAATGTAAATTGATACAGCCACTATGGAGAACAATATGGAGGTTCCTTAAAAAACTAAAAATAGAATTACCATATGACCCAGCAATCCCACTACTGGGCATATACCCAGAGAAAACCGTAATTCAAAAAGACGCATGCACCCGAATGTTCATTGCAGCACTATTTACAATAGCCAGGTCATGGAAGCAACCTAAATGCCCCTCAACAGATGAATGGATAAAGAAGATGTGGTACATATATACAATGGAATATTACTCAGCCATAAAAAGGAACGAAATTGAGTCATTTGTTGAGACGTGGATGGATCTAGAGACTGTCATACAGAGTGAAGTAAGTCAGAAAGAGAAAAACAAATATCATATATTAATGCATGTATGTGGAACCTAGAAAAATGGTACAGATGAGCCAGTTTGCAGGGCAGAAGTTGAGACACAGATGTAGAGAATGGACATATGGACACCAAGGGGGGAAAACTGCGGTGAGGTGGGGATGGTGGTGTGCTGAATTGGGCGAATGGGATTGACATGTATACAGTGATGTGTGCAAAATTGATGCCTAATAAGAACCTGCAGTATAAAAAAACAAACAAAACAACTAATACTAAACTTTCAATGGGTTATTTGTATGGAAATATGTTAATATAAATGTTTCAGACATTACATGAAATTTCTAAAAAAAATAAAAAAAAAAAAAAAAAAAAATAAATGCACACTCACAGGTGTACTTTAGTTTTTAAAAGTCCCCCGCCATTATTCTCTACCCCACTGTGACCACAAAAACTCTGCCTGCTAATTCACAAGAGGCCTTCAGCCTTGCTGTGACAGCTGTAAATCAGTGACCTTGAAGACAAATATATTAAAGATAAGAATGTTTGCCCTTCTCTGTGCAGATTTGATAACCAATCCCAAAGTCCCTCTAGTATATGGTCATTAGTTGTCAATGGGAACTAAGCTATTTTGGGCTAACTTAAAACCATCATTTGCTCTAAACTACCCGGAATTATATTTTATAGCTATGTTAAGCAAATAAAACCATATTTTTGAAGTTTGAATACACTGAACATAAAAACCTTGGGGACGAGTACCAATACCTTTGCTCATTATGATATGTTTCAACCATTTATAACCAAAATATACCTATGGACATCGAGAATTTGTACTAAAACATGTCTTCATCTTCTCAGACTGATGAGATGCTCAAGGACACAACTCTTTAAAATGATTTGAAGGAAAGTATCCAATTTCACTTACTCTGTCTGCAGAAGATATTTTCCTGACTTTGGAGTGAAAATTTTCTGCTAAACACTTGAAGGAAACCCTCTTCTAAGCTACAATAATAGGTGATATCGACTGAGAATTTAGTATGTGTCAGACATGGGTTTTTGTCATCAGCCATCTCAATCCTCAAAACCTCTAAATGTCTTACATGTATTATCTCAATTCCCACAGCGTCATAATGATGGAAAGACTAGCATTCCTTTTTCCATGTGAGGAAATGAGACACAGAAAGGTTAGGGAACTTGCCAGAAAGAACTCAGCCTAGCAGTGGTGGAGCCAGGACTTGAACAAAGGTAGTCTTATTCCAGGGCCCTCTAGCTCCCCCTCTGCATCCACCTCTGAGCTGAATTAACCACTGCACAGTCTTTGGCAGAAGAACTCAAGGGGAGCTTTGTGAAAGATTTGATCCTGTTGTCCTGCATTCTTCCACATGCATTTCTGAGGCCATTATTTGCACTAATAAATGCACCCTAGACTTGAATAGAAAAGTAATCTTTGTTTAGGTAACTCACTAAAGATTCCTCTCTCGCTCCCTCTCTTTCTCTTAGAATCTCTCCCCACTCCCAGCAACTTCTCTGACCATCACTCCTTCCACTCTGGCTGACACTCACCCTACCCGCTCCGGGTTGACAGGACATCTTGCTATTCCTCTACTCACCTGGCCCACTCCTACCTTTCCTGCTGGCTGTTTGCTGTGCTTGGAATGCTCCTCCCTTGATATCCCCATAGGTATCTCCTTGAACCTTTTGAAGTCTTTGCTCGATTGTTACCTTCTCAATAAAGCCAGTGTGGACCTCCCTTTTTAAAACTGCAACCCCCATCCAACCCCACCCTCCCATCTCCCTTAACCTTTCCTATTTTTTCCATAGTACTTCTCACCTTAAAATGTATTATACATTTAGTTATTCATTTTGTGTATGTGTATTATCTGTCTGAACCTTCTAGAACAGAAATTCCGCTTAATTTTTTTTTTTTTGTTGCTCTCATTGGTACATCCCAAACATGTCCAGTGCTCCGCACACACTTGATATTTGATAAATATTTGTTAAATGAATACATAATTTTAGCATAGAACTTTTTCACAAACAAGCAGATTCATTCTTGCCTTTCTATCGTCATTATATGAGCCAAAAATGTCCCTTGTGCCTCCCTAGGGCAAAATTAATTTGCTCTATGAGTACTTTTATTCCATTAAATACTTTTGTTTTTAATTTAAGAAAAATTTGAAATTTCAATTGATATTAAAGGAAAGGATGATGTTAATGTCCGGTCAAAGAAAATATGAATATAAGAGGTTGAGAAACATTGCTGTAAAGCACCTGGCCCAGTTCCAACCATGTAGCAGTGCTCAATAAATTCTGATTGAATGAGTGCTCATTAAGTATTATGGGGTGCATAGGAGATTAGAGACCACATGTTGAATAGTAATCACTGACAATAGTTCACATTAAATTCCATGTAGGAATATTGTGTTTATTGGAGCAAGTCCTAAATAAAATAAGCTAAGGCTTCAAAATGACTGATGAGGAGCATTTGGGACCCAGACGTGGTGAAGCAGAACTCCAACGTACTAATAGGTCTGTAGAAGCTGTTAATATAGATGACGTTATTTGGAGGTTCACTAAGAAATATGGAGTTACTAAAAAGTGAGAAAACCACAGTGTTCTGAATTATATGATGTCACCATTTTCTAGCCAAAATTCATCCTCTCCAGGCTTTTTTCTCATCACTCTCACCCTCCCATCTTATAGATACTTTTCAGGTATTTATTCTAAATACTCAAATGCAGCTTCCTCCCTCGGATCTGTGCATTAACTCTCATAGGACATTCTACTTTACTCAGATAAGTTCGTAGGCAGTGTCTCCTGTAAGACTGAGCTCAAAGTTTACTTGTTCTATGCTTTCCATGACCTCTTACCTGATCTAGGTTAGGTATCTTTCCTCTTTGTTCCCACAACCCCTGTCATATCGTTTATCATAAGAAACTGTAATTGTCTTTTAACCTACATGTCCAGCCCTGGACATACATTATGGGTTTTATCTCTGGGCCCTTAAAGCATAATATAGGACCAGACACATAGTCTGTGCTCTATAAATCAACTTGATTTTTTTCTCTCTGCAAATACATCATAAGGATCTTGAAGACTGGACTGTATTTCTTGCACCTTTGTATGAACTGCATCTTAACACAACATCTGGCACACTTAAGTGCTCAAAAAATCGTCTTTTCATTATTAGCACTTGACTGGAGTAAGATATTATTTCTGAGGATCACACACTATAGATCTGTTAGGGATTAGTTGAGGAGGAACAGGATACAAAATGCTTAAAAATATTAACTAATATGTTGAGTCCTCTCTTACTTTTCCAGGAAAACTCTTACTCGTTGTTTAAGATTCAAGCCTAGCATTGCTTCTTCCAGGAAGCCCTCAGAGACTCACCCTCACATTGTTTCCAGGATATGTTGCTCGTCTGTATTCCCTAGCACTCTAAAGCATGCTATTAAAACTGTTCTCGTCAAGGTCAACAATGAACCATGGATACTGATTCCTTGTGAACTGAATTCCTCCTCCTCATTTGAGATTGTAAACAATTTCTAAATTCTTAGAATTCTCTATTCTTTTGGTTTCCTTGATGCTGCCCTATCTTGGTTCTACCCCATTAACTGTATTTCTTCTCAGATTTCTGCTCAGATTTGTTTCTCTTCCTCTCAACTACATCTTATTTATTCCATTCTTTCATTAACTGGTTAAAGAGTTACGGAGACCTGCCATGTGACAGACATTAACCCTATTGGAACATTTCTCTGTGTCTATCATTTTAACAGTTAAATAAGAAGGTATTTGCTTTATAGAAGAACCCAGGTTTGTGCCCTGCTCTCTTTTCTCTGGGCATGTTTCTCTCTTGGAAAACGTGACCACTTGCATGGTTTTAAAGCTCACTATTTTTATATGGAAGACACCTGAAATCATATTTCCAGTCTTGATTGTGTTCTTAAACTTTGACTCTGCCTCTCATATTTTTAAAAAATTTTCCCATTAAGATGATCCTCTGTCATACCAAATTTAAACAGTTCTTAGATGCTGACCTGATGCCAGGACACAATAGCATCAAGATCTCTTTGAAAAACTTTTGGCCTCAATGTTTCTTAGTATAGAATCTCAGGAAGAAGACTTTATAATGAAAAAAATTACCCATTTTAAATATATTTCTTAATCACAACGTGTCACTCATATCCAAACAGTTCATAATACAATATATATAAACATAAACACACACATACACACACGTCACTAAAGATTAGTAAGTTGACCCAATGTCCCAATGTGATTGGAAGAGAACCAAAAGACAGTTTCAATTTAATACTGATAAAGTTTTTACTGGCCCTTGATACCATCTTATGGGTGCTGTGCAAAGGAAGGATATTTTGTGTTGCAGCAAGACTTTTTATTTTGCAAATTTGAAGACTTTTCCAGCCTCTTTGTTATCTCTCCATGTCAGCATGGAAATTTTATCCTTCACTTACTCCCTAGTTTAGCTCATTCTAATTTATGGTTTTAAACACCGAATTCCAGCTTCAATCTTTCTCCTAAGCATCAGATTCATATTTCTCTCTGCCTACGCAATGTTTTCTCTAATCATCTGAGATACATTGTAAATTTAAATACCTAAAAATGGAACTATTTTTTTCTCACCTTCTCTCTCAATATGATTCTTTCTTTGCCTTCCTTATCCCAATAAACGTACAATATACACCCAATTCTTCAGTCAAAAGCCTAGGAGAAAACTTTGATTTCTCTTTTTTTTCCCACATCCCACTTTTTAATCCACCAGCACATCCTGTTGACTCTACTACCCTCAAATACACCTTGAATCAACTTGCTTTCCAGCACTTTCTTCATTACCATCCTAGTCTTTCATCTCTCTTTCTTAGCTATTGAGAAACCCTCCCAAGTTGTTTCCCAGAGTTCACTCTGGCTTCTTATTGGCTCTTCTCTACCCCAAGGCCATTGTGATACTTTAAAAACAGAAATCAGTTGATGTGGCCTTACTCACTGTTCTACCCCCATTAAAACCATAGCATTTGGGACTTCCCTGGTGGTCCAGTGGTAAAGAATCAGCCTTCCAATGCAGGGGACATGGGTTCAATCCCTGGTCAGGGAACTAAGATCCTTCATGCCATGGGGCAACTAAGCCCACACACTGCAACTACTGAGCCCATGTGCCTCAACTAGAGAGCCCACATGCTGAAAACTACAGAGCCCACACACTCTGGAGCCCATGTGCCACAGCTAGAGAGAGAAAACATGCACGCCATATCTAGAGAGAAGCCCAAGTGCTGCAATGAAGATCCCGCATGCAGCAACAAAGATCCCACTTGACACAACTAAGATCTGACGCAGCCAAAAATATAAATAAATAAATAAATAAAATATTAAAAAAAAAAAAATAGCACTTGATAAAACCCAGTCTCTCTAGCCCCATCTCTGCCCCTGGTTCCATAAACAGCATCTTCCCTGATCTTCCTGCTGTCACTCAGATATGCCAAGTTCATTCCATCTAAGGGATTTTCACCTGCTCTTATCTCTGCCGAGAATATTCTTCCCCATATGCATTGTAATGTATGTCTATGCTCTAATGTCACTCATTCAGAATTTGTCTCTCGCCACCCTATCAGAAATAGCACGCCTTTTATCTCTTTCCCTACATAGCTTTATTGCCTAAAATCGCATTCATGTACTCATGTGTTGCCTTTCTCATCCACTGAATATATGCTTTATGAAGTATTTTCCATATCTATAGCAATGTTTGTGGGAGAGTAAGAGGTCCGATATTTGCCAAAAGAATGTACAAGCAAATAATGCAACTCTCCATCACCAGCTTCTTCATGTCCTAGAGGAAAACACTGGAAACTACCAGAATAATTATAAAGACAAAAGAACCAAAAGAAAGGGTCCAAGAGGATTTCTGCAGACTCCTATTATTTTGTCCTCTGTGGTATTTGTGGAGAGCAGTTTCTAGATCAAGGCACAAAGTCAGGTCAGACCAACATGCCCTGTCGTTCAACACCCTAAGACATCTCAGTCAGTTGGTTCTTGCTGGTCTCACGAGGAAAGAGTCCTACCAGCTCCAGAGAATTGTCCTTGAGTTAGATCTTCTACTGAAATATTTGGCATGTTCTCTTTCACACACAATTTTTTTGCTTATTCAACTCATTCCTGCCAATCTCTTTCTTCATTCACTAACATAAAATCATTTCTAACACAGTATTGTAAAAGCACTCAGTATTTCAATTAAGGTCTGCTTTTATCAGCTAAATAAACACTTCTAGGCTGAAGAAATCCAAGGCTGGTCACAAATCTCTTTGAGGATTGACTACTTTAAAAGTCTAAAAAGCCATGTGTGTTCATGTATGTGACACTATCATTCTTTACTTAGGCACCTGTATTCATTTCCTAGGACTTCCATAACAAAGGACCACAAATTTGGTGGCTTAAAACAACAGAAGTTTATTTTCTCACAATTCTGAAGGCTAGAATATCAAAGTGTTTGGTTGGTTCCTTCTGGAGACTCTGCCAGAAAATCCGTTCCTTGACTTTCTCCTAACTTCAGGTGACTGCTGGCAACATTTGGTGTTCCTTGACTTGTAGCTGCATCACTTCAGTCTCTGCCTGCCTTCACATAGCCTCTTCTCTGTGCATCTGTGTCTGTTTTCCCTTCCTTCTTTTTTTTTTTTTTTTACAGACTTAACTGGTTTTAGGGCCCACACATACAGAATGATCTCAACTCAAGATCCTTAACTTAATGACATCAGCAAAGATTTTTTTTTTTCTAAACAAGGTCACATTCCCAGGATCTATGATTAGGGCATGAACATATCATTTGGGGAGGAGGAGTCACCATTCAACTCAATGCAGCACCCTCATTTCAAAGACTGGTTCAAACCTCTCCCCATGACTTCAGCTCGCTGTCTCAGCCTCATTTCCTGGTGTCAACAATGTCCACAGCTGGATTTATGGGAAGCGCACAGGGCCACCCTCCCTCCTTCCAACACTGCCTGCTACACCAGTGCAAATGACCCAAGTGACCTTTTCCAAAAAGTAGATGATCATTTGAACTGATGGTTACCCCTCCCTAAGAGAACATTAGTACAGTCCCTTTTTGTCTCTCTTACGGCAATAAGTCTAAGATGTGTTCTTCCATCTTCTATTGTGTAAGTTCCCTAATCAGATTCAAGCTCTAATTCCTACCAAACTCCTCAAAATATTTCCTCTGGAATTTAAACTCTCTAGGAAGAATAAACCCCACATGTTATATATTCAACCTCTTCACAGAATATTCCCTTTGCCTTCTGTTCTACAAACCTGTCTCTCCCCTGAGGTCACACTTCCCTTGTAGCCCTCTCAAGAGATGAGTCTTCTTATCTTGCTGGGTCTGGGATAAATGTCCTCCTTGGTCTCTGTTGCCAGTTCCAGAAGATGGCTTCTTTCTCCTCCCTAAACCTCCCGGTCTTTGATACATATACTCTCAATTTTTTTTTTAGAAGCAATAAACAAGCTTTATTGAAACATAGATTTCTTTCTTTTTTTTTTTTTAAATCAGGTGTCTTTTTGAAAAACTGAAGTATAGTAAATTTACTATGTGTTAGTTTCAAGTACACAACAAAGTCATTCAGATATATATATATATCTGAATATATATATATTTTTCAAATTCTTTTCCATTATGCATTATTATAAGAGTAGAGTTCCCTGTGCTATACAGTAGGGCCTTGTTGTTTGCTTAGTTTATATACGGTAGTGTGTATATGTTAATCTCAAACTCCTAATTTATCTCTCCCTCCACATATAGTACTCTCAAATTATACCTCTCACTATTTTTCTTTGTCACAATTTTCTATCTTTCTGATCAATCCCTCTCATTTTTAAAAGTCTTTAGCACCCGAATTAACTCTTAACTTCTCCACTATACTCCTATTATCATTTTCAGTCCTCAAAATCCGTCTAATATTTGGCTTCTCAATAGCTTGTCTTCCTCTTCCAATCAACTTATAGGACACCCCACCTTTCTTCCTTTAACTGTTCATCACTCCCATATCGTTTTGTTTTGTTTGCTTTTGTTTTCAGATTTTATCTTTACCAGTAACTAAAACATCACTAAGAGCTCCAATCCAGCATCCGGTCTTCTGGGTAGCGACACCTGCTCTTCCATTCAAGGACAACTTCACATCTGTTAACACTGCCACCTTCCACCCCCTTCTTCCTTCAGCTCATCACTTCTTCTCTTATCCAGTTCAGAGTCTTTGGTCTATTGTTATTATCATCACTCCTTCCATTTGCCATTCTCTTCCTTGCCTATCATTCTCTCTATCATACTCTTTTGCAAAATCCCAACCCTGGTTTAAATCCAACTTTTGCTGTTCTCTCTTGCACCCATGCAGATGATTGAGGCTGGAGAAATCACAGTACCTGCCAGCTGGGCTTACTCTAAATTTATGATCTAAACTCTGCTTAGGAAACCTATTAGCCCAGCCAATTCACTCTCCCACTCTCTAAAACAACTATTTCTCACCTTTTCTTCACTCTTTAAAATACCAAATGCCTTCCTCCTTCTCATTATCAGCTGGTGGCCTTGCTTCTCATTTTTCTGGGAAAATAGATGAACAGAGACTATTTTCAGTCTCATGGCACCAAATCTATTAACCCCATCTGCACTCTTATATCTGACCATTCTTCTCATACAGTGAATGAACTCCTCAGACCCCTATCTAAGTAGATCCCTCTACTTATGACCTGAATCCCATTTATTCTTTTCTCTAAAGTATTTTGCACCTACAATTTTCCCATTTTCCCTGTTTCCTTTTAGGCAATCAACCATTCCTTCTCTATTGGGTCATTCTCATCAACTTGAAATTACACTTAATAAATGCCCAACCAAAAAAAATTTTTTTTACCTTGCTTTAGTATCTTCTCCAGTTACCATGCTTTTTTCTTCCTCTTTTTGTCAAAATTGACAGCAAATGTTGTTGCTTATACTACCTGTTTTCATTTTATTACTCTGCAATCTCTCTTGAACTCAATCCAATTATGTCTTTATTCCCATCATTGCCCTAAACTACCTTTGTCAAGGGAGCTAATTCAGTGGTCAGTCCCCAGTACTGATCTTACTTAACTCTTCATAGCATTTGATGCAGTTGACCTCTCCCTCCATTTGGAAACAATTTCTGCACTTGGCTTCTGAAATATTCAATCATTCCTGCTTTTACTTCTACCTCCTCAAAGTGTTCATTTCTTAAATTCTCTTCTTCCCAACCACTAAATGTTGGGAGTTCCTCAGGGCTCGGTCTTCAGAAACCTCTAACTTACAATCACTTCCTATGTAAATTCACCATTCATGCTTGAAAAACCATTCAGATGAACTGATGACTCCTAAGTGTTTATTTCAGCTCTTATTTCACCTTTGCACTCCAAATTCATCTACTCAGCTACTTATTTGAATCTTTGCTTGGAGGCCTAATGTGCATCTCAAACATCACACATCCAAAATTCAAATTCTTGTTTTACCTCTCAAGTCTGCTGCTTCCAAAGTCTCCCTCAGTTTCGTAAATGACACCACCAACCACCCAACTTCTCAAAACATTTTAGAAGCATCCTTAATTTTTCTCTTTTTCCCTCATTCTGTCTGATGCATCAGCATGGCATGTTTCTTCCAAATACATCCAAATCCTGACTATTTCTTACGAATGCCACCACTTCTGTCCTGCCCCTGGTAACCATCACCATTGATCTGCTCCACAGTAATAAGATTCCTAAATGCCCCTCTGCTTCCTCTCTGCCCTCTACCATCAACTATCCATGCAGCAGCGAACAAAATCTTAAGAATACATAAGGCAAATCAAGTAACATTGTTTTATTTCACTCTAAGTAAAATCCAAATCCTCCACTATGGCCTCTAAACTTTTGCATAATCTGGCTTCCTACCTCATCTTGTAACCTTCCTATCAGCTCACTGCACTCTGTCCAAACTTGCCTGTTGTCTGTTCTTCAAACACACCAAGGGTAGTTCAGAATGCCTCAAGGCCTTTGACGCATGCCATCTGCTGGCTGGCTCTTCCCACGGAAACTGGCATGCTCTTCCGTCTTCACTGCAGCCTTTTTACAACTATCACCTACTCATATTGGAGTCCCTTACAATCCCTTCCAAAAAACTCCTCTCTCCCCAATTTCTTTCTCCCCATTCTTTGCTTTACTTTGTTCTCACAGCATTTATCATCCATTGACGTTATATTTTGAAGAACAATTTTGGATTTATAGAAGAATTGCGAAGATGCTATAGAAAGTCTCCATATTCTCCACATCCTGTTTCCCTTGTTATTAACATCTCACCTTAGTACATTTGTCACAACGAATGAAACTATACTGGTTTCGCCACTCTCATTATGCAAAGTCCATGCTTTACTCAGATTTCCTTAGTTTTCACTTAAGTGTCTAGGATCCCATCTAGGACACCACAGTACATTCACTTGTTATGTCTCCTTAGGTTCCTCTTAGCTGTGATAATTTCTTACATATTACTTGCTTTGGATGACTTTTAAAGTTTTCAAGAGTACTGGTAATGTACTTCGCGACATGTCTCTCTATGGGAATTTGTATGATTTTTTTTTCTCATTTTTAGCCTGGGGTGACATATTTTGGGGAAAAAAACAGCAGAGGTAAAGTGCCATTTTCATCCCATCATATCAAGGATATATACTATCAGCATATCACTGTTGATGTTGACCTTGACCACCTGGCTGAGGTTTCACCACTGTAAAGTTATTCTCTCCCCACTCTTTTTCATATTTTACTCTTTGGAAAGAAATCATTATGTGCAGTCCACACTAAAGGGGTGGGAAGTTATGCTTCACATCCTTGATGGCTGAGAAGGTATTATAGTTATATTTGTCAATCAGTGTATTTTCTCCCTCCCTCATATAATACATGCCCAGGTTGAGAAGCTGATTCCCATTGCCTAAGAGTTTCCAGTAGAGCTCCTAACACACCCTGGTTCCCACTAAATATTAACTGACTGAATGACAATGTCCCACCGGATATGCCTATTCATATGTCTGACGCTCTACACAGGCACTTTCATCTACCCCTTCATTTACCTCTCCTTCCCTTTTCCCATATTTGGGAGATAAATTCTCACCACTCTTATAACCCAGTTCTTTATATCTGCCTGCATTTAAAGACAAATTCACATATACACTGCAGTCTACTTAGCATATAACTATATTATTGTGCATATTACTCAACATTGCAATTAATTCTTCCCACCTCTGTCTGCTGACACTCTGATGAACTCCTTGAGGCTTGTTCACCTTTGTTCACTCGAATGCCTAGCAGTGAGCCTGGACTAGTGTGAGGTGTTTCTCAACATTTGTTGATCGCAGGAGGTGACACTAGACAAATAGCTTGAATCCCATTGTCACACGGTTCACTTTTTCTAGACTATTCCAGGCACCTGACCTGAGTCATCTGCTCACAATGCATCCAAATCCTTTTTTTGACTAGACAATCCTGATATGAAATGGCTCTTTCTCTTTCTGAAATCTACCTCAGAGCTTTGTTGTGTCAAAATCAGCAGGACCCCTTTCATGACAGGAACCCTGGAAGGATTGGCTTATGAGCTGAGGCCATGGCAGAATTGAGACTGAAGAAATAAAAGAGAAGCTGAAATCCAAATCCACAAGCATAACAATCTAGTCAGCATTTTAGCCAAGGTTAGGGCAAGTAACATGAGAGAAACAGGAAGAATATAGGGAAGTTTTGTGGGTTTTTTTTTTTTTTTTTTTTTAATCCCAACGTCCTTATATGCGCAGGCTGCATTCCCTGAACTCAGCCTCTGTGATTTTATGGTACACTGGTCTCAGCCTTCCTGCAGGTGGACTCTGGTACTAGATACTGAATGAGAATGAAGGGCAAAAGAAGCTTCCAGAAAAAAAGGATTGCTCATCAGTAATCATACATGACACTTTTCCATGCCTACCTACAACACAGATTCCAGGAATTTGGTAACATTCCAGATATCCAGAGTAACATGAATATCAACTGTTCTCATGTGTTAAATAATATGATTTTTTACAATTTACTTTCAATTTTAAATAATTTTTCTGGTTACAAAAGCAAAAATATTTATTCTAGAAAACATGGAAACATAAAACAGTTGAGAAAAAAATAAACATTTACTCATATTTACTCACTTTGAAAAAATGAGTTGATATTTTAATGTATGTGCTTCTCTTTAGGTCTTCATAAGCACATTTAAAACAGCTGAAATACAATATATAATCACTGTGCTGTATACCGGGAAATAACATAGAGTTGGAAGGCAATTATACTTCAAAAAACAAATATGGGAACATATGTATATATATAACTGATTCACTTTGTTATAAAGCATTAACTAACAAAACCAAAAAAAAAAAAACAAAATAAACAAAATTATAGAAAAAGAGTTCAGGTATGTGGTTACCAGAGGTGGGGCACTTGAGGGAGAAAGAATCAGATGAAGGTGGTCAAAAGGTCCGAACTTCCAGTTACAAGATAAATAAGTCCTAGAGATGTGATGTATAACATGATAACTATAATTAGCACTGCTGTATATATCCATATTATATATGAAAGTTAGAACAAATCCTAAGAGTTCTCATCAAAAGGAAAATATTCATTTTCTCTGTTTTAAACTTTATACCTCTATGAGATGATGGATGCTCATTAAAATTACTGTGATTACTTCATGACGTGTATAAGTCAGATCATCATGCTTACACTTATACAGTGCTGTGTGTCAATTATATCTCAATAAAACTGGAAGGAAAAAATCAGTTTAAATACATTTGTATGTACAACTTTGTACCTTGTTTTTTCAGATAACATTATAAAAAACAATTTTACATATTAAAGGAAAAACAACTTCTGAAGGACAAAATTTCAAATGACTCTGAGGTGTCTCATCACGTGGATAACCCATGGTTTTCCAGTTCCCCCGTTGGGGGAGGTTACACTTTCTTGTCATGACAAATTACGTTGTAATTACATTGTTGCCCCAAGACTGGCCCCAGCAACAGCGATAAGCACGGAAGCCTGAGGGAAAACAGAAACACAGTGACTTTACCAGAGCCTCTTACCCAAAGAGGTGATAAGTTAGTTGGGTCTGAATATGAATTGGCAAGGTGACAAAGAGGGAGGAAGGTGTTGTAAAAAGAAGGAATAGCATCTGAGGAAATACAGAGGCTTAATAATTCCAGTGATTTGGAATCACTACAAGGACATTTTTCTATTTTTAAATAATTTTAATTGTTGGAGGGTCCCTTTTTTTAACTCTCGAGCAAATATTTTCTCAATATAACTCTCACGACTAGTTCTGCTTTCCAGGGCAGCACGGAATAAGTCCGTATCTCCTACAACATGCCAACCCCTTAAACATCCGCCGGCAGCTACTCAGTTTATTCTTAGATTCGGGTAATTGTCAGAGTCGTGAATGAATGAATAAAAGGGAGTCTGTGATGCCGGCAGAGCACTAAGATGGAGCCAGGAGCCGCTGGAAAGACTATGCACGTCTCTACCTGGATGGAACGTGCACTTCGAACTGGGCCAGACCCCAAAAGCATCCGGAGAGATGGCTTACCCAGCGAACTCTTGCCTAGTAACAGCCTCAGCAACCAATCATGTGTAGACAAGAATGGCTCTAGTCTGCCAGCACCAATCGGAATTCTTGCAAAACAATTTATGTAAATTTCCTCCTTTGCCTTTAAAAACTCTTTGGTTTTCAATTCTCCTCAGAGCACATTTGAGTTCCAACCCAAATCTGAGTCTCCTGAATTGCAGTTTCTAAGGCCCCAGATAAATGCTTTTGTTGCCTTAGAGCACTGGTCTTATATCTCAGTCCACAGAGTGAAAAAACAACCACAACCACCTCAGAGATTGTCCACTCCACTCTTCTGATTTTGTAAATCAAGAAAAATTAGGTCCAGAATAGGATGATCCCCAGTCCCCCACATTTGGTGGCAGAGCTGAGCGGATAAATCATATTCCCAGCCCCCAATCCACTTCTCTTTCCAACACGCCGCTGTCACTTCTCCGTGGTGAATCTTCCCACTTCCTCCAAGGACTCTTTTCCCAGCTCTTCTGGATCTCGGTCTCCTTCCCCCAGTTAGCCCCAGTAATGTTTTACAGAAAAAAATTGAACCCTTAGTATTTTTCATAGGTGATTTACGTTAACACTGCTCAGTGGATTCTCGCAATTTCTTGACCCAGCATGTCATCCTCTCTCCACAGATGAGAAAACTGAGGCTCTGAAACACCAGGCCTTGCAAACTATTACGAAGATGGTAAGCAGTAAACATAGGATTTAATCTCAAATTTGTCTGTAGTTCCTTGAAGGGGAGCAGAATTGGTTGCACAAAAATATGCCTCTTTGGCCTAAGGATTATTTTAGACTGATTATTTTTTTTAATTTTAGTGAAGTATAGTTGATTTACAATGTTGTGTTAATTTCTGCTGTAAGCAAGGTGATTCAGTTATATATGTGTATATATATGTATATATATATACAATCTTTTTCATATTCTTTTCCATTATGATTTATCACAGGATATTGAATATATTTCCTTGTGCTATACAGTAGGACCTTGTTGTTTATCTATTTTCTATACAGTCATGTGTATATGTTAATCCCAAACTCCTAATCCATCCCTACCCCACTAATTATTTTTTAAGAAAGTGTAAACACAGGGAAGGTTCTGAAAACCAAGACAAAGTTACTTTTTGCAAGAAACGTTTACATTTATAAAGGAAGTCTCCATTTGTAAGGATGTCTCCTTTTCTGTACCATGAAGAAAAGAAGGACGACTCTCAACCTGGACTCTCAACCTCCAGAAACACTTATCAATGGGGAAGCCTAGGACTGAAATCTGCAAAACAGCCACACCCTGGTCTACTGTGTTTTTCCTGGTCACCTCTTATGACAGCCAACCTCCCAATCTTCTTTTGTCTTTAGCTGGAGATGGTGGCTTGGGCCACCTCAGAGTTACTCAGTTTTCCTGGGTATCTCCTATATATACGGGAGGTATACATGTTATTAACCTTGTTTGTTTTTCCTGTTAATCTGTCTTTTATTATGGGTTGGGGGGAGGGTCTCAGTCAAGAACCTAGAAGGGTAGAGGGAAAATTATTTTGCTTCCCCAACATCTTCTAATTCAAATGATATTTGTCCTATTTTGGTTTGGTTTTGTTTAAAATCCTCTAATTGTTATACAACTAATTTATAGTAAACAGTAACTAGAATCCAGATGTCCTGGTTTCTGTCATTTTTTCCCCCTTCTTAACCACATTATGACACCCTATAGAAGCAGTCAGCCCCAAATGAGATCTAGATCATTGTACATGGTCTGCTTACCCAATCATTTAAATTCTTCCATCAGCCATCAGCATGGGCACCAGACTCTGGATACCTGTATCTCAGTGCTAAAAAGTCTCTGGTTTTAGCCTGCATTTGACTTTTCAGGGATCCCTGTGTTTTGCTAATGCCTTGTTGAATCAGGTAAAAGCTCAGGTCTTCTCCTCAAGCCAGGTTCCTAAATACTCTCACCAGACGCAGCACAAAGGGTTAAGCAGCAGGGTTGTTTCACCACTGGATAAATGCTAGGTTTGTTTGACTTTTAAATTAAGAAGTGTTGTCAGCCTTAACAGCAAGATCATTGTGAGTTGTTTGGTAAAATGGTTAATGTACTACTATTTATTTTAATTCCCAAAAAGCCACAGCCTATAATTAAATGTTCTCTGCTCAACATGTTCTCCTGTTGTCTTGCTTCTTAAAAATAAACAAGGGGAAAAAAGTGGGTAAGGGGTTGGAGACCTTCCCAGAGACCACTGGACAGGACTCCTGGAACCATCGCCAGCACTGCCCACTTGGGAACCTCCAAAACATATGTGCCCTTCTTCCCCCCTCTCACAGGTACATTGGCACATTGAATCCACATTGGAAAAACTTTCTGAAGTCACAGAATAAGAGACACTGATGCTTTGTAAATATAATGCAGGTGCGATATATATTATGTATGTAACCATTTAGCAGGAAGTGAAAATATGACCACAATTCATTCTAATCCAAATAAAGTTTCAAAATGGAATCTACCTTACAATGAATTTCCCTCTTTTGGGGTCTTCTGTTTAAAGAAATAGTTTGGTGCAATGGGGAAAACAGGAACCAGAATGAAGATCCTGGAGTGGTGATAAAAGTCAATGTTGTGGAATCAGGGTGCAGGTCACACACCAATTCTGCCTCAAGTTCTTTCAGGTAAGAGACGAGTTCATTCATTACTTTACTTAAGAACTTTTTATTCAGTCTTTCAGCACTGCCAGCCCCACTTCTAGGGGCTGTGAACAGGAAGTCCCCATCCTGCCCTCAAGCGTCTAACACTCTAGAAGAAGGAAAATGAAGAAGAAATAAGAAGGCCAACAATAAAACAAGCCATTTCTAAAGAGTGCCACTTATTGTGAAGACCATACAACAGGCTAAGACAGAAAGTGATTTATGGTACATGAAAGGATTGATGCAATGGGGAGCTCTGGGAAATTTCATGGAAAAAGCACCATTTTAACTGTCCTTTGAATAATGGATTTTTCATGCAGAAACAGGGGCAATATCATCTCAGATGGAGAAAATGGCAAAAGCAGTGGTGGATAAAAGGAGGGAGCTGTTCTTATTATAAGTGTGTAAAATAGAAAGTCTGGTGGCTTTCGCTACCTCAGAGATGTCAGAGAAATGAAATTACTGTCCTTTCCATGGTCTTACAGATTCCAAAAAGCCCATCTTTTTTCACTTTTATTATTGGTTGTAATAATCCCTGCCTTCAACTACCTAAAATAGCTTTCTAAAACGCTGCTTCTCAAATTATTTTGACCACAGCCTCCTTTAAGAAAGACTGATTTTGTGATCTAACACCCACATTTCACAAAGCAATACTTACTTATACTACTTATAATGCATTTTAATGTTTTCTTTTCCATTCTACTTGATTCTCTTTCATTAAGAAAACATGGTCATCTGGAACATCTCATTTAATTTCATGGTCCTCATGGATTCGAAACCCCTGTGTACAGCCCCCGGCTATAAAGCAAAAATGTCCACAGGACTTCCCTGCTTTCAGGGGCTCCTTACTGTGTTCAGGATAAAGTCCAAAATTCCAAGCAGGGCTGAAGATCCTGACGATCCGACCCTTCCACTACCACCCGCAGATTATTTCTGCGCCTCCTGGTTTATTTATACTATACTTCAAGCCTGACGTCATATGGAATTCCTGCAAAAAAAAGCTTCCTCCACAGCTGCTAGTCTGAGCTTGGTTTCCAGCCCATACCCTCTCATATTTCTCTGAGTGTACTTCCAGGGAAGTGCTCAGGTTATTGCATTATATATTTGTTTCCTCTTCTGTGCCTCTCTGCAGCCAAGACAGGGTCTGAGTTTTTAATTTCTGTATCCTTGATTCATGGAGCCCAGTAGGCATTCAAGTAATGTTTGGTTATCGAATAAATTTAAAAAGTTTCAATTAATAGGCAAACGAACATAATAATCTCTTCCCAAGGTACCTATTAGTTCCATATATCCATATATAGTTTCCTATATAGTTGTGAATCATCTAGAGATTTTGTTTCCCTTAGTATACTCTCTGCTTCCTGAGAGGTGACATTCTCAGACACATAAATGAAGAATTTGCCAATCAGTATGTTTTAGTTGAGTACAATCTTTGATTCTGTGGCTGGTTGGTAAGGTTCTGGAAGCCCTTCTTTCCTAACAATCTCAGAGGTTGGAGAATCTATGTTGCCTCCTCCTGTGTTAAAGGGTGGAGAAGGTTAACTGGAATATCCTTGTTTCAAAGTATCTTAGAAGGTTTATGTATCACTGACAATTACCAGAAGAGTATAGTTTTCCAATCCTTTATATAGCTAAGAGTTAGGCTTATTCCTGCACATTTAATGATTGATAGGAGGCATCCTATAGGATTTTTGAATGGGTAGTTCTGAGATAAGGAAGGTTGTGTTAACAGTAGGGCATGTGGGTTTATCACATTTCAGTATCTGGGAAATATGTATGCTGAATTTTTCTAAACGTGGATAAAAATCACACAGAGTTTATATCAAAATACAAGTCACTGCTTTCTCAGAAAATAAGACAATGCAAAATAGCACCCTTATTTTCAGGTGTGCATGATCCTACATACTAATATGCTAATTAATAGATGAAATTGTGGCCTTCTTTTATTATGAACCCAGTGGGAATTCCATTAGTGACTTTCCTGGGTGAAGAGGTTGATAAAATCGTGGTGAGACACATGGTAAATTCTTTACAAATTATGAAAAGCAAGGGAATTTGACAGTTTGTCCTTTGAGTTTGGCTTACTTGGGAACATTAAAAAAAATAAAGCCATAAAATGCAAAAGATACCACTCTTGTCTGTGTAGGAGAAAAAGAAAGAAAATTCTAGGGATGAAAATGACTTTAAGCTGAGCTCCATTTTTTGCTCATCAAAGCTGGTAATAACAGTAACATCTTACCATCACTCAACTACCATCAGCAGCTCAGCCGCAGAGAGACAATGCCCATTGACACTGGGATACTTGCTCTTCCGGCAGCAGATGACTAAGTAGAGCCTCAGCAACCATGAAAGGAAAAGGAGAGGTGAGCGTGAATGAGGAAGAAAAAATGGGGAAAAATGTTACATTCTCTTATGCCACCTCTCCTAGTCTCTATTTGTGAGACTTCACAATTCTAGGTTTCTCTTTTCACAAAAGAATGTTTCTCAATCTTTTTAGATTAAAAAGTTATAGCAGCAGTAAAAAATCTCATTAGCTTTAAATTTATAGATGCAGACCAAATGTGTCTGTGCACAGGAAATGTAGGGGAAATGTCAGTGGATTTGTATATTGCCACTGCTTCTTTGTCCACACGGATGAAGCTGCACTCCTATATCATCAAAACCATGCTTAGCGATCTGCTTGTACTTTTCTTGTAGCAACTAAGACAACTCAGGGGATCAGAGATGGCTTTTTGTGCATAGTGGATCGCAGTGACCATGTCAGGTGTTGCGCTCTACCCCCTTCAAAGGCTCACAGCCAGTGATGGGCTACTAAAGGAGAACAAAGGCCTGGCCATCTTGGCCCAACTCTACTGAGCCATTCAAGCTCCCAAGCTTCCTGGGAGGTCAGTCAAGGCTGTCACTGGGGCTGCATCAGGGTTAACTTCCCCTCTGCCCACTCACCTGTCTGTCGCCTACTTTTCACAGGGGTTGTTCTCAAAGGCCGTTCCAGAGAACCCAACTTGCAAGATGGAAACACAACAAATGTTTGTTGGATGGTGATGATACGGCAAACGACGACAGAACTTATTTTCTCAGTTGAAGGTAAATGCACTTTCTATTATCTGGGAGAGTGTTAAGGTATTTTACCAACTTACCCTTTGACAGCAGTAGGTTTTGACTTGTATGTGCAGAACTTTTCATCTAGTTTGATGCTACAAAATCAAATAGAAGCCATTGAGTTGGGAATCAGGATGATGCTATGATTCAATGCACAAGAGTCAGACAGCCTAGATGCAGTCCTCATAACTTAACATTGGTGTGCCCTTGGGTGGGTTAATCAACGTCTTTAAAACCAGGTGTGCTCACTAATGAAACAGGGATACTAGTAATACTACCTTATACACAGAGTTTCCACGAGGACTAATAAACATATGAACACAAAGTGCTCAGCACACTGCACAGCATAACATGAGCATCCATTGTGTGTTCTCTCTTAAACCTGCTGAGTGATGCAGCGTAAAACCCAAAGTCCCCAGTGCCTACAAGACCTTAAGTGACCTGGCCTCCTGTTGCTTCTCCAACTTCATTTTTCTTAGCACCCTCCCCTCACTTGCTGTTTCTACCACACTGGACTCTTTGGTGTCCTGAAACATCTCACTAGCACAACCCTTTCTTATGATTTTGCATTAGTTGTTCCTTCCCTTGGAATGGCTTTCCCCCACATCTTTTCTAGGTCGTTGCTCAAAGGCCACCTTTTCAATGAGATTCAGCTTGAGTATCCTATTTTAAAATCGCAACTGGTCCCCATGCCCTGCCCCCCAAAATCCTGATACTCTATACCCAGCTTTACAGTTTCTTTTTCTCATTGCACGTATGCACTTTCTTTGTGAAGCGAGCTATAAAACAAATACAAGAAGAAATAAAGTACTTTTACTTTAAAAATATATATAATTTATATGTATATATATGCACACATAGTTATACATGTGTTATACATGTCTTTGGTGTGTTTATATACATACATGTATATTGTTGTTTAGTTTTTGTTCATCTATGAAGGTGGGAGTCTGCCTGTTTTATATACTGTCTCATTCCAAGTATCTACAAGAGAGTCAGGTATATAATAAGTGGTCAGTAATTATTTGTTAAATAAAAGCCTAGTAATTGGGGCCCTGAAACAAATACTTCCAGTGTATAGTGTACTGATTATTAACAAACTAGAGATGTTTCAACCAGGTGAATTTTCCAAAATTTGTCTTGCATACTCTGTCTGTGCTAGGCACAATGCTAGCTGAAGGGAATATGGAAATGAAGAAGATGCAGTCCCTGCACTTAAAAAGGCGGAGCATCGTGTGCTGTACCACCAGGAACATGTTTCCTGTTACCCTCAGCTGAGAGTCCA
Organism: Balaenoptera physalus; assembly: GCF_965194825.1. Lineage (NCBI taxonomy): Eukaryota > Metazoa > Chordata > Mammalia > Artiodactyla > Balaenopteridae > Balaenoptera > Balaenoptera physalus. The sequence continues at coordinate 12,073,772 of NC_138885.1, forward strand.
GTCTAAGAATAACACTTCCTTGAAGAAAGTCACCTTGTCCAAGGCCATGTGCACTTCCTGGAGGTAGCCTGCATCCAATGACTGGTCAAGGAGGGACTATGCAGAGGGACTGGTCCACTGTGAAGGACCATCCCAGTGTCCAAGCTCCTGATGAAAGGGATTGAGGTCTTCATCGTGGCTGCAGCACAGCCCAACCCCTCCCTCTACTCAGTCCTGCTCCCTTTACTCATCCTGTGGTGTTCATGTTAAACACTTCCCCAGCAAGCTTTCTGCATCCTAATCTCCATTTCAGAATCTGCCTAATCTCAGGTCCCAAGCAACCGAAACTGCAACACTCATATTTTGTTCATTTTTCTATTGCTGTGTAGCAAATCACCACAAACGTAAACAGCTTGAAGCAAGACAAATTGATAATCTTCTGCATGATGTTCTTCTGCACGCTAAGAGTCTAGCATGTCTCACCTTGGTCCTCCACACTGGGTATCCCAAGGCTGATGTCAAAGTGTTGACCTTACATCCTCATCTGGAGGCTTTACTAGAAAGAATATCCACTTACAAACTTTCTCAGGATGTCACCAGAATTCATTTCCTTGTGGTTGCAGGACCGAGGTACCCCTGTCTTGCTAGCTGCCCATCAGGGACTGCTCTTGGCTCATAGGGGCCACTCTGAGGTCCTTGTTCCATGGCTTTCTCCATCAGCCCTCTCACATTCTCACTTTGGAATCTCTGACTTCAGAAAGCTCTCAGTCATTTTTAAGGACTTCCCTGATGAAGTCAAACCCACTGAAGAAATCTCCTTCTTAATTAACCCAAAGTCATCTTATTGTAACCTAATCATTGGAATAATAACCATCATATTCTCAGATCTCTCCCACATTTAAAGGGAGAAGGTTATATATCAAGGGTGGGAAACTTGGTAGCCATCTGAGGATTCTGTATACCATACACATTCTAGGGAAGGGAGAGAGAGATGAAAATGATTACAGTGTGATCTTTGCTCTATTTAAGGAAAATTCATAGCACAGAAGTAGCGCAGAGAGTCACTGAAAGTCAAGAAATTTCATCTCTAAGGAAAGATGGTATTTGATTAAGAAAGTGAAAGCAAGAGGAGTATTCCAGGCAAGGGAGAGAGCCTGAACCAAAGCCTAGAGACAGATGAAAGCATGATGTGCCCAGAGCACTACAAAGAATTCAGAATCCATTGAACATCTGTGTCCATGGCCTGGAGTTATATATCATGAAATGTACAAAAATGGAAGGCCTCAAGAGGCTTCAAATTTAAATGTCAGGTAATTCCTTAAAAAAATGATCAAACTTGTAATCAACAAATGTGGCCCAATCAGTATGAATTTACAGATGGGTATTAATTACTTGGGGAATCCCAGAAGTCAGAGAAAAATTATTCTTTAAACCTTAAATATAGAGAAGATTTGTGTAATGGTGAATTGAAGGTGGGAAGTCTGCATTTCAGGCTGAGAAAATAACATGAGCAAATTCAGGAGATATAAAGGGATTTTCATACTGAGAAGACAAGGGTGACAGAATTGAATGAAGTTTGGACCCTATCCTAGAAGACTCTGAACATCAAACAGAGGAGCTAACATTGGATGGAAGGATATACAGAAAGCTAGTGTAAATTCTTATAAAGGGAAGTTATAGGATAAAAAACTACATTTGCACAATTATTCTGGGGCTGATAGACAAGGTCATTCAAAAACTCTTGTTTTTTGTGGTCATCTAACTTCATGGGCTTTTAAAATTTCTAAAATTTTTATACTAGTTTGGTATGCTGGAGGCTCTCTTCCCAGCTATATATCACTGCCACATTGCTTGTGATTTATTGCTATTATTGTATTCCTTACATCATTTCAGTGAGATTTTTGGGTAAGGGAGAGGTAAACACATATGTTTAGTTAGACTTCATGAGCCATAAACTCTATATGTTTTACACAGTTAAGGTTATTTTCTATATGTATTTTTTAACATGTCACATTTAAATTTAAGAATTACCTATGCTATTTTTAAAAATCTCCATAAATATGTTTTGATGATTGTATGGCACTTCATAATATAGTTATACTACAATTTGCTTAGCTTATCATGGAATATTTAAGATGTTTCATCTATCTGTCTGTCTATTAATTTACTTATTTGCTTTCATATATAAAACTCCATCTCATGGGGAAACATTGAAGAATGAAACTTTCACAGAAACTTTTCCCATTATAAAATAAACTTTAGAAAAAGGTCACCAGAAAAAATTAACTAGGAAAAAGTCTACAATATTATTTTTTAAACTTTGAGATTTTATGAACAAAGAAAGAGAGGTGAAAGCGGGGCTTAGGACAGATCTTGGTACCACCTCCACTTCTGGAAGATTACTATGGAAAGAAGAAACTTCTGACAAAGCCTGAAAACTATGACTACTAATTTGGAGAGAACTAAACTGAAAACATAAGAAAAACTATCAGAGAAAATTGGAAATTGTTTTTCTTAATACTATAAAAACCTCCTAATTGGCTTAGTGTCTCATCAAAAGTGGGGAAAATGAGATTTTTTTTCTAGAGCTGCATGCTGGACTGAGGGAACCAAGGAAGGGCCAGGTTATAACCTTACTGCACACGCTTATATAGACACACACACCCACTCATGCACATATGCACACATATACATGCACATGCACACTCCTAGGCACAGAGTATCATGGTGCAGACATTTAGTGAAACTTAAATGAGCAAAGACCAAATTCTCCAGTGAACCTGGATTAAACCACAGCTGCATTCTCCCTCTCCTACCTGTACTGCAACCTCCCGATGCATTTTACAACAAAAATGTATACAATGGATATGAAATACAGCACAGAATGAAAACAAATGAGTGAGAAAAGAATTCAAAAAGGAGAATAAAAGGAACATAGGATACAAAAATAAATGACATTGAACAAAGATGGCGGAGTAGAAGGACGTCCTCTCACTCCCTCTTGTGAGAACACCAGAACCACAACTAGCTGCTGGACAGTCATCGACAGGAAGACACTGGAACTCACCAAAAAAGATACCCCACATCCAAAGACAAAGGAGAAGCAACAGTGAGATGGTCGGAGGGGCGCAATCACAGCAAAATCAAATCCCAGAACTGCTGCGTAGGTGACTCACAGAGTGGAGAACACTTATACCACAGAAGTACACCCACTGGAGTGAAGGTTCCGAGCCCCACATCAGGCTTCCCAACCTGGGGGTCCGACAACAGGAGGAGGAATTCCTAGAGATCAGACTTTGAAGGCTAGTGAGATTTGATTGCAGGACTTCGACAGGACTGGGGGAAACAGACTCCACTCTTGGAGGGCACACACAAAGTAGTGTGCACATGGGGACCCAGGGGAAGGAGCAGTGACCCTATAGGAGACTGAACCAGACCTACCTGCTAGTGTTGGAGGGTTTCCTGCAGAGGCGGGGGGGGGGGGTGGTGGCTGTGGCTCACTGTGGGGACAAGGACACTGGCAGCAGAAGTTCTGGGAAGTACTCCTTGGTGTGAGCCCTCCCAGAGTCTGCCATTAGCCCCACCAAAGAGCCCAGGTAGGCTCCAGTGTTAGGTTACCTCAGGCCAAACAACCAACAGGGAGGGAAGCCAGCCCCACCCATCAGCAGACAAGCAGATTAAAGTTTTACTGAGCTCTGCCCACCAGAGCAACACCCAGCTCTACCCACCACCAGTCCCTCCCATCAGGAAACCTGCACAAGCCTCTTAGATAGCCTCATCCACCAGAGGGCAGACAGCAGAAGCAAGAAGAACTACAATCCTGCAGCCTGTGGAACAAAAACCACATTCACAGAAAGATAGAAAAGATGAAAAGGCAGAGGACTATGTATCAGATGAAGGAAAAAGATAAAACCCCAGAAAAACAACTAAATGAAGAGGAGATAGGTAAACTACCAGAAAAAGAATTCAAAATAATGATAGTGAAGATGATCCAGGACCTCAGAAAAACAATGGAGACAAAGATCAAGAAGATGCAAGAAATGTTTAACAAAGACCTAGAAGAATTAAAGAAACAACAAACAGAGATGAACAATACAATAACTGCAATGAAAACTAGACTAGAAGGAATCAATAGCAGAATAACTGAGGCAGAAGAACGGATAAGTGACCTGGAAGACAGAATGGTGGCATTCACTGCTGCAGCACAGAATAAAGAAAAAAGAATGAAAAGAAATGAAAACAGCCTAACAGACCTCTGGGACAACATTAAACGCAACAACATTCCCATTATAGGGGTCCCAGAAGGAGAAGAGAGAGAGAAAGGACCCGAGAAAATATTTGAAGAGATTATACTTGAAAAATTCCCAAACATGGGAAAGGAAATAGCCACCCAAGTCCAGGAAGCACAGCGAGTCCCATACATGATAAACCCAAGGAGAAACACGCTGAGACACATAGTAAACAAATTGGCAAAAATTAAACACAAAGAAAAATTATTGAAAACAGCAAGTAAAAAAGACAAATAACATACAAGGGAACTCCCATAAGGTTAACAGCTGATTTCTCAGCAGAAACTCTACAAGCCAGCAGGGAGTGTCATATATATAAAGTGATGAAAGGGAATAACCTACAACCAAGATTTCTCTACCCAGCAAGGATCTCATTCAGATTTGACAGAGAAATCAAAAGCTTTACAGACAAGCAAAAGCTAAGAGAATTCAGCACCACCAAACCAGCTCTACAACAAATGCTAAAGGAACTTCTCTAGGCAAGAAACACAAGAGAAGAAAAGGACCTACAAAAACAAACACAAAACAATTAAGAACATGGTCATAGGAACATACATATCGATGATTTCCTTAAACGTGAATGGATTAAATGCTCCAACCAAAAGACACAGGCTTGCTGAATGGATACAGAAACAAGACCCATATATAGGCTGTCTACAATAGACACACTTCAGACCTAGGGACACAAACAGACTGAAAGTGAGGGGATGGAAAAAGATATTCCATGTAACCGGAAATCAAAAGGAAGCTGGAGTAGCAATACTCATATCAAATAAAATAGACTTTAAAACAAAGAATGCTACAAGAGACAAGGAAGGGCACTACATAATGATCAAGGGATCAATCCAAGAAGAAGATATAACAATTATAAATATATATGCATGCAACATAGGAGCACCTCAATACATAAGGCAACTTCTAACAGCTATAACAGAGGAAATCGACAGTAATACAATAATAGTGGGAGACTTTAACACCTCACTTACATCAATGCACAGAAAATCCAAAATGAAAATAAATAAGGAAAGAGAAGCTTTAAGTTACACAATAGACCAGATAGATTTAATTGATATTTATAGGACATTCCATCCAAAAACAGCAGATTACACTTTCTTCTCAAGTGCACACAGAACATTCTCCAGGATAGATCACATCTAGGGTCACAGATCAAGCCTCAGTAAATTTAAGAAAATTGAAATCATATCAAGCATCTTTTCTGACCACAATGCTATGAGATTAGAAATGAATTACAAGGGAAAAAACGTTAAAAACACAAACACATGGAGGCTAAACACTACGTTACTAAATAACCAAGAGATCACTGAAGAAATCAAAGAGGAAATCAAAAAATACCTACAGACAAATGACAATGAAAACACGATGATCCAAAACCTATGGGATGCAGCAAAAGCAGTTCTAAGAGGGAAGGTTATAGCTATACAAGCCTATCTCAAGAAACAAGAAAAATCTCAGATAAATAATCTAACCTTACACCTAAAGGAACTAGAAAAAGAAGAACAAACAAAACCCAAAATTAGCAGAAGGAAAGAAATCATAAAGATCAGAGCAGAAGTAAATGAAATAGAAACATACAAAACAATAGCAAAGATCAATAAAACTAAAAGCTGGTTCTTTGAGAAGATAAACAAAATTGATAAGCCATTAGCCAGACTCATCAAGAAAAAGAGGGAGAGGACTCAAATCAATAAAATTTGAAATGAAAAAGGAGAAGTTACAACAGACACGGCAGGAATACAAAGCGTCCTAAGAGACTACTACAAGCAACTCTATGCCAATAAAATGGACAAACTGCAAGAAATGGACAATTCTTAGAAAGGTATAACATTCCAAGACTGAACCAGGAAGAAATAGAAAATATGAACAGACCAATCACAAGAAATGAAATAGAAACTGTGATTAAAAATCTTCTAAAAAACAAAAGTCCAAGATCAGATGGCTTCACAGGTGAATTCTATCAAACATTTAGAGAAGAGCTAAACCCATCTTTCTTAAACTCTTCCAAAAAATTGTGGAGGAAGGAACACGCCCAAACTCATTCTATGAGGCCACCATCACCCTGATACCAAAACCAGACAAAGACACTACAAAAAAAGAAAATTACAGACCAATATCACTGATGAATATAGATGCAAAAATCCTCAAAAAAATACTAGCAAACTGAATCCAACAACACATTAAAAGGATCATACACCGTGATCAAGTGGGATTTATCTTAGGGATGCAAGGATTCTTCAATATATGCAAATCAATCAATGTGATACACCGAATTAACAAATTGAAGAATAAAATCCATATGATCATCTCAATAGATGCAGAAAAAGCTTTTGACAAAATTCAACACCTATTTATGATAAAAACTCTCCAGAAAGTAAGCATAGAGGGAACCTACCTTAACATAATAAAGGCCATATACGACAAACCCACAGCAAACATCATTCTCAATGGTGAAAAACTGAAAGCATTTCCTCTAAGATCAGGAACAAGACAAGGATGTCCACTCTCACCACCATTATTCAAAATAGTTTTGCAAGTCCTAGCCTCGGCAATCAGAGAAGAAAAAGAAATAAAAGGAATACAAATTGGAAAAGAAGAAGTAAAACTGTCACTGCTTGCAGAAGACATGATACTATACATAGAGAATCCTAAAGATGCCACCAGAAAACTAATAGAGCTAAAGAGTGAATTTGGTAAAGTTGCAGGATACAAAATTAATGCACAGAAATCTCTTGCATTCCTATGCACTAATGATGAAAATCTGGAAGAGAAATTAAGGAAACACTCCCATTTACCATTGCAACAAAAAGAATAAAATACCTAGGAATAAACCTACCAAGGGAGACAAAAGACCTATATGCAGAAAACTATAAGACACTGATGAAAGAAATTCAAGATGATACCAACAGATGGAGAGATACACCATGTTCCTGGATTGGAAGAATCAATATTGTGAAAATGACTATACTACCCAAAACAGTCTTCAGATTCAATTCAATCCCTGTCAAATTACCAATGACATTTTTTACGGAACTAGAATAAAAAAATCTTAAAATTTGTATGGAGACACAAAAGACCCTGAAGAGCCAAAGCAGACTTGAGGGAAAAAAACGGAGCTGGAGGAATCAGACTCCCTGACTTCAGACTATACTACAAAGCTACAGTAATCAAGACAATATGGTACTGGCACAAAAACAGAAACATAGATCAATGGAGCAAGATAGGAAGCCCAGAGATAAATCCACACACCTATGGTCAACTAATCTATGACAAAAGAGGCAAGGATATGCAATGGAGAAAAGGCAGTCTCTTCAATAAGTGGTGCTGGGAAAACTGGACAGCTACATGTAAAAGAATGAAATTAGAACACTCCCTAACATCTTACATAAAAATAAACTCAAAATGGATTAGAGACCTAAATGTAAAACTGGATACTGTAAAACTCTTAGAGGAAAACATAGGAAAAACACTCTTTGACATAAATCACAGCAAGATCTTTTTTGATCCACCTCCTAGAATAATGGAAATAAAAATAAAAATAAACAAATGGGACCTAATGAAACTTAAAAGCTTTTGCACAGCAAAGGAAACTACAAACAAGACGAAAAGACAACCCTCAGAATGGGAGAAAATATTTGCAAATGAAACAACAGACAAAGGATTAATCTCCAAAATATATAAACAGCTCATGCAGCTCAATATCAAAAAAACAAAAAACCCAATCCACCAGTGGGCAGAAGACCTAAATAGACATTTCTCCAAAGAAGACATACAGATGGCCAAGAAGCACATGAAAAGCTGCTCAACATCACTAATTATTAGAGAAATGCAAATCAAAGCTACAACGAGGTATCACCTCACACCAGTTAGAATGGGCATCATCAGAAAAGCTACAATGACAAATGCTGGAGAGGGTGTGGGGAAAAGGGAACCCTTTGCAGTGCTGGTTGGAATGTAAATTGATATGGCCACTATGGAGAACAGTATGGAGGCTCCTTAAAAAACTAAAAATAGAATTACCATATGACCCAGTAATCCCACTACTGGGCATATACCCAGGGAAAACCATAATTCAAAAAGACATATGCACCCCAATGTTCATTGCAGCACTATTTACAATAGCCAGGTCATGGAAGCAACCTTAATGCCCATCGACAGACGAATGGATAAAGAAGAAGTGGTACATATATACAATGAAATATTACTCAGCCATAAAAAGGAACAAAACTGGGTCATTTCTAGAGATGTGGATGGATCTACAGACTGTCATACAGAGTGAAGTAAGTCAGAAAGAGAAAAACAAATATTGTATATTAATGCATATATGTAGAACCTAGAAAAATGGTACAGATGAACCGGTTTGCAGGGCAGAAATTCAGACACAGATGTAGAGAACAAATGTATGGACACCAGGGGGGGAAATGGAGGTGGGGGTTGGTGGTGTGATGAATTGAGAGATTGGGATTGACATATATATACTAATATGTATAAAATGGATAACTAATAAGAACCTGCTGTATTAAAAAAAAGTCATTATCTTTCTAAGAAATATGTGTAAACAAAATTGCCTGAGGTTATCAAAGTTTACGTCTCTACAATTTTGGAAATATGTTGGGATTTAAGATAAACACAGAATAAACCTGTAATGGCTATATTTAAAAATAAAAAAAATAAAATAAATGACAGACCCAATCTAGATGGAAGCATCATATAGTGAATTAAAGAAAATTTCCAAGTAGGGCTTTAAGCTAGAAATAAACTTTATAACAATATGAAATAATGAATAATACTCTTTGCTCTGCCCTTGTATTATTGAATTATGTCTGCTATTCTTTTTCCTCATTACCTCATACACCATGCATAAGTCAACAACAGTAAGAAACAAACGTGTATAAACAGTGCATAGCATAAGCAAAAAAGAAATGATCTCCTCAAAATATGTCAAAGAAACAAAAGTATGAACATGTATACTTTTGATGAATCTGCATCCTACAATTATTACCAAATAGAACATCTATCTGCATTTGGTGAATAGTGACTTTTGAGCTTTCCTTGAGTAAAATAGTGTTTGATTTCTTTTTCTATCTAAAGGGTACTTTCTGTGGGTCTTCTACAGCAAAAAAAAAAAAAAAACAAAAGGAATGTTGAAGCCTCTGCCTCCCTGAAAATGAGACTGCTTGTAGTTACAGATGGAGACTTTCCCAGACTCCGTCCACTTAGGTTTCATGATACCCAGAACGAAATTTCATCCATGGCTCGCCGTTACAGCTTCGTTATATAATCAAGACCAACATTATGAATTAGACATTAATACTCCATTTCCCTTGATAAAACTAACATACCAAAAGGTTAAGCAACTTGCTCAAGTTTAAATAGCAAATAAGAAAAGATCTAAGCCCTGAAACCAAGTCTGTCTGATTCCTGAGTCCACGTTCTTCCTAATCAATGAAGTCAACTTGATTTGCTTTTCTCTCCTGGTCTTCTGATGATAATATACTGGTTTCGAGTTCACACTCCTGTTAGTGGCAATTGCTCTCAGGCAGCTCACATGTGTCCTGATGGTGTGATGTGTAACCATCAGCCAAACACGTAAGAAAACTGAGCAGGTGCAAAAATCACATGAAGTGTGTTACAGGGACACCAGAAGGGTTTCCATATTTACTCCTGGAATTCCCTCTGTAATTCTTCTGGGTTTTCCATCCTTTGTCCTCATTTTATAAGGGGGGAGGTCCTGATAAATAAGTTAATAGAAACACTATTTGCCAAGTTTCATTAATGGCTTTACATGTAATGGCATAGATTCTGGAGCCAGATGGCCCAGCTTGCATCCACTGGACACAGCCTTAAAGGAGGTCTTGGATTAAAATACTGGATTTTAAAACACACCTCCCCGTTTTCCCTTATATTTAATTTTTGTGACTTAATATCCAAAACATGTTTTGATGGTCTTAATACCTGGGGGGTCTCAGCTCAGGGATTTTAAAAGACTCAACTTTGTATTACAGTGGAAAACAATAATGGGGCAATAACAATAATGAGATAGGACTAGTTTTATGCCTTGGATACCTTATCATTTGCTACGAACTTGAGTTTCCACAAAGAATAATACTACATTAAATGTGTGCCTTAATAATTAAATTACTTAATACATTCTATGACTCTAAATGTTAGTTTTCCTTCTCTTTGCTCCCGAATTTCATGGCAGAATTCTTACAGAATTCTAGAGCTCCTAGCAAATGGACCAACAAGAACCTGGTGCTTATTACTCTTTCCATGTTTCAGAATCATTGATTTTTTTTTTCCCCCTAACCTATGGGTTAGGTAAATCAACAGTATCTTTCTCTTTGCCTGTCACAAAAGAGTACTTATTTGGAGGCAAGTTACAAATAGCAAGTCATCCTAATATACTGAGTCCAAAGATCTGCTCTAAGTTGTGTACTTGTCACAAATTCTGGGATTTCTAGCATGCCTAAAGAATAGTGGGGCAAGCCATTGGAGACCTACTTGCAGGAGAAAACAAGACTCACCCTGGAAAAGAACTCAGCCAATGTGGAGTGAGAGTTCAGATATACAGACTTGACTGTGGGTCTGGGTTAGTGGGGAAACTTAATGTACAATATGATGTCTGTAAACCATCCTGGACTCTGTCCCAGCTTCTACAGATCACTACCAGAGTACAGATCCCTATAGTGAGAGGAACGCAATGAAGCTACGTGGTAACTGGAAAGTCCTTCTGTCACAAAACTTTATAAAGTTCTAAGAATACATAACATATAAAAGAATTTGAAAAAAATAGATATATATGTATGTATAACTGAATCACCTTGCTGTACACCTGCAACTAACACAGTATTGTAAACCAACTATACTTCAATAATAAAAAGAACACATGATTGTGTTGCATATAAAACAAGATGGTATCCCAAGTGGAGACGACAACTTTTTCCCACAAATGGGGGTTTTTTACAGTATGTGGACATACAGAATAGGATCAGATATTTAGTTATATATTGATGGCAGAAGACACCTGGCATTCGAGTATCAGTGCATAGGCTAGATTTGGAAGGATGTAGGGTAAGACAGCAGAGTAGCTGCTGGAACAAAAGAGGGAAAATATGGGAAATGCGTGGTTGAGTGAACCACACTCACAAACCCACATGTGATACCCCTTGAGGATGTCTGCAGCCAGAGGAGCTTGAGATGCTACAATATGAATGAAGATAGATACCTAGTTCTGTCTGTTACCATTTTTTTGATCCTGTTTATCCCCACATGGAAGTAGCCATAGAAATAAGTCTTCAAGAAGTTTATTGCCATCCATTTCCTTTGTGCGTGACCTTGCCCTTTGAAACTAAATTGATTCCTAAATAAAAAAAACTGCAGGAAATTTTTCTACCTGAAGCAGGGCCTTATATGGTTTGGAGCGTGGGAGATATTTGGTCTTCTGAAGAGGTTCCTCATTTAATCTCTTTATGAAAGACATTTCGAAACACCTTTAATCCAATCCCACATTGGCACATAAGAAATGTGACCTCAACCCAAACATTGTGCTGGGTTCCCCATGCTGGCAACTCTGAGTCCACATCTGCTAAACCCAACCACATCCTTGGGGAAAAAGTTCCACAGAGACAACATCTCCTTCCTTGGATCAGGATGTAGAAAACAATCACCCATTTTCATTGCTAAGCTAGAAGGACATAAAGGGAAAATGGGCCAATCTATTATTGCAGAACATAGATAAATGTATCTCCGTAGTCATTAGGAGGCCTGGGATTGCCTCTGGCTATGACACCATCTTTGGACCATCCTGACCCGGATTGCCTGGCTCTCTTAGGGACACTATTAGCCCTTCCTTGTTCCAGCTCTGACCCTGACTACATCCATCATCTGTCTCCAGAACTGTTCTCCTTATTTGACTGTAAACTCCTCTGCATGAAGGACTGTACCTCACTTATCACTTGTTCAAGAATAAATGGTGATTCATCATTAATAATATTAATGAATGGGCTTCAGCCTTAGTGTCAATGTAAAGATGAGCAAACTCCTAATTATAGATTTTGTACAAAAGCCTAAGAGGACTTAAATATGGGCCAGCTGTTCCTCTGTGGTTCTATCCACTTACTTAGAACACATGGTTGATCTGGCCTCTTCAAATTCTAACTTGTATCAAACTTTGTGTTCAAAACTTTTTAATTATTGCTCTGAATCCTTCTGTTTTCCACTTAGTGTTCAACAATGGAACTTGGAATGTGGAATGCCCCTGCCAGCTTCTCTCAAATTTTCTTCAGCTTTCAGTATTCACAGCTGCAGAGAACCCAGAGCTGTTCCTATTAGCATGTCAATGACATCAAACAAAGAGCTTCCTAAGTAGACGCTTAGGGGAGATTTCTAGTGAAGGGAAAATTGCCATAATGTTGGTAAGTGGGTGAGCTCCCACTGTCGAGGGGAAGGAATTATGGGTGAGAGGATATGCCTGACTAAATGCAAAGCCCATTAAGGCATATTGCAATTAAAGTTTATTCTGTAAAGACCACCCCAGGAAAATGAGCCTCCTGGGGGACCAAGCCAAGCACCCCATCATGTCCCTGGAGGGGTAGGATGGACCACTGCTAGGTGGGGTTGCAGAGAGAGGAGAGTGAAATTCTAGGCTGGCTTCTCTTCTCTCTCCTTTCCACTAGGGCCCCTTTCTCCACTTTACTTACCTCAGACCAGTACAATCAGTTCCGACACTCAGCTCAACCTCCTCAATGTGGAGAGAAGGTATACATTCTCACTTGTGTTCACTCCACCTGATAAAGGTTTTAAACTCCAGACCATCCTACTTATGTGTTGTTGGTTTCTATCCCTGTATAGTTTCTGGGCTCAAACTTGTATTCTTGAAGCAAAGTTAGTGAAGAGAGTGGCAGTCGTGTCTATTGATCACCTACTCTGTGACTGATGTTAAGGTAAATGATGTATGTGCAATCACATTTAATTCCAGAAAGAAATTTATCTACCTCTTCTAGAGAAAGTAAAGCTATTGATTTTAGGCCTCATATATGTCTACCATTTACTCCCAAATGCACCCTTTAGTGGTCTTTTCTGTAATCCAGTTATTTTTTCTGCGGGAGGTTCTTCATCCTCTCACATTTTATTCAACATCCTGCAACATCCCCAGTCTCCCCTTCAGCTTTTGACCCCACTTCCAGTCTTAGTGTTGTTTTTTTGTTCCTATCTGGAGCATAACTATGTGGAAACTCCACTTTCTTTCCAATAGTCATCAATTAGATTTTCAATCAACAAAAATATATTGAACGACTGCCAGATCTTATTACATTAGGTGCTGGGAATATTAGGGATAATTAGATTTAGTCCTTACCACCCAGGAGGTAACAGAGACACGTAATCAAGTAAAAGATGATACAGTGGAGTATATACAATGAAAGAAGAAAAAGCAGGTGGAGGTTTTGTGGGGTCAGAAGCTTAACAGTTTGGGATGTACTCGCCAAGAAAAAGAATACAAAACTCCAAGCTAAAAAATCACTTTGAATGTCAATGATAAAAAAATTCAAATACAAATTACTTTAAAAATGAACAAATGTGGGCTTCCCTGGTGGCGCAGTGGTTGAGAATCTGCCTGCCAATGCAGAGGACACAGGTTTGAGCCCTGGTCTGGGATGATCTCACATGCCACGGAGCAACTAAGCCCGTGAGCCACAACTACTGAGCCTGCGCGTCCGGAGCCTGTGCTCCGCAACAAGAGAGGCCGCGACAGTGAGAGGCCCGTGCACCGCGATGAGGAGGGTCCCCCGCTCGCCGCAACTAGAGAAAGCCCTCGCACAGAAATGAAGACCCAACACAGCCAAAAATAAATAAATAAATAAATTAAATTTAAAAAAAAAGAACAAATGTCATAAAAATCACAAAATCTAGAAAACAGCATAGCTTTAATTAACAAACTGACATAACTCTATAATACATACCTTTTGTCTACATTTATAGTTGTAAATTTTTTTATTGCCTTTTTGTATGACATCAATTTTGTAACATTATAAAGGGAATAGAAAGATTATTCAATATTTCTTCTAGCAGCTTGATCCAAGTAACTTTTTAAATTTTCTGATAGTTTAGAAAAGTTTTTTTTTATATTTCTTTCATCTACCAAGTTCTTATTGATAATGCCACATACATTTTTAGTATGGCTTTCAAGTTTAGGGGAAAATATATCAACCTTATTTGTTACATGAACTATGAGATTTGGGAGAACTTCCCTAGACTAGCCTCCTGCTCCTCATGGATCAAACCTGGTTTCCACTTAGCTGCATACATACTTCTTTTCTGGCACCAAAAGACACATCTATTTTGTGACATCCCTTGGGCCCTGTGCCTTTTTTGTCACTTTGTCAATTGATCTAACATGGCAACTGTCTGGGCTGCTGTTTCTATGCAGTATATAAAAGTGACAGTTGAATGATTCTAAATATACAAAACTAAATGCATTTCTGACTCAACTTCCACTTAGTTGGATCCTAAGAATGCCCATGCCATTCCAATAAGTGGGGAAAAATGTCAGGGGAAATTGGAATGCAAAGATACATAAGACCATGGTTAAAACACCTCTTTCCTGTAAAAGGTGTTCATTGCCTGCAGTGCTGGGCTCCTGGCTTGGCGGGGCTCCTCCTTTTTTGTTCCCAGCATCACCCTCCAAGGGCACAAGGGCATCATGTATTAGAGCAAGGGAGGGTACCCTCTAAAGAGATGCAGGCAAGTGCATCAGTCACTCTGCTACTGCAGGAGAAGGGCAATGCTCTTAGATTCAGGCTGTGCTGGGGTTAAAGCTGAGACCCAGGACTAGGAGCCTCCATTGTTCATCTCAGCCTTCTCTCCATCCCCACCAGCCCCTCCACAGGCTGTAATTTCTTGTTCGATCTCTTGGGAAGTTTACAAAGCAAGACTTCTGGCTTGTGTGTCCAACAAAAAGGAAAACCTACAGTTCCCCAGCTCCCTTCTACTGTCTTGCTATGATTCTTTCTTACTATTGTAGCTTTTTCTAATATTGCTCTTTGATTTGTGGCCCTGCTCCGACTTCCCTCTGAGGATTACTGCTGCTTTTGCTAGTTTGCTCAGTTTGGGTTTTAATTCTTGCTGTATTGGGAGGAATTTCTCTAAGGATCAGTTTCTGGAGCCGGTTTAGAGATTCGACAATTTTTTTTTTTTTCAGGGTCTGTTCTTTCTTAACACTCACAGGAAATCAGGGCATTTCTGTGTCCCATTTTCCCTGGCAAGGTAGCCTTACTGGTTGTATTCTAGGGTTACCCCACCTCCCGTCCCAGGCACCAGCTCCACCGTGCACAAATGACTATTTTCCACTGAAAATCCAAATTCAGTATAATCGTGAAAAGAAGACTGTAGGAAAATAGAACAAAACAAAAGGGAGTAAGAAGATCATTCCAAAATCAATAAAAGCAATAACAGAAAGTCAGAAACTTAAAGATTCAGCTCATGGCCCACCTCTTCTTTGTTGCTTTGCTGATCCTTCATCCTTAAACTATCCTCTCTCCCCACCCCAGGCCTTTCCCCTGAGTATCACTCTTAGATGAAGCAGGTGACGCTGTGAGGAGTGTTAGAACACTGCCAACTTTTCAGCTAATACATTCACTGAGATAAGGGAAGGAATTCTCACTCTTAGCTCTACCATGTGTTGAGAGGAAGCCACTGCATCTGTTCAGATTGAAAAGACAGAACTCAGACCAGCCAGTAGATTAATGAAAAATGCTCTGGGCCATCTCTGCAAGTGAGACACTCCCAGTCACTAGAGGGGAATCAGGCAGAGCCTGGGCACTTCTTGTCAGGAATACCATGGAGAGAATTTCTGTAGGTGGAAGTCTGGACTAGATAATAGATATGGTCTATTTCAATGCACAAATATTCTTTTATTTTTCAAGGTGCCTTGAAATCCAATAGAAATATGAAAAAAATTTCAATGGAATGTTCTAATTTGCCAAACTACAACCAAACCCTAATATGTATGCTTTATTCAATTATGTGAAAAATTCAATGGTAAACACACACATTGTAGATGAACTAAATACTGAGTTGGAATTGGGACCAAACTTCATCTTCTCTTAAATGATTGGATTAAATAACATAAATAACTAAATTAAAATAAAAATCTTAATATTCACTAAGCTGAATCTGAATTAAACCAACGTCCTTAATTGGATCCTCAGTTTACTGTAAAAGAAAAAAGAAACTAAGACCTAGGTGACATTGTTGGTGTGCTTATTAAGTGGGATAAAGTATGTGAAAATTGTGACAAAGGTTCAGGTGCAAGGAAAGAGCACAATTAAGATTACTTCCCATCTCCTTTCCCTTCCTTGATTTCTTTCTTGGGATATGGGGGGGGTCTTTGTGACCTCAGTCAATGGGTAAAGTATTTCTATAGTGTCCATCTGGTCTACGTTGGAATGGCGTCTCTCCTATTCACAGATAATGTCTCCTCAGAGATTTGAACTTTTCCTGTATAAAATACGTCCTGAAAATGCTACTTATTATTTGATAAAAATATCTTCTACACTTACCCTATGTATAGTCAGAACTTGTGAGCGTATTTCACTGGTTTTCATGTAGCTCACATAGTTGGAAGTCCGTTGAGACCCTGTTGAGAGAGAGAGAGGTGTTTGGGCAGAAATGAGTAGGTTATATACATAAATGGTTGGACAAAGAGGAAAAATAAATCTCTGTACAGCAGCAGCCTGAAACAACCGCAAAAGGGAAGTCTAGACACCATGGCTACACAGTCCTATCTGCCTTTTGACTCACCCATAGTGCCTGTCTTCAGACCTGAGCTCCATGTGGTGCCCAGTCAAGACTGGCCGGTGTCTCCTACACAGAGAGTGAAGTGGTTGCCTGAGCATTGCTTCAGCACAGGCATTGATGATGCGCCAGGGTGACTGATGTTACGGAGGACAGAGGATGTCTTAGTTGGCATGTGATTCACTCAGAGTAGTTGCCAAGGCTACTGCAGCCACATGGGTTGGTAGTAAGAGTAATAGTTAATATGTATCAGGGACAGTGGTACTCAGCTACTTACATGCATTGCATCATTCCCATCATACTTGGCCCCATTGTTGTCCTATTTACAGATGAGCTCTCTAAGGCTTAGGTACCTCAGAGGATTTGTCTGAATATAGCATTAAAGGCAGAAGCAGATGTCAGATTCAGGTCACTATGTCTCAAAACTTCTGCTCTGTTCTATTAGACTGCGTTGTCCATGGGAAAATTAATACAGTATAATCATTCAGCCTAAGCATTGAGAGTCCCTTACTGGAATTCTGCAATGCTGATTTACCTTCAGTTAACTTTTCCCCACATTGGAATGCAACATTATTTGTGCATATCACAAACCACCCTAAAATTGCATTTAGAAGGCCACTTTCTCAGCTGACTGGTTGTCCCTTATCTAAGAGAAGGTAACCTCAGGGTCTCTCTTCTATAAAGCAACAGGAGTTGGCCAATTTGCTTAGATGCAGCTAATTACCCAAAGTCTTTTCTTTTTATTATTATTTTTTCTTTTTTTTAAAGTCTTTATTGAATTTGTTACAATATTGCTTCTGTTTCATGTTTTGTTTTTTTGGCCACGAGGCATGTGGGATCTTAGCTCCCCAACCAGGGATCGAACCCGCATCCCCTGCATTGGAAGGTGAAGTCTTAACCACTGGACTGCCAGGGAAGTCCTTTGCATTCTTCTTTCAAATAGTCTATGAAAAATTATTGTATGAGAAAATGATTGGAACAGCAGCAGAGATAATTTTGAAGTATGTCTTGGAATTCAGTTTTGGTAAATAATGATAATGATAATACTACTAACTAAGCAAACACTTGAATGCTTACTAAATGGAAATTTTTCATGGGTGAACACATATCCATTGAACTATGATGTCATTTCACTTAAACACACTGTTTTTATAGCTTTGTTTTAGTAAATGGAAAATAATGTAAAGTCCAGGGTTTTCATTACTTCATTTCCAGCTTTCTTTTTTTTCCTCCATTTTGTCAACCATAAATTTCTCCTATGACAAATATCCACAGATTCATCATACAATCCAAGGGTGGGGAGCCAGGAAAATTGGGCTATATATTGACTGTACTATTCACTTAGACTTCTGAACTATTGAAATCACTTAATCTCTGTGCCATAGTTATTCTTTTACACAATGGAGACATATGTCCTGTTCTAACACAACCAAGGCTATTATGAGAATCAGCTGAAATGAAAGTGATTTTACAATTTAAAGGAATTATGCTAATATGAGGTGCTGTTCTTAAGCAAAATAAATGAGCAAAGACAAAGGACAGGGTCATATACTTCTAACCTCTGTTCTCTAGCTACATATAATGGTTATTAATAATTCAAAAGCCCAGAATTGTTATATTCTTTACTTCAGTATAATAGAATGTAGAATAAGAATAAGGTCATCTTTTATTTGTTCTTGTAAATAAATGGAATTCATGGTTACAGTTGATTATTTCTGGTGAGTACTCCATTAAATGTCTGCAAGACCACGAATCCATTCAGACCTCAAGCAATGTAACAGGTTTATCACTTTAAAAGCAACCTCATTTGAATAATTAGAAACTATATGGAAGGTTAAATGAAACATCAAGGCTTGAACATTTCTTTTCTATCAGTGGGACTATCTGTTATTATAAAGCATTTAATCATCAAATGGGAATAGATGGGAATCTACTATGTGTCACACCTTGGAGCAGGTACTAGGGCAAATAATGATGAGCAAAAATTGCTCCTGACCTCATGGGGCTTATGATATAGCGTACAACATAGACGTGAAGCCTGTACTCTTACCAATTAAGGTAAAAATTACAATAGAAAATCTGCTACAGACAGAGGTGCATAGTATTATGAGAAAGACCACTTAATTGGAAGATTTGGCAGTTGGGAGGGCCAAAGAGCCCACCTCTGAAGAAGCGACAGCTGATTCAAGCTCTGAAGAAAGGGTTAGTGTGAACTAGATGTAGAAGGGGGAAGGGAACAGTACACGCTAAGCTCAGGTAACAGGTGAGGGCAGTGGGTGTGAAAATTCCCAGGAAGTAGAAGTCAGTATGTCTGGAATAAAGAGATTAAGTGAGAGAGACTAGTGGTTACAATGAGGCTAGAGATAAAGCAGGAGGCCAGATTATGCAGAGCTTTGTGGTTATACTAGGAACTTGGACTTTATCCTACACATAATGGGAAGTCATTGAGGTCAGTAAAGGGCTATACTCTGAGGGATGGCATGATCAGATTTGCAGTTTTTAAAGTATGTATCTGGCAGGATGACTACTGGATTAGAGGAGAACCAGTGTGTGTATGGAAGACCAATTTGGAGACTGTCGTAGCTGTCTGAACCTAAGATGATGGTTCTTTGGAGTAGGGGGTTGTACCAGTTAAGACAGGTTTATGATGAAATAAAAAACAACCCCCCAAATTCAAGGACATAAAAAATCAGACAGATGTTTAACAGTCATTTATTTAGTATCTGGCATGGACCAGACAACTGCCCAGGGATGCTCTCCCCCGAGCACGATACTTCAGGTTGCTCTGACCTCACAGTAACTACCAGTGCTTCCACAAATCCTAGATAGAAGAGAAAGCCTGGAGAACCATATACTGACTTTTAAGTACTTCCTCAAGGAAGTGACTATGTAACTCCTGCTCTTGTTTCATTAGAAAAAAAAATAAGTCACTTGCACCATGCCTTACATCAAGTAGGTAGGGAATGCTCCATGCAAGAAGCAATAAACTACAGCCAGTCTGTAGCCTTTCCTTGAACCCAGTGGTTCTCAACTGGGTGTGATTTTGCCCCCAAGGAGACATTTTGCAATGTCTAGAAACAGTTTGAGTTTTTACAACCGGGTGGTTGGTACTAAACATCCTACAATACACAGGAAAGCCCCCTATCTGGCCAAATATCAGTAGTGCTAAGATTGAGAAATCCTGCTCTAGCCTCATGCATAACTGAAAATGTAATGCATAGTTGTATCTTCCTTGCCATTCTAAATCAAGGAATATGTAGAAGTGTATGGTACCCTGCTGAGCTTGCTAAGTACTAAAGCATCTGTATCTAAGGTTGTTCAGTGAGGAACCTATATTAACGAGATGCAGCTGCACTGGGTCCTGGGTGCTAGTCACTTATTCTCAAAAGAGCTATATGCTTTTCAAGGGATAAAATGTTAAAAATGCCACAGTTGATGGCTTCCCTGAGATGAAGGTGTCCATCCACGCCTTCTCAGTACGATCTCTCATGAAACATTCATGCCAAGTGCAAAGCAACATTGAGAAATGGGAAACTTCCTGGAGGTTATGATCCCTTTGTTGTTGCTATACATGCTGTATTTTTCTTGTCTTATATCCTTTCTAAATGTTATGTATATTTTGTGTTGGGTGAAGCCTATTGTATCTTGTGAGTGTGGTTATCAATCCAGGCCCAGGACCACTGCTCCCTTTTGGAGAGGGCACACTGTACTAGAACTCCAACTCTTGGTAAGCAGCTATAGCGTCTACCTTAAGTGTTTGGAATTAAGATGAAAAGAATGAACATTTTGAGACATATTTAGGAAGTGATACAGATACTGTTGTTCTCTCCCAGAATCTATTTTGCATCATCTTCTTTGCCAGCGAAGACTGGATTTTGTTCAGGTAACTTCCCTCCCCTCCATGCTTCAGGGTAAGCTGGTTCCAGATCCCTTGACAGTAATTGATTTAGGTATGGGCATGTAGTGTAATTCAAACAAATGATATGTATGGGAGAAGCCAGAGAGGCTTCTGGGAAAATGTTTCTGCATTCTTAAAAAGAGGTGCTTAAGAAGAGATGGCCTTTTTTTCCCACTGGGCATTGTTGAATTTATATGTGAAACTGAGATGTGCTTCAGCAATCTTGCAGCTATAATAGAAATAGTCTGAGGACAAGGCAGACATGTTAATGACAGCAGAGAGAAAAGTGAAGAAAAATATTGGTTCCTGATGAATTACCTCTGACATAACCAACCCTGGAGCTCTCTTACGCTAGGGCTTATTATTATCTGACATTTAAAAAAGTTTAATTTTAAATAAATTTAAATTGACATATTTTTCTGTTAGGTGTAGCTAAAGCATCTGAAGTGATACAGAATTTAAAATCTATAGGAATATAATGGAATAGACATGAGGAGTGAAGAACAGAATATTTAGATTTCTGGGTGGCGGTGGGAGATACGGCGGTCTCAGTAGATATGTAAGGGAGATGCAAGGTTTACTTAGGAACATCAGAAATATACTTTTGGATATGTTGAGTTTTAGCTGCCCTAAATGATATTAGAAGAGATTTCTAGTGGACAGTTGAATATTTATGCCTGTAGTTAAGAGATCTGGGGTGGAGATATCCATTTGTAAGTTATCTGGGCAAAGGTGATGATTCGTGGGTATGGGTGCCTAGCCTAGAGAAAATATACCAAGACAGTAGCCTAAGATGAAACCTTCAAAACTTCAGCCTATATCAACATCCACCTAGAAAAGGATGAGCTTGTGACAGTGGCTAAGAGGAGTAATCAAAAAAAAACAGAATGAAACCAGAAATATACTGTGTCACAGAAATCCAGAGAAGAGAGTGTTTCAAGGAAGGGGGAGAGGTTGACAATAGCAAATGTTATAAGAAATAAAAAAGGCTAAGAGTCAAACATTTCTTCTTAATTTTAAAAATATTGAAAATGAGAATTAGATTTATAAGACTTATCATATTTGTGTAGCGCAATTTTTTCACAAGTATTGTCTCTTTTGAGTCTCCTGACAACTGTTAGAAATGGTTAGAATAATTATTATTGAATCAGTACTGCACAGGGACAGAGATACTTAGATATGCTAAGTGATTTGACCCATGTAGTAACGGAGTAGTCAGACTGGAATTCAGATTCACAGCTGACTAACTCTTGGTCCAGGTCTTTTTCCATACTGCCCCAAAATCCTACTACAATTTACCCCTTTGCCTGCAACAGTGAATTAATTCTGAGTTCCCCAGGAGGAAAAGAAGAGACAGACAGACAGATAGACAGATAGACAGACAGGCAGCCAAAGTAAATATACATTAAACACATAATAGTTCAGGCACTCTGCAACCTGCATCATAGGAAGAACAAATGTCCTGAGACGCCTTTCAACCATACGTCAGCCATGTAAGGACAAAGCCAGCAGTCTGACAGGATAGGATTCTGAGAGACTGAGAGCTGAGGACAGGGACAGATGGAGTGAGATGTGTTCACCATTTGCGGTGGGGGGCAGCACTTTTATTGTTTAGTGAACCACATTATTCCCTTTGGAAACATTGTTTACATATGCTCAAAACAACTATGTAAAATAAGTATTGATAAATGTATTAGTGTGCTAAGGCTGTCTTAACAAAGTACCACAAACTAGGTAGCTTAAGTAACAGAAATGTCTTGTCTCACAGATCTAGGTGATCGGAAGGGTTGGTTTCTTCTGAAGACTTCAAGAGAGAAAATCTGTTCCACGGCTCTCTCCTACCTTCTAGTAGTTTGCTGGCAATCTTTGACATTTCCTGGCATGTAGAAGCATCATTCTAATTTCTGTCTTTATCTCTACATGGCATTCTCCTTCTGTGTGTTTCTCTGTCCAAATTTTCCCTTTTTATAGGACACCAGTCATATTGAATTAGTGTCCATGCTTATGACTGCATCTTAACTAATTGTATCTGCAATAACGCTTTCCAAATAAAGTCACATTCTGAGGTACTGGGGCTTAGAACTTCAGCATATGATTTTTTTTTTTTGAGGACACAGTTCAATCTATGATAAACTTCTCTTAACAATGAGTAAAAATGAAGTCTATGGTTATCTGATGATATGTATACACACACACATATATACACACACATACACACAGATACACACACACATACACACAGATACACACATGCACACATATATACACACACATACACACTCATGCACACACACACATATACACACACGTACACACTCATGCACACACACACATGCACACACACACATATACACACATGCACACATGTACACGTACACACTCATGCACACACATATACACACACATACACACATATACACACACACACACACACACAGGTGTGTATATGTGTGAGACCTCAAGTCTCCCAGGTCAGAGGTACCCTGAAACACATGGTGTTATTATTTACATGGAAAACAGTAGCCAGAGCATTATCGTGCTGCTGCCATGCCCTGATCCCCTCAGGTGACGTACTAAAGTCGGGGTTTTAGCTGCACACGCATACACCTCAGAAAGGAACCATAAAATTTGGAGACTCTGAACTGTGATGGCTCTCCTTGCACATCTGCCCATCCCACCCCCTGGAGAAAGATTACTAATTATCCTGAAACGTAAGAAATTCTTCTCTAAGGGAGAAGGCAAAGGCATCTCTAGGTTTCTTGTCCTGGAACATAGGCCAGTGTCCCTAGAGAGGGGAAGAAGAAGGTTTTACCTTTACTGCCCTAGGGCTTTTTGAGGCTCAGAGAACCTCTGTACCTCTCTGGAGGGATACATTATCTCTAGCTTCCAAGGGTATTTACTATTCAGACATGTCTTTTGTTCAGAAGGGCTGGACCAGGCAGGAACATGAGAAATCCAATGAGAATTTTCTCCCAACAGTTCATTATAAGAGTTCAATTGTGAAGGTGATGAAATTGATAACTAGGATAATGTTCGTATTGAATTTTACATACATCTTTTAAAGGACTTAACATATTACATTTTAGTAGCTTATTTACACATGTGTCTCTTATTAGATTAGAAAATTCTTAAGATCCTAGGCCAAGAATTCTATTTAAATATTGTCAATGACTAGCAGAGCACTTGTTAGCTTATAAGCATTCATTTAATTATTGTTTAATCAATACATAAAACAGAACTTTTCACATATTTTGCTCTGTAACATGTATATTTACTGTCACTTTTTGACCTTTCTAACTTGGAAGGTTAAATGTAATAATGTATCCATTATTTGCCTTCCTTCAATGGCTTTATCATTGCACTGATTCAAATATAACTAAGACTTTTTAATCTTCAAGTTTCTTTCTTTATTTACTTTCCTTCCTGTACTGGGTCTGCCTCTGTCTTCATTTTATCCCTCTTTAATCTCCTAGGCCAAACATTCATGTTTTTAGTACAAATGTTCTAGGTACTTAAAATTAAGTGAATTATTTTTGATTGAAGAAAATAGTATTTTGCAAAATCCAATTAACCTGCTTGTTTAAATGGTTCTTGCATATGAAGAGATGTGTTTCTTTACCAAATGAAAAAGGATTGAAATTTTATTTCAACTCTATCACAAGTTTTAAATAGCACCCTGAAGCAATCTCATTTTTATCCATATTTTGGCCATTTCTAAAGCATTTGTGGGTTGTAATCCTCAATAGTATTTCATGTATACAGAGGTCCATATGGAAGTAACTCACTTGACAAAGTGAGTGACTTTTGGACACAGCTGCTTGGGTTGTATCTACCAACCCATTTGCAGGTGATATCCAACCTCTGCTGATTTTCTTTGTATCATTAAGGTGTGTTGCATGGAAATATAGAATGGAAGAATGAATCTTCACTCTTGCAGATGCAACTCCAAAATGCTAGTGTGCTTATTTATTTAGAAAACATCATTTTATATATTTCAGGTTTTGGACTGGGGCCCTTAAATAACCTAAATACCACTCATTTAAAAAAATTATAATGGCACTCTGTAACAAATCTAAGAACAAACATAGAGTCACTGAGGGCTACTATAGAGTGGCTTACAAGTTAGCTAAAAGAGGAGTGAAATAAGTGAAGAAGGTTTACAAGAGATATATCCTTGTGGATATTTTGCCAATGCCTCAAACTCAAAGAGCATATCTGAAGGAAAAAATAAATTTAAAAAGATATATTGTTTTGGGGTCCAATTTAATAAGCTTTTAAATTTACAGTTATTCACTTAGTTTGACTGAAAACATTGTATTAGTTCACGCATAATACAGATTTTTTGTTTCCTAACCATAGCTGGAGAAGGACAAAATATTATATATTCTCTCCTGTATAGAGTCAGAAATTTTAACTCTGGTTATAGAGTAAACCTGTGTTTAACTCTCATGTCTTACTTGGAGAGGGACCATGGAATATTACATTTAACATCTCTAAGAGTCAGATTATGTTTCAATCAAATGGCAATAGAATAAAATAAAATAGAAGTTATTAGACTATACTACAAAGCTACAGTAATCAAGACAATATGGGACTGGCACAAAAACAGAAACATAGATCAATGGAACAAGATAGAAAGCCCAGAGATAAACCCACACACCTATGGTCAACTAATCTATGACAAAGGAGGCAAAGATATACAATGGAGAAAAGACAGTCTCTTCAATAAGTGGTGCTGGGAAAACTGGACAGCTACATGTAAAAGAATGAAATTAGAACACTCCCTAACACCATACACAAAAATAAGCTCAAAATGGATTAAAGACCTAAATGTAAGAATGCACACTATAAAACTCTTAGAGGAAAACATAGGAAGAACACACTCTGACATAAATCACAAGAAGATCTTTTTTGATCCACCTCCCTAAAGTAATGGAAATAAAGACAAAAATAAACAAATGGGACCTAATGAAACTTCAAAGCTTTTGCACAGCAAAGGAAACCATAAACAAGACTAAAAGACAACCCTCAGATTGGGAGAAAATATTTGCAAATGAATCAACGGACAAAGGATTAATCTCCAAAATATATAAACAGCTCATGCATCTCAATATTAAAGAAACAAACAACCCAATCCAAAAATGGGCAGAAGACCTAAATAGACATTTCTCCAAAGAAGACATACAGATGGCCAAGATGCACATGAAAAGCTGCTCAACATCATTAATTATTAGAGAAATGCAAGTCAGAACTACAATGAGGTATCACCTCACACCAGTTAGAATGGGCATCATCAGAAAGTCTACAAACAACAAATGCTGGAGAGGGTGTGGAGAAAAGGGAACCCTCTTGCACTGTTGGTGAGAATGTAAATTGATACAGCCACTATGGAGAACAGTATGGAGGTTCCTTAAAAAACTAAAAATAGAATTACCATATGATCCAGCAATCCCACTACCTGGCATATACCCAGAGAAAACCATAATTCAAAAAGACACATGCACCCCAATGTTCATTGCAGCACTATTTACAATAGCCAGGTCATGGAAGCAACCTAAATGCCCATCGACAGACGAATGGATAAAGAAGATGTGGTACATATATACAATGGAATATTACTTAACCATAAAAAGTAACAAAATTGAGTCATTTGTAGAGACGTGGATGGATCTAGAGACTGTCATACAGAGTGAAGTAAGTCAGAAAGAGAAAAACAAATATCGTATATTAACGCATGTATGTGCGACCTAGAAAAATGGTACAGACGAACCGGTTTGCAGGGCAGAAGTTGAGACACAGATATAGAGAACAAACATATGGACACCAAGAGCGGAAAACCATGGTGGGGTGGGGATGGTGGTGTGCTGAATTGGGCGACTGGGATTGACATGTATACACTGATGTGTAAAAAATTGATGAGTAATAAGAACCAGCAGAAAAATAAAAAAAGTTATTAGAGTTCTGTACAAGCAGTAAGCAAGTATTATTTTATGTATTATATACACACACACCCTTAAATATGTGTGTGTATATATATATATATATATATATATATATATATATATATACACACACACACATATATATGTAGCTGAACCATGATTTAAAATGTATTCATTCTCTGGATGTGTTTATCAAAAAGTTTGAAAGCCACTCTTCTGAAGGGTTTAATTAATGCAGAGCAAAAGTTTTTGAATAATTTGAAGTTATTTTCTGTTGGTGGTGGTGGTTTTGGTTTTGATTTATAGGACATGGAACTATGGGCACTGGAGCTACTTGGAAATGTGATCTTAAAACACTGGATAAGTTTGTAGCCAGAAGGTTAGCACTTCCAAAAGGGTTCATATTTTTCCATTGGAAATACTGGTCCCTTTAGCAAGGATTATTGGCTCATTCTGAAAACAGGCAACATTCTTCTGCTTTAATGACACATAGCACTTAGCAAGTGTTTGCCTACGAAAAAGCCATGTTGATTGGAGAGACTGCTTGACTGAAAACACACAGTTGGAACCACCTACAATTTTACTGCTTTACTTCAAGGAGCCCTGGATTACTTGGGACACACTTGGAAATAATTTTATTTCTTTCCTTGACACTTATTCAGAGGTGAATTTGCCACGCAACTAATAAGCTTAATCTTCAAGGTCCCTCACATGATGGGCTTCATTTAAAGTCTTAAACCTAATTGTGATCTTATGATTTTGTATTATTTTCATTAAAAGAGAGTCCCAGATTTGAACAAGCTTCAGGTCTTGCAAAAACTAGATCCATCTCTGTACTAATTATAGACTAACTGGCAGTATTAAAGTTATAAAGATCTTGCCTTCTATGTATTTGAAAGCCCCAAAGTTTATACAGTTAGGGATTTGTTTGGATATATAGTAAAGAGAAGATTTTTTGGAAATGGATTGACCTTGTTGATCTTGAGCAAGTCGTTGACTTTTCTGAAAATCTATCAATAGTTCCTTAACAGCAAAACAGAAATAGTAACTCATAGGGTCATTTTGAGGATGAAATGTAACCTCCCACAAATATAGTGGTGACAAAATGTCGACATTTCCCTCCAACCTCAGGCCGGAAATAGATCCTGTGTAGAACTGAGTTGATTCACTGCTCCTCAACCTTCTTTTGTTAAAGACCCCAGTCCAGTAAAAAGTAGAACTGAGTGAGAGAAAAAAGAAAGGAAGCGGTGGGGGGTAGGGGGGGCGCAGAGAAAGCAGGGAGAGAGGGAGGAAGAGAGGAAAAGAAAAAAGAAAGAAACCAAAGGAACATGAATCACATTCCCCCCCCCCTTAAATGCTGTCCTCAAAGCTCCTAATCCAGTGCTCTGTTCTCTGCTAACATGAAGGCATCAGTAAATTTTGATAATTCTCTGACATAGAGGTATGTAAAAGCACTGTAGTGCCTGAAATTACAAGTGTTCCACTGGCTGCACCCAGTGACACCAACACCATTTTAATCAACTCAGAAGGAAAAGCAGATACTTGCTATACCACTATATAAAATCGATGCTTGCCACCATGAAGCTAAAACAATCACATGAATGACTGAAGTTCTCGCTCCTCACATATTTGTTTTGCCATCATATCAATCTCAACTCCACCCTTTCTATTGCCAACATAAAAAAGACCTCCTCAAAAACATTGGAACATCTTTCCCTGCAAAATTGGTTTCATAACATTAAGAAAAGAGAAAGCAACAAAAAAAATGAATTTTATTGTGATAGATTCAGTAGGGCAGGCTTTCTCTCTCATTTTTCCAAATTCATCCCCCAAACCATGAAATACTAACAGTTAAGGAAGGCAGGTTAATGGAGGACTGCTAAATGTTTAGAGAGTGATCATCGATTTCCCATTATTGGCAGACAAGTTCCGTGAGAGCCATGTCATAAATTCTCCCGCTCCCAGCAGCCTGAAGAAAACTGCTCCTGGACAACATTATAGCTCGAGAGCTATGAAGAGCCTGCCCCACCCTTTGTCACTGCTCAGGGAGTTGGCACGACAAAAGAATAACTGAATTGGTAATGCAACAGTAAATGACATAGACCACCATTTTCAAACAGGAATGTTTAAGTCATGGATAATGAAGTGATTCCTTCCAGGGTGATTTACGGCACAGGTACATTAGCAGAGCAGGCTTCCCTAGGTGTGTCAATGCACCGCACCTCTGACCCGGGAGAGCTCAGTCAGGTCTCGCAGCTCATTTAAATCCCTTCCTTTGTGACTTCCACTTACTGCGGTAGCAGGGGTGAGGGGGAAATATTTTTGGAAATTTTTGAATTTTATTTTATTTTTTATACAGCAGGTTCTTATTAGTCATCCATTTTATACATGTTAGTGTATATATGTCAATCCCAATCTCCCAATTCATCCCACCACCACCAACCCCCCCACCACTTTCGCCCTTTGGTGTCCATACGTTCGTTCTCTACATCTGTGTCTCTATTTCTGCCTTGCAAACCGGTTGATCTGTGCCATTTTTTTAGGTTCCACATATATGCATTAATATATGATATTTGTTTTTGTCTTTCTGACTTACTTCACTTAGTATGACAGTCTCTCGATCCATCGACGTCTCTGCAAATGACCCAGTTTCGTTCCGTTTTTTGGCTGAGTAATATTCCATTGTATATATGTACCACATCTTCTTTATCCATTCATCTGTTGATGGGCATTTAGGTTGCTTCCATGACCTGGCTATTGTAAATAGTGCTGCAATGAATATTGGGGTACATGTGTCTTTTTGAATTATGGTTTTCTCTGGGTATATGCCAGGTAGTGGGATCGCTGGATCATATGGTAATTCTATTTTTAGTTTTTTAAGGAACCTCCATACTGTTCTCCATAGTGGCTCTATCAATTTATATTCCCATCAACAGTGCAAGAGGGTTCCCTATTCTCCACACTCTCTCCAGCATATGTTGTTTGTAGACTTTCTGATGATGCCCATTCTAACTGGTGTGAGGTGATACCTCATTGTAGTTTGATTTGCATTTCTCTAATGATTAATGATGTTGAACAGCTTTTCATGTGCTTCTTGGCCCTCTGTATGTCTTCTTTGGAGAAATGTCTATTTAGGTCTTCTGCCCATTTTTGGATTGGGTTGTTTGGTTTTTTAATATTGAGATGCATGAGCTGTTTATATATTTTAATCCTTTGTGCGTTAATTCCTTTGCAAATATTTTCTTCCATTCTGAGGGTTGTCTTTTCGTCTTGTTTGTAGTTTCCTTTGCTTTGCAAAAGCTTTGAAGTTTCATTAGGTCCCATTTGTTTATTTTTGTCTTTATTTCCATTACTTTAGGGAGGTGGATCAAAAAAGATCTTCTTGTGATTTATGTCAAAGTGTATTCTTCCTATGTTTTCCTTTAAGAGTTTTATAGTGTCCAGTATTAAATTAGGTCTCTAATCCATTTTGAGTTTATTTTTGTGTAAGGTGTTAGGGACTGTTCTAATTTCATTCTTTTACATGTCGCTGTCCAGTTTTCCCAGCACCACTTATTGAAGAGACTGTCTTTTCTCCATTGTATATCCTTGCATCCTTTGTCATAGATTAGTTGACCATAGGTGTGTGGGTTTACCTCTGGGCTTTCTATCCTGTTCCACTGATGTATATTTCTGTTTTTGTGCCAGTACCATACTGTCTTGATTACTGTAACTTTGTTGTATAGTCTGAAGTCAGGGAGTCTGATTCCTCCAGCTCCGTTTTTTTCCCTCAAGACTGCTTTGGCTATTCAGGGTCTTTTGTGTCTCCATACATATTTTAAGATTTTTTGTTCTAGTTCTGTAAAAAAAATGCCATTGGCAATTTGATGGGGATTGCACTGAATCTGTAGATTGCTTTGGGTAGTATAGTCATTTTCACAATATTGATTCTTCCTGTCCAAGAACATGGTATATCTCTCCATCTGTTTATATCTTTAATTTCTTTCATCAGTGTCTTATAGTTTTCTGCATACAGGTCTTTTTTCTCCCTAGGTAGGTTTATTCCTAGGTATTTTATTCTTTTTGTTGCAGTGGTAAATGGGAGTGTTTCCTTAATTTCTCCTTCACATTTTTCATCATTAGTGTATAGGAACACAAGAGATTTCTGTGCATTAATTTTGTATCCTGCAACTTTACCAAATTCATTGATTAGCTCTATTAGTTTTCTAGTGGCATCTTTAGGATTCCCTTTGTATAGTATCATGTCATCTGCAAACAGTGACAGTTTTACTTCTTCTTTTCCAATTTGTATTCCTTTTATTTCTTTTTCTTCTCTGATTGCGATGCCTAGGACTTCCAAAACTATGTTGACTAATAGTGGTGAGAGTGGACATCCTTGTCTTGTTCCTGATCTTAGAGGAAATGCTTTCAGCTTTTCACCATTGAGAATGATGTTTGCTGTGGGTTTGCCGTATATGGCCTTTATTATGTTGAGGCAGCTTCCCTCTATTCCCAATTTCTGGAGAGTTTTTATCATAAATGGTGTTGAATTATCTCAAAAGCTTTTTCTACACCTATTCAGATGATCATATGGTTTTTATTCTTTAATTTTTTAATATGGTGTACCACATTGATTGATTTCCATATGTTGAAGAATCCTTGCATCCCTGGGATACATCCCACTTGATCATGGTGTATGATCCTTTTAATGTGTCGCTAGATTCTGTTTGCTAGTATTTTGTTGAGGATTTTTGCATCTATAGTCATCAGTGATATTGGTCTGTAATTTTCTTTTCTTGCAGTATCTTTGTCTGGTTTTGCTAACAGGGTGATGGTGGCCTCATAGAATGAGTTTAGGAGTGTTCTTTCCTCTGCAACTTTTTGGAAGTGTTTGAGAAGGATGGGTTTTAGCTCTTCTCTAAATGTTTGATAGAATGCACTTGTGAAGCCATCTGGTCCTGGACTTTTGTTTGTTGTAAGATTTTTAATCACAGTTTCAATTTCATTACTTGTGATTGTTCTGTTCATATTTTCTGTTTCTTCCTGGTTCAGTCTTCGAAGGTTATACCTTTCTAAGAATTTGTGCATTTCTTCAGTTTGTCCATTTTATTGGCATAGAGTTGCTTGTAATAGCCTCTTAGGATGTTTTGTATTTCTACAGTGTCTGTTGTAACTTCTCCTTTTTCATTTCTAATTTTACTGATTTGAGTCCTCTTTCTCCTTTTCTTGATGAGTCTTGCTAAAGGTTGATCAATTTTATTTATCTTCTGAAAGAACCAGCTCTTAGTTTTATTGATATTTTTTATTGTTTTCTTTGTTTCTATTTCATTTACTTCTGCTCTGATCTTTATGATTACTTTCCTTCTACTAACTTTGGGTTTTGTTTGTTCTTCTTTCTCTAGTTCCTTTAGGTGAAAGGTTAGATTGTTTACTTGAGATTTTTCTTGTTTCTTGAGGTAGACTTGTATTGCTATAAACTTCCTTCTTAGAACTGCTTTTGCTGCATCCCATGGGTTTTGGATCATCGTGTTTTTATTGTCATTTGTCTCTAGGTATTTTTTGATTTCCTCTTTGATTTCTTCAGTGATCTCTTGGTTATTAGTAACGTAGTGTTTAGCCTCCATGTGTTTGTGTTTTTTACGTTTTTTCCCCTGTAATTCATTTCTAATCTCATAGCGTGTGGTCAGAAAAAATGCTTGATATGATTTCAATTTTCTTAAATTTACTGAGGCTTGATTTGTGACCCTAGATGTGATCTATCCTGGAGAATGTTCCGTGCGCACTTGAGAAGAAAGTGTTATCTGCTGTTTTTGGGTGGAATGTCCTATAAACATCAATTAAATCTATCTGGTCTGTTGTGTCATTTAAAGCTGTGTTTCCTTATTAATTTTCTGTTTGGATGATCTGTCCATTGATGTAAGTGGGGTGTTAAAGTCCCCCACTATTATTGTGTTACTGTCGATTAACTATTTTATAGGTGATAGCAGTTGCCTTATGTATTGATGTGCTCTTATGTTGGGTGCATATATATTTATAATTGTTATATCTACTTCTTGCATTGAACACTTAATCATTATCTAGTGTCCTTCCTTGTCTCTTGTAACATTCTTTATTTTAAAGTCTATTTTATTTGATATGAGTATTGGTACTCCAGCTTTCTTTTGATTTCCATTTGTATGGAATATCTTTTTCCATCCCCTCACTTTCAGTCTGTATGTGTCTCTAGGTCTGAAGTGGGTCTCCTGTAGAAGCATATATATGGGTCTTGTTTTTGTATCCATTCAGCAAGCCTGTGTCTTTTGGTTGGATCATTTAATCCATTGACGTTTAAGGTAATTATCGATATGTATGTTCCTATTAACAGTTTTTTAATTGTTATGGTTTTATTTTTTAGGTCCTTTTCTTCTCTTGTGTTTCCTGCCTAGAGAAGTTCCTTTAGCATTTGTTGTAGTGCTGGTTTCGTGGTGCTGAATTCTCTTAGCTTTTGCTTGTCTGTAAAGCTTTTGATTTCTCTGTCAAATCTGAATGAGATCCCTGCCAGGTAGAGTAATCTTGGTTGTAGGTTTTTCCCTTTCATCACTTTATATATATGTCCCTCCCTTCTGGCTTGTAGAGTTTCTGCTGAGAAATCAGCTCTTAACCTTATGGGAGTTCCCTTGTATGTTATTTGTCATTTTTCCCTTGTTTCTTTCAATAATTTTTCTTTGTCTTTAATTTTTGTCAATTTGATTACTATGTGTCTCAGCATATTTCTCCTTGGGTTTGTCCTGCCTGGGACTCTCTGTGCTTCCTGGACTTGGGTGGCTATTTCTTTCTCCATGTTAGGGAAGTTTTCACTATAATCTCTTCAAATATTTTCTCGTGTCCTTTCTCTCTCTCTTCCCCTTCTGGGACCCCTATCATGTGAATGTTGTTGCATTTAATGTTGTCCCAGAGGTCTCTTAGGCTGTCTCCATTTCTTTTCATTCTTTTTTCTTTATTTTGTTCCATGGCAGTGAATTCCACCATCCTGTCTTCCAGGTCACTTATCCGTTCTTCTGCTTCAGTTATTCTGTATTGATTCCTTCTAGTGTATTTTACATTTCAATTATTTTATTGTTCATCTCTGTTTGTTTGCTCTTTAATTCTTCTAAGTGTTTGTTCTTTAATTCTTCTAGGTCTTTGTTAAACATTTCTTGCATCTTCTTGATCTTTGTCTCCATTCTTTTTCAGAGGTCCCGGATCATCTTCACTCTCATTACTCTGAATTCTTTTTCTGGAAGGTTTCCTGTCTCCACTTCATTTAGTTTTTTTTCTGGGGTTTTATCTTGTTCCTTCATCTGGTACATAACCCTCTGCCTTTTCATCTTGTCTGTCTTTCTGTGATTGTGGTTTTTGTTCCACAGGCTGCAGGATTGTAGTTCTTCTTGCTTCTGCTGTCTGCCCTCTGGCGGATGAGGCTATCTAAGAGGCTTGTGCAAGTTTCCTGATGGGAGGGAGTGTTGGTGGGTAGAGCTGGCTGTTGCTCTGGTGGGCAGAGCTCAGTAAAACTTTAATCTGCTTGTCTGCTGATGGGTGGGGCTGGCTTCCCTCCCTGTTGGTTGTTTGACCTGAGGCGACCCAACACTGGAGCCTACCCAGCTCTTTGGTGGGGCTAATGGCAGACTCTGGGAGGGCTCACGCCAAGGAGTACTTCCCAGAACTTCTGCTGCAGTGTCCTTGTCCTCACCGTGAGCCACAGACACCCCCTGCCTCTGCAGGAGACCCTCCAACACTAGCAGGTAGGTTTGGTTATGTCTCCTGTGGGGTCACTGCTCCTTTCCCTGGGTCGTGATGCGCTCACTACTTTGTGTGTGCCCTCCAAGAGTGGAGTCTCTGTTTACCCCAGTCCTGTCAAATCCTGCAATCAAGTCCCGCTAGCCTTCAAAGTCTGATTTTCTAGGAATTACTCCTCCCTTTGCCGGACCCCTAGGTTTGGAAGCCTGACGTGGGGCTCAGAACCTTCACTCCAGTGGGTGGACTTCTGTGGTATAAGTGTTCTCCAGTTTGTGAGTCACCCACCCAACAATTATGCGATTTGATTTTATTGTGATTGCGCCCCTCCTACCATCTCATTGTGGCTTCTCCTTTGTCTTTGCATGTGGGGTATCTTTTTGATGAATTCTAGTGTTTTCCTCTTGATGATTGTTCAGCAGTTAGTTGTGATTCTGGTGCTTTCACAAGGGAGAGTAAGCACACGTCCTTTTACTCTGCCATCTTGCACCAATCTCAATTTTTTTTTATAATGTTTTAATTTTTCATGCTCCATGGCATCTGGCTGCAAGAATAAGGGGATGTTTGCTAAAACAGCTCAATGTTGAGCATCAAGCAGCTGAAAAGGAATCATAACGTTTGATCATTTCTGAGCCCTATTGAATTGGAGTCATCACTTCTGGTCACATTGCTGAATCTGACCCACTCAACAGTGAGAGTTGCTGACAGGTTAGGAAATCTTGAACAGATGTTTTTTTCTCATTTACTAAATCTACACCTCTGAACTATTTATAACAGAGATTTTATTTGAGGAATAAAATAATTCTTACTTATGATGAAAAATCCCAAGGAATTGCTAGTTACTTTTATATCAGTAAAGAAGAGTGTGCCAACAATATAGAAGAAAACAGGAGGGGGTGAGGGAAATAGCATTGTCTTAGGAAGAGAAGATAATGATTAAATACAGACAAGAATGTCGGGGAGAATGTACATTGGATTCTCTTGTCAACTTGGCTGTGTTGATATCAATGGTTATGGAAAACAAAAGTGGATTAAAATAAAGGCTCACAATTCTTATACCACAGTGGTAGTAATAGTAGCCGCTGTTTACCTATTTCTCACTGTGTATCAGGTACTGCCCTAAACATTTTGTATACATTTTCTTATTTTATCTTACTGATAACTCTGCAGGGTTGGTCATATTTTTGTCCTCATTTTATAGATAAGGAACTAGAAGATCAGAAAAGTTAATTAACTTGATGAAAGTCTACCACTGTCTGAGCTGGAAAGCAAGCCCAGTTGGGTTTTATTCCAAAGGATCAAAACATTATTTTTATCAAGCCAAATAAAAATCAAATTAAATACACCAAGGAGAAAATAATTTATTCTTTTAGCAAGCCTAAAGGGAGACTCTTTCTATACCAAGCACTAGTCCAATCACCAGCAATAAAGAACAAACATTGTCCCTGGGTTCAAATTGCTCACAGCCTAGTGAAGGAAGCAGAGTCATAAACAAATAATCATAGGTGTGCTCTAATTTTGGTGTGCAATGGATGGTGTATTATCAATCTAGGTTCTTTTGGTACTAGCAAAAGAAATTGACTGTGGTAACTAAAGCAGAAAATAATTTAACTAGAAAATAGAGAGTTATATTGATTGGAGTAATCAGCTCTAGATACTGCAAGAACAACTACCCTTAAATCACAGTGGCTGAACCCAAGGAAGCTTTGACTATTGCTTATATCCTAGTCTGATACAGGTGGGGTATCTGCCAAACAGTGACCCAGGGATTTAGACTTTTTTTAAATTAAAGTACAGTTGATTTACAACGTTGTGTTAGTTTCAGGTGTAAAGCAAAGTGATTCAGTTATATATATATATAAATTCTTTTTCAGATTCTTTTCCTTTATAGATTATTACAAGATACTGAATATAGTTCTCAATGTTATACAATATTTCCTTGTTGTTTATCTATTTTTAAAATAGTAGTGTGTATCTGTTAATCCCAAACTCCTAATTTGTCCCTCCTCCTCTCACTTCCCCTTTGGTAACCATAAGTTTGTTTTCTGTGTCTGTGAGTGGGTTTCTGTTTTGTAAATAAATTCATTTATATCATTTTTTTTAGATTCCACACATAAATGATATCATATGATATTTGTCTTTCTCTGTCTGGCTTACTTCACTTACTATGATAATCTCTAGGTCCATCCATGCTGCTGTAAATGGCATCATTTCATTCTTCTTTGTCTATGACTCAGTAATATTACATTGAAGGATATAGGAGGCACACTAGTTCTTAACTGCTTGGCCCAGAAGCTAAAAACATCACTTCTTCTCACAGTCCATTGGCCAAAACAAGGCATACAGCTCTGAAATAACTGCAACGAAGTATGGAAAATGTGGAGGAGCATGTGGAAGACTTGGTGAGCACTAAGTCTCTGGTTTATATAGAACAGTTGGGAAGGCGAGGGTGGCAGGCATGGAACACTCTAGGGAGCTTGGCTGTCTCATCAGGAAACCACTGCTGTGGTGAATGAACTCCAGTGGTTTTCCTTCCTTTATACTCCTCCACTCAAAAAATCTCAGTTCTTGCCTAGACGAAGATAGATCACTTTAATTTACAGCCCACCATGACTGCTTGTGAAGTAAGAGTTAATCCTGAAAGGAAAACAAGGAGGAATAGGAATTATGAGAGGAATAAGAATTATTAAGTGAACAGAAGGAAAGGGGAAAATACCAAGGCAGGCAAAGACACAGCAGAAATGTGTGGCAGGCACAGGAAGTTCCCAGCAATTTTTGGCAATGCCAGAGTATTGAGTCCTAGGGAAGGGAGGTGTCTGGAGAAAATAGGCAGTGGCTGATCCTAGTGAGTGTCCTTTGAGCATTTAACTCAATCAGCTAGTAAGAAAATGGGTGCAAACTGATGTTGGGGGCCCCAGGTCAGTGCTATGCCCGCTGCACAAACTAGTACCACTTTGTCGTTCTCACAATCTGAGGATTGGACAGAAATCCAAGGAGAGCAACACCTCTGCCCATTCTTTGCCAAAATACATCACACATTTACATACACACATACACACATTCACACACTCACATCTGCCACATACATACTTACATATGTCCCTCACTGGTACATCCACATATGTGCACACACACTCATCCATGCTCCTCACACACTCACATACACACTCACTTATGTCCACACAAACACACATTCAGATGTGCCACACACACTCCCATATACTTCCACACACATGTTCACATACACACTTCATCTGCTCATACACACATAAGCATTCACACAGTTACACACTCACATATACCCACGCACAAATTCTTGCATGGAAAAGTGGAAGCAAAATAGACATGAGTCTCCAATTTTGTCACTACATTCATAACTTGATATGGACAGTTATGGAGACTTTGGAAAGATTTAAAAGGAGATGCAGATGATTGATTAAATTAACTCAAAGTGAAATGACTCTGGAATCAGCATTTAATGATGTATGGAGGGTGGGGGGAAACCCTGGACTAGAGTCAACCTACATGGGTTCATTTGTGTCTGTCACTACTCATGGTGTCACCTCTGATGAATTGCTGGGATTTTCCTAGACTCAGTTTCCTCACTGTTATCAATATGTGAACAATATTATCTTTTTCTAGTTGTGGACTCTAAATGTGATTGTGTGAAAATGATTGAAAAATAATGTGCATTCCACAGAAGTTCACAATTTAAGGAGACTGCTCATCCATTTGTCCTGAAACCTAAAATAAATTTGAACCTCTAGTCTAATAGACATGGTTCTGAGATAGGGTGTGGGAGGGAAGGAGCAGCCTTGAGAAGACAGGGTTTCTGTGTCTGCTTCCGGGCTGCACTTGCTTACTACCTAGCAGTGCCAATCACATAAGGTACTGGTAATTGGCATGATGTCCTCAGACTCATCAGTAATAACTCATTGAAACTAGAGTGAATCAATTTGTAAACATATCATTTTTGAAACGAAACTTCAAAGTGCTATAATGGCCCTTACTAATGGCAAAGGTGTTGTTAATTCAAATTAGTTTCAACTAGATATTATGCACAGGAAAAGATAAAAATGAATAAGACTGTTTAGCCCAAGGAAAATAATATAAAGTGTCAATTATACATTATCACTAGATAAAGGATCTATCTCTATGTTAAGGGAAGAACAAGGCAAAATAAAAACATAGCTTCGTTTTACTTTAAAAAATAATTCAAGTTAGACAGAAGGAGGAATTGTAAACACTTGCTAATCAGAATAAATACTAAAGAGAAAAAAGGTGTCAAGCAGAAAATACTGTGGACTGGGGGAAAGGAGGTTATGTTCTTGCCTCACTAGAGGAAAGTGTGTCTTTGGATAAGTCATTTGATTGTGCATGGTCTCAAATCCCTAAATAATTAAATATAAGGACTATATGAATATCATATTTCTTCTCACAACCTAGTCTTCATCCTGCGTTATTAATTTTCACTAACTGCATGTCATCTACACAGTCAGCCAGATTCAGATGTCAGAGCCACTCTACCTCCAGTCTCTTCCTCATTCCAGCCAAGCTGATGATGGTCAAGCCCTCTCTCTCTTCCTCTTTTTAATTTTTAACTTCTCAATTTTAAATTGAGATACAATATTATATTAGTTTCAGGTGTACAACATAGTGGTTTGATACTTTTACATATCAGGAAATGATCACCACAGTAATCTACTTACCATCTGTCACCATACAAAGTTATCACAATATTATCAACTGTATCACCTGTGCTGTACAGCAGGGGTCCCCGACCCCCAGGAACCGGGCTGCACAGCAGGAGGTAAGAGGTGCGTGAGCGAGCAAAGCTTCCTCTGTATTTACAGCCGCTCCCCATCTCTCACATTACCACCTGAGCTCCACCTCCTGTCAGATTAGAGGTGGCATTAGATTCTCAGAGGAGCGTGAACCCTACTGTGAACTGCACATGTGAGGGATCTAGGTTGCACACTCCTTATGAGAATCTAATGCCTGGTGATCTGAGGTGGAGCTGAGGTGGTGATGCCAGCGCTGGGGAGCGGCTGCAGATACAGATTATCATTAGCAGAGAGGTTTGACTACACAGAGACCATAATAAATCATTTGCTTGCAGATTCATATCAAAACCCTATCAGTGAGTGACAAGTGACAATTAAGCTGCATCTGGTGGCAGGCTTTAAGTCAGAATCCAACACTTACTTTAGTCCACATGTGGCCCGCCCATTATTTTATTTACCACTTCCATCTTCTCCTCTTTCCTGTGCTGTGCACTTGTCTCAGTCACAGTTTTGGTAAGCCCACAGGCTAACCCTAGCCAAAATGAGTGAAAAACAAATGTCACTGGAGAGTTTCTTTGAAAAGGGGGAAAGACCAAATGATGAGACAGCAGAAGACTCTAAGACTGCCAACAAAAAGAAAGCTGCATTTAAAAGAAAATACCAAGAGTCCTACTTAAATCAAAGGTTCATTGCAACAGGTGCTTCACATTCTCCAAGCCCACTTTGTATAATATGTGGCGACCAGCTATCCAACGAAACCTTCAAAACTGCTTCGCCACATGGAGACCAAGCACCCTGAATTAAAAGACAAGGCTTTGGAGTTTTTCAAAAGAAAGAAACATGAACACAAAGAACAAAAGCAATTATTGAAGACCACCACTTCATCAAATGTGTCTGCACGGTGAGCATAATTTTTAGTGGCTAACCACATTGCTAAAGCTAAGAAGCCCTTGGCTATTGGTGAAAAGTTGATCCTGCCTGCTGCTAAGGACGTTTGTTGTGAACCTTTAGGAGAGGCTGCAGTTCAAAAGGTGGTACGTGTTCCTCTTTTGGCTAGCACCATAACTAGCCAAATTGATGAAATAGCAGAGGATATTGAGGTTCAGTTGTTCAAGAGGATTAATGAGTCACCGTGGTATGCAATCCAGGTTGAGAGTCTACCGATGTTGACAACAAGGCAACAATGCTTGTTTTTGTGTGATACACTTTTCAGGAGGATGTGCATGAGGATATGTTATGTGCACTTTTGTTGCCAACCAACACCACAGCTGCAGAACTATTCAAGTCTTTGAATGACTACATATTAGGAAAACTGAATTGGTCACTTTGTGTCTGTATATGCACAGACGGAGCGGCTGCCATGACTGGACGGTTTTCTGGTTTCACTACTCGGGTCAAAGAGGTCGCTTCTGAATGTGAGTCTACACACTGTGTCATCCATAGAGAAATGCTGGCTAGACGAAAAATGTCGACTGAACTTAACAACATTTTGCAGGATGTGATTAAAATTATCAGCCACATTAAAGTACATGCCCTTAACTCACATCTGTTTGCACAGCTCTGTGAGGAGATGGATGCAGAGCACACACGTCTTTTCTTCTACACAGAGTGAGATGGCTTTCTAAAGGTAGATCGCTGGCCAGAGTTTCTGAGTTATGAGAACTGCTCCAGAGATTTCTTTTAGAAGAACAGTCACCACTGGCAGCACATTTCAGTGACACAGAATGGGTCGCAAAACTTGCTTATTTGTGTGACATATTCAACCTGCTCAACGACATCAATCTGTCACTTCAGGGGAGAACGACAACTGTGTTCAAGTCCGCAGATAAAGTGGCTGCATTCAAAGCCGAACTGGAATTATGGAGATGACGAGTGAACACTGGGAGTTCTGACATGTTTCAAACACTAGCAGAGATTTTGAAAGAGGCTGAGCCAGGGCCTTCTTTTCCCAGCTGGTCCATGATCACCTATCTCAGCTTTCAAAAGAGTTTGAGCATTACTTCCCAACCACAAAAGACCCCCAAACTGGGAAGGAATGGATCCATGACCCATTTGTGGATAAGCCAGGTGAATCGACTTTCTCCATGCCAGAGGAGGATCAACTGCTTGAGATCACAAATGACGGTGACCTTAAAAGTATATCTGAGACAACTTCAAATCTCCATGCATTCTGGATGAAAGTCAAGGCAGAATATCCTGAGATTGCCACAAAAGCACTGAAAAGCCTGCTTCCATTTCCAACATCCTATCTTTGTAAACCAGGGTTCTCTGCAATGACAGCAACCAAAACAAGATTACAGAGTAGACTGGACATAAGCAAAACATTTCGGGTGTCACTGTCTCCCATCCCCCCCAGATGGGACCATCTAGTTGCAGGAAAACAAGCTCAGGGGTGCCACTAATTCTGCATTATGGTGAGTTGTATAATTATTTCATGATATATTATAATGTAATAATAATAGAAATAAAGTGCACAGTAAATGTAATGCACTTGAATCATCACCAAACCATCCCCCACCAACCCCAGCCCAGTCTGTGGAAAAATTGTCTTCCATGAAACCTGTCCATGGTGTCAAAAAGGTTGGGGACCACTGCTGTACAGTGCATCCCTGTGACTTATTTATTTTATAACTGGAAGTTTGTACCTCTTAATCCCCTTCACCTAATTCATCCATTCCCCTACCCCTTCCCTCTGGCAACCATCAGTTTGTTCTCTGCATCTGAGTCTGTTTCAGTTTTTTGTTTTGTTCCTTTCTTTTAATTTTTAGATTCCACATATAAGTGAAATCATACAGTGCTTGTCTTTCTCTGCCTGACTTACTTCACCTAGCGTAGTATCATCTAGGTCCAACCATGCAGTGGAAAACTGCAAGATTTCATTCTTTTTATGGCTAGTTAACATTCCATGGTATATATACCACAATTTGTTTATCTATTTATCTATCAAAGGACACTTAGGTTGCTTCCATATCTTGGCTACTGTAAATAACACTGCAGTGAACATAGGGGTACAAATAAGTTTTCAAATTAGTGTTTTCATATTCTTCAGATAAAAACTCAGATGTGGAACTTCTGGATGGTATAGTAGTTCTAATTTTAATTCTTTGAGAAACTTCCATACTGTTTCCCATAGTGGCTGCACCAATTTACAGTCCCACCAACAGTGTAGAAGTGTTCCTTTTTCTCCACACCTTTGCCGATACATGTCTTTGTTGTCTTTTTGATTATAGCATTCTGACAGGCGTGAGGTGTTATCTCATTGTGGTTTTGATTTGCATTTCCTGGATGATTAGTGATGGTGAGCATATTTTCATGTGCCTGTTGGCCATCTGTGTATCTTCCTTGGAAAAATGTCTATTCAAATCCTTTGTCCATTTTTTAATCTAGTTGCTTGTTTGTTTGTTTCATGTTGAGTTGTATGAGTTCTTTATATATTTTGGATATCAAAACTTTATCAGATGTATTGTTTGCAAAGATCTTCTCCCCTTCAGGAGGCTGCCTTTTCATTTTATTGATGGTTTCCTTCACTGTGCAAAAGCTTTTTACTTTGATGTAAGCCCATTTGTTTATTTTTTGCTTTTGTTTCCCTTGCCTGAGCAGACAGATCCAAAAGAGTATGTCAAAGAGCGTACTACCTCTGATTTATTCTAGGAGTTTTATGGTTTCAGCTCTCACATTTAAGTCTTTTATCCATTTTGAGTTTATTTTTTGTATACA
This sequence comes from Balaenoptera physalus, assembly GCF_965194825.1. Lineage (NCBI taxonomy): Eukaryota > Metazoa > Chordata > Mammalia > Artiodactyla > Balaenopteridae > Balaenoptera > Balaenoptera physalus. Next base: position 12,116,922 of record NC_138885.1, read on the forward strand.
GTGTGAAAACGGAGTCCAGTTTTATTCTTTGGCATGAAACTGCCCACTTTTCTTAACACAATTTATTGAAGAGACTGTCTTTTCCCTCATTTGTCATACATTAATTGACCATATCATATAAGTGTGGGTTTATTTCTGGGCTCTCTATTTGGTTCTATTGATCTATGTATCTGTTCTTGTGCCGGTACCACACTGTTTTGTTTTGTTTTTTATTAATTAATTAATTTATTTATTTATTTATTTTTGGCTGTGTTGGGTCTTCGTTTCTGTGCGAGGGCTTTCTCCAGTTGCAGCGAGCGGGGGCCACTCTTCATCGTGGTGCACGGGCCTCTCACTGTCGCGACCTCTCTTGTTGCGGAGCACAAGCTCCAGACGTGCAGACTCAGTAGTTGTGGCTCACGGGCCCAGTTGGTCCGCGGCATGTGGGATCCCCCCAGACCAGGGCTCGAACCCATGTCCCCTGCTTTGGCAGGCAGACTCTCAACCACTGCGCCACCAGGGAAGCCCCACACTGTTTTGAAGACCATAGTCTGGTAGTAGAATTTGAAATCAGGGACTGTGATACCTCCAGCTTTGTTCGTTCTCAATATTGTTTTTGCTATTCATTGTCTTTTGTGGTTCTGTACAAATTTTAGGGTTATTTGTTCTAGTTTTGTGAAAAATGCTATGGGTATTTTGATAAGGATTTCATTGAATCTGTAGATTGCCTTGGGTATTACTGTCATTTTAACAATATTAATTATTCTAACCCAAGAGCACAGTGTACCTTTCCATTTGTTTGTGTCACCTTCAATTTCTTTCAGAAGTGTCTTACAGTTTTCTGAGTACAGGTCTTTTACCTCCTTCGGTAGATTCATTCCTAGATATTTTACTGTTTTAGGTGGGACTGTAAATCAGATTATTTTCTTAATTTCTCTTTCTGCTTGTTTATTAGTGTATAGAAATGCAACAGGTTTCTGTATATTAATTTTGTTTTCAGCATCTTACTGTATTTTTTGATGAGTTCTAGTAGTTTTATGGTGGCATCTTTAGGATTTTCTGTGTATAGTATCATGTCAGCTGCAAAAAGTGACAGTTTTACTTCTTCCTTTCCAGTTTGGAGTCTCTTTCTTTTTCTTATCTCATTGCTGTGGCTAGGACTTCCAATACTATCTTGAATAATAGTGGTGAGGGTGGGCATCCTTCTCTTGTTTCTGATCTTAGAAAACATGCTTTTAGGTTTTCACTGTTGAGTATGATATTAGCTGTGGGCTTGTCATATATGGCCTTTATTATCTTCAGGTATGTTTCTTTTATACACATTTTGTTGAGAGTTTTTTAAAATCATAAATGGATGTTGAACACTACCTTTACTATTTGTTTACCGTTTCTGGTGAGATTTTCACTTATTTTTTTAAAATTATTAATTAGTGCCTTTTCTTTTTAGCTTAGGATGTCCCTTTAACATTTCTTGTAAAGCCAGTTTAGTGATGATGAGCTCCTTTAGCTTTTGCTTATCTAGAAAACTCAATCTTTCCCTCAATTCTAAATGAAAACCTTGCAAAGGTAGACTTCTTGGTTGGAAAATTTTTCCTTTCTGCACTTTGAATATGTCATATCCTTCCTTCTGGCATGGACAGTTTCTGCTGAAAAATCTGCTTATAGCTTTTTGGAGTTTCTCTTGTACATAATATGTTGCTTTTCTCTTGCTGCTTTTAAAATTCTCTCTTTAGCCTTAACTTTTATCATTTTAGTTATAGTGTGTCTCAGTGTGCATCTCTTTGGGTTCATCTTATTTCAAACTCTCTGGGCTTCCTGGACCTGGATGTCTGTTTCTTTCCCCAGATTAGGAAAGTATTCAGCCATTATTTCTTCAAACAGTTTTCTTCTGGCCCTTTCTCTTTCTTTTCTCCTTCTGGGACCCTTGTAATGTGATATTATTTCACTTGATGTTGTCCTAGAGGTCCCTGAAGGTATTCTCACTTCTTTTAATTCTTTTCTCATTTTGCTGTTTTGTCTGCGTATTTTCCATTGTTTGTCTTTTGGCTCTCTGATTTGTGTTTCTGTTTTATACACTCTGCTGTTGAACCTCTCTAGTGTATTTTTCAGTTCACTTATAACTTCTGTTTGGTACTTTCTTGTATTTTCTATTTCTTCGTTGAACTTCTCACTGTGTTCACCCTTTCTTCTCTGAGATTGATAGCATCTTTATGACCATTCAATTGAATTCTTTATCAGGTACTCTGCTTATCACCATTTCATTAAATAAAGATCTTTATCTGAGGGTCTGCCTTGTTCTTTGGTTTGGAACATATTCCTCTGTCTCCTCATTTTGCCTGTTTCTCTGTGTTTATCTGTAAGTATTAGGTGAAATGGTGACCTCCCTCAGTCTCCAAGGAGTGGTCTCATGTAGGAACTGTTCCGTGTGGCCCAGAGTGCAATCTCCTCAGGCCACCAGTGCCAGGGACACTATGGGCATAGTGTGGGCTGTGTGGGCAGTATGTGCCCACCATTTGTAATCGGGCCATGGCTGCTGCATGAGAAGGGTAGGATTTGAGTCGCTTACCCATCCCAGTTGCAGCTTGGTCTCTGTGCAGGTCAGGCAGGGGTCAGGGCACCCAGTCCTGGCCAACCAGGGCTCAGCTGCTTCCTGGGGAGAGCAGGGTGCAGGTGCAGCTCAGCTGCTTTGCAGGGAGGGTGCAACTCAGGGCACTGGCCCAGGCAGTTGTCACTTCAGTTCTGCCAAGTGATGGGGTGCGGAGCACTCGACCAGCCTGGCTGTGGTCCAGGGTTGGCAGAGCACACCCTCCAGTGCAGGCTGGGGGGAGGACACTAAAACTCGTGTCCATTGGCTCCATCTCCTGAAGTTAGGATGAGATTGCAAAAATGCTGTCTGGCAGTGCTCCCATCTCTGGATAAAGTCCCTGCAGCAACTGCTTTAAAATTAGTAAGTGGGTCTCCCTCATTTATGCTATAGTAGGTTTTCAATCTATCACTTCTACACTGGGTCTCAGGGAGAGTAGGTTTGCAAGCAAGGCCTTTAAGAGTGGGATCTCTGTTTCCTACATTTCTGTGTTTCTCCTGGTCTGTTCCCCTCTGATTTTCAAAACCAGACATCTGGGGGGCCCATCTTTCCAATGTTGTCCCTCAGAGTCAGGATGCCTGATGTGTGGTATAATCCCTTCACTCCTCAAGGGTTCCAGATTTGGGGAATCCCTCCAGTTGTGGGTTCACCACACCTGGGGTGGGGTCCTGGGCAAGGCTGTGTCTCCACCTGTCGAATCCTTCTCAATGCTTTTATTTGGTCTTTTGTTGTGGAGAGGCTGTTCCTCCAGTTCTCAGGTCCTTTTCAGAGGAAAATTATTTGTAGCTGTAGATTTATTGTGTCCATGGGAGGAGGTTTTCTATTGTGTTCAGGGTCTTCCTGTGCTGCCATCCTGAACTGCACTCTTAGCTCCCTCTCTTGATTCCTCTCCCACATTCCTGCATTCTCACCTCCACTTACGGTCTTTATAACCTCTTTCTGGGCTAGGGCCAATGTCTTGCCAGCAGGTCTCCCTTCTGTGTTGTTCTGCACTTCAGTCTCCCTCAATCACTGCTTTCTGGAAGTTTAATCTTCTACCACAGAGCTGCAGTTATATTCACTTACATGAGAGAAGCTTGCCCTGGCTTTACCAAATAAACACTGCCTTTTTACTGCTAACTTTGGGGATATTTGAAAAATTGTTCCATCGTATCTTTCTAGCAGCATATCTCAATTCAGCTGCTTTTCTTCACATTCTCTATGACTCAACAAAATTGATCTATTGATTGAAGGGAGGGAGGGAGGAAAGAAGGAAAAAGAGGGAAAGAAAGAAAGAACTGAAAAAAAGGGATATAGAATTGATGAACTGTAGGAGAACTTCAAGCAGCCTAATATTATTGGAATCCCCAAAGAAGATGAGAAAGAGGGGGGACAGAAGAAAAATATTGGGAGAAACAATGGCTAAAAATGTCCCAAATTTAATGAAAACAAAAGCCCATAGATTCAGAAACTCAATGAACTCCAAGTAAAAGAAACATGATGAAAACTGCACAAAGTCATATCATAAGCAATTTGTTGAAAACTAGTAATAAATAGAGAAATCTTAAAAGCATCCAAAGGAAATTATACAGTATGTGCAAGGAACAGATATAAGACTGACTCCTCATCCTTTTCTTCTGAGAACCCTGATGTCTTACTTTAACTTCCAGTCATTTCCCTGCCAAATATGGTCCTTTCCTGTTCCCTCTCATACACTAAAAGGTGAAGAGTAAAAATTAACATCACATTTAGGGGTCGAAATGAAGTCCAAACTGGTTTTCAAAGCATGGTTCATGATTTAAAGGGGTATGATGATGATTTCATGATTTTTATTTTAGCATGTCTTTTCTGCCAACCTGGGCATTTCCTTTTATTAGTGGTCTGTTTTCTCATCACAGTATGTCATTCACTCAATAGATGTTTTATGAATGTCTGTTCTGTGCAAGGGACTCATCTAGGGCTTATTACAATTTGCAGTTTAATCTGAGGCAAGACCAAAATGAGAGGGCAACAGAATGGGCACCAAATCTCAGCTTTACACTTGGTTCTGCCGGTCACTTAACTCACTTCCTACCCATGTGGTCAATGAGCAGAGTGGAGCTAAGTGGTATCTGAGGTCCTCCTGGTCATGAGTATTTTACATGTCCTGACTTATTCCTATTGCTTCACTTTACATTTTTCAGAGGTTTATAAATAAAAGCTAAATGCACATAAAAGAATAGTGGCAGTAATTTTAAAACCTTTTTCCAAAAATTGCTGGGCATCTGCATGTATAGGACATATGCTGAACAGTGGAATGCACAGATGAATAGAGCTAGGACCCTTCCCTCAAGGAGCTCAAAGTTTGGGGAAAGTGGTTTTCCAGTGTACAAAAGGAAATAAATAAAGCAGCTAGAAACTTGGGAAAAAATGGAAACGAATTAAAGTCAATTTTGGACTTGAATCAAAGGAGACATGTTTGTGTTTGGGGCCAAAAAAAAAAAAACAGGTTCAGGTTTATATTTAGAAAGAATACCCTATCTGCATGACCCTGAGCAAGGAAATAGAAGATTATCCAAACATGAGTCCCTGACTTCAAGTCATGGATTCAAGACACAGTAAAAAGCAAAAGTCCAACATACAATGTTTGTCAAACCAGTTGATGTGATCATCTAAAAACCTGGTAAATTATGGAAGTCTATGAGGATTTCACATCCTTCAGCACTGTTGCTATGTAACATTAAAAATCTACAACGTAGATTGGGGTTGAACTTCTAAAGGAATCAAAATGTGTATAAGATAATGATAGGCATACCCTGAAATTCATCATAGGATGGTCCCTGGGAACTAGTCTCAAAAATGGGGTACTGAAATTCATCTTCTTATGCCTGCTATATTCATGCTCCAGAGCCTAATTCCTTTGTCAGATACAGCAGGACACAAAAATCATTAATTGTGCATCTATTTTTCACAAGGTATTGGGGATACAAAGGTGAAGTAAGTCTCCTTTCCAGAAGCTCAGAATCTATAAGGATGACATGTAAACATTACAATTCCATGGTTAAGTGCAGGCCCATAATCTATCTGAAACCTTCACATCAGATTTGTTTTGGAATCCAGAACTTTTCAATTTTAAGAAAAGGTCATACAGTGTTTATATGACCTAATGTATCATACTCTTTGTCTAAAGCGGCACTCAATAAGCAAACATGCTGACAATTCTTCAGGGAATCTATGAATATTCACACAAAATACGCTAAAGACTAAAAATAGACTCACATCTGTTCAGATCATATTGGCTCCCAAATGAGTTCAGGTCAGCTTGAGTTTCACCACCCAGTCAAGATCTTCGGGAGACTTTAGACATGAAGATAAAAGAATGAAGATCTGAACTGGAAAGTCCAGTGGGAGTGACTGACTAACCCTGCTTGGGAATGTTAAAGGTTTTTCCTTCTGGAAGCTCTCCTGGAATTTGGACCCTCGTCTGTTCATCTGCATTGTATATTCAGGACTCTAAATTTCTTGACTTCCATTTTTCTTATATCTTTCTCAGCATATAGATTGATTTGGAACATACTGGGTGCTTAATAATTTCTTAATTAACAAATCTAAGCACATACATGACACAGGCCCAAACGTAAATGCTTGTGAGAAACGGTTATTATATTAAGTGAATAAAGCAGAAATAATTCTACCTTTTATAGTATATTTAAAACAACTTTAAAATGCAGAGAAAGAAGTGTAGAACCATGAAAATATTTCTACTTTTTTGGATGGTTTTCCCTAATTTCTTTAATAAACATGCATTTTTAAATAAACTTGGAAAAATTCTGGAGTCCTACTGAATTTGAAATGACTTTATTTTTGTATATCTCCACCCATGATTTTCTTTAGATTTATTTGGTGCCAGAAATTTGTTTTTAGGAATCTCATATTTTCAATAAGGTGATTAACAGCCTCCAGAGCCTTATGCAAAATTCTGAGCTTCAAAATTCACAGGGTTTCTCATGCTGTACTCTGGCAAAGGGGAACACGTTTCCCATGTATTTTGTACAAGACAGAGTGATGAATGCTGTTTCTGGTAAGACTGAAATGTGTGGCAACATCCAAATCTTCTCACTCCACATATTTTATACAGTGAAATGGGAGTGAAGTCCATACTGCAGAGAAGTCCATACAGCTTCCTTACTGTGGTTGCTACTAGCCTTGAATTTGGTGTAAAGCAAATGTCTATCTTAACATGATTGTAGGAGTTATGCCAGACACATGTTTTAAACCCTGGTCTTATCACATGAAGGTTTTTTATGATGATATTTTTTTGCTTTCTTATTGTGGTAAAATACACACAAATTTACTATCTTAACCATTTTAAAGTGTACAGTTCTCTAGTATTAAGTATGTTCCCACTGTTTTGAAACCATCACCACCATCCATCACCAGAACTATTTTTCATCTTGCAAAACTGAAGCACTGTACCCATGAAACCATAACTCCTCATATTTATATTAATTTTTTAAATTTTATATGTGGTAACATACACATAACACAAAATTTGGCATCTCAACCATTTTTAAGTGTACGATTCATTGTTACTAAGTACATCCATGTTACTGTGTTCTGTGTATGCCTTTTACATCTAGTTGGTTTATTGTGTTGTTCAAGTCCTTATTTCCTTACTTATCTTATGTCTGGTTGTTCTGTCCATTATTGAAAGTGGGATGTTGAAATCTCCAACTATTATTGAAGAAATGTCTATTTTTCCCTTCAGTTCAGTCAGTTTTTGCTTCACATATATATATATTTAAATTAATTAATTTATTTATTTAACTTTTTTTGGCTGTGTTGGGTCTTCGTTTCTGTGCGAGGGCTTTCTCTAGTTGCAGTGAGTGGGGGCCACTCTTCATCGCGGTGCGCGGGTCTCTCACTGTCGTGGCCTCTCTTGTTGCGGAGCACAGGCTCCAGACATGCAGGCTCAGTAGTTGTGGCTCACAGGCCCAGTTGATCCGCGGCATGTGGGATCTTCCCAGACCAGGGCTCGAACCGGTGTCCTCTGCATTGGCAGGCAGATTCTCAACCACTGCACCACCAGGGAAGCCCTGCTTCATATATTTTGATGATCTGTTACAAGGTGAGTAAATGTTTGCAATTGTTGTACCTTCTTGCTATATTGAATCTTTTATTAAGATATATTGTCCTATTTTGTCTCTTATGAATTTTTTATTTAAAGTCTATTTTGTCTGATATCAGTATAACTACCTCTGCTGTCTTTTGGTTACTATTTGCATGGAATATCTTTTCCAGCATTTCACTTTCAACTTATTTTTATGTGCCAATCCAAATTGAGTCCCTTATAGATGGTATGTAGCTGGATCATGTGTATTTTTTATCCATTCTGAAAATCTCTGTCTTTGATTGGAGAGTTTACACTCAAAATAATTACTGTTAAGGGAGGACCTACTTCTGCTTGATATAATATTCTAAGTGTGCGTACACATATGTGAATGAGAAAAAAAGAAGGAAAAATCACAAAAACTTTGATAAAATGTTTGCATTTAAAAAGTACTGAAAGTCTTTGTACTATTAATTTCACTAATGCTACTTGCATCTTCAACGTAATGTAGAACTTAAAAAACACACAGACCTTGATTTGCTAAAACAAAGTCACTGAATTCATTTCTAAATCACATTTATTTTAATATTTTACTTAAAGAACTGACTTTAAATATCAGCAATGAAGAGAATAAATTTTTCAAAGAAAACCAACAATGAGAACAGAAAATAGCAACACATTTTATGATTAGTATAACATTTTCTGGTATCATATGACTAGCATATTAACTCTTTTCACTGTAAATTTCAGTTCACCCTTATGACAAAAGCTTTTTGATGATCTCTGCTCTTGTCAGATGTTCTTCAAGGTTTATAAGAATATGTATCTTACTAATTTTATTTATTTATTTTTTACATGTCCAGTATAGAGAACAAGGGCAATTCTTACCTTGTATGTTATTATATGTTATAGAAGGATGATCTTACAAGTAAGTGAGTTAGGAATTCTTCTCTATTGTGAGACTTAAGAGCCACATTTACCCCATAATAAAAAAAAAACATATAACTGACTTGTTTTTGTACCTGAAATTCCCCACCATTATATAAATATTTTTTTCCTCTCTCTGAGTGAAAAGTCTCTTTAAAAGTATCACCTCCCATGGAGTGATAAGGAATCAAACTCTTGTCGTCCATCTTGTCAATTAGAGGAAAAGGTGTAAATGATAGGAGAGATTCCATTTTATCACAGAGAAATAAAGAAAGGCTTCCAGCTTAGATCTAGATGATAAATTATGCTCCAGCTTTCTGCATAGTCCCTCACACCAAGCCTGGAGGCACTGGAGAAAACACAGGGTGTCAGAATAGATGCCTGTAGGAACAAAACTTAAAGGAAAACTAGGAAGACTAAAGGTTGGATCTCACTGTAAGGAAGAATGGTGGCTGGAAGAGGGACAGAGATAGGGGCTTGAGCCCAGCTGAGTAGGGCACCTGTTAAAATTTGGAGCAACAAATTTTGTCTATGACAGAGCACTCTGGGCAAGAGCTGATTAGAACACTTTTGGTGGCATGTAAGGACACAGGCTGGTGTTGCTGACCAGGGAAACACTCAGAATAGGGGGACATACAAACAGGTACATAAGTGTGCCAACACTTGAAGGTCCACCTTGTCCTGGTCCCTGGTGAGGGAGAAGTAGCAGGAAGACAACGGCAGGAAGGAGGAAGGAAGACAATGTCAAAATCATGCTGAGAACAGGTGCACATAGACCAGCTAGTGTGCATCTACACCCCTTCCCCTTGGACCAGGCTCTTGAAACTAAGGTTGAGTTCATCAGACAAGAGTGGTACCTTCAGACATGGGAGGAAGTTGACCTGGGTGCAAAAAAGGTCATGAAAAAAAGAGATGCTTGAGCCTGCACTACAGTACTGAGTTCAGACATCTGTTTTGCTTTCTCGCTGTAAATTTTACCAAAAGTAGAACAAGCCTAGACAGCTGACAGTCTAGAGAGAACAAACCTGAGCTTGGGGCAAAACAGTTAAAGTATTGATGAAGGTCAAACATTGGGAAAAAAGGCAAAAAGAGACCTATCTGTAACAGAAGAGACAAGTGCAATATGGCAGTTTGAGGAGGGATTTTAAACAACTATTGTTATTATTTCAGAAATTTTTTAAAAGGCATTTGCAAGCATGAAATAAGAACAAGATGTGTGCATGAGAAATGATTGGTGATATTGCCTTAAAAATAACCTTTTCAAAAGAATTATAGCACCAATTGGTGGCCTCCCTAGATCACCACTCCCATTTCCCAATGGCCCATAATTTCCACTGGGACATGTGTGGTTCTCAAAGAGCCTATGGCCTTGAAAAACTGAACAATGTGTGTTGCTTCCCTGTCCACAGTGACTGATCTTTGTGTTGGTGTGTAACCTAAAATGGTCAAATTCAAGTGACTGTCAGGATTCAGTGGGGAAGTTGTGGGACACAGATGCTTCTAGATTGCTCTGGATGATGTTGCTTGAAGCCTAAAACTGTCTTCCTATCATAATGGAAGTGAGTCTGAGCATCAAGTCTACATATAAAGATCAGAGCTAGGAGCCCTGTTCATACTATAGCTGAAGACATATTTGGTTGCATATGCCATTAAATTCCTTTCCATCTTTAAGATGAAACTGGATTTTTTTCTACCTGCAAATAAAGTTCTCAAAATGATAACAATGAGTTAAATGATAGAATAAATGGATTCAGAGAGCAAATTAATAAACCAAACATTAAGATGGAGGAGGTCTTTTCAAAAGTAATATCAAGAGATAGAGAATGAAAATTTTAAGTGATAAGCTAAGAAAAATGTGAAAGCAAAAGAGCCAATCTGTCTAAAGAGGAGAGGAAATAGGGACAAAGGAAAAACAAAACATTTTTAAATTAATATATGTGCTTTTAAATGACACTATATTTCTGTTGAAAGAGTTTATAGAGTGCCAAGCTTTTCCCCTACGAAGTCATCAAACTCACCAAGAGTATCTGCAACTATCTGAAAATCAACATGATGGTTTGGGAAGGTTAAAGATAGGTGAGTGACAAAGCATGATAAAAACAATTGCTGGTTCCCATAAAAGAGTATACAGGTATTGATAATATTAAATAATTAGGGAAAATGTGGGTACATAAAGGCCTTAAAAATTAAGTGTTACTATAAAAAAAACTACATAGAGCTTACAAATCAGCAGTAGAAAAAGAAAAAAATCATCTGTGCAATAATAATTAGAAAAAGAAATCAAAACCAAAAAAAACATGATAATTACAAAATATTAAGGAAGATGGCAAAATAAGTTCATTTTTATCTATTATTATGTTATACACAAATGTATTTATTTATTTAAAGGATGCAGTCATATGTTTTAATAAAATAGAACTAATGATATGTATTTAAAAGATGAAGAAAAAATATCACAAGAAATTTGAATTAAAAGGATTAAAAAGCAAAGGAATAGCTAACAAATGTTAAAATAATTCAAGCTGGCCATTTTAATATGAAAAAATAGCATTCAAATAAAGATGAAAGTGTGACAGAAAGGAACGTTGCATACTGATTAAAGGAAAAATCTATACTAAATGGAGACAATAATTAAAATCATATATCACATAAATATATAGCCTTGAACTATGTAATATATCATATGACAAAGTATTAGGAAAAATATGTAATTTACAAGTGTAATTGGAAGTTACACACACACCCCTCAAAACACAGTATCCTCAAAATTATCCTAGGTTATGGAGGACTTGACTAGCATGCTTAACAAGTACAATTTAATTGATGTGTTTCCATTTTTTTGTACTATTCATTAGGACTCTAGATTCCTCTCAAAAGCATGGGGAACAGTAAAATAAGCCACATGGGACATCTCAATACATTTCAACATCCAAACATTTTCTCTTACCACAATCCAATAAATTTGAAAATTAGTAGCAAATGGATAATTAAAACAGTTTATAAAACTTAAAAGCATACTCCCTTTAAACAATGGATTAAAGATGAAATGACAAAAAAAACTCTAAAGTACTTAGTGCTAAAAAGCAGTTAAATTTCAAAATATCAAAATGTTTACTTAGAGAGAAAAATAATAATTTTAAATGTGTCAGAAAAAATGTCAAAAATGAATGAGCTTATATATTGGCCTCAAGAAATTAAATAAATTAAAAACATAAACTTAAAGAAATAAGGAAAGGAATCAAGAAAGATATCACAAATCCAAAAAACAGAGAACAACAAAACAATAAGAATGATTACAAACATACAATATGATAAAATTCTGAAAAGACAGATCAGTAAAACACAAGTAAACATTCACAACAGAGAGAGAGAGAAGTTACAAAAACAAGAGAGAGGGGATGGGGAACTAACCACAAATATAGAAGAGATTCAAAAATATTAGAAGAACATTTTGGAAAAGAATAAGCCACAAACCGAAGCTCTATTTAACATGGATAAATATATAAGATCAAAGACACAGTAACTGCCAAAATTGGCACAATGATAGAAAAATTAAACAGAAAAGTAACTATTAAAACAGAAATTGTCAACAATTTCCCAACTCCCCACATTCCCAAGCCTAAATGGCTTACTGGTGGATTTTCCCACACATCAGAGGACAAAGGCACACTCACAAACAATTCATTATCAAAATTAGAGAAAGGGGAAAACTTCCCATATTTTTAAATAAAAATAGTATATCACTTTTTTTTATTGGAGTAAAATTGCTTTACAATGTTGTATTAGTTTCTGCTGTAAAATGAAGTGAATCAGCTATATATATACTTATATCCCCTCCCTCTTGGACTTCCATCCCAGCCCTCCCCCCAGTCCCACCCATCTAGGTCATCACAGAGCATGGAGCTGAGCTCCCTGTGCTATACAGCAAGTTCCCACTAGCTACCTATTTTACACATGGTAGTGTATTTATGTCAAGCCTAATCTCCAAATTCGTTCCACCTTCCCCTTCCCCCAAAGGCGTAGGTGTCCACATGTCCATTCTCTATGTCTACATCTCTATTCCTGCCCTACAAAGAGGTTCACCTGTACCATTTTTATAGATTCCACATATGTGTTAATATACGATATTTGTTTTTCCCTTTCTGGCTTACATCACTCTGTACGACAGACTCTCATCCACATCTCTACAAATGACCCAGATTCATTCCTTTTTATGGCTGAGTAATATTCCACTGTATATATGTAACACATTGTCTTTATCCATTCATCTATCATTGGACAGTTAGGTGTTTCCATGACCTGGCTACTGTAAGTAGTGCTGCAATGAAAAATGGAGTACATGTGTCCTTTTGAATTATGGTTTTCTCAGGGTATATGACAAGTAGTGGGATTTCTGGGTCATAGGGTAGTTCTATTTTTAGTTTTTTAAGGAACCTCCATGCTGTTCTCCATAGTGACTGTATCAATTTACATTCCCACCAACAGTGCAAGAGGGTTCCCTTTTCTCCACACCCTCTCCAGCATTTATTGTTTGTAGATGTTTTGATGATGGCCATTCTGACCAGTATAAGGTGATATCTCATTGTAGTTTTGATTTGTATTTCTCTGATAATTAGTGATGTTGAGAATCTTTTTATGTGCCTCTTGGCCATCTGTATGTCTTCTTTGGTGAAATGTTTATTTAATTCTTCTACCCATTTTTTAATTGGGATTTTTGTTTTTTTGATATTGAGCTCCATGAGCTGTTTGTATATTTTGGAGATTAATCCTTGCCCGTTGCTTCATTTGCAAATATTTTCTCCCATTCTGAGGGCTGTCTTTTTATCTTGTTTATGGTTTCCTTTGCTGTGCAAAAGCTTTTACGTTTAATTAAGTCTCATTTGTATTTTTGGAAGAGTTTGAGAAGGATTGGTGTTAGGTCTTCTCTAAATGTTTGATAGAATTCACCTGTGAAGCCATCTGGTCCTGGACTTTTGTTTTTTGGAAATTTTTAATTACGGTTTCAATTTCATTACTTGTGATAGCTCTGTTTATATTTTCTAATTCTTCCTGGCTCAGTCTTGGAAAATTGTACCTTTCCAAGAATTTGTCCATTTCTTCGTGGTTGCCCATTTTATTGGCATAAAGTTACTTGTAGTAGTCTCTTATGATGCTTTGTATTTCTGCGGTGTCCATTGTAACTTCTCTGTTTTCATTTCTAATTTTATTGATTTGCATCCTCTCCCTTTTTTTCTTGATGAGTCTGGTTAAAGGTTTATCAATTTTGTTTATCTTCTCAAAAAACCAACTTTTAGCTTTATTGATCTTTGCTATTGTTCTCTTTGTTTCTCTTTCACTTATTTCTGCTCTGATCTTTATGATTTCTTTCCTTCTACTGACCTTGGATTTTCTTTGTTCTTCTTTCTCTAGTGGCTTTAGGTGTAAGGTTAGATTGTTTATTTGAGATTTTTCTTGTTTCTTGAGATGAGATTAAATTGCTATTAATTTCCGTCTTAGAACTGCTTTTGCTGTGTCCCATAGGTTTTGGGTCATCGTGTTCTCATTGTCATTTGTTTCTATGTATTTTTTGATTTCTTCTTTGATTTCTTCAGTGATCTCTTGGTTATTTAGTAGTGTACTGTTTTGCCTCCATGTATTTGTGTTTTTTACAGTTTTTTTCCCCTGTAATTGATTTCCAATCTCATAGCATTGTGGTCAGAAAGGATGCTTGATATGATTTCAATTTTCTTAAATTTTCTGAGGCTTGTTTTGTGACACAAGATGTGATCTATTCTGCAGAATGTTCCATGTGCACTTGAGAGGAAAGTGTATTCTGCCAGTTTCGGGTGGAATGTTCTATAAATATCAATTAAATCTATCTGGTGTATTGTGTCATTTAAAGCTTGTGTTTCCTTATTTACTTTCTGTTTGGATGATATATCCATTGCTGTAACTGTGGTTTTAAAGTCCCCTACTATTATTTTGTTACTGTCAATGTCCTCTTTTATGGTTGTTAGCATTTGCCTTATGTATTGAGGTGCTCCTATGTTGGGTGTATAAACATTTACAATTGCTATATCTTCTTCTTGGATTGATCCCTTGATCATTATGTACTGTCCTTCCTTGTCTCTTGTAACATTCTTTATTTTAAAGTCTATTTTATCTGATATGAGTATTGCACTCCAGCTTTCTTTTGATTTCCATTTGCATGGAATATCTTTTTTCATCCCTTCACTTTTAGTCTGTATGTGTCCCTAGGTCTGAAGTGAGTCTCTTGTAGACAGCATATATATATATGGGTCTTGTTTTTTGTATCCATTCAGCCAATCTGTGCCTTTTGGTTGGAGCATTTACTCCATCTACATTCAAGGTTATTATCAATATGTATGTTCCTATTACCATTCCCTTATTTGATTTGGCTTTCTTATTGTGGGTCTTTTTCTTCTCTTGTGTTTCCCGCCTAGAGAAGCTTCTTTAGCATTTGTTGTAAAGCTGGTTTGGTGCTGCTGAATTCTCTTAACTTTTGCTTTTCTGTAAAGCTTTTGATTTCTCTGTCAAATCTGAATGAGATCCTGGCTGGGTAGAGTCATCTTGGTTGTAGGTTTTTCTCTTTCATCATTTTAAGTATATCATGCCACTCCCTTCTGGCCTGCAGAGTTTCTGCTGAAAAATCAACTGATATCCTTATAGGGATTCCCTTGTATGTTAATTTTTGCTTTTCTCTTGCTGTTTTTAATATTTTTCTTTGAATTTAATTTTTGTTAGTGTGATTAATATGTGTCTTGGTGTGTTTCTCCTAAGGTTTATCCTGTATGGGATTCTGTGCTTCCTGGACTTGGATGACTATTTCCTTTCTCATATTAGGGAAGTTTTCAACTATAATCTCTTCAAATATTGCCTCAGATTCTTTCTTTTTCTCTTCTTCTTCTGGAACCCCTATAATTTGAATGTTGGTGCATTTGATGCTGTCCCAGAGGTCTCTGAGATTGTCTTAAGTTCCTTTCATTCTTTTTTCTTTATTCCACTCTTTGGCATTTATATCCACCAATCTTCTTCCAGCTCACTCATTCGTTCTTCTGCCTCAGTTATTCTGTTATTGCTTCCTTCTAGTGTATTTTTCATTTCAGTTATTGTGTTGTTCATCTCTGTATTTTTTTTGTTGTTGTTCTTTAGTTCTTCTAAATCTTTTAAAAACATGTCTTGCATTTTATCTGTCTGTGCCTCCATTCTATTTCTGAGATTCTGGATCATCTTTACTATCATTACTCTGAATTCTTTTTCAGGTAGGTTGGCTATTTTCTCTTCATTTATTTGGTCTTGTAGGTTTTCACCTTGCTCCTTCATCTGTGACATATTTTTTTGTCATCTCATTTTTTTTTTTTTTTTGATGGGTGAGGTTGTGTTCCTGTCTTACTCGTTGTTTGGACTGAGGCTTCCAGCACTGGAGTTTGTAAGCTGTTAGATAGAGCTGGGTCTTAGTGCCAAGAAGAGGACCTCCAGGAGAACTCACTCCAATGAATATTCCCTGGGGTCTGAGGTTCTCTGTTAGTCCAGTGGTTCAGACTCAGAGCCCCCAGCACAGGAGTTCTGGCCCAACCCCCAGCTTATGAACCAAGATCCCACAAGCTGCATCGGGCAGCAAGTAAATAAATAAATAAAGGAAAAAATGAGCAGAACAATAACAAGAGTAAAAAATAAAATGATTAGAAAACTAACAGATATGTTAGGAAGAATAAAAAAAATAAACATATAGATGAAACAACAACTGAAAGTTAAAACAGACCCACAATAGTAAAAAAGAGGAGGAAAAAAAAAGCCAGAAAAGGCCTTGGCTGAGGGGGGCGGGGCTTAGGCACGGGTGGGATTTAGGCGGTGGGTGTGGCCTATGCCTGGGACCCAGTGGGCCAAAAAGGCCCTGGGGTGTCTGGGGCATGGGGCTTAGGCTCAACGCAGCAGGAGGGGCCCAGGAGTGCCTCTGGCCTTGGAGGGTGGAGGACCAGGTCCAGAACCCCAGCAGGCTCACTGGGCCTGAGTGGGTGGGGGAAATGCTAGGCCCATTCCCCCCAATCCTCTGATCCCAGAGGACCCCTCTCTGTTGGCCTCTCTTTTTCTTCCCCTCTTCCTTTCCTCTTATGCCCCTTAGACCCATGTGGCCAGAGGGGACCCCAGAATGCAGAGGACCAGACCCAGAAGCCCAACAGTCTCCCCAGGGCCATGAGTGGGGGAAAAGCCCACATCACTTCCCTTAATCCCCTGGCCCCAGAGGGTCCCCTCCATCTGCCTCTCCTCCTCCTCCCCCTCCTCCGTCCATCCTATGTCCCTAGGACCCCTGTAGCCAGAGGGGGCCTCAGAGGACAAAGGATCATGTCTGGGAGCCCAGCAGGCTTCCTGGGCCGAGTGGGTGGGGGAAACGCTAGGCGCACTCCGCCTTGATCCTCCGAGCCCCCAGGGCCCCTCCAGGCATGGGAACCCCTCCCCCCTCCCAGCCACCCCTCAGGGCACTGTCCAGCCTCCACTTCTCCTCCCTCCTCTCTCCCCCCTTGCTCCCTCCATGTCCAATCTGGTTACTCAGGGGTTCCTCCCATTTCCATAGGCGTCAAGGTCACCCACCAGCCTCTGGCAGGCATCCTAGTTGTGGGGAGACATGAACTCTCCATCCTTCCCTGCCACCATCTTGATTCCACCCGAGAAATGATTATATCATTGACACAGGTCAAATAATGAAATTCAAAGAGATCAAAAATTGTGGACTCATTTTCCTTTTGAGCATAGATGCAAAAATCTTAAATAATATATTATAGTTGATGCAACACAAGAGTATTTTAAGCAAAACGTAATTTCAAATTCATATAGATTTATCTTAGGAATGCAAAACTAAAGAAATAATTACATGCCTGTCATTTATCTCACAAAATTAACAGATTTAAGGAGAAAAACAACATCCCAACATAGAGGGCAAAAGGCATTTGACAAAGTATATATATTATATATATATATATTTGTTAATATATATTAACGAATTTAAAATACCTATAGGTAAGTAGGAATATAATAAAATTTCCTTAATCTGACAACTATATTTACAAAAACTTTACAGCAAACATCAAGCTTAATATAGAAACTGAAGAAGCATTTTATTTAAAGTAAGAAAACAAGAATTCCTGCAGTAAGAGAAAATAATTATTAAGATTGAAACAAAAGAAGTAAATTTCTATAGGAGCAGATGATATGATCACTTACAGGAAAGCAAAACTGACAACATATTAAAACTAGTAAAATAAGTTCCGCCAAATTGCTATGTAATGGAACAACACATCAAATTCAGCAGTATTTCTCAACACCAATAATTTTTTAAAAAGGAAAAGTGTAATATCATGTACAATATCAGCAACAAAATAAACAATATGGTATTGAGGAATTAACCTAAAAACAAGAAAAAAGTGGATAGAAACTCTATAAAGAAAAAAATGTAAATCTATTAACATAAATGAAAACCTGGATAACTAGAGAGATTACACTGTGTTTGTATATGAGAAGGCTTAATGTTGTAAAGATGTCAACTTTATTCCAAGTTAATCTATAAACTTAACATTCTTCCAATAAAAATCACAATGTGATACATTGTGGCTTTGAAACATTTAACTTTGAAATATATATGAAATAATTGAACATAAAAAATAAAAAAGTAATTTCTTCACACTGTCTCTATCAAATAATCAGGCTCATTTTTAGGCCATGATAATTTAAACAATACATTTTTGGCACAGAAATTTTTTTTAAAAAAGACAAAATATCAGACATGTGTGTAGGCAAACTTGCTTTTTCCTTCCAGTTTTATTGAGATATAATATGCATACAGCACTGTATAAGTTTAAGGTGCACAGCATAATGATTTGACTTATATACATCATGAAATGATCACAATATATTTACTGAACATCCATCCTCTCATATAGTTACAAAATTAAAGAAATAGAACACAAAAATTTTCTTTGTGATGAGAATTCTTAGGATTTCCTCTCTCAATAGCTTTCATATATAATATACACCAATGTTAATTATGTTTACATCACATCCCTAGGACCTATTCATCTTATAACTGGAAGTTTGTACCTTTTGACCACCTTCATCCAACTCCCCCTTTTCCCAACCACCTTCTCTGGTAACCACAAGTCTGATCTCTTTTTCTGTGAGTTTCTTGGTTAGTTGGTTGGTTGGTGTCTGAATTATAACTGACCTACAACTCTGTGTAGTTTCGATTACACAGCATAGTGATTTGATATTTCTATACATTTCAAATTGATATATATACCACATCTTCTTTATCCATTCATCTATTGATGGGCAGTTAGGTGGCTTCCATACCTTGGCTACTATAAATAATGCTGCAATGAACATAGGGGTGCATATATCTTTTCAAATTAGTGTTTTCATTTTATTCAGCTATATACCCAAGAGTGAAATTGCTGGGTCATATGGTAGTTCTATTTTTAATGTTTTGAGGAATTTCCATACTGTTTTCTGTAGTCTCTGGCTGCAGGGCCCAGGGGTCCCAGAGCTGGTATTGGCCCACTGGTGAGTGGGGCTGCAACCCAGGGTGTCCTGGGGCTAGTGCCAACTCACCAGTGGTTGGATCTGGATCCCAGAGTCTCTGGGGCTGCTGGGGCTGCTGCGGCTAGTGCCAGAAAACTGGTGTGTGGGGCCAGATCCTGTGCCCTCTTGTGGACGTGGCCAGGTCCCAGGACAGCTGTGGGCTCAGGGGGTCTTAAGACAGACTGCTTGCTAGTGCGTGGGGCTGTATTCAGTTTTATGCCTATGAATTGGAGAACGTAGATGAAATTGACAAATTCCAAAGAGACGAACTACTGAAACTGATTCAAGAAGAAATAGTCATTCTGAATAGAAAAGTTAAAAAATTTAAATAATAATCAAAATGGTACCCATAAAGAAATTCCTAGGTATAGGTAGCTTTACTGGTGATTTCTACCAAACACTTAAACAATCATTAACATCAATTCTTCACAAACTCTTCCAAAAAAGTTGAAGAGAAGATAAAACTTCTCAACTCATTCTATGAGGCCAGCATTTTCCTGATTCCAAAAACTCACAAAGACATAATGAGAAAAGAAAATGACAAACCAATACCTCTTATAAAATATGGACCACAGAAATCTACAACAAGATACCAGAAAATCAATTTGGCATTGTATAAAAAAGAATTACATACTATCACCAAGTAAAATTTATCCCAGGGATGCAAGCACAGTTTATCATCCAGAATCATCTTAACAGAATAAAAATCAAAAAGCATATGATTACCTTAGTAAGCTCTGACACAACACAACAGACTTTCATGATAAAAACACTAAACAAATTATGAATAGAAGGGAACTTTCCCAATCTGATAAAAGTCATCTATGAAAAGCTCACAATTAATATCCTACTTTATAGTGAAATTCTTGATGATTTCCCCAAAAGATCAGAAACAAGATAAGGAAGTCTATTCTTGATGCTTCTGTTCAACATTGTACTGTAGGTTCCAGCCAGAGCAGTTAGGCAAGAAAAATAATTAAAAAGCATCCAGACTGAAAAAGATGTAAAACTGTCTCCATTCACAGATCACTTGATAATATATGCAGAAAATCCTAAGGAATCCAGTAAAAAAACAAAACTATTAGAACTAATAAATAAGTTCATCAGTGTTGTAAGATACAAGATCAATATACACAAATTGACAGTATTTCTATAACTTGCAGGGAACAACCTAAAAACAATGTTAAGAAATTAATTCCATTTTAAATAGCATCAAAAAGAATAAAATACTTAGGAATAAATTTAACAAAAAAAAATGCAAGATCTGTACACTGAAAAGTACAAATGTTTGTGATAGTAATTTTTAAAAGATCTAAATAAATGGGAAAGTATCTTATACTCATGAATTGGAAAACATATTATAGTAATACTCCCCACATTTACCTACATATTTAATGTAATTCCTCTCAGAATCCTAGTTATCTTCTTCGTAGAAATTGACAAGCTTATTCTAAAATTCATATGGAAATGCAAACGACCCATAATTACCAAAACAACTTTGAAAAATAAGTAAGGCATTTCATAATGATAAATTAGTAATGGAAGAGAAAATGCAAATAAATCTCAAATATTCTTTGATTGTTTAGCAAGTGGAAAAGGCACTAACTGAAGACAGACTTCAGTCAAGGATATGTACTGCAATCTTTACAGTGAATACTAAATATATATATTTATATGTTAGAATTACATTAGCTAAAATTATGGAATTAGCTAGATTTATAAAGCCAATTGGAAGATGATATGAAATAATAAAACATTATTTGATTCATCTGAAAAAGAAGGTAGGAACAAAGAAATAAATGCAGAAAATACAGATAGGACAAATAAAAGACAATTAGTAAGATGAAAGATTTAACCTCAAATATATAAGTAATTACACCAATGTAAATGTACTAAACATTGCAAATGAAAGAACAAGATGGCTGGCCTGGAATAACTAAAAGATACCCAACTCTATATTGTTTACAAGAGATCCACTTATATAAAGACAGAAGTATGTTAAAAGCAAAAGGATTGAAAACCATATACTGTGAAAACAGTAAGTTTATACTTCTGGTAAGAATGTAAAATGGTACACCCACTTTGGAAAATAGTTTAGCACTTTCTTGAAAGCTTAAACATTCATCAGCCATATTAACAAGCCATGTCACTTATCTATTTACTAAAAAAAAAAAGCTTATATCAATACATATTTTACACATATATTTATAGAAGTTTTTTGGGTGATAAGCAAAAGCTGGAAACAATATAAATATACATAATAATCAACATAAATATACATAACAACATAAATATACAACATAAATATACATAATGAATACGTAAGTTGTGGTATATCGCTACAATGGAATACTACTTCTCAATAAACAGGAATGAACTATTGATACACGCAATGACATAAATAAATTGCAAACTAATTAAGCCAAATGAAAAAAGACAAAAAAATCATACATACTGCATACACATACTGTGTGGTTTATACATGCTATATGATTTCATTTATATAAATTTATATAATATTCTAAAAATATTTTTAAAATATCTATAAAGACAGAAAGCAGATCAGTGGTTGCGTGGGAATAGGGTGGGTAAAGGGAGGTGAGCAGGGAGACCCTGGAGGGCAGGATTTCAAAGGGGCTTGGGGACTTTTGAGTGTGATGGCTATATCAATTATCTTGATTGTGGTGTTAGTTTCATGGGTATGCATAGCACCCACTTCAGTAAGTCAACATTTACCAAATCACATAATTTAATTATGTGTAGTTTATTGATGTCAATTACACTTCAGTACTGCTGTTAAAGATTTCTGATTAAGAAACATAAACATAGTTAAAGGAGTAATAACTTATAAAAAGAATATATTTGTCATGCTTCCTGCTGACAAATCATAAAGAATATGTGTCAGGTGGGGCCATGTATGTATATGCGTGTATGTAGATCTTAAATTATTTAGGGAGAAAAGAGAAGGTAACCAATTTTTAAAAATTTGAGCAAAAAAGATGAATAGATATTTCAATAATGGTGAAACCCAACTGGCTACAAAGAATATGAATTAAAATGTTCCACCTCACTAGCTAAGAGAAAAAATCTACTTAAAAGGAATAACAAGCAACCACTGTACAAGAAATCAGAAAGGTAAACATTTACAAGTAAAATAATTTCAAATGTTGACAATGTGGGAAACCCTCACCTATTGCTTATGGGAGTGAAGATTGGTGCAGCCATTTTGCAGATAAATTTGGAAGTATTTGCTTAAAATAAGATAAACTTTATCTTACAGAAATTTCACTCCTGATATATACTCTAGTAAAACCTCTCATTTGGTACAAAGAGAGTTATTTATGTGGATATTTATCAGAGCCTGATTTGTAATGACTATAAGTGGAAAGCAAGTCAAATGGGAATGAGGGAATAATATTTTTAAACTATCATATGCAAATGGTGGAATATAATGCAACAGTCTAAGGAAAGAACTAGGTCTAAGTAAGTAACAGGGATGAATCGCAAAAACATTATAAGCAAAAAAATCAGAATTACAGTACTCCTTAAACAGATAAGTAAAATATGCCCCCCCAAACAAACCAATACTGTAAATAGCTCATAGATGCCTAAATGCAAATAATTTTATGAAAAGTGGAATGGAAGGAAGGACACACATTAAATACTAACTGCGGATGCCAGTGGAGAGGAGTAAAATGTGGAGGGTTTAGAATTGGAAATAAGAGGTAAAGAGAACCAAATTTTCTAAATAAATTAAAAGTAAATAAATAGAAGAGAGTATAAGCTTAGATCAGTGATAATGATGAATCATAATATGAGATGTATAAACTACTGTGAACCTGATATCCAAAATTAATACGTTAATTTGCTGAAAATATGATGATATGTTTTCTTTCTTTTTTCTTTAACGTGAAGTATTAGTTTTGTTACAGTATTACTATGTCAAGGGCACAGTGGGCATGAAGATGGTGGGTAAATCAACATGAGATGTAACAAGGCAATCAAAAGGCTCCAATTTACTTAAAAGAGAGCACTTTAAGTTTTTTTTATTGAAGTATAGTTGATTTACAATGTTGTGCAGGTCTCAGGTGTACAGCAAAGTGATTCAGTTCTATATTTAGAATTCCTGAAAAAAAGAAAAAGGTGATAGAACCCAAAGTAAAGAGAAAGAGATTAGCATTAGATAGGAGGATTATGCATTGTTTATGTTGCATGGTGACTTTTAACCATTTCTCCCAGGTTAATGAATACACTTTGAGACTATTCCCAATTATCACCATAAATCCACCAAGATATATTATTAGTTTTGCAGATGATGAAACCAAAGTCAAGAAAGTCTAACTAACCAACCCAGGTGACACACAGAGGAAAAGTAGAACAAAAATGTGTTTCTGGCCAAAAGCTCAGTATAAGTTCTCTAGACAAGGATTGGAAATACTTTTCTATAAAAGGTCAGACAGTAAATATTTTAGGCTTTGCAGGTCATGTGACCCTGTCACATCTATGCAATTCTGTTGCTGTAGCTATACACAAATATGGCTGTGTTCTAGTTAGATTTCAGTTATGGACACTGAAAATTGAAAATCACATAGTTATTATCACTGTGAAATATTCTTTTTTTGATTCTTTTCTGTCACCTAAAATTATTTCACTTATGTTTTACTTTTTTAAAATAATAAAAATAGTAACATACAGTTTAAACCTTAAAAAAATTAAAATATTAAAACCATTCATAGCTCCTGGGCCACACAAAAACAGGCAGTGGGGCAGAGTGACCCATGGTCATAGTTTGCTGACCCCTGCCCTGGACCATATTGTCATCGTGGTGACTTCAAATTGTTTGCTTCATCCTTTAGCAAATCCCTTTGGTCTTTCTAGATTCTAATCACCTATGCATTTTTGCAGTTATGTTTGTATTCATCCCTCGCACATATCTGTACTAATATTTTTGGCATTCTAAATCAACTCTTCTTTCTCTCTCCCTTCCGCTCTCTCTTTCCCTGTATTTTCCCTTATTCTCTGTCCCTCCCTTCTCAGGTCTTTCTTACATCTTTGCCTTTCTGAGCACATTCCACGATCCTCGGGGGTCCCATTGCACCCCATGCCAAAATGACTTCCGACTGTGCAAGAGTGTTGTGTGCTCATATGCTGTTTGAATGTCTTCCTCCTGCTCATAAGCTTCTTTTTTCACGTATTAAGATAACTTTCCTTTGCGCATACCTAGTCCCAAAGTTCAAAGCAGGGGGAAATATGTAATTATAGCATGGCTCATGTCCCATCTCAGCAATATTTCTGATCTCAGGAGTTCATTTGTCATGTTGCTGGCCAGGAGGCAAGGTGTGCCCCCTGGTACCAAGGCTTTGATAGATCTCAACAGACAATTATATTCCTGGGGCCCGTTTCATCTCAAGTGTATGACTGAATTAGTATCCAAACTCTCCCTTTGACACTTGGGTATAAATATTACAAGATACACATTAAAAAGAACTTTCCTTTAAGCTATGATATTTCTGAAAACTGACTTGATTCTGGATTTTCTTTCATCCAGAAGCATTTTAGGGAAACCTTTTGTTCAGGACTTAAGGGCTGAATGGATGCTCCTGTTTTTTGGGCTCTTGCCCTGAACTGGGTCTCTCTCTTAACTCTCTCTTAATTATCTTTCCACTGAGCTGCAGGCTAATTCAAAATTCACTAGTTTATGCAACCACTTAATTCCCTAAGGCTTTGATTCCTTGAAAATATACATTTAATACCATAATGTCTGTAAAAGTAAATCGTGCCAGGATGTGAAAAAGAGCCATGAAATCAACTTCGATCCATCTGCATAAAGAATTTGTATCACATTTCAGATGAACAAGTCCACTGCAGTATTCTAAGAACTCAGATCTTTTTAAACAATAATTTTATTTCTATCTCATATGCACGTTTTGAGAAACTGCTACTCTCTATACATTGAGACAGATAGAGGAAATACAGAAAGAGAAAGACGGATGTTGAATGGGCACAGGAGACTGAACAGTGAGAACAGTTTTGTTCCCACATGACAGGTTGGAAACCCGTGGACTCCTGACATATTTTTAAGTTGACATCTGAAAATTTTTATTGTAATTCTCATAATTACCAAAGATGTGTTTCCCAACGTATTACATGTTTTGTAATGCTTTAAATATATTTTGATTAAACTCTGCAGATGTAGTCCACTCATTCCCATCCTCACTGTCAAACCAATCAGCCTAAGAGGCTTAAATTCTGAGAGAAAAAGCCTAAGTTCATTTTTAAAATTTAAATAAACTTGTGAATACACATCCCCTCCATGAAATTCTCACTGCTGAGTTTTAATTCTAAGAGGCTAACTAGCTAGCTGTGGGATGTAGCGTTGCCTGGGTGCTTCCTGGCTGAAACAGAGCTCTCTTCCTTGAGAGGGGAACAGTTTTGAGGTGTCCTTTTGTTGAGTGCTCAGGAGGTTTTTACGCTCTGGATCACAGCACTTTAGTAAATTCCAGATAGCTGAGGGAGATGTTTCCTTATTTTCCCCGGAAACTGGAAAAAGCATTTGGTAAAGGGGAATGAAGAAAAGAACGGGCAGATGGGTTCCCAGGCAGAATAATCTTAGAGAAGGGTGCAAATGGAAGCTGAGTATCCAGAAATTGATTTTCTTTCATCTATACATGCTCCTTAGAAAATATTTCTATGTCCGTAGGGATATGTGTGCCCAGTTTAAAGACTAGTGATTATAAATCTCTAAAGAAGACAGCAAGAAATAGTAAAAAGGCGAGATAAGAGATAAAATGCCAATCACCAGAGAAGCCACCAAGTTCCTCAACCCTCCAAGTACCATCAGAGAGCACCTACATGATATGCAGGTCGCCCTATTCCACAGCAGATGGAATTTATAGTGGGGAGTGAAGCTTCTCCTAAGAACCAAGCAACTGGGGGAAAGAGGCTGGAGCCAGCAGAGGGAGGAGTGAGAGAATGCTCCTGAAGGATTCTTGGAGATAACAAGAATAATAATGCATACCTAGTGAAGAATTGGTGCTAAGGTAGCAGTGGCTTCAATTATCCACGTGCCCTCCTCAAGTTGCCTGCAAGAACCTCCCATACACCAGTCAGGATGGTAGTTTTACTTTGGTCTGCTTACCAGAGAAAATCTTGGTTTGCTCTCGGTCCTGGTTCTGGATCCCTGCCTTGGGTGCCAGTAGAAGATAATGAGTGGGAAGGGATCTTGCAAACACAGAAAAAAGAATAAATAAACCTGTCAGGAGAAAAGAGTACACTCTATTAAAGGTGTTGATCATCCTCTTTGTCACAGAGAAATAACAGATGCATTAGTGCACACAGCACTTATAATTCAGAGATCATCGTTACATCAAGTGACAAATGATGGTACTATAATTTATCCTTTGGCTTTTTTCACATAGCTAAAAAACCAAAATTACAAGAAATCATGACAACTTGCCAATTAAACAGACTCATTCACCCACAAATGAAGCATGTATCTTTGCATTTTACAAATTAAAGTGGGGTGTGGGGAAAGGATGAGGACCAAAGTGTGCATTACAGTGATTTATTAGCCTCAACAGGTGTATGTTCAAAGTAGAACAACTTCCTCCTCTGTTCTAGAGCATCTAAGCCACTTGGAAAATATTCCCAGTTATAAAAAACAATAATCTTTCAGTTTTCTTCTTAAAGATTTTCAGACTTCACTACAATCCCACTTGTAAGGTTAATTCAATCTCATATTTCTTTCACTTTTATTGTGCTAGTGGACAAGCCAATCTAATATAAGTTAAAGGAATGGATTAGTCTTATACTACGTGAAGAAAACATTGAATTGTAAATGTGTATAAAACTGCTAGACACACCATTTTGGAAACAGGGAATGAGATAGAGCATCTCCTTAATGAAAAATGGGATAAATAGGGAGAAAACTTTCCAGGATATGGCAACAGACAGCCAGTTTGGAGCATGAAAGGAATGAGGAGAAAGACTAGTCAGGGCCAGTTGACATCTAGTCCTGATAAGAACAAAGGTAATAACAAGCTTGAAGGTGTCTCTGGTCTGGGAAATTTGGGAACCCAAGAGGATGAGGGAAGCCCTCTTAGCAGGTGGGGCTCCACTTTGTTCACATTTTCACAAGCTCTTATGGAGCCTGGAATATATGTCAATCACCAGAAGTAGGAGCTTCCATGTATCTGTAGACAGACGACTCCTTTATTTGGAAGAAGCCACCCTTTGGGTACGCAATGTAAAATGAGGAGCCATTTCCTTTCCCATCTCTTAAGAAAAAAAATGGTGAAGTAACCCTAATGCAAATATTTTATGTTTGTTTAGTAAGATAAATTCTGGTGTGCGTTAATTCTGGGCCCTAGTAGGGAGTGTGGTTAAGTGTACAGGTTGTGGAAAGAGCAGGTAGAGATCCCATTCCAGTTCCCACATTCTAGCTGCCGTTGTTGGACAACTTAAACTCTCTCTACTTACACGTTCTCATCTTAAACTGAGGCTAATAACAGTACTAATTCATAGGGCTATTGTGAGGTTTCTTGAGTTAAGACATGTAAGTGCATCGCACAGTCTCCACTCCACCCAGGGTTGATGCTTAGTGAGTGTTAGATGTTTTATTGCTGGGTTGGAAGGGATAGTTCTTCTCTTTGTGTTTAGACAGCAAAATGCTAAAGCTGGTGCCCGGTTTTTGGAGATGGATCTGATGTGCAAAAATAATTGCAAGATGGGTAGTTAGCGGAAATGCAGCCTTGCTATCTGCTGGAGTGTGAGATATGCCAGCTACAAGTATGAAAAGGCTAATCAATTTTAGAATGGATGAAAACCAAAACGCAGTCTTCCTTTGCAAACAAAATTGTGTTACAGCTAAAGCACTGACACAGGAAAGTCCAAATACGACAAACCTATATTCATATTTTGCTAGGACAGGATCATCATTGACAGCAAAATTATCTACTTCTTTGATGGTGATGAAACTGTAAATGATCATTTAAGCGGAGAGCACGAGCATATAAGGCGGTAGAAGTTTCATTTGTACTAGCTATACTTCTCTTTACAGAGTTGTTTGAATTTCCTTTGGGGAGAGATGAAATACAGACCCACTTTGAAATTTGGGCTCCTTGGCCAAAATATGCATGTTTGTTTCTTTTTAGTTTGTCCAAATGTATCATCCCTGTGCAGTTGGAACTGGGCTAGTTAATTAGCAAGCATAAATAAATACATGATGGAAAATAAATTTGCTGTTTAGAATGTGTTTTGCCATTTTTGGCGACATATATTCAAATATTCCATTTCTAAACAAGGGGAAGTCGATGTATGACATGGATGGACATATGATCCTAATCTACCATATTTCACCAAATCTTACTCTGTGTTGTAAGAGGAAATGCTACCTTGGCAGAACCTTAGTACTGTCCCAAAAGGAGAAGGTTGGGAGGATATTTATAGAGTTTTGGAGTTTCTGCTCAAGCGGTATTAGGCAGATCTTTCTAGGCAAGGAGTCGATCGTTATTGGATTTTGTTCCAGGTAGCACCATGAGGTGGGGTCTTGAAGTGAGTCTGAGGAATAAATTATGTAGGACCGGTGAACTAATGAGCAAACCATTTGCCCAGACATATTGGTTTGTAGAAATTTCCTGAAGCAACAGCAAAGTTATTTATTGGTTTACATCCTTATCATTCCAAGTGATAATTTCCTGTAAGGTATAGTTAAATTGTGTGGACACAGGAGTCCCCAGTCCTTCTTCCTGATGGTGAAGCTCTGTGGACACAGGCTGTCTCCCTTCTCCCCTAATACCAAGTCAAGTATCTGTTCCCTTGACCACCCTCTGCCTTCTTCAATATTACAATTCCCTGGGGAGGTTTTGTTTCCTCCTAGAACCCTCCATTTTAACATATTTTTCTAGGAGATAGGCACAGTCAGGGTTGTGAATCCCTAAACCAAGGAGCAGAACTGAGTAATAATTCAATGTTTCTGAACCTGGTTAAGGTCACAGAAGACCTAAACACCTCTCTGTTCTTTCCATGACACCATGAGAAATGTCAGAATGCAAATATTTGTATTTGAAATTACTCTATATGGAATCTGGGACGACATTTTTTACTAGCAATAAGCAGTAGCATGTAAAAGAGATTTAAATGCAATTCATGATGTAATTTTTTTTAATTAAGAAAAATTATTCCCATTAACTTTTTCACATTGAAAGTTGAGAAGGAAAAAAAAAAAAAAAAAGCTGCTTAAATCTGACTGTAGCTTTGGACCACCAGGCTTATGCAAAAACAGAGGATGAAAGCCACTGGGCTAGAAAGAAACACAGCTGGCAAACTCGATCTGTGTGGCTGCCTAATTAGCCGCTGTAGGGGATCGCATTTGCATTCTAACAGGAAGCATTTGGCCATAACTTAAAGGAGACAGAAGAAGCGGGGATTACTGGGTTTTTGTGACCACATGGTAGGCGAAATCATTTTTTAATTAAGGGGATTCTGAGACTCCCCTCGTCCTTGTGGATAGGTAGACATCCTCTTTGCCCTTCATTAGGCTGGCCCCTATTATAATTGGCATTTGTCTTATGCTTCCAGTTCTGGCAGAATGGTCCAGGTTACGCCTCAGTAACAAACAGTCCCAAAATCTCACACAAAATCTTAATGTATCAGAAATGCATCTCGGGGCTTCCCTGGTGGCTCAGTGGTTGAGAATCCGCCTGCCAATGCAGGGGACATGGGTTCGAGCCCTGGTCTGGGAAGATCCCACATTCCGCGGAGCAACTGGGCCCGTGAGCCACAACTACTGAGCCTGCATGTCTGGAGCCTGTGCTCCGCAACAAGAGAGGCCGCGACAGTGAGAGGCCTGCACACCACAATGAAGAGTGGCCCCCACTCGCCGCAACTAGAGAGAGCCCACACACAGAAACTAAGACCCAACACAGCCAAAAATAAATAAATTAATTTTAAAAAAAATGCATCTCTCCCTCCCACAATGCCCAATACAGATTGGCCAGTAGCTTTGGTCACTAGAGACAGAGACTGAGGGCAGTTCCATTTTGGCACATGCTTGTATGTTTGTGATGGGAGAAGCGTCATGGAGAATCACACTCTGACTCTCAGCTTCCATCTGGAAGTAACACAGTCCACTCGCATTCAAATTTCATTCCCCAGAGTTAGTCACGTGGGCACACACAACACCAAAAGAAGAAAACTCAGTTCTACCATGTGCCCAGAAAGAAGGAAACAAGAGCACAGGATTTACCATTAGCCCTAATGCTTACTGCAACCCCCGAACACTAACTTAGGTTTGGGAAATAGACATTCATACACTCAAGTCTCAGCTCTAACAACTGGTAAGCAGCATGAAAAGTACTGAGACCCAGGGAACAGTTTGCATTACCCCTCTGATGGTTTTTACCCGTGGGCTGGGTTTACATAAAGGCGCCAAACCAGGAAAGACATCAGCATACCAATCTGTCCCCTCCTTTAGTCAATGCTCAATCTCTCTCTCCTCTGTGAAATGTCCTGTGGCTATTTCAGGCTACATTGTTCGCTCTGCTTTCTTCCCTTATAGTCCAGTGCACAGCCATACCATAATTGTCACTCTTTGATAACTATGTGATACATGAATGGATGTCTGTTAAATCAATATGCCAGAGCTCACTATTTTAATTCCCTGTTTAGTTAATAAATATAGTTCGTTTCTTCCCAATTAGATGGTAAGTTTCTCGGAGCTCCACAAAGTGCCTAGGCTAAGGATGAGCATACAGTAGAAGAACCAAAAGTCTCTGGCAGTTTACTGAATGATGAAAAGCAAACAAACTTTGTCTGTCAAAGAATAGCTGCTATTGCCATCAAGAGCACATAGCTTCACCTTCCCATTCAGCCTTGCCACACAGAGTGAGTTGGAAGACTACTGAATAGAAATAACATTTGGCTGGGCCCGTTTGAGGACAGTCATTAATATTGCTAACAGCCCATGTGTTAGACTTGGCCCAATATGGGCATCAGATGCATCCTCCCAGGCAACCTGTGGGCCCTTCCGATGGCTCCTCCAGGCCAGGCACTCTGCATCTGCTTCCATTCAGGCAGCCTGGCTGCTTGGCACAGGACAGAACATCCATGGCAAGAATGAACACTCTCTCAGCGTGACTCCACTTCATGATAAATGAACGTAACTGGGGGTTGAGTCCTGCTGTCGGATCTGGACAACAGATGGTACACTGCTGATGACAGGCGACAGCCAATAGAAAGATAACTTAGACCTACCTCTGCAGTCCCAGCTGAGTTACCTAAATTCAACAAGGATTTATATGTAGTTGTGTGCCTACCTTGTGTCTAGCCCTGGGGTCAGGAAAATGGGAGAAAAAGTAAGGTAACTTTGGCAGACATCATATTAGAGTTGGGCAGTGTGTAATCAGATCAGGAAATAAATTCCCCTCCGGGGTCAAGAGTTAAGAATTTTTTTTTAACTTTCTGCTAAGGGATTCACAGACATAATTTATTTTAATACTTGCAACCATCCTATAAGTAGATACTAATAACTACATTTTCCGGATGATGAAACCAAAGCTGAGAGGTTACATGACCCAAGGTCAGACAATTGATAAGATCAAGATTTAAGCCTTTGATTCTGAAGAACATGTTGTATTTGACATTAGATGTTGAGGGTTACTGAGTTCAGAAAATGCAGGCTTATTACTTGCAGACTTATAGAGCTCACAGGTAATCTGACACCTTTCTAATAATAACTCATCTAACCTTCATAGCAACTCCATAAATTATTAGGTACTAATATATTTTCACTTTACAAATAAGGTAACTAGTGTGCAGAGAGTTTAAGTAATTAGCCCAAAGTCCCACAACTACACTGGAGTGGGGATTTGAACCCAGACGAGGATAGTTCTTCTTGCCCACTATACTGTATTAAATAGTACTGGTAATATTCACTCCTCCTTTCCCCAAAATGTGGTTAGACCTTTGTTTGGGTGGATAATTAAATACTTTTATCTGTCTTGGTTCAAAGCAGAAGTTCCCAAACTTCTGATAATCCTCTCTGGCCTTTGTTTGCAAAATCTAGAAAGCTATATTTACACCTGATCCCCTAGATTTGAGGACAGGAGTGTGCATTGTGCTGTGCTAGGACATACCAGAGTCCCCAGGGAAAGGTGGGGAGACCAACTTTCCCCTGCTGGGAGCCAAGTCTTACTTAGGTGTGGTCAAAGTGGAGAGATGATAGATAGGTAGGTAGGTGGGTAGATAGATAGATACATAGATAGATAGATAGATTGTAGATAGATAGATAGATAGTAGGCAGATTGTAGATACACAGGTTGAGGACAGATAGGTAGATAGATAGATAGTAGATAGATGGATTTTAGATAGATAGATGATAGATAGATAGATGGATTGTAGATAGATGATAGATAGATAGATACATAGATAGATAGATAGATAGATAGAAGATAGATAGATAGTAGATGGTTAGATTGTAGATAGACATATAGATAGATAGATAGTAGGTGGTTAGATTGTAGATAGATAGATAAATAGTTAG
This sequence comes from Balaenoptera physalus, assembly GCF_965194825.1. NCBI lineage: Eukaryota > Metazoa > Chordata > Mammalia > Artiodactyla > Balaenopteridae > Balaenoptera > Balaenoptera physalus. The sequence continues at coordinate 12,149,592 of NC_138885.1, forward strand.
ATAGATAGACAGATGATAGATGATAGATAGATAGATGATAATAGATAGATTTTTTTTTTAACTTCTGCACAAACTAGAAAGACTCCATAGAAGTGGGGGAAAATCCCATAGGTGAAAGAATCAATTACTCTCCTCCTAATTCAGCATGCGGGAAAGATGGTAGGACTTCAGAGAACAAGACTTCACAGTAGAAGGACAGGGCATGAGTAAAGGCTCCTAGCTTCTTTGTACAAGTATGACACAAAAGTGTGCAGTGCTGTCAGCTTCAAGGAATCACATAGATTTGGACACAATACGCTCCTGCTGACCATTATGGACTGACCAGAAAACCTGAACCACATGTTCTGGAATGTGGCAGGCCCTAAAAACTCTGAAATGATTCCCAAGTGGGTAAGAGTTCTTCAAAACAAAAAGACATTACATTTCTTAACTGCCTTGACAAATAAAGAGTTGGAGTCAGATTTAATTTGATTTGGAAGAAATAAAGCAATGAAATATTCTTGGATGTAAGTAAATTAAAACCCTTTCAGTGAATATATATAATCTTGAAAATATGCAATTTAAATATTTGGTACAGTATTAGCTTGAGTATCTGGAAAATATTTTCCTTCTCTTTTTTCTAATTCACACACACACACACACACACAGATAATGAAAGTAAAATATACAGAGGAGGAAAAATAGCAAAGCTAAAAGATTTTCGGTGGCAGATGTAAAAATGAATACCAGCTAGTAACAGAATCAGATGTTTAGTTTAGCAGGAGTCTGTTGACCATCTAATTTTTCCATTAAGATTTTCATGAACAGAGACATGATAATCACTTTTGCAGAGAATACTGACAAAGTGTACTTGCTTGGTTGAAGGGGAGGAAAATGAATGTGTACATTTAAATTTTTTATGATTAAATTTTTACTTGGAGGGATGAGGATGACTGTAGTTTCCTAACAACTTTAATGAAATCGGTTCCACTTAGAGGAGATGACATGTTCAAATGTGATGTGTAAAGATATGTAGAATGCTTCCCCAGTAATTGGATTCCAGCAACAATACTACTGGGCATTGTCACATCCTTTATGGCTTTTTTCAGAAGGTCTCCTTCCTTCCTCTAGGAAAAAAATACACATATTATAGAGCATCATGAACTTACCCAACAGTTAAAAGGGAAATTAAAAACTATTTCACCTAAGTGCATCTGCATTTGAATCAAGCATATGCTAAAATGTATGCAACTTCTAACTGCACAGTGATTTCTCCTCACTTCCTCCTGTTGTAAAAGCACAGGATTTTAGAGCTGAATGGTGTATTTTAGGAGTAATTTTAGTGTAACATCCTCATTTTGGAGATGAGGAAATAAAGGCCTAGGGAAAGTAACTTACCTATGGGTGTACTATAAATTAGTGGCAAAAACAGGACCAACTTCTGTAGTCATAGGGATGTGTGTATGTTGGTGGTGGGCGGCGTGGGGGGAAGGAATAACAGAGGTCAAGTGAAGAGAGAGTGCTATGGTCTAAATGTTTGCATTCCCCTAAACTTCACATATTGAAATCCTAGCCCCCTGAAGGCAAGGTCTTTGGGAGATGATTAGGTCATGAGGGTGGAGACCTCCTGATTGAGGTTAGTGCTCTTACAAAAAGAGATCCCACAGAGCTCACAAGCCCTTTCCACCCTGGTAGGATAAATTAAAAGTCTGTGACCTGACCATGTTGTCTCCCTGATCTTGAACTTCCATCCCCCAGGACTGTAAGCAGTACACTTCTATTGTTTACTAGCTACCCAGTCTGTTGAATTTTGTTCTAGCGGCCCAACCAGACTAAGACAGAGGGCTTCAGGGAACCAGGGACCAACTATCCTTGGGAAATACCAAGAAGAGCTGAAGGAGAGTGATAGCTGATGAAAGGTCATTGGTTGTTGTAAGCAGATTGTTGATAATCTATTTAGTCAGGACTCTTTTGGTCACAAGGGGCAGAAAACTATCTAAAACGATCATGTGCTAAAGGAAAAATTATATCCTTATGTAACCAAGAGGCCTGAAATTAGAGGTGATTTCAAGTACACCTGGACTCAGGTCACCAAATGACAATCTGTGCTTTCTCTCGAGCTCTGGATCTTAGCTCTCTGTGTTGGTCTCATTCTCTTCTATATGTAGTGTCTTCCCCGGTGATGAGGAAATGGCCCACCTGTAATCCTGTATTCATATCCTCTCAGTTTAGCAACCTCAGTTGAAAAAGAAGCCTCTCTTCCAAAGTTCAGATGTTAAACATGGGGCAAAACTTTAATTTGCCCTGCCTGGGTCATACGTGAACCTTAGATTCAAGAAATTGATTAGTATGATTGGCCTTATTTAGGTCACATTTCAATCCTATAGTGGATGTGATACAGAGGGATTTTACGATTCATTGACTGATAGGAGCACAGAAAGAGATAATAGTATCTTAAAAGGAAGGGAACATGTAAATGGAAGAAACAGGGAAGAAACATGCTAAAACATAAAAACAATAGCTTGAGTTTTCCTTTACTGACCAGAAAGCACACACACACCCTTCTCAAACATTCATTTCCATTTCCACCTAACAAATTACAAGTATCCACAGGCAGTTAAATCCTGCTCAACACTTCCCAAAGAGTTATAGCCTCAAGTCACTTCCAGACGTTACAGTCATGTCATGTCATGAGTCCGTTGGGTTTACAATCCAAGGAATGTTCATTCTGCCTCTATGCCTGTTGAAATCCTATTTCAATACTCTGTGGTCTATGCATAGAACACGTAATCAATTTAATCATCCCAAACATACCAATTTAAAAGTGAAAGGAAAATAAGTTAATAATCAAAAATGTTCTCATTCAGAATTCAGAGAAAAAGGAGTAATATAGAGAGGTTCTTGATCTATAGCACACATGAAATACTAGACAAGAAGAGTAGTATCTCTCTGCACTAGTGGGGGAATGAGATCCTTGATTAGTCAATCTGGCTGCCCCAATTCTATTCTCTGGCATGTTTTCCTCTATGCTCATGCCTGACAGAGACACAGAAATTACTTACACTCTAGAAGTTCTATCACTTTAGAAGCCCACTTTCTATAGGTACAATTGTAGGGATCTGGGGGGTGCCTTAGAAATTAATAAAATACATTTGACAAGATTGTATTTCTCTGCCAATACAACTACTTTAAAACCCCAGTCAACTGAAAGGCTATTACATTCCTATGAAGTCTTGTTAGTAACCTACACCAGAATATTTAAACAGACATGATCCATGAATGTTGATTTCAGCTGGTAGATTGTTTCTGATAGCAATAGACCTTGATGCTGGATTGTAGTGGATGCCATGGGGCACCTCCTAGAAGCCCTGTCCAAGACCGAAACCCTCATTTTCCTACTGCTGAGATATTTAGCAGCTAATGACTTTCCACCGTCTTTCTCTAGAACTTTCCTTCAGGTAAAGAAAACTGCCTTGTTCAAGTTTTGCCACTTTTCTAGGTTTAGCCTACATCCAATGACTGGTTAGTGCAGAGATATAAATGCCCAGCTTCCTTGTCTAGCCTCAGACAACTCTGAAGAGGCAACCAGCTCCATAACTACAGATAGGATTGATTAAAGACTTATTGTTACTGTATCACTCTGTCCCATGCTTGCTCTGCCCACTTCTGCTTCCTTTATTCCCCCAGAGGTGTTGATTAGAACGCACCCCTCCCAACACACCCGCTGCTTGCAAATCCCCATCCCAGAGTCTGCTTACCAGGAAACCCAAGATATGATAGATGGCACCAGGAGTGGCCCAAGAGAAAAGACTCTAAACTGAAATTCTGTAGCTAAGCTAGATCACCTACAGGCTGTCAGGCAATGAGGACCCCAAAATGGTGGTTGGTGGAGCATGGATAGTCCTTGGAATGTAGGAGCAGTGTAACTGTTAACACATTCTCCAGTGATAAACTAGGATGGCATACCAGGAAAAGGGCACTGAAAGGATGTTGCTGTGGTCAATGAATGCTTTGAAGATAAAAATGAAATGAAAGAATGAGGTGATTAATCTCCAGCCATAGATTAAGGCTAGAGGGTCTCTTTAGCAGTATATAAAGAGAATCCCATCTCCTAGAGTGGGAGAGAAGAAAAAGCTGAGAGTGGGGCTCAAGGTTTAATTATAATAGCAACAGAGGTAGAGAGGATGTTGAATTTTCAAACTTAACAGGTCTGCTATGACAAGATAAGGACTTTTATTAGAAAGAAATGGACTCTGGGACAACCAAAAGCTGCCAAATTTTAGTAGGACCTTCTATCAGTCAGGGTTCCACCTGCAAAGCAGATCAGTAAGATATACATACATACATACATCATTGTGTGTGTGTGTGTGTATGCATATATAGACACATACATACATGCAAGTACATTCATATATATGAAATTTATTGCAAGGAATTGGCTTATGAAATTAAGGAAGCTGGCTAATCAAATCTGACATCCATCTGGTAGGCAAGCCATCAGGAGGGACAGGCTGGAAACTCTCTCACATTTACAAAACACCTTCATAACAATACCTTGATTCATGTTTTATTAAATAATTAGGGACTAATAACCTGGCAGAGTTGATACATATAACTGATCCTCACAGGCCTAGAACAGGAAAGGACTCTACAGCAGCATCAGGTTGTTTTCATTACAATTTATTACCTCATAGTTTCTGTGGAGGAATCAGGACACAGTTTATATGGAACCTCTGCTTAGGGTCACTTGAGGTTACAATCAAGAACTTATCTATGGTGGGAAAATATGCCATGCGGAGTTTATGGTGTTGACCCAATAGAAGAGACACATCATAAATTTTGCCCTTAGGCCATCATAGACTTTTCAAGAACAGCTCCTGATGTGCTGTTGGACTCTATCAGAGATGAAGTCCCTAACTATGGGACAAGTGACTATAGTCCCTAACTATGTGGTCAGAACCCATCATAAGGTAGGATCTGTTAGACATCCAAATCAGAAGACTCGAGAATTTCAGGTAAGTGAAATCCAAAAACAACCACACCAAGACACATTATAATTAAATTGTCAAAAGTTAAAGACAAGGATAGAATCTTAAAAGAAGCAAGAGAAAAACAACTTGTTACATAAAAGGTAACCTCCATAAGACTATCAGCAGCTTTTTTAGCAGAAATTTTGTAGTCGAGAAGGGAGTGGCATGATACATTCAGAGTGCTGAAAGAAAAACAACAACAACAAAAGCTACCAATCAAGAATACTCTACCTGGCAAAGTTGTCCTTCAGAATTGAAGGAGTGATAAAGAGATTTCCAGACAAGCAAAAGCTGAAGGAGTTCATCCCCATGAATCTGGCCATACAAGAAATGTTAAATGGACTTCTTCAAACTGAAATGAAAAGATATTAATTACAAGAAAATATATGGAAGTACAAATCTCACTGGCAAAGATAAATACATAATTAAGTTCAGAATACCCTAATTTGGTAACAGTATGGGATAAATCATTTATAAATCTAGCATGTAGACTAAAAGACAAAAGTATTAAAAATAACTATAACTACAATAATTTGTTAATGGATACACAAAATAAAAAGATATAAACTGTGACATCAAAAACAAAATGAGAAGGGGTAGTGTATAAATGTAGAGCTTTAGTATGTGTTTGAAGTTAAGTTGTTATCAGCTTAAAATAAGCAGTCATAAATATAGATATTTTATGTAAGCCTCCTGGTAACTACAAAGCAAAAACCTATAGTATATACAAAAAAATAAATAAATAAAGAGAAAGGAATCTAAAGATACCACTACAAAAAAAATCATCAAATCACAAAGGAAGAGAGCAAGAGAAGAAAGGAACAAAGGAATACAAAGAAAAAAAAAAGGCAATAGTAAGTACCTATCTAAAAATAACTACTTTAAATATAACTGGATTAAATTCTCTAATCAAAAGACATAGAATGGCTGAATAACTTTAAGAAAATAAGACCCAACTATATGTTGCCTACAAGAGACACAACTCAGCTTTAAGGAAACACACACAGAAAGTAAAAAGATGGAAAAAGAGATTCCATGCATATGGAAAACAAAAATAAACAGTGATAGCTACACTTACACTAGACAAAATAGATTTTAAGCCAATGACTATAAATAGAGAAAAAAGAGGGCATTATATAATAATAAAAGAGTCAATCAAACAAGAGGATATAACATTTGTAAAATTTATGCACCCAACATAGAAGCACCTAAATATATAATGCAAAATTTAACAGACCTGAAGGGAGAAATAGAAAGCAATAGAATAATATTATGGGACTTCACTACCCCACTTGCAGCAATGGTAGATCATGCAGACAAAAAATCAATAAGGAAACACTGGAGTTAAATGGAACATTGGACCAGATGGACTTAACAAACATTTACAGAATATTACATCCAACAAGCAGAATAATATATATCCTTCTCAAATGTACATGGGACATTCCTCAGGATAGATCATATTTTAGACCACAAAATAAGTTTTAAAATTTAAGAAGGTTCTCCACCAGAAGACTACTAGAGCTCATCAATGAATTCCGTAAAATTGTAGGATACAAAATTAGTATACAGAAATATGTTGCATTTCTACATACTAAAAACAAACTATCAGAAAGAGAAATTAAGGAAACAATCCAATTTACCATCACATTAAAAAGAATAAAATACCTAGGAATAAATCTACCTAAGGATGTAAAAGACCTGTACTCAGAAAACTATAAGACACTGATGAAAGAAATTGAAGACGACACAAACAGATGAGGAGATATACCATGTATTTGGATTGAAAGAATTGATATTGTTAGAATTGATATTGTTAAAATGATCATATTACCCAATCTACAGATTCAATGCAACCCCTATCAAAATACTAATAATGTTTTTCACAGAACTAGAACAAATAATTTTAAAATTTGTATGGAAACAAAAAGACCCTGAATAGCCAAAAGCATCCTGAGAAAGAAGAACAGAGTTGGAGGAATCACACTCCCTGACTTCAGACTATACTACAAAGCTACAGGAATCAAAACAGTATGATATTGGCACAAAACAGACACATAGATCAATGGAAGAGAATAGAGAGCCCAGAAATAAACCCACACACTTATGTTCTACAACAAAGGAGGCAAGAATATACAATGGAGAAAAGACAGTCTCTTCAATAAGTGGTGTTGGGAAAACTGGACAGCTACGTGTAAAAGAAAGAAATTAGAACATTTTTTAACACCATATACAAAAAAAAACTCAAAATGGATTAAAGAGCTAAATGTAAGACCAGATACCATAAAACTCCTAGAAGAAAACGTAGGCAGAGCACTCTTTGACATAAAACATAGCAGTATTTTTTTTGGATCTGTCTCCTAAAACAAAGGGAAAAAAAGCAACACTAAGCAAAGGGGACCTAATGAAACTTAAAAGCTTTTGCACAGCAAAGGAAACCACTGACAAAATGAAAAGACAACCTACTGAATGGGAGAAAATATTTGCAAATGATATGACCAATAAGGGATTGTTATCCAACATATATAAATAGCTCATACAACTCAACATCAAAAAAACAAAACACCTGATTAGAAAATAGGCAGAAGAACTGAATAGAAATTTATCCAAAGAGGATGTGCAGATGGCTAATAGGCACATGAAAAATAAAAATCAGGTACAAGAAGAAAACTAGAAAATTCACAAATATTTGAAGATTAAACAGCATGATCATGGATAACAAATGAGTCAAGAAGAAATCAAAAGGAAAATCAGAAAATATCTTGAGACAAATGATAATGGAAATACAATATACCAAAACTTATGGGATGCAACAAAAGCAGTTCTAGGAGGGATGTTCATAGTGATAGCTGCAAACATTAAAAAAAGAAAGTCTCAAAAACCAACTTAATTTTACACATCAAGGAACTGGAAAAAGAACAAACTAAGCCCAAAATTAGTAGAAGGAAGGAAATAACAATAATCAGAAGGGAAATAAACAAACTAGAGACTAAACAAAATAGACAAAACGCTGCCTAGAATTACCAAAGAGAGAGAGAGAGAACTTAAATAAATAACATTAGAAATAAAAGAGGAGATATTACAACTGATAATACAGGAATACAGAGGATCATAAGACTACTATGAACAATTAAATGCCAACAAGTTGGGCAACCTACAAGAAATGGATAAATTTGTTGACATATACAACCCACCAAGACTGAATCATGAAGAAATAGAAAGTCTGAATAGACCAATTATCAGGAAGGAGATTGAATCAGTAATTAAAAACCCCCTACCATAGAAAAGTCAAGGACCAGATGGCTTCACAGTTGAATTCCACTAACCATTTAAAGAAGAATTAATTTCTCAAAAATTTGAAGAGGAGGAAACAATTCCAAACTCATTTTACAAGGCCAACAGTAAAAAAGCCAGACAAGGACACTACAAGAAAAGAAAATTACAAGTCAACATCCAAGATGAACATAGATGCAAAAATCCTGAACAAAATGTTAGTAAACTGAATGCAACTATACTGTCAAAGAATTATACACCATGATCAAGTGACATTTATTCCAGGGATGTCAGGATGGTTTTGACATATGCGAATCAATCAATGTAATATACCACATTAACAAAATGAAGGACAAAACTCATATGATCATCTCAATAGATTCAAAAAAAGCGTTTGACAAAATCCAGCATCCTTTCATAGTAAAAACTTTCAACAAACTGCATATAGAGGGAATGTACCTCAACATAATAAAGACTGTATATGACAAGCTCACAGCTAACATCAAATTTAACAGTGAAAAGCTGAAATTTTTTCCTCTAAGATCAGGAACAAGACAAGGATACTCACTCACCATATTCAACAGAGTACTGGAAGTCCTAGCCAGATCAATTAGGCAAGAGAAAGAAATGAAAGATATCCAAAATTGAAAGGAAGAAGTAAAGATAGAGTATTATGTAGTATTATAGAGTATTATGTCTCTATTTCTACATGACATAGTATTATATATAGAAAACCTGAAAGACTTCACCAAAAACTATAAGAACTAATAAATGAATTCAGTAAAGTTTTAGGATACAAAATCAATATACCAAAATCAATTTAGTTTCTTTACACTTACAATGAACTATCAGAAAGAGAAATTAAGTAAACAATCCCACTTACAATTGCATCAAAAAATTAATGCTTAGAAATAAATTTAACCAAGGGGGTGGAGATTTGTACATTGAAAACTGAGACACTGATGAAAGAAATTGAAGATGACACAAATGAATGGAAAGATATTCCATGTTCATGGATTGGACGAATTAAGATTGTTAAAGTGTCCATGCTACCCAAAGCAATCTACAGAGTCAATTTAATTCCTATCAAAATTCCAACAGTATTTTTCACAGAAATAGAACAAACTATCCTAAAATTGTATGGAACCACAAAAGGCCCTGAATAGTCAAAGCAATCTTGAGAAAGAAGAATAAATCTGGAGTCATAACACTTCTTGATTTCAAACTACATTACAAGCTATAGTATTCAAAATAGTGTGGAATTGGCATAAAAACAGACACAGAGGTCAATATAACACAATAGAGAGCCCAGAAATAAACCCATGCATATATGGTCAATTAATGTGGGACAAAGCAGTCAGGAATATAAGTGGAGAAAAGGCAGTCAATAAAGGGTGTTGGGAAATTGGACAGCACATGCAAAATAATGAAATTGGACTGTAATTTTACACCATCACAAATGTCAAGTCAAAATGGATTAAAGACTTAAATGTAGGGCTTCCCTGGTGCCGCAGTGGTTGAGAATACACCTGCCAATGCAGGGGACGTGGGTTCGAACCCTGGTCTGGGAAGATCTCACATGCCGCGGAGCAACTAGGCCCGTGAGCCACAACTACTGAGCCTGCGCATCTGGAGCCTGTGCTCCGCAACAAGAGAGGCCACAATGGTGAGAAGCCTGTGCACCGCGATGAAGAGTGGCCCCCACTTGCCACAACTAGAGAAAAGCCCTCGCACAGAAATGAAGACCCAACACAGCCAAAAATAAATATTAAAAAAAAAAAAAAGACTTAAATATAAGACCTGGATTCATAAAACTCCTGGAAGAAAATATACAGGGTAAGCTCCTTCACATCAGTATTGGCAACGACTATTTTGGATTTGACAACAAAAGCAAAAGCAACAAAAACAAAAATCAATCAGTGGAACTATATCAAATTTAAATGCTTCTGCACAGCAAAGGAAACAATCAATAAAATAAAAAGGCAACCCACTGAATGGGAGAAAATATTTGCAAATAATATATCTGAAAAGGGGTTAATATCTAAAATATTAAAAAAAAAAAAAAACTCATACAACTCAATAGCAAAAACTCCTAAACAATCCAATTAAAAAATGGGAAGAGGAACTGAATAGACATTTTTTCCAAAGAAGATATCAAATTGCTTGCAGGTACATGAAAAGGTACTCAGCATCACTAGTCCTTAGGGAAGTCAAACCACAGTGAGCTATCACCTCACACCTTTTAGAATGCCTATCATCCAAAAGACAAGAGATAACAAATGCTGCAAGCATGTGGGGAAAATGGAACCCTTGTGCACTGTTGGTGGGCATGTAAATTGGTGTAGCCACTAAGGAGAACAGTATGGAGGTTCCTTAAAAAATTAAAAAAGAATTACCATATGATCCAGCAATCCCACTTCTGGATATATACCCAAAGGAAATTAAAACATGACCTTGAAAGGATATTTGCATTCCATGTTCAATGCAGCATTATTCACAATTCACAATAGCCAAGACATGGAAACAACCTAAGCATTCATCAATGGTTGATGAATAAAGAAGATGTGGTATATATATATACAATGGAATATTATTCAACCATGAGAATGAAGGAAATCCTGCCATTTGTGACAACACAGATGGGACTTGGGTGCCCGACCCTTAGGAAATGTTATATAAGTGTCTGTTATTCTTAACCTTTATCAAATGCCTATTAGGTCCAGACTCTGTGCTAAGAGCTTTAATACATCACCCCACACAAAGTTTCTAACCCCGCTCACAGAGTGTGGGCACTTCTCCCAGCATGTCAGAGGGGGAATCTGCAGCTCCGCAGGATTAAACAACAGCCCTAGCTGCTCAAGTGTAAATGGCAGAGCAAGATTTTGAACTCAAGCCCACCTACCTTTCTAATTCATGTTTTCTTCCTATGATATGAGTGGTACACTCCCTATTCCATGTCAAGTACTTTGCAAAATAAAGAGAAATATCATATGCAGCTCCTGCCCTCATGGGTCTGGAAACCCCAGGAGTGAGTCAGGGCTGCCAGCAAATGTTCCGTTTGCTGGACCACTGGAGAGGCGGCCAGACACCTGGATCAGTCCAAAGTGCTGAATTTCGAACGTTAAGGAAAGCAGCCGCCTTGGATTTCCCTGAAGAGCAGTGAGCTGTCAGGTGCTGAGATTTCATCTGACAAAGGGCCCAGGTTATCTCCCTGCAGGGATCTGATATTTGACCTTGGTTTGCTTTTATTCCAAAGTCGTAATGAAAGGCTGCGGGAAGGATAGCCAAAGAAATGGCTGGTGTGGAAGGTTGGTGCCACTGAATAAATTGCAGTGATTAAGGAGTGAACATGTTTGGCAATCTCTAAAATAACTTCCATTTTAATGATACTTTATTTCAAACAGGCTCTCTCTTCAACCCTGACCTTCTTTATGACATTCAATTCCACATTTTCAACTGTTTCTTTGATGGCCCCACAGGTAAGAACAATACTATCTTCTGAAACTGAAATCCAAGTAAAAAGGAAGTCATTATCCAAGTTTACCTTTCTACATAGACCTTATTGTCCTTGATGTTGTCATTCACCTGGTGCTGGCTTAACACTTTGAAATCATCCTTGACCCTCTCCTTCAAGATAATCACTGGGTTCTACTGAATTTTCCTCATTCAAATTTTCCTCTTATTTTTAAACTACAGCTATCTCTCTAGTTCACACCCACATAAGCACGCACTCAAGATTATGACTACTTTTAATTTTTATTATTTAAAAAAAATTTTTTTTGATGTGGACCATTTTTAAAGTCTGTATTGAATTTGTTACAATATTGCTTCTGCTTTATGTTTTGGATTTTTGGCCGCAAAGCATGTGAGATCTTAGCTCCCTGACCAGGGATTGAACCCGCACCCCCTGCGCTGGAAGGTGAAGGCTTAACCACTGGACCACCAGGGAAATACCTCTATTATTTTTTTGTTTAACTGTAATTTTTTTATTGGAAAACACATATACAACTTGGAATGGATTTGAGGCAAACTGTGCCATAAGCAGATTTTCTTTAAGTGGCTAAAACAAAGTTTAAAAACCAAGAAACAAAAAAAGAAAGTGTTTCTGGCACAGGACCAGCCGTACAAAATAACAGTGTATGAGTACTGGATAAAACACCCATTTCTCAATAGTGCAACTTTTAAGTGTATATTGCTGACTGTCGATAGTTCACGCAGAGTGACAACTCCACACTTCACCAAGAGCATGCTGACAGTTCCTAAAGAAAACTACTTAAAAAAAAAGAAAAAGGCATAGCCCAGATGTTCCGTCATTTGACTTACTCCATCTCAGTGTAGATATACGGAAGGGCTTAGATATATCCAGAGTATTTTTTAACGAAACTCCCTCCTTTCACTTCAAATTCTTCCTACCCAGTGTGCAAAAATGTCATTTAAAATACTCTTTAGTATTTAGTATTTTAGTGTCTCCTTTAGTAAGAAAAGGAAAAAACAGTAACATCATCAGATACGTCATATGGATACCATGACACCATCATATAATGTGACCAGAGAGACCTTCACCCGAGTCTAATCATGAGAAAAAAATGTCAGACACACCCAGGCTGAGAGAAATTCTGCAGGATAGTTGGCCAGCATACCTTAACACTGCCAAGGTCATGAGAAGCAAGTAAAAGCTGAGAAACTGCCATAGACCAGAAGAAACTCAGGAGGTATGACAGTTAAACACATTATGGTACCCTGGTCTTCATCCTGAGATAGCAAGAGGACATTAATGGAAAAACAGGTGAATTCCAAATAAAGTCTGGAATTTAGTTAGTAGTAATGTACCAATGTTGATTACTTAGTTTTGACAAATGTACCATGCAATCAAAGGTGATCACAGGGAAAAACAGCAATCACACATGAACAATAGCATTTATTCTACACTTATGTGGATGTCTCTGCCATGTCTAGATATCTTATCTGTCAATGTCAGAAATTAAAATATTTTCTTGAGAAATAAATTAACGTAAGATATCTTTTCCTAAATCAGCTAACCCTGAAGATGAGATTACGTCCACAGATGCTAAGGGAAAATGAGTTCTCAGCACAGACATTATCTAATTAACAGCCAAAGCTGGCATCTACTTAGCACTCCTCTGCACTATCTCCATCCTTAAAGGCCAGCCCTCATTTACAGAAATGTTCACATTCAGTTCTGATAATATTTATCTTGTCAAGCCATGAAAAATTGCTGAAACATTATTTTGCATATCTTTGGGCATTTGAGCCTGAGAGAAAATATTCAAGCCCAGTGTAGGGTCCATTTGCCAAACACCACTTTACCAGAGGGAAAGTAAAGTTTGCCAAGTTCTGTGTTTCTCTCAACATTTTTTAAGTAAATAATTTCTCCTGACTCTTCTGAGACTCTGATGCACCACTTTTCAGGCTGCTCGAAAGCTAAGACACTTAAACAAAAGAAATTTAGTTAGAGAAAAAAAAAATGTTGTTTTCAAGATCGGAAGCTGGTAAGCTACTTTCACATCAGAAGTTCAATTTAATCTGAAAGGAAAACAGATCCATCAATGTCCATTCAACTAGCTCACAGACCTGTGGGACATTCCGTTTCCTCCTAGTTGAATCTGTGTGTTAGATGTTATTTGGGTCTTTCTATTCCTGAAACACTTACTTTAAGGTGTACTGCATAATTGAATTTTGCATTCTTTTTCTTAGTCTGCATATGTCTACATTTTTTTCAAATTCTCCTTAGATTTTTTTTACATCTTTATTGGAGTATAATTGCTTTACAACGGTGTGTTAGTTTCTGCTGTATAGCAAAGTGAATCAGCTGTACATATACATACATCCCCATATCTCCTCCCTCTTGAGTCTCCCTCCCACCCTCCCTCTCCTTAGATTTTTAACTGCAGATAAAATTTACTTAAAATGGTAGAGTGATTTTTTGTTTAATTCAATGACATTTAGTAATATCGGGGAATCAGGCCATTTTGAGGAGTGGGCTATAACAAGATTATCTGCTTCTGATTCAGTGGCCATTCCCTTTCATTATGGGCTGCTGGCACCTTGGCCATGGTGGCATCCCTCATCAATGCACCACCATGTTTAGGGGATAATAGTCTGATGGAAACACATTCCAAGGAGAAGTCAATTTAGTGATGCTTCACACAAAGACCAACCTTAATAGCCAAGCTTGAATGTAACTATTTCCATTAAAATTATAAGACTACTTATGAACACAGCTTGGAAACTTCCATTTGATGAAGGAATCTAGGCAAACCCTCAGAGGAGCACCAAAATGTTTAAACGTCCCTTACTCCAGAGGAAGAAAGCAACTTCCATGTGTCAAACACCTGCTCTTCCTAGGAACAACACACTGATGGGTGCTTTTAACTCCACTTTACAGATGGAGAAATTGAGGTTCAGAGAGTTTTAGTAACTTCATCAAGGTCACACAGATAGTAGAAAAAGGAGTTAGGCTTTGAACTCAGGTGTACCATGCTCCAGAGCACTTGATTTACTGAATTTCCCTCGGCATACTGAATGAGCATCATTCAGTGCCAGCCCCAACATTTATAGCAGCAACAGCACTTATACTAGTAACAAGAGAGGTGAAGAAGCACGAGCCTGACTTCTAAGTACAAGCCATCCAAGGGTATGCAGTGTTTTGTTTTTGTTTGTTTGCTTGTTGCTTTTGATACTGTAAGCTCAGCTTCTCTGTACACCAGTGCCAAATCAAATCTTGGAGACAGAGTTTTGGGCGAAGTAGAAAAGGAGAGCTTTATTACTTTGCCAGGCAAAGGGGGAACACAGTAGGCTAGTGCCTCAAGAACTGTGTCCCCCTCCCTGGGGAATAGGGAGAGGTCTTATCCTCGGGGCTCGAGGTCAGGGGTATGCAATAAGGATCAAGGCAGGAACAGGCTTGCATTCTTCTGATGGGTTGGTGGGGAGGTCAGCATCACCAACCTTCAGGTCCAACTGGTCTGGGGTCTACATGTTTGTGGGCAGCATACCATTGCAAATGGTTAACTTCCCCCCCCCCAGGGGGTTTCAGCATCTGCAAAATAGCTCAAAGATATGGTTGTGTGTATTGTTGATGGGGAAACAGGACCTTGCCCCAAGGCTACTCTTGACTGTTTGTTTCTCCTTGGTCTCACATCTCCTCCCTTCCCTAATTAGCAACTGCTTGGATCTGCCCATTGGAACTCAGGGAAGGTCATGGAGACTGAATGAAGGCTGTTTCCTGTAATCAAAGAAACGGGGGACACAGAAAGATTTTGTGCCCAGGAGCCCCACAGGGCCCTGCTTGGTATCACTTTTGTGATTATGTTCCCCAGTGAAGAATACAGACGTGCCATGGAATAGGGTCTCTGCAGTCAGCCAAGCCTGCACCAAGCCTTGGCTCTTGCCCCGCCTGTGGCCAGAGCAGCCTTGAGCAACTGACCTAACCTCCCCAAACCTCACTTTTGACATTTGCCAACTGATGATAATAACTCAGGTTATGCATAGTGTTTGAAGGTGTTAACTGAAAAAATGCCCTGAGCGCTCCTTGAACATTGCCGGGAGTATAGGAGGTGCTCTTAAATGACATCTCAGTTTTACACTCTAAAGCATGTCCCTCCTGTCTACATATAATAGGTTAAGACTGAAAGCTTGGGCAAAATCTTAGGAGTCCAGAAACCCAGAAAAATTGGTTACCGTGGCTGAAAAAGTCTTCTTAACCAGCCCCAGTAAACCCACCTAATTCTCAATAGAGAATCTGATTTGAACTCTGCATCTCCTTTATCCTTTCAGGAATTAGTAGGAGCTGAAAAACACAAATGCAAAATTAAGACAAACAAATGCACTGTGACCTGAGATTATGTAGAACGTCAGCAAGGGAACCAGAGAGGGAGGAGACGCCCTTCTATGTTGCAGGAGAGCTGTGGCCCCCTTCCCTCTATTAAAAGCCAGGCCCTGGGGCTTTCCTGCAGGGTTAACAGAATGGCAGTGCATCCCTGATGGCGCTGAGTTTTGGAACCCTTCATCAGGCACCACGCCTCACACACACTGTGCATGTCTCCCATGCCTGCTGTCATGTTTATTTCCCATGACAGACAAGTGCTGGAGGGCCTGGCTCAGAGGATCCAGGACCCCACCTCTTCAACTCTCCTCCCATAAATTTTCTCAGAGATCCAGAACATTTGTCAAGACAGCTTCTTAGTTTTGGGCCAGTAAATTGTACCAAGTCTTCTGAATAAAGTAAGAGTCCACACTGTGGTTAAGTAGCCTTTATATGGTCCCCGGAATCCTCACCTCCTGGAATTTATGCCTTCATCTACTCCCCTCACTTTGATTGTGCACTCGACTTATTGACTTGCTTTCAATTAATAAAATAGAGCAGAACCATACTGTCTTGATTACAGTAGCTTTGTAGTATAGTCTGAAGTCAGGGAGCCTGATTCCTCCAGCTCTATTTTTCGTTCTCAAGATTGCTTTGGCTATTCGGGGTCCTTTGTGTTTCCATACAAATTGTGAAATTTTTTGTTCTAGTTCTGTGAAAAATGCCAGTGGTAGTTTGATAGGGATCACATTGAATCTGTAGATTGCTTTGGGTAGTAGAGTCATTTTCACAATGTTGATTCTTCCAATCCAAGAACATGGTATATCTCTCCATCTATTTGTATCATCTTTAATTACTTTCATCAGTGTCATAATTTTCTGCATACAGGTCTTTTGTCTCCTTAGGTAGGTTTATTCAGGGATATTTTATTCTTTTTGTTACAATGGTAAATGGGAGTGTTTTCTTAATTTCACTTTCAGATTTTTCATCATTAGTATATAGGAATGCAAGAGATTTCTGTGCGTTAATTTTGTATCCTGCTACTTTACCAAATTCATTGATTAGCTCTAGTAGTTTTCTGGTAGCATCTTTAGGATTCTCTATGTATAGTATGTCATCTGCAAACAGTGACAACTTTACTTCTTCTTTTCCGATTTGGATTCCTTTTATTTCTTTTTCTTCTCTGATTGCTGTGGCTAAAACTTCCAAAACCATGTTGAATAATAGTGGTGAGAGTGGGCAACCTTGTCTTGGTCCTGATCTTAGTGGAAATGGTTTCAGTTTTTCACCATTGAGGATGATGTTGGCTGTGGGTTTGTCATATATGGCTTTTATTATGCTGAGGTAAGTTCCCTCTATGCCTACTTTCTGCAGGGCTTTTATCATAAATGGGTGTTGAACTTTGTCGAAAGCTTTCTCTGCATCTATTGAGATGATCATATGGTTTTTCTCCTTCAATTTGTTAATATGGTGTATCACGTTGATTGATTTGCGCATATTGAAGAATCTTTGCATTCCTGGGATAAACCCCACTTGATCATGGTGTATGATCCTTTTAATGTGCTGTTGGATTCTGTTTGCTAATATTTTGTTGAGGATTTTTGCATCTATGTTCATCATTGATATTGGCCTGTAGTTTTCTTTTTTTGTGACATCTTTGTCTGGTTTTGGTATCAGGGTGATGGTGGCCTCGTAGAATGAGTTGGGGAGTGTTCCTCCCTCTGCAATATTTTGGAAGAGTTTGAGAAGGATAGGTGTTAGCTCTTCCTAAATGTTTGATAGAAATTGCCTGTGAAGCCATCTGGTCCTGGGCTTTTGTTTGTTGGAAGATTTTTAATCACAGTTTCAATTTCAGTGCTTGGGATTGTTCTGTTCATATTTTCTGTTTCTTCCTGGTTCAGTCTCAGAAGGTTGTGCATTGCTAAGAATTTGTCCATTTCTTCCAGGTTGTCCATTTTATTGGCATAGAGTTGCTTGTAGTAATCTCTCATGATCATTTGTATTTCTGCAGTGTCAGTTGTTACATCTCCTTTTTCATTTCTAATTCTATTGATTTGAGTCCTCTCCCTTTTTTTCTTGATGAGTCTGGCTAATGGTTTATCAATTTTGTTTATCTTCTCGAAGAACCAGCTTTTAGGTTTATTGATCTTTGCTATCGTTTCCTTCATTTCTTTTTCATTTATTTCTGATCTGATCTTTATGATTTCTTTCCTTCTGCTAACTTTGGGGGTTTTTTGTTCTTCTTTCTCTAATTGCTTTAGGTGCAAGGTTAGGTTGTTTGAGATGTTTCCTGTTTCTTAAGGTAGGATCAATGGAACAGGATAGAAAGCCCAGAGATAAACCCAAACACTTATGGTCACCTTATCTTTGATAAAGGAGGCAAGCATATACAGTGGAGAAAAGACAGCCTCTTCAATAAATGGTGCTGGGAAAACTGGACTGGTACATATAAAAGTATGAAATTAGAACACTCCCTAACACCATACACAAAAATAAACTCAAAATGGATTAAAGACCTAAATGTAAGGCCAGACACTCTCAAACTCTTAGAGGAAAACATAGGCAGAACACTCTATAACATAAATTGCAGCAAGATCCTTTTTGACCCAGCTCCTAGAGAAACGGAAATAAAAACAAAAATAAACAAATGGGACCTAATGAAACTTAAAAGCTTTTGCACAGCAAAGGAAACCATAAACAAGACCAAAAGACAACCCTCAGAATGGGAGAAAATATTTGCAAATGAAGCAACTGACAAAGGATTAATCTCCAAGATTTACAAGCAGCTCATACAGCTCAATATCAAAAAAACAAACAACCCAATCGAAAAATGGGCAGAAGACCTAAATAGACATTTCTCCAAAGAAGATATACAGATTGCCAACAAACACATGAAAGAATGCTCAACATCATTAATCATTAGAGAAATGCAAATCAAAACTACAATGAGATATCATCTCACACCAGTTAGAATGGCCATCATCAAAAAATCTAGAAACAATAAATGCTGGAGAGGGTGTGGAGAAAAGGGAACACTCTTGCACTGTTGGTGGCAATGTAAATTGATACAGCCACTATGGGGAACAGTATGGAGGTTCCTTAAAAAACTAAAAATAGAACTACCATACGACCCAGCAATCCCACTACTGGGCATATATCCTGAGAAAACCATAGGTCAAAAAGAGTCATGTACCAAAATGTTCATTGCAGCTCTATTTACAATAGCCAGGACCTGGAAGCAACCTAAGTGTCCATCATCGGATGAATGGATAAAGAAGATGTGGCACATATATACAATGGAATATTACTCAGCCATAAAAAGAAATGAAATTGAGTTATTTGTAGTGAGGTGGATGGAGTTAGAGTCTGTCATACAGAGTGAAGTAAGTCAGAAAGAGAAAAACAAATACAGTATGCTAACACATATATATGGAATCTAAGGGAAAAAAAAAAAAGGTCATGAAGAACCTAGTGGCAAGACGGGAATAAAGACACAGACCTATTAGAGAATGGACTTGAGGATATGGGGAGGGGGAAGGGTAAGCTGTGACAAAGTGAGAGAGTGGCATGGACATATATACACTACCAAACGTAAAATAGATAGCTAGTGGGAAGCAACCGCATAGCACAGGGAGATCAGCTTGGTGCTTTGTGACCACCTAGAGGGGTGGGATATGGAGGGTGGGAGAGAGGGAGATGCAAGAAGGAAGAGATATGGGAACATATGTATATGTATAACTGATTCACTTTGTTATAAAGCAGAAACTAACACACCATTGTAAAGCAATTATACTCCAATAAAGATGTTAAAAAAAAATACAGCAGAAGTTATAGGATGTGAAGCTAAGATTAGGTTACGAAAACACTGTAGCATAAGCTAGGGACAACCTCTCTCTCTCTCGTTGGCACTGATAGACGCCAACTACCACGTGTGAGCTGCCTCTTGGAAAGGCCCACATGGCAAGGAACGGAGCGAGGCCTCTGACCAGCAGTAATCAGGGAACTGAGGCCCTCAGTCCAGAAGCACACAAGGAACTGAATCCTTCCAACAACCATGTGAGTAAGCTTGGAAGCAGATCCTCCCAGAGTCCAGTCCTCCGATGAGACCATACTGCCCATGGGCACACGCAACCTTGTGAAGGACCTCGTGTCAGAGGCACAGACATAGGCCATGCCCGATTCTCGACCCACAGAAACTGTGAGATAATAAATATTCATCATTTCAAGTCATGAAGTTTTGGGTCAATTTTTTATACAGCCATAGAGGACACTCTCAGCAAATATTCCCAAGAGTCTGATGAGACAAAACAAGAGAACTTCCTTCAAATAAGGAAGCACTTAAGGGAAGCACTTTCCTCATCACCAAAAAAACAACTCTGAATATGGATGGGTGTATCTCCACATCCAATTCCAGGATGTATGTTTTCCGAGGCAGGTATAGTATTAATACAATAGCTAATTGCTCAGATTTTCTGGTTTTAAATACTGACTCCACTACACACTAACTCTGTGGATTTGAGGAAGTTGATTAGCTCATCTGTGCCTCAGTTTCCTCCTATGTATAATGGGAATGATAACAGTTTCTACTGCATAGAGTTGTTAGGAGGATTAAATGAGTTGATTCCTGTAAAGATTTTAGAATAGTACCTTTTTCATAGTAAGATATTAATAAATGCTACCTATTATTATTTACCAAGTTCAATGAATTGTTCTCAAGATGCTTGAATAGTTGACTACATCTATAGGTCTCTAGGATGATCCCCTGGCTGGATCCCTCAACTTCCTTCATTAGTTATTTATACTTTTTAAAAAAACTTTATTGGAATATAGTTGATTTACAATGTTGTGTTAGTTTCAGGCGTACGGCAAAATGATTCAGTTATACATATGCATATATCCATTCTTTTTCAGATTCTTTTCCCTTATAGGTCATTACAGAATATTGAGCAGAGTTCCCTGAGCTATAATTTCCATCTCCTCACACCCCCCATTAGCTGAGTTGCTCTGCTTACTCCAAAAGGAATGGGCCTCCTCAAACAGCCAGGAAGGCCTTCCTGCCCCTCTGGCTCCAGGGTGGCACCCACCCAATCTAACAGTTATTTTTGAGCTTTTCACTTTAATTTGACAGGCATTAATTGGCGTATTTTTTTTCTTCAAACTCTAAGTTAAAGGTCACCCTCCTCCACCACCTGGTAAAACACGCATAAAGTGGCCATCCTTCACGATCAACAAAACCACCTATGACGGGAGGTTTCAGTAATTGCAATCCAAATAGAGCATCGTCCGTGTAGAGCATGACTCAGCGTAAAGTCCACATTCTTTAACGCAGCATTTAACAAAACCGTATTATACACGTGAAACTTGCTGAGAGACTAGATTTTAATGGTTCCCAACATTAGAAAATATATAATTATGTGGCGCAATAGAGGTTTTAGCTAGCACTGCTATGGCAATCATATCGCGACACGAACGTATCAAATCAATACGCTGTACACCTTGAACTTACACAGCGTTGTATGGCTAATATAACTCAATTAAAAAAATTAAAGCATTAAACACACAGCATTCAGGGCCCTTGTTCATCTGTCCCTTGCCTGCTTCTCTAGCCTCAGGGTTCAGTCATACTGAACGACTCATAGCTCCCCACTGTCCCATGCCGTGTCATACCTCTCTGTAGGAGCGAACGGTTCCTTCTGCCCTGAATGTCTCCCTGCCCACCAAACTCATCCACCTGGTGACCTTCCTTTAGGATCCAATGAAGGCATTATTTCTTCCTCAGATTTTTGCTAATCTTCATTACTGTTACTTCATCTTTGCACAATCATTGTACTTCAACTTATATTTATTTTCTCATAAATCACTGCCCCCTTCACTGAAATACGAAATCCTTTAGGGTAGGGACCCTGTGTTGTTTAAGTTTGTGTTCCCAGAATATAACACAGCTTCAGGTTTACAATAGAGGCAAAATGAATGCATGAATGAATAGATGTCACCTGATCCTTTTATCTAACTATATACTGCAATCTATTTGAGGCCATGGGCCACCTCTCACGTTGTTATTCTTTTCATCATATCATACCATGCTACATACAGAGAGGTAGCTCAAGAAATATTTTTGACTACTTTGAAACTCACAGAACAATATTGATTCATTAAATGTTAACTGGTTGCAAATTCTTATTCAAACTCTTTTCGCTGTAGAGGGATAAATCAGTCATTCTTCCCAATTCTACTATCCACTTGAATTCTAGGTAATCTGTAGATTTTATAAAGTGTATTATATTCTATTTTAATTGCCTTCAATCATCGTGAATTAAATGTGTTTCTAGTTTTTTCTTTCACTAAAATAATTCAAAATCCAAATGTACTTAGTTTATAGCATAAACTAAGTTTTGACACTGAAAATGAATACTCTTTGGATAAGAGAATTTATGGGGTCGTGGTTTTGATACTTCTATGTAAGGTACATCATGAGGAAGCCTGTAGTTCATCAGTAGGGAATCCCCAGGGGAGTAAAGATGGTTTGGTATATTGTGATTTTTACTTCCACATCCCAGATGGTGCTGTCTCAATTCTTTCCTGCTCCTTCACGTACTCATCCCACTGATTGGTAATTCCTGATCTGCTTAGCTGTCCCTTTCTCCTAGAGATCTGTGGTTTTCAAAGTGGTCTTCAGACTAGTAGCATCTCATTATGCAGGAATTTACTTTAAATGCAACTTACTGAGCCCTACCCCAGACCTAGTGAATCGACAGCTCGGGCCTAAGGCCAGCAAACTCGTGTTTTACCAAGCTCTCCAAGTGATTCTGAGGTGCCTTAAAGTTTGGGAATCATGGCTATAGAGCATAAGTCTTTCGAGGGCAGTGTCCATGGATTATTTAAGTTGATATTTCTAGTGTACGGTATTTGACCTAAGTAAGCACTCAGTGAATGTTTGTTAAAGAATGACTGGACACATGTGTTACTTTTGAACCTTCTGAATTGTTCTATGTTGCTCTTCTGGGTCATCGTGGGAAGATGGAATTATGAGCTGTCAGAATCCATATAACAAAAAAATGTCCAGGAAGGGGTGATTGACAAACTCATGCAACTCACATTTCAAGTCTCACCTTAAGCCATACCAGCTTTGCAGACCTTTCTAACTGTACCAAGCAAGCTTATCTCTTGCCCTGCTATCTCCCTGTATGTGTCCATTTCTTATTATTTAAGTGACCTATCCTAACTGAACACTATCGTTATTCATATTTGTACCCTCAACACATAGCATGGCACACATAGCACACTGCTTAGGACAGAGCTAATGCAGAATAAATATTTATCCATTAACAAGCATTTATGGCATGTCTAGGTTTCCGTTGAATTAAATCCCTGTTGAAAATATTAGCAAAGCTATAACTGTCAGATTTGGTCCCTAGGATGAGCCAGGTCTTAGAAATGTGATACCTTCCATTATTCCCAAACAGATCAGAGCAGAGTCCAGAAGTCAGGTTTTCTCTGGTACCTGCCTTCTCCCTTAACACTATTTTTTTCTTTTCTCTACTAAGTCCTGATCAGGGCATGTCTTTGTTTCCATTTTTTTCAAGATCGTTCTCAAACCTGTCATCAAAGATGACTATCAACTTACGTGATAGCTAGTAAGTTTTAGCTTTTCCTGACACTATCACCTTTAAAAGTCAAAATTTTAAAGATGAAACGATCGTCAACAGAGAAATTAATAAAATCCCCCTTTCTTTCTTTCATTAAGGAATATTTCTTTCATTAACAAAAAATGTATTCAGTACTTAGCGTCAGGCACCATTTTAGGTGCTGGGAATACATTCCTGAACAGGCACACAGTGACCCCTGCCCTTAAGGAGTTTGGGTCCAGTGGAGGAGGGGGCAGAAAACAGAAAGAGAGAGACTATGAACAACAAACCCAGACCAATATATAAAATAGTAAAGTAGGAGGGGATAGGTGCTATGAAAAAAGAAGGAGCAGCATGAAGGAGATAACGCTAGTGAACTGACAGCCAGTTAATTGATTTACAGGTCAGGGCTGAAGATTTTGCCCGGAGGGTCCTCAAAACCTATTATTTTACCTTTTCTATGTTCACCTCCTTTATTATTTCAAGTCTCAGGGCTTCAGATATAATTTATATGCAAATGACTCCAAAATTTATACTTCCAGTCTAGAACCCCTCCGTGGACTCCTGATATATACATCCGTCTGTCTCTCGGCATCTCCGTTCGGATATCTAATAGGCATTTCCAATTCAGTTTTTCCAAAGCCCTGTCTTCTCCCCTGCCCTCTCCCCACACACAAATCTGTCCTCTCACAGTGGCTCCTGTCTCAGCTGACCTCTGTCCTCTACTTGCTCAGGCCAAAACACTTGGGGTCTTCATTAACCCCTCCCTGCCCCTAATACCCCCTAATCTGATCTCACAGCAAATCCTGTCATTTGTACCTTCAAAAGTTCATCCAGAATCCAAGCCTTATCACCACCCTGTGATTCAAGCCTCCATCCATTCTTGCTTGGATTATCAGAACTTCTCCTGAGAGTCATTTGTTTTTACTCTTAACTTCATCTGCTCGTTACACAGCAACAACAGTGATGCAGTTATTGGTAAGTCAGGCCACGTCCCTCCTCTGATCCAATCTCTCTACCGTCGGCTCCCCATCTCACTCCTAAAAATCCAAGCCCTGTGCCCTGGTCTGCAATGCCCTTCAGACCCTGACTCCACTGTCTCTCTGACTTCATAGCTTCCCCTTTTCCACTTCTCATCCTTCTCCAAAGACTAGATTCTCTTGTAATCCTGAAACACTTCAGGCACGCTTTCACCTCAAGGACTTTGCACCTGCTGCCACCTCTGTCAGGTATATTTCCCCCCAGGTATCCAAGCATCTCTATCCCCCAACTTTCATGTTACACAGTGAGGCCTCTCCTGACTACCCCGTATACACTGTAATTTCCACCTCCCAACACTCTCTGCCTGAATGTTCCCAATGGCATTTATTGTCAGCTGATGCACTACATATTTTACTTATTAACTTACTGCCTATCACACCATCTCCAGAATGGAAGCTACACGAGAGGGGGGCTTTTGTCCGAATGTTTCATTGCTGTACCCTTAGTACC
Source organism: Balaenoptera physalus (assembly GCF_965194825.1). NCBI lineage: Eukaryota > Metazoa > Chordata > Mammalia > Artiodactyla > Balaenopteridae > Balaenoptera > Balaenoptera physalus. The sequence continues at coordinate 12,174,812 of NC_138885.1, forward strand.
TAGAAGAGTACCTGGAACATAACAGGCACTGCTTTCTCATCCGTTGCTCCAGTCATTTGTCCTGGAATCGGTACTGCTTTAGGAAATGTACAACCTTCATATCATTTAATCCTCAAGACAGTCCTAGGTAGTAAGTCTGTTTTGCCCTTGAGAAAACCGAGGTTCAGAGCAACTGCGTAACTTGTCCATGGTCATGTATCTCCTACCAGTTAGGTCTAGAATTTGGATTTATAATCTAAATCCCTACGATATGACCTTGTAATTACCATGTTTTCTAGTTTCTGTCCTTGATATTTTAACATCTGGGACCTTGCTGACCCTGGAGGGACTGCCCCTCTGAGGGCTAGCTGATGCCTAGAGACAGCAAAAACTCACCTGGAGGTGTACCTTTCATATGCAAACCAACCAGCCCAGAACCTTCACCCCAACCACTTTCTTTATTGAGTTCGTGTAAGAACTCAATAAAGAACTCAGACAACTATCCACCTACCCCTAATCATCCCGGGGCCAAGAACCAGACAACCAGGTGTAGCTTCCATGCCCCAGAGCCCGCTGAAATTACCCAAACTCACCAGTCTAAGCCTGCTTATCCTGCGTTGCCAGGTCCTTCCTGTGGAAAACATAATGAAGGTCCTTGTCCACATTTTCCTTCCACCCCCTGACCCACCCTGATGTTTGCCTTGTGGCCCTGCATGGGGTGGCATGGTGTGCCCCTCTTCTTGGTGCACCCCTCTTCTTCCCAATAGTTGGCCTCACCATAGCTGAATAATAATAAAATGGTTACAAACACATCCTGAAAAATGCTTGAATGGCAAAGTGTCTGGAAATCCTATCCTAGCAGGAAGGTTAAAATAACTGAAAAGAAAGAATATCTCAAGTACACACCTAACCCTATTCTGGAAGTAAATTTTATATGGGGAAACCTAGGAAGCTCATCAGTATGGACATCGGGGAGCCAAAAAGTGGAAAAAGTTGGGATAGTAGTGACATAGGCATAAACAACAAGTGCATACTTTACAAAGTCATGACATATGGGCGAAGAGGAAAGCAAATCTCACTTACCAAACACCTAGGGCACATTGCCATATAGTGCACTAGAAGTTTTCCATTATGTTAATTAAGCTCCATAAAAACCCTGATAAGCAAGTGTTATTATTGCCATGTTACGGAAACTGAAACTAGGAATCAAAGAATTTAGGTAACTTGCTCAAGTTCATAAAGATAGTCAGAGGCCATTAGGCATCTATCAGGTTTCGACGTGTATGTTCTTCCTTTCACTTCACTGAGGTCTAGGGATATGGCTGAACAGGAGGTTAGCTGGGCCCATCTAAGTTTTGCTATCTACTGATTTTCTTTGTTTCTTCAAATGACTTCTTATCCATTCTTTCCCTCTGCGTTTACTGGGGTTCTTCTATCCTCAAATAATGAAAAACTTGTCTCTCTGCATCTCAGTCATTCTGATTAAATACCTTGTCATTTCCTTTCTTTTCATTTACAGACCTAAGATTGTACACCACACTGTTTAATTGACAGACCCAGTTAGGTTGGGAACTGTCTTAAAAGAAAGTTTCTTTTGACAAATTACATTTGAGTGATTGATTGGCTCCTGCGCTAGAGATGCTGCCACCCCTCTTTCCTGACTTAGATAAAACTAAGTGGTTTAATACAAATCTACTTCCTGTTGTCAACCTCCTTATCAGCAGCCTGCAAAACTACTTTCATTTGTAGGCATCGCCCTGCCCTATTTGATAATGTAAATTTATTATTTAGCAGGAGAATGGACCTTTGAGAGTCAGGCAGATTGATAGGGACATAAATACAACAAGGCTTGAAGTACAAGAAAACAGGAAGGATTTGGACTTTCAGAGTATAAAAACAATCTAACAATCTCCATATATTAGTCATTTGATCTGGTTTTATTGCCTAGGTATAGCTGCATCTTAGTTGGGTATAACCATAGACAAGATTACCACTATTCAGCCTAACTTTTCTCATCTCATAAGCAAGTATAGTTGCATCATGAGGTTCTTGCTAGAAGTGAATAGGATACCATAAAGTACTCAACACTGTGGCTTTCTAGAGTGGGCTTCCATAATTGTCAATAGAATGGACCATGAAATTGGACCACTGGTCTTCAAGTCCTGACTTCACTATTCATAAACTGTATGACCTTGGGCAAATTTCTTTTTTTTTTTTTTAAATAAATTCATTCATTCATTCATTTATTTTTGGCTGCGTTGGGTCTTCATTGCTGTGTGCCATCTTTCTCTAGTTGTGGCAAGTGGGGGTTACTCTTTGCTGCGGTGCGCGGGCTTCTCATTCTCGTGGCTTCTCTTGCTGTGGAGCATGGGCTCTAGGCACGCGGGCTTCAGTAGTTGTGGCGCATGGGCTTAGTTGCTCTGCGGCATGTGGGATCTTCCCGGACCAGGGCTTGAAACCATGTCCTCTGCGTTGGCAGGCAGATTCTTAACCACTGTGCCACCAGGGAAGTCCCTGGGCAAGTCTCTTAACTTCTCTGTGTTTTTTCTACTTCAATTTCTCCATAAGGAAAATGGGGGGAAATATAGTAATAATCTTTAGGATTATTATTATGATAAAAAGAGTTAATTCATGTAAAGGGCTTGCACTGGAGATCTATATGAATATACACATATGCATATATTTGCATTTTTTAGGTTGAGATATAATTCACATAAAATTCATCACTGTAAAGTGTACAGTGCAGAGATTTTTAGTATATTCACAATGTTGTGCAACCATCACCATAATCTACTTCCAAAATACTTCCATTACCCCAAGAAGAAACCCTGTAATGTTACCAGTCACTCAACACACTCTTCATCCCCTGGCAACCAATAACCTACTTCTGTTCCTATGGATTTACCTATGGAATCATACAATATGTGGCCATTTGTCTGGCTTCATTTACTTAGCATAAAGTTTTTAAGGACCACCTATGTTGTAGCATGAATCAATATTTCACTCCTTTTTATGACGATAATATTCTGTCGTATGGATATACCACATTGTTTACCTATTCATCAGTTGATGGACATTTGGGCTGTTTCCACTTTTGGTTATTCTTTCCTGCTTAAATAATCTCACCACCATTGTTGAAAAATGAAATGACCATAGATATATGGGTTGATTTCTGGACTCTCAATTCTATTACACTGATCTATGTATCTATTCTTCTGCCACTACCACATTTTCTTAATCACTGTATCTTTGTAGTAAGTTTTGAAGTCAGAAAGTGTCAGTCCTCAAACTTTGTTCTTCTTTTTCAAAATTATATCAATTCAGAGTCCTTTGTATTTCTCTATTTAGGATTATCTTGTCCACTTCAAGGCAGCAAGAATTATGATAGGAATTATATCTATAGATCAGCTGGGGGAATGTCACCATGTTAACAATATTAAGTCTTCTCTGAATACAAGATACCTTTGCATTTACTTAAGTATTTAATTTCTTTCACAGTGCTTTATAGTTTTCAGTGTACAAGTTTTGTACTTTGGTTAAATTTATTCCTAAGTATTGTATGCTTTTTGATGCTATTGCAAATGAAATTATTTTCTTACTTCATTTGCAGGTTATTCATTGCTAGTGTAGAGGGCTGCAACTGATTTTTTTGTATATTGATCTTGCATCCTGAGACTTTGTTAAACTCATTCCTTAGCTCTGGTGGTTGTGTGTGTGTGTGTGTGTGTGTGTGTGTGTGTGTGTGTGTGTGTGTGTATCCTTCAGGGTTTTCTATATATAAGACCATGTCATCTGAAATAGAGTGTTTTATTCTCCCTTTCCAATATGGATGCATTTTTCATGTCAAATTTCCATGGATATAACCTTCAGCACAATGTTAAATAAACCAGGTGAGAGTGGAAATCCTTATTCCTGATCTCGTGAAGAAAGCTTTCAGTCTTTGACCATCAGGTGTGATATAGCTGTGAGTTTCTCATACATGCCCTTTATCAGATTGAAGAAATACCCCTCTCCTAGTTGACTGAATGTTTAAATTATTAAATGGTATCAGGTTTTGCCAATTTTTTCTCTGCTTAAATTGAGATGATCATGTAGTTTTTGTCCCTTATTAGTACGTTGTATTATGTTGATTGATTTGTATATAATGAACAAACTTTGCATTTCTAGGAAAAATCCAAGTTGGACATAGAATCCTTTACATATGCTGTCAGATATAGTTTCTACTGTTTGTTGAGGATTCTTGCATCTGTATTTATAAAGGGTACTAGTCAGCAGTTTACATGTTTTGTAATATCTTAGTCTGACTTTAGTGTCAAGATAATGCTGGTCTCTAGAATGAATAAGGAAGTATTTCCTCCTCTTCTATATTTTGGAAGAGTTTGAAAAGTACTGTTGTTAACTCTCCTCTAAACATTTGGTGGAATTTACCAGTAAAGCTGAGGTAGGAGGTAGATGAGCCCCTGGGCTGGACAACTGGTGTTTGTCAAGTGGAGTAAAATTGGAGCTTTGTTTTCCCCCAGACACTCCAAGGACAAAGCAGAAGCTGAGCTCTGCTGGAATAAAGAGATAAGATGACCACTCCTGAGGTCAAGGAAACTTCCCCGACTACACAGACACAGAAAGACTCCTTGGGGGTCAAAAAGGAGGGGGTGCCACACCATGATAGGTGGAATCCATCTTAGCAAAAAGTTGCACGTGCGTGCTGGGGAGGGCCCTAGGGCAGGTTAGCTGTGAAAAAAGAAACAAGATCATTGGCCAAGGACTTCTCTGGTGGCACAGTGGTTAAGAATCCACCTGCCAATGCAGGGGACACGGGTTGGAGCCCTGGTCTGAGAAGATCCCACGTGCCACAGAGCAACTAAGCACGTGCACCACAACTACTGAGCCTGCGCTCTAGAGCTGCAAGCCACAACTACTGAGCCCGTGTGCCACAACTACTGAAGCCCGTGCACCTAGAGCCCGTGCTCCACAACAAGAGAAGCCACCACAATGAGAAGCCAGTGCACCGTAATGAAGAGTAGTCCCCATTGCTGCAACTAGAGAAAGTGCGCACACAGCAAAGGAGACCAAACACAGCTAAAAAAAAAAAAATTAATTAATTGATTTTTAAAAAAGGTAATTGGCCAGATGTAAACAAAGACCTGGAAGGAATGTCCTGTATAAGTGATTTAAATCACCTCTTTAGTGTGCTGCTCATTCAGGACGCCCACACTCCTCCCCAGCTGTGTATTCTTGCCTTGCTTCTGACTTAAATAAATAAACTGTTTCTCTGTGTGCTCTCCCATACATTGTGCTGTGTCTCTAATAATAAACTCTGTACCTGTTTTTGCAGTTTTTACCTCCGTGAAATATTCTTGGTTTCAAATGGGGCAAGAGCCAGGGAACTTTGCTTCTAGCCTCTAGCCTCGGGTGGACTAACATCTAGGTTCAATCCCTGGACAGGGAACTAAGATCCTGCTTCAAGACAGCTGTCCCTCCAAGAACAAAGCCATTTGTGTCCTGGCTTTCTTTGTTGGAAGTTTTCTGATTAAAAGCTCAATCTCTTTATTTGTTATAGATGTATTTATATTCTTCATTTTTCTTGTCACTTTTGATCATTTCTGTGGTTCTAGAAGTTTATTTCACCTATGCTGTCCAATTTGTTGTTTGGATACATACATACACTTGTTTATAGCACTTCCCTTGAATCCCTTTTATTTCTGTAAGGTTGTTGTTAATGCCCTCTATTTCATCCCAGATTTTATTAATCTGAGTTTTTTCCTCTTTTTTTCTTGATCAGACTAGCTAAAAGTTTGTCAATTTTGTTGCTCTTCTTAAAGAATCAACTTTTGGTTTTGTTCATTTTCTCTACTGTTTTCTGATCATTTCTTTCCACTGTAATCTTTAATAATTCCTTTCTTCTGCTTCTTTTGGGTTAAACTGGTTCTTCTTTTTTCCTTGAGAAGAAAGGTTAGAATTTTATCTGAGATCTTCCTTTTTTTTTTTCATTTTGAGGCATTTGCAGCTGTATATTTCTCTCTGAGCAGAGCTTTCACTGCATTCTATATGTCTTGGTATGTTGTGTTTTGCTATATTCATCAAAAAACACTTTCTAATTTCCATTGTAATCTCTTCTTTAACTCATTGCTTATTTAGGAATGTGCTGTTTAATTTCCATATTTTGTGAATTTTTCAAATTTATTTGTTATTGATTTCAAATTTCATTTTGTTATACTCAGAGAACGTACTTTGTATGATTTCAATCATTTTAAATTTATTAAGATGTAAGCTTAAAATATGGTCTATCCTGTTTAATGTTCCATATTCACTTGAGAAGATTGTGTATCAGCTGCTGTTGGGTAGAGCGTTGCATAGATTTCTGTTCGGTCTACTTGGTTTATAATGTGGCTCAAATCTTCTTTTTCCTTGCTGACTTTCTTTCTAGTTTCATTATTGGAAGTAGGTTATTGAAATCTTCAACTATTATTATTGAATTGTCTATTCCTCTTTTCAATTCTGTCAGTTTTTCTTCATATATTTTGGAGCTTTATTGTGAGGTGTATATGTGTTATAACTCTTATATCTTGAAGTGTTGGTGTATAAAATACAATACACTTCTTTGTCTCTAGTGACAATTTTTGTTTTAAAGTCTATTTTGTTTGATATCATCATAGACACTTCAGTTCCATTTTAGTTTCTATTTGCATAGTATATCTTTTTTCTTCCTTTACTCTCAACTATTTGTGTCTCTTCAAGATAGCATATTGTTGGATCCTGTTTTTTAATCCATTCTTTCATCTTTACCTTTTAATTGGAAAGTTTACTTCATTTACATTGATGTAAGAAAGGATTTATTTCTTCCCTTTTGCTATTTGTTTTCTACATGCCATGTATCTTTTGTTCCTCAAATATACTGCCTTATTTTGTGTTAATTTTCAACTTAAATTTGCTACTATACCATTTTAATTCTCTTGCCATTTCATTTACTATATACTTTTTTTTTAAAATATAAATTTATTTACTTTATTTATTTTTGGCTGCATTGGGTCTTTGTTGCTGCACATGGGCTTTCTCTAGTTGCATTGAGCGGGGCTACTCTTTGTTGCAGTGCATGGGCCTCTCATTGTGGTGGCCTCTCTTGTTGCCGAGCACGGGCTCTAGGCATGCAGGCTTCAGCAGTTGTGGCTTGCGGGCTCTAGAGCGCAGGCTCGGTAGTTGTGGTTCATGGGCTTAGTTGCGGCTCATGGGCCTAGTTGCTCTGCGGCATGTGGAATCTTCCCGGACCAGGGCTCGAACCCGTGTCTCCTGCATTGGCAGGCAGACTCCCAACCACTGCGCCACCAGGGAAGCCCTACTATATACTTTTTAGTTATCTTCTTGGTTGTTGCCCTGGGGGTTACAACTATGATCTTATTCAGATTAATACTAACTTAACTTCAATAGTACAAAAATTTTTTTTCTACATAGCTCCATTTCCCTCACATTTTAATGGTGGTGTTAATATTTTAAATTACATCATTTTACATTGTGTGCCCATCAACATGGATTTGTAACTATTTTTTGAATCATATAGGGAAAAGGAGCTACAATAAAAAACGAGTTCACACTGTTTTCGATATTTATCCATATAGCTACCCTCACTAGGGTTCTTATGTATTCATTTGGATGTGAGTTACTGTCTACTGTCCATTCACCTTACCTTGAAGAACTTTCTATAGAATTTCTTCTATGGACTTTCTACTACCTTAACATTCTCTCAATGTTTGTTTATCTGGTATGTCAGAACTTATCCTTCATTTTTGAAGGATAGCTTAGCCAGATACAGAATTCTTTGTCGATATATATTTTTTTCTTTCAGTTATTTGAATATGTCTTCACAATGCCTTCTAGCCCTATCCTTCCTGATGAGAAATGAGCTGTTAATCTTATTAAGGATTCCCTGTGTGTGATTAATCACTTTTCTCTTGCTGAGTTGAAGATTCTGGTTTGGCTTTTAGTAGTTGGATTATGTTGTGTCTGGGTGTGGATCTCTTGGAGTTTACCCCAACTTGGAGTTTATTGAACTTCTTGTATGTATAGATTAATGTTTGGGAAGTTTGGGCCATTATTTCTTCAAACATTCTTTCTACTTCTTTTTCTCCCCCCTCTCCTTCTGGGACTTTCATTACATAGTTGGTACATATGATGATGTTCCATAGGCTTCTGAGGCTTTGTTCATTTTTATTCATTTTTGACTTTTTATTCCTGAGACTTGATAATCTCAACTGATGTATCTTCAAGTTCACCAACTCTTTCTTCTGCTTGCTTGCAAGTGCTGTTGAACCACTAAATTTACTAAAATAAATGTTTCATTTTCATTTCAGTTATTGTATTTTCAACTCTGTAATTTCTATTTTAAAAATAATTTCTATCTTTTTGTTAAGATACTCTATTTGGTTGACATTGTTCTTGTCTATTTCTTTAGTTCTTTAAAGATAGTTTGCTTTTATAATTTGAATATATTTAAAATAGCTGATTTAAAGTCTTGTCTAGAAATTTCCATGTCTAGGCTTTCCTCAGGGGCAGTTTCTATTCACTGCTTTGTTTTGTTTTGTTTTGTTTTTGTGGGTGTGTGTTTATGATTCATACTTTTCTTTTTGCATTTCTGTAATATTTGTTGAAAACTGTAGGTATTTTGAATATTATAATGTACAACTCTGGAAATCAGAGCACACACCCCCAGTTTTTTGGCTGGTACTGTTTACTATACTTGTAGTTGTTTGTTTAGTGTCTTTTCTAAATTAATTCTATGAATTCTGTACTCCTTTTCAAGTGAGTCATTGAATTCTCTGTCCATTACATTAGTGGTCAATGAATGATTGAACAGAGAATTCCTCTGAAACCAAAAAACACTCAGTCTTTCTCGGGACGGTTCTGTGTACATTTGGGGCACTCCTTTGACACATAGCCAGGGAGTTACAGCTATGCCTTAGCCTTGACTTTCCATTTGCACAAAGACTCAAGGTCAGCAAGAGGTGAGAGTCTCAGGACTTTCCTGAGCATGTGCACAGCCCTACACATACACATGGCCTTCCAGGTTCCCAGGAATATGTCAGAGCTTTTCAAATTCCTTATGGCCATCTCATTCCCTAGCTTTTCCCCATGAGCTTTTTGATTAGTCTAATGTTTGTCCCAACTTTTTTCCATTACCAGCAGCAGCAGCAGCTAAAACATTTGTCTATAAATATTTTCAGCAAATGCTCCCTAGGTGGTGGCTTTAGCACTGGGCAAGTTCTGAATCAAACAAGCCTTTCACACCAGTTTTCCAGGGAACTACCAGACAGTTCAGATTGCTGCAAGCTTTTGGTTGATTTCCAGAGATTAAAAAAAGAAAATGATTCTAAGTGTTTTTGCCAGCTTTTTTATTGCTTATGGAAGTATGGATTTTCAAAGTTCCTTACTCTACCATTTTCACTGACATTACCCCACTATATAAATTTATATAATTGCTGTTATTATCATAGTTATTCATTTTCCCTTTCCCCTATAGTACTGAGTCCCTCAGGTGAGATTTGTGGTGAGATTTATTATCTAATACATAACAATTTCACATTGTAAAACTAAAGACTATGTATACATATTATAGTCTCCAAACTGGCCCATACCTAGCCCTTCAGTTCTTAGGTCCTGTGACATAAGCCTCATATCACACAGTTTCCCAATTAAGTGAAGAAACGGTCTCAATTGGGACTCTGATTTTTTTTCTATGAATTGGTTGATAAGCTTTTTCCTCAACTTGAAGAAATTGTAGCAATCCTGTGGCCCTTGATTCATTCTTCACTCAGAAGAGTTGGACTGGATAGTTTATCCAGATAGAAGCACAGCATATAATTACAGGGTTCAATAAAGAGCAGTCTCTAACTTGACCCACCTGCTTGGAATACTAGAACTATTTTTAATAAATATATTTTTTTAAATTTTATTTATTTATTTACTTATGGCTGTGTTGGGTCTTCGTTTCTGTGCAAGGGCTTTCTATAGTTGCGGCAAGTGGGGGCCACTCTTCATCGCGGTGCGTGGGCCTCTCACTATTGTGGCCTCTCTTGTTGCAGAACACAGGCTCCAGATGCGCAGGCTCAGTATTTGTGGCTCACGGGCCTAGTTGCTCCGCGGCATGTGGGATCTTCCCAGACCAGGGCTCGAACCCATGTCCCCTGCATTGGCAGGCAGATTCTCAACCACTGTGTCACCAGGGAAGCCCCTAATAAATATTTTTGAAGTACAATATGAATATAGAGAAGTACACAAATCAGGAGTGAACAGTCTGAACAATTTATGCAAAGTGAATGCATCTGTGTAACTAGCCCTCAGATCAAGAAAATAACAATAACAAGCATCTCAGAAGAGTATTTGGTGCCCCAGTAGCTACCCCTGCTCTCCATGCAAAGGTAGCCATTTGACTGACTTCTAGCAGTACATATTAGTTTTGCCTGTTTGGGGACTTTTGATATAAGAGGACTCATACAGTACTTGTTCTTTTCTGTCTGGCTTATTTATTTATTTATTTATTTATTTATTTAACCAAAAGTTGGTGTTTTGGGTTTTTTTTTTTAATTAATTAATTTATTTTTGGCTGCATTGGGTCTTCGTTGCTGCATGCAGGCTTTCTCTAGTTTTGGCCAGCAAGGGCTACTCTTCATTGCGGTGCATGGGCCTCTCATTGAGGTTGCTTCTCTTGTTATGGAGCATGGGCTCTAGGCATGTGGGCTTCAGTAGTTGTAGCAGGTGGGCTCAGTAGTTGTGACTCACCAGCTCTAGAGTACAGGCTCAGTAGTTGTGGCACACAGGCTTAGCTGCTCCGCAGCTTGTGGGATCTTCCTGGACCAGGGATCGAACCCATGTCCCCTGCATTGGCAGGCAGATTCTCAACCACCGTGCCACCAGGGAAGTCACTGTATGGCTTATTTTGTGCAAAACAATGTTTGGGAGATTTATCCATGCTTTTGCAAGGAGTTGTGGTTTGTTGGTGAATGGCTATACAGTATTCTTTTGTTTAAAGATGCCATAATGTATTTTTCCCACTTTACTGGTGATGAGCATTTGATTTTTTTCCTGGTTTGATCCCATTGTGTCTTAGACTACTATACACATTCCTGGATATGTCTTTTGGTAAGCATATATATGACTTCGTTTTGGATATATATATCCAGGAGTGGAATTGCTTGGTCCTAGGGAAAGTGTGTATTTCATCAGCCTTTCAAGAGATTTGTTTTACTTTTACTCTCCCACCACAGCATTTGAACTTTCAGGTTGTCCTAACACAAAGTATCATCAGTCTTTTTCTTTTAGCCATTCTGGTGGACATATAGTTGTGTTCCATTGTTATTTTATTTTGCATTTTCCTGATTCCCAATGAAGTTGAGCATATTTTCATATGTGTATTGCCGATTTGAATATCTTATTTTTAAAAGAAACTTTTCAAGACTCTTGCCCAGTTTTCCATTCGATTTTCTTGTTGATTTGTAAGAGTTTTTTTTTTTTTAATTTATTTATTTATTTTTGGCTGTACTGGGTCTTCGTTGCTGCTCATGGGCTTTCTCTAGTTGCAGCAAGCAGGGGCTACTCTTTGTTGTGGTCCATGGGCTTCTCATTGTGGTGGCTTCTCTTGTTGTGGAGCATGGGCTCTAGGCACGTGGGCTTCCATAGTTGTGGCACATGGGCTCAGTAGTTGTGGCTTGCAGGCTCCAGAGTACAGGTTCAGCAGCTGTGGCACACAGGCCCAGCTGCTCCGCGGCATGTGGGATCTTCCCGGACCAGGGCTCGAACCCACGTCCCCTGCATTGGCATGCAGATTCTCAACCACTGCGCCACCAGGGAAGCCCTCTAAGAGATTTTTATATATTCTGAATGAAGTTTTGTGTTAGTTATATGTATTGCTAATACTTTTCCCACTGAAAAGTTTGCTTTTCTCACTCTCTTAAAGATAACTTCGATGCAAAGAAGTTGTTAACCTTAAAACAGTGAATTTCTAAATATATTTCTCTATCGTTAGCATATTAACACCATATTTAAGAAAGCTTTATCTATCTTATCATAAAGATAATGTCTTTTAGAAGTTTTATTATTTTTCTTTTTAAATGTAGATCTACAATCAATCTATTGCTTTTGTGTAGGAAGTGGGGTAGTAGTGAATGTTCACTCTATAAACATATGGGTGTCCAATGAATCCAACACTACTTACTGAGAATTCTATTATTTCTCCACTATCCTGTATTGCAAAATTTATCATAAAAACCAGTGTTTTAAGTATATGTGGGTTTGTTTCTGTGTGCTCTACTCCATTCAACTGATCTGCTGTCTAACCTTTCACTAATACCACACAGTTTTAATTATTGTAAATTTATAATAAGAATTTTTAGGTTAACTTTGTTCTTCTTCAAGACTGCTTTGGATATATTTGATTAGGTATACTTTCCTATGAATTTTAGAATTCACTTGTCAATTTTCACCAATAATAATAGTTGGGATTTTAATTAAGATTGCTTTAAATGTATAGATTAATGGAGGGAGAATTGATATCTTTATTTAATCTTGCAATCCATGAACATGGTATATCCCACCATTTATTTAGATATTTTTAATTTCTCTCAATAACATCTTGTAGCTTGGTGGTATATAGATTTTATGCATCTTTGGTTAAATTTATTCCTAGCAAGTAGTCACTGTTTAAGGAAATTGTGAATGTCATTCCTTTATATAAAAAAAAATTTCTGTCTCTGTTTATTGGTAATATAAAACATATAAAGGGATATGGGAAGTGTTTCCAGTTTTCAATTCTATAGTGAAGTTTGTGTTTGACTGCTGTTATTTTTATTTAAAAATTTAGAAAAAAATTCACTGGTGAAATCATCTAGACTGAAAATTATGGATTAAATTACTTAAGGATTTTAGACATTTCAGGTTTTCCATTTTTTCTTGTTTCAGTTTTTGCATGTGATTTCAAGGAATTTGTCAATTTCAACTACATTTTTAAATCTATTGTCATTCATTAATATATTTTTAGTATTAATTATGTATGCAGGATATTAGTAATTTGTGCCTTCTTGATTTTCTTCTTGAATAATCTTTACCAGCATTGTACTAGTTGTATTAATCTTTTTGCAATACCATTGTCAGTTTCTGTGCATTCTCTCTATTGCATGTTTCTTTTTAAAAATCAATTTTGTATCTTTAATATTTTCTTCTTTCTACTTTCTTTGGTTTTAATCTTTTGTTATTTTTAAAAGTATCTTGACATGTATATTTAGAT